>NC_137080.1:5694449-6349147 GCF_951640355.1 Cnephaeus nilssonii | reverse complement strand
AAGGTGCTGCTTGTAAGTTAGAAGTAGTGAGCACATGAAGCCTGGACAGGGGATCATTTCTGAGGGAAGGGAAGTGATACTGACCCGCCTACAGGATGGGCTCTGGGTATGTTCCCAGGCTTCTCTGAAAATGGCAACTGAAGGGTCTACTGGAAGGATTTCCCCACGCTAAGTGCAATCACCCCTGGACTAGATCATGACAGGAGGTTATAAACAAAATTTCCTTGCTAAGGTTTTAAAGAGAAAATAGTTCTGTGGGTCTAGGGTAGTTTATATGTGATCCCTCCGGAGAATGTCAGTGCTGGCTCCGTCGATCTCTCAAGGTCCTTTCAATCCTATCATTCCAAGATTCTGTAATTAATAACTAAATGAGAGGATCATTTAATGAATGTTTCCATTAAATCTGCCTGAGGTATGCTTATGTCCCTGGCATTTTTGAAAAAGCCATACATGTGGTTTCCTTGAAAAAAGCCTTTTGGGAAGTAGTTAGAGGTAGTCCTGCTGAGTTATCAAACAATTGCCAGCCTTTTGGCATCATTGAAAGACTTTTTTGTTTATCATAGGACAATATTTGATAGAAAATTAGTAACCATGCATACTAGCATGGCAAAAGATCAACTGCTTTGCTTTTGGCAAGAGCTAATGATTTTTTTTTTGCAAGAGTAGCATAATGCATGATTTTGCCTTTCATTTTTCACAAAATAAAAAATTTGCATATATTTCTGCAAGAGTGAGCCATAGTATTGAAGAAAAACTAAGAATCATCTAAAACAATTGCTTAGCATAAATAAAAAAGATTGGATGTAACACAGCACAACAAAAAATAATACTAGACCTGCCTCATTGCACAGAATTTCTGCAGAGCATAAAACTTGCATCTGAAAACAAAACAGCGGAAATAATAAATGGATACTATAAATTAAAACCGGTGCAATTACAAGGGGGCATCCCCAAACTAATTTCTCTATATACAGTGTGTTCTAATTGTACTGGAAGATCTCTTTTTTGTTGTTGTTTTGCAAAAAAAAATTTCACTCTCCAGATAAAGGAAAACATTTTTGATGTGCATTATTATAATAGTCTGTTGAACTAAGACTCTAAGGCTTTTGCAAAATAGAGAATCTGACACAATCTAATACAATAAAGCTGAATATCTCTTATTATACAAAGCCCTCTTTCTCTACATTCAAATGCTTTCCAGTGATGCACTTAAACCCAGACTCATTATAACATATGTATTATTCCTACTATTGTGGTGAGAAAGTATGGTTGTATTTCATAGAAGGGAAGGATGGCATAGCCATTGTTAAAAAACAGTCAGAGAGATGTGAAACAACTCTTTTTATTATCAAGAGAAAAAAGTATCAGTTCATTTCATCTACTAGTAAATAGATTTGGGTTTGACCCATGTTTAATTATTTGAATTTTCATGATGACTGATACTGCACGTATTGTTCCAATGATGAAAACGTATCTTTTCTGAGCTTTACTCATAAATTATTTACCCACAGGGAGTTTGTCACTGGTTTTCTGGTCCACCTCATTGGCAGGAGTATTAAAATCTCTCTCTTGGTAAATCCATTATATCCATTAGGGCTCAATCATGAACAGAACCAAATGACATGAGAATAGGAAACTGTTGGCAATGTCTATGGAAGACTGTTGTTTTGTATGTGGTGGGAGACCTGAATTTGCTAGCAGGGATAGTCGTCAGGAAGAAAAGTTAGACAGGAAACAGGAGTGAGCAAGGACCAGTCAGAACCTTCCAGGTCACTTTGGAATCGGTGAGGACAAACCAGAACTTGTTCCTGTTTCTCACCATTTTCTACCTCAACAACAAAGGTGGCCGACGGAAGAAGCTGGTTCTTTTTACCAAAGAGCAACACATGTATCTGGCCCCAGACTAGAGAAGCAAAAGGAGGAGATGCTGCAGGAGTTCAAGGAGCTGTGGACACAACTGTTGAATCCTGCTAATGAGGTGGACCAGAAACCCAGTGACAATGTGCGTAAAATCCAACTGTGCCAGTGCCCTATGTCAACCTCCAGACCATACTGGCTACTGCTTAGCTGCTGTTTTTTTCATTCTCACCTGAAGACATACTTATTAGAGAGAGGGAGATGAGGAAAGAGAGAGGAAGAGGGAGAGGGAGAGAGAGAGAGAGAAACGTCTCGATGTGCCCTGACTGGGGATTGAACCCATAACCTAGGTATATGCCCTGACTGGGGATCAAACCTGCAAATTTGGTGTACAGGATGACACTCCAACCAAGACACACTGGCCCCAGGCACTACTGCTTATCTTCTGGCTTCCACGTCTCACACCTTTTGAAAGTAAAAAAAAAAAAAAAATGTCTCTAGAAGTCGGCAAATGTCCCCAGGGGGGAAAGAAATACAAAACTGCCCTGATTGAGAGCCCATGTGATGAACAACTGTTATGTAATAGAAATTGGTGGTATGAGGGAAGCTGTCCCTTGAATAGGTATAATCGTTATCTCCATTTACAGGTGGAGAAACTGAGGCATTCACTGAACAAGAAAATGCTCAGTAAAACACCTTTTAAAAGTGGTCAAAATAGATTAAAACTCATGTATCCTTGACTTCACAAATAATTTTTCAACTGGACAAACAACAACGGGCTAAGCAGTTGGAAATCATATAAACTTTGGGAGAAAAAATTAATTACCAAGAACAAAAAACATTGGTCACCGATTTTAGGAAAGTAATTTTAAACACTTATTAGAAATGTGAGTATTTTGTGGCCAAATATTGTATATCAGAAAATAAAGCTCCGGTTTTCTATAAATAAAATGATAACAACACAATTGCAAAGGATCCTGATGGTAAAGGAAAGGGGGATTGACCACACACCTTCGTGTGACTGCTTACGAGCTATTAGATGGGCTCGTGTTGGAAAAGGACACGCACAGGATGTGAAGGAGTTGAACCTGAATAATGATGAATGGTGCAAATTTACAAACATGATTTCTGGAGGGCGAGGTCCAGATCGAGCTGAGGCTTGCACAAAAATGCCAGGCAACACGAAGACCCTCTAAAGCTATGTTTGGAGCAAGAAAGAAACCAAGCGGCCCTCTGCTTGCAGCAGATGGTACGATGCTAACAGATGAGAGAGGAAAAGCATCGCTCCTCAGCTTTCATTCTGCTGTTCCATCAAGGAAAATCGTGTTCCAAAGGGAACGATAGTTTAGAGCAAATATTTTGAAAGAAATCAAAGCCCAAGAAATTAAAGAAGTCATAAAGCACCTGTCTTAAATGTATGGAAATTGCTTCCTCTGTTTGTTCCTCCATCCAGGATTTTCTGAGTGTCTCCCGCTTGCTGTCCTGGGCTGAGCAGAGGAGAAAAGGTCATTCTCAGCTCCTGCATTCAAGGACTTCATTTTTCAGTGGAAATGCAGTGGGGCGCCTTGTACATCCTCGGTTGCCTGTACCACGTGAGGGCCATGAATGCCATCCAACGGGGACTAACCTTGTGTGAAGAAGGGGGGATGATAGGTTTCAGACTTCTCAGGGTCCTAAAATGAGGAGGGTTTAACAAGGTAGAAAAGTGAAGGGTAGGGGATAGACAAGCAAAGTGCTGGTTTGAGGGAAATGAATCCTCAAGGGCCAAAAATTGCGTTAGGGTCTCCTGAGGGAATCTGCCTATGTGGCCACATGCCCTCATCCGAGTCTCTGAGAAACCATGGTGAATGGCAGTGGTTCCAGAAGACTGAAGACGATGAAAACTTGATTTTCAAAATTAGGCTCATACAGAACAACTGTTCCTGCTTTTCCAAATCTTAACCCTTTCACTCACCCATATAAATCCAATTTAGTACTCTTTGTACTAGACACAAAGTATAAAGGAGAGGCCTATTTAATATGTGGTGTTGTCTCCTCATTCTCCCACATTTGGTTCTAGGTAGAGTGTTTCTAGGTTCAACTTCTCCCCCCTCGGGATGGAATTGTCTCATGGCACTTGCTGATTCTGGTGGGGTATGCTTAGAAGACTGTGAGCTGGGCAATTGAGGCCACCCCCCCTCGCTGTGACAGTGTGCCCAACACCAGAGGGCACCAGTTACAGGGTGCTGCGGCCCCACAGGTGGTATGGTTAGGTCCAGAGATAACATTTAGAACAGTGTTTATGAGTGTATTACCATTTCGGGGCAGGAGGTTTTCAGTGAAGTAACCAGAGCTCCTAGTTCATCCATCGGTGCATTATTTTAGCATTGAAATGCAGAGACCAAAATTGTAGAGAGATAGCCTGTAGGGTGGATGAAAGAGTCAACATGAAATGATTGCCAGTTTTCCATGAAAGACCAAAACAAAGAATGTGAAATTCGCCACAGATTAACTATAAGGCTCTGAATTTTGCTTTAAAAAAAAGTCAATTTTATGAGTACAGGTTGGAGGAGACAAAACAATTTATATAAAAGGAGGCTTATAAAGTTTAACTAATCATGAGCTCAATATAAACCAGTAATGTGATGTGGCTGCTGAGAAAACAAAGATGATCTTTCTTGTCTCTTGAAAGTTTCCTTCCTCGGTGCTTTAAAAATTACAAAACTTATAAATGCTTGCTTTAAAAGTGGAACCAAGCCGAAACCGGTTTGGCTCAGTGGATAGAGGGTCGGCCTGCGGACTCAAGGGTCCCAGGTTCGATTCCGGTCAAGGGCATGTACCTTGGTTGCGGGCACATCCCCAGTAGGGGGTGTGCAAGAGGCAGCTGATCGATGTTTCTCTCTCATCGATGTTTCTAGCTTTCTATCCCTCTCTCTTCCTCTCTGTAAAAAATCAATAAAATATATTTAAAAAAAATTTTTTTAAAAAAAAGTGGAACCAAAATAAAAATTTAAAGGGATATGAAAAGGAAATGCGAATCCTCCCCTCCTTTCTAGTTCTTGGCCCTCTCACAACAAGGAATTATCCACTCAAAATATCAACAGTGATGAGGTTAAGACCCCTCCCACGCCAGTCATATTACATTCTGTGTGTTCTCTGCCTACCATGTGCCCTGGCAATGACCACCAAGTAATATTTTCAGGCCAGAGCTTCTCCTCTTTAAAATGTGGTGAGTAATAGCCCCCACCTCGAGAGTTGTATGAGTATGAGATTAAATAGCATTTAAAGCTTTTAAAATCCAGCGGGGCACTGAAGCATGACCCTTCATTCAAAATGTCACAGCAAGAGGAGGCGCTGAAGGGATGTTCTGCCCGGTCAAGTGGGGTGGAAATTTTTTCAGAACTTCAGCCAAGCGAGTTCAGCTGAAGTTCAGCTAGTTGTTGGACTAGCTGCTCACAAAGACTCCTTGGGCGTGGAGTGAGAAGTTGCTCTTTTGGACTAGCTGCTGCTGGCCGGGCAATTGGGGTTTTACCAAGAGGAAGAGTGGGGCTAAGGTCACCTGAGGGTCGGGATGGAAATTATGAATCCTTCAGGACCTCTTGCAATGTGCTCAATCAATGCTGCTTGTTGATGTGTTTCTGGTCTCCCCCATCCCGGGCTGACTGTAAATAAAGCTTTTTCCCACCAGGAGCCTATGGAAGAAGAGTTCTTGGTTCTCACAATGTGACTTTGAGGTTCAACCTCACCCCTTCAGGGAGGGGGTGGATTCTGCCTTGGCAACCCAGCTCCCTGTGGTGGAAATCAGTCAAGACCAGCCAAGTAAGAAAAGCAAAGCTATTTCTTCTGAGCTCGCTATAGCAAGAGTCAGCCACCATCACTTGGATTTGGCAGAGACCTGAAGGCAGGCAGAGGGGTGGGGGGTTGGTGGAGGGCTCCCAGTGGAGGAGAGGGAAGGCCCAGGCGTGCCCTGATGGGGGCTGTCGGCACAGGGAAGCTTTAGGGGGTGACATGGAAGACAGGCATCTATGTGGTCAGTTAGGGACACATATTTGGCTTTGTCTGGTTAGTCCTAAGTTGGAAGGGAGAACAAAAATTAGGGAGGCTGCTCGTTATATTAAGTCCTGGCCTTTTTGAGTCAATATAATAGATATTTTTGTCTAGCTTCCTGCATTTTTACAAAAGATAGCAATATGGCAAGTCTGATTTATAAGCCACCTGGCTTCCTGGGTGTTTTGTTGTAGATAAGGGGTTGGTTTCCTGAGCAGGCTGCTATAGGTTGTGGGTCAGACTTGTATTTTTATATCTGGTCCTGCTAGTGTCCATTTGTATCTTCAGATTTGCTCTCTCACTTTGCTTTTCCTCTGGTTATCTCTTCCTTGCTAGGCTTCTGGTTATTCTATTTGATCTAGGGACAAAAAAACAAAAACAAACACACACACACACACAAAACAAAATGCTAACTCTAATTGATCATAAATCTATTCAAGTTTATTTTTTAACTTAAAGTTTATGATGTATAAGGCTAAAGATGTTGATGCTCAGATTCTTGAAACTTGACCCATAACATTAAAAAGTTAAGAATTACCCGTTTTTGCTCTTCTTATTCCCTTTCCCAGAGGCAAGGACAAACAATCAGGAAAGGGCAATATGTGAAAGTATATTTAAAAACCAAGCAGCCCATAAAACATACTACGTGAGACTTCTGTTTGCATCACGTGATATCAAGTTACAAACAAACCTAGAATTTGTATGGATTGTCTGGGACAAGCTTTGAGAGGCAGGATTTGGGTCAGAGTCTAGCCTGGGGCCTGGCGATAGAGAAATAGGGTTAGGAGAAAATTGGCTGGCTGCCTTTTTGTCCTTTTGAAAAATGCTAGCCATTATTTGCTGAATCAAGTTTACAGAAGTTAGTTGAGCACCTTTTGCTTTCTATGCATACTTGTCGGTGTGTACAGGTCAGTGTTCCAATGGCTTGTGGTATGTCTTATAGATCTTGGGGTGCTACATTAATGAAGGCTAGTGTCTGTATCCTGCCACTGAAAAACAGTTCAAATGAATTTACTTGGCTGTTGGCACATGCGCCGTCTGTGATTTCGCATCAGGATGATTAGTCTAAAGTCAATTTCTACTTGAAATTCTCCTAGGGCACTGGCATCTCCTTTTTGGCATCAGGTTCACTTTTTGTAATGAAAGTTCCTGAGTATGGTTACAGCATATTTCCTCCGTCTTCCTCTTTTAAGATGACTACTAAATCAAAGAAAGATAACTAGATAAAAATATAGCTCCAATAAGTTGAAACTTTAGTCATATTTACTCCTTTTGACTTTGAATTGAGCAATAGTTGCTAAAATATTTATAAACTAACATTTAGACGATGCAAATTAAAACATTCCAAGGTAAGGATATTAATATTGTGGAACTACATGATACAAATCACAGGGAGTAGCTTTTAAAATATCCATATCATGCCAGTGCTAATGAGATACGTTCGCAATAAATACATTTAGCATCTGACATTTAAAGCAGTTGATTAAAGGAAAGCGAAGATGGAAAGTTAGCAGGGGTAGAGCTGAGGTTTTTATTCGGTACTTTCTCGCTTTCCTCTTTATGATTGCATTAGTGAGCTCCCAATCAAGGGGCCTCTATGAGGCCGTGGTTGTAGCCTGCTGGGATGCTCACAGTGAAAAGATTGCTGAGTTCTGTTTCCTTGGTCCTAATGTGTCCTCCTTGCAAAGCTCAGGGTGTAGGAGAGGTATTTTTATGGGTTTGTCTGAGTGCCGTTGCTTTCCGAAGACTTATAATTTGACTGAAGCGGATATCTGTGAAAAAGACATAGTCAGGTCTGACCTGCTGCACGGAATACTAAAATACCTTCAGTAGATGGACATCATGCTTTTATTTCTGACTGTACATTGAATTATTTACACCTTCAAGGCAGCATCAGTCAATTAGCAAATCAAAAATTTATATGATTCCAATTTAGCATGGAGCCCTTCTCTCTCCCTTTTTTTTTTCTTTTTAGATTTTCACCCTGACAGTGACAAATTACTCCTCTGCTGGCTGAGATTGGAAATTAAAAGCATTTAGAGTTGCTCATGCATTTATGCTAATGAGAACTTCTGATATGATTTGCATGCAAAAGAGGACAATCTGAAAGCTCATCAGTTTTTCATGCTTCCGCATTTTGATGTAGCAGATTTTTTTCTTTTTTTTTTTCCTTCTGTTTTCATGGGGAGCAAAAAAAATTTTTCTGTCTCCAGGAAACAATACCACATGTGAACAAAAAGAGTTCTTTTAAGTCAGAAAGTTCCTCTTCGTTTTTCACCCTCCAGATTCTTGTCAAATCTGTGTGCTTGCTCTCTCAGAACTGCAGCCCACATTCATTAGCATTTTAGATGTTTATCAAAGGTAGGATCCAGTATCTGCCACACAAGATTATAGCTCAGCTTCATTTTCAATTCAGCAAGGGGGGGGGGGGGGGGGCGGGGGAGAAAAGACCGGGAGACATACAAGAAGAGGGACTTGCTCCCTGACAATCTTTCTCAGATGCCACCCGAATTAATCCCATTTAGAGCAAATTTGATTAATCGCCAAAGGTGGCAGTTTTAACTTTCATAGATGGCACTGACAAATTTGAGGCAGCGTCTTAGTATAAAAGTTCTCCACTGATATTTGTGTAAAAGAGAAAAACGTTAAAAATGAACACAGAATACTTGAGGGGGAAGAAACAAATGAGGAAGGAAAGTGCTATGCAGGAAATGTGAAAGGGATTTAATTATTTCCATAAATATGCATTTATTAAACCATTAAGATGGGAAAGGGGGAATTGAAAGTGTGGGGAATGTTTCATTTTTATCATTTTTATTTTTCTTAGAAATTAGTCTCTCTAGTGGGATTCTTCCAATTTGCTGAAAATTAAATGTTATCAAAATGTAGTTGATTCTGTGGAAATTTTATTTTGTCAAAGTGAATATGCTTTGCTATTGTTTCAACTGTTACCATTTAGGATCTTTGTTTACAGTTAATGCAGTTCAGAACTATTTTCATCATCTGTGTGAAGGGCAATGTACTTCTCTCCGTAAATACACTGTCCCCTCCAACTGAGTTGTCAGGAGGTTTCTCTTGCTTTTATGCATATGATCTTATTTACCTATGACGCTCTAAGGATGATTGCCTAGCATAGCCTTTTGGTACTGGCATTTATTTTAACGATGAAAACAATGGCAACTGATTAGCCTGCTTGTACTTGGTGCCCTTAGCTTCTCTAAGGTAGAGAAGTGTGTGCAACTTTAGCTGAGGATATCGCCTGATTTTGGAATCCATTGGAATCTCTTTAGGTGTTATCTGTTAGCTCTGTATTGCTCCCTGCACCTAACCCCGACTCCCACATGCGATACCTCTCAGGAGCCTTGGTCTTGCACTCTACATTGTAATTTCTAGTGTCCCTAGCTTTCTCCGAGTAAGGTGGATACCTAAGCCAGGCATTTTATTTTGGGAACCTCTGATATTGACTGACTGGCTCTCTAACCTCCGGTGAGGAACTGCTAACTCTGGCTCCCCAAACTTTGCCTGATTATAGCTGGTTGACCTGTGGGATCAGTTCATAGTTCAGCTGGCTACTGACCTACCATAACAGAGGATTGGCCCCAATGGGGTCGTTTCGTATTTTGGGTTAGGGGAGTCCTATGGACTGAATTGTGTCCCTCCAAAGTCACACATTTCAAGCCCCCATGTGACTGTATCTGTACTAAAAGGATGTGATTAAGGTTGAATAAGGTCATAAGGGTAGGGCCCTGCTCCAATAGGATTAGAGTGCTTATAAGAAGAGACAAGAGCTCTCTCTCTCTCTCTCTCTCTCTCTCTCTCTCTCTCCTTTCTTCCCTCTCCTCCCACCCAACCCACCCCAACCATGTAAGGACACAGAAGCCAGGGGTCACCTGCAAACCAGCAGGAGGCGGGTCCTCACCAGGAACCTCATCAGCTGGCTCCTTGCTCTTAAATCTCCCAGCCTCCAAACCTGTGAGAATAAGTTTCTGTTGCTGAAGCCCCATTCTTGATATTTTGTTACGGCAGCCCAAGCCGACAAATGCAAGGAGCAAAGAAATCTATTATTTCTAGACTTACAACTTAACTTTTTGTTGTGGTCTGCCTTATGCTTCCTGAACATGACATGACTGTCTTTTTTAATAAACTCCTGATGCTGGCCTCCACAGCCACTTAATGTAACCATCATCTCTGCATGGGATTATGCACAGGGATACTCTATGACAGAACAGTCTGTTGTGGACAGAGACGTGTGCACTATAAGAAAGTAATCATGTAGCAGAATGGTACAGTAGGTTATGTCTGGAATCCACAGGGCACCTATAGACCCTTCCCACCTCGTCAGCACGGAGAAAGAGAAATCCTTTTGACACTGATGGAGACCTGCTTGCTGTCTTGGGGGAGAGTTACAGAATCTCTAGTTCAGAGGTTGCCTGTTTTCACTCAATTGTCAAAAGGCAAGAACGAGCCAGAAATGGAGCTGTACAGCCTAAAGCTTACGTTTTGAGAAGCTGTATATAAAGTGACTGAGGAGACTCTACAATTAGAATCTCAGACCTACTCTGAAAGTTACATGGAAATTTCCTGAAGGAATGACTTTTTTTTTTTTTTTTTAGGCTATATAACCAATGAAAAGGATTAACATTTTTTTCCCTTTACTCAGAGACGTATTAGTTTTCTTTCAAACACTCTAAGGAAAACAAAATGACACGTGGGTGCGACCATGTTGATCCTGGGTGGTTTTGTCTCTGATAGCTGCGGGAGTTTTAAGGGCAAGGCCCTGTGAAGCGGTGCCAGCTGCTGGAATGGCAGTGGCAACAGCCGGGAGGGGAGGAAGGGGTCAACCTGCCGGATCCCATCGGCAGGGACGGCAGGCAGCGGGGTGGCTGAGACATGATCCTGTCTTTCCTCGGAGGTACTTGTCGCACTTGGCTTTGCCTTTGCTGGCAGAAGCTGTCTCTTTACTCTATTTCTCTCCTGGGATTCTTCCTTCTCCAAGTTCTATTTATTCTTTTATTTTCATTGTGTTTTTATTTTTCACTACAAATGACCTCCAGTTCTTTCCAGGGAGGCCAATGCATTCAACAACCGCTGACATCGATTGCAAGCATGCGAGGTGCGCGTGTGGAGGCATGTCACGGTCCTCGGAGACAGGTAGCCTGCGGAGGGAGGCGCAGCTTGCCAAGGCCCCCCATTTCTGAAAGCGGCAGAGCCAGGGCTAACATCTGGGCTCATCCGTCACCGAGGCTGACAGCACAGGGATGTTAGTGGCAGAGGGCTGCTGCCTGAGACTTCCTCAGAGATCAGCTCCTAGGCCTTCATGGAAATGCTCAACTCCAAAAGGCAAGGAGCGCCTGCATTTCTTTGGAAACAGGTCACCTTGCTGGCTTCCAGGCACTGCACGGAGCAGTGTTTATTCCGAATACAGTTGCCGTTGTTTGGCTGCTCCTTTGAGGTGGTTATTATAAAGGAAAGGTTCAGCCCTAACCGGTTTGGCTCAGTGGATAGAGCGTTGGCCTGCGGACTGAAAGGTACCAGGTTCGATTCCGGTCAAGGGCATGTACCTTAGTTGCGGGCACATCTCTGGTGGGGGGTGTGCAGGAGGCAGCTGATTGATTTTTCTCTCCCATTGATGTTTCTAACTCTCTATCCCTCTCCCTTCCTCTCTGTAAAAAATCAAATATATATATACATATATATATGTATATATATATTTATATATATTTATATATATGTATATATATATGTATATATATATATATATATATATATATATATATATATATATATATATAAAGAAAAGGTTCCAATTAAAGATACAAGTCAGGTTCCCTGACCCTTGTTTTATCAGCACAGATTTCCAACCTGAGTTAAGGCACTCTTCTAGCTCCCACACTGATGGGACTTCTTGGCACAGTCGCTTGCATCAAGCCCAAGCGTGCCCGTCCTAATGGGTCCTCCTACAGTGAGCAGCCTCAGCTCAGGTTCACCCCAAACCACTCGCAGTGTCCAGCTGGTCATTCATTTACTGCAGGCTTTTGAACGTGCTCGTGCTGGGGAAGGCAGGCAGACAATGCTCCCCCTCTCTTTGGAACACGTGCTTTTGTGGCACGATTCTTACTTTGACAAATTACAATGATGGTCTTGCCAGATGGAATCCGGGCTCCCCAAGGACGGGGAGGACTGCTGAGGACTCTGCAGAGGCAGCAAAACGGGTTCCACTTGGACCTGGAGGGAGAGTCGGAAGTCAAATAGAGGTTGTACCAACAGCCATTTACACGTAGGAAGCGCCCTCTACAAAGGAGTCCCCAGGCGGAGCATGTCGCCCTTGAAAATGTCAGTGGTTGAGGACAACAGAGAGCAGCAGCACACGTAACCTTTCGTGCAGCCCTGAAGGCCGACAGAAGAAGAGGCCCCAGGCTTTTTATAGGAGTGCATTCTTCTCCCCACATTGTCTTGAACCCACCATTGTTCCCCAAGTGAAACTTCCCTCGGTGGTTGCCAATGGAGTTCCGTGATGCTGTGCGATCTGATTCTAACTCAGCTGGCACTTCTGCGCTCTGAGCTGCACAGAATGGAAAGGCTACAGGCTGCTTTGTAGGGACTAAGAATGGTGGCTCATCACCGTTCTTCCAGAAGAAGGCACAGCCTATGTATTCCACCTTCACACTGTGGTAATCTTCCTGAAACGTCAGCATGCTTTTCTATTTTGCGTCTTTGCTAAACACATTGTTCCTTTTTATTCCACGCTGATGATACTGACAATGAACAATGCCCCTGCGGGTGTCAGGGGACTTCCCTGCACTGTGTATGTGAAAAACTTCTTCTATCTTTCCTAGACACAGTTGCACAGTATGTGGGAGATCAGCGTGAGATTTCAGACTCACAATCTACTTGATGGTTTCCTTAAGGAAAAGCTGCCATTTTCTAAACAATGCAATCCATAAAGTTTGGCAGTTTATTGAATAAAATTTATATTTTTATATGACATTTTTATTCACTTGACTCGTCTACTAAGTCACTGTAGGATACACCATGTTTTCCATGTGCACTTTCTAATCTCCCGAAGGCTGAGATAAGGAAGTCGTTGCCAAGTTGAGCAGCAGTCGCAGGCTGGGCTAAGGCAGTTATTCATTGCTTCGCGCTATCAGTTCTCTCACAAACATTCCTCCCCCTCTCTCCCCTTTTTCATGGTGTTGATAGAATTAGGGAAGAACTCACAGATACTTCGTCCTCAGCTTTCACATTTCATCCTAGAGGATTTTTTTTAACATTTCTCAGGATGTTTCATTTTTTTGAATCGTCAGAATTATAAAAGTGGTTTTATCTTATCTCTAAACATAACTCAGAACTAATTGACAATAGTTTCTAAATTACTCCAAATCCACCATGAATCTGGTTCTTGAAAACATGAGCATTCTTTGAATGGATTATAGATCTTCACATTTCATCATAATATGCCTAAAATTGAGCAACGGGAGAGGGATGCTAAACCCCCCACCGCACGTCCTGATGTGCCACATGTGATCTTTGTGGCTAAGGAGCTAAAATCATAGAAATGCCCATTTTCTCTCTCCCTCAGCCAGGTGGGGACTCCGCTTCAGGTTGCCGGGCTGCGTGCCGGCTGGGGGAGCACCGAGCTGTGAGTCTGCTTGGGCAACTTCACCTTGCAGCTCAGGTGGGAGGAGACCTGGCTACCTGGTGTATGGGCTCGGAGAAATGGCAGGAGCCACATAGAGAAACTCTATGTGTACCATCACATTCTGAGCCTCTGCTTCTGTCCTGTCACTAGCTTCTTATTTGCCAAAGTGAGCCAAATGGCAAGGCCCAAGTAGTGGAGTGGGAAAGTGTATACTGCCCTCCATGAGACCATGGTGAAGGCCTGGAGGTATTACCAGGACCGGGAGTGGCAGTCGTGACCACTTGGTCCATTTCTGCTTAAACGAGCTGTCGTGGATTATGTTATGTACAACTGGGAAAGCCAGAAGGCTCAGTGCGGTACACAGTGTTATTACCATCTTTTTACAAAGGGAGATGCTGGCAGGGAGGGAAGTGGAAACTTGCTGAAGATCACATAGCTCCCAAATGGCAGGCCGGGAGTCACACCAGGTGGGCTGGCTCCAGAGTCCCGACTAACCTCCTGTATGGATATGGCAGCTCCATGCCCTTATTTCTGTCATGGGGGTTACACAAAAGCAAAGGATGAATAGTAACAGTAAGTAATAATAATACTTCTATAAAATCCATCTTTGCCAAAACTAGGTAGTAGAATATTATGTTATATTATACTGCATTATGCCATAACAGATTACATTAAAATGCATAAAAGTTACCGAAAGTAGACAAAGGTACTACAGAAATCCTAGGAGTGAAGTGCTTCTGAAGTGAAGTTGGAGAAGTAAAATGTGAGATGATCCAATGGTAGAAGACCTCAAAAAATAAAATAAAATCAGGGATATGTATTTCCTGTAAGTAAGAGAAGGTGCCACTCTGAAATAATATGCCAATATCACTTGCATATGATAAAAGCTGCCTAAGCTGGGAAGAGTCACAAGGAGATGGAGCAGGAGGAAAGTTCAGATATAATGAGGTGGCAGGTCTAAGGAAATACAGGCATAAAGCTGGGCCGAGACTTAGAAACAGGCGTTGTCATGGCAGGCTCCTCAGACACCGTAGTGAAGCAGGTGGGACGGACAGCACGCCCACCCTGAGAAACTCACACTGGAAAATATTGCTGTGGGCCAGATTAAAATACTGACATTTACCCCAGAGAAAAACCTAAAAAGAGACTAAAAACAAAACCCCACAAACCCCACAAAACAGAAGCCCAGTAACTCAAAGGAGAGGTGGTGAGAAAATAGGGAGAGTTAAACAATGATTTGGCAAAACTTAGGACAAAAACAATGGAATAAAGAGAACCAGCAGAGATTCAGACAGGCACTAGTAAGGAACCCAAAGGAAAGCATACACTGTAACTACCAGCTGAAACTAAAAGGCTAGACCCGGAGTAATGGTCAACATAAAATGAAAAATTATAAAAAGATTGAGGAGAATATATACTATAATAGAATCTATAAGCATAGAGGACTATGCAAATTGTCCAGGACGCTGTCACAGTAACGACCGAACAGCAGGCTGCGTGGGGCGACCAGGCTGGCAGGGGAGTTAGTGAGGGACAACCAAATGACTGAACAGCAGGCTGCATGGAGTGACCAGGCTGGCAAGGGGGGCACTTGGGGTTGACCAGACCGGTGGGGGGGGCAGTTGGGGGCGACCAGGCCGGTGGGGGGGCAGTTAGGGGCAACCAGGCCAGCGGGGAAGAGGCAGTTGGGTTCAACCAGGTCAACGGGGGTTGGGGGGTGGCAGTTGTGGGCAACCAGGCCAGCAACCAGGCCCCCAGGATCGGGCCTAAACCGGCAGCTGGACATCCCCCAAGGTGTCCTAGATAGGAGAGGGTGCAGGCTGGGCTGAGGGGGACTCCCCCCCCCCCATGCACGAATGTCATGCACTGGGCCTCTAGTATTCTAAATAAAACATAAGGCAACATACTACATAATTGGAGTCTGAAAAATAAAATCAAGAACAATGGAGTGGGAAAAATGTTCTAGATGTAATTCAGAAAAGATTTTCAAAAATCAAAGTGTGGATATATATTTACAGACACACCCCATGCCAAGGGAAAGAACACCAGAACAGCCAACACTGAGATAGAACCTAACACAGTTATTGTTCTTTAAGAAGGGGAAATAAATCTGTCTAGAACCGGAGTATGAGGGGCAAGAGTCCTCTTGGCATCACTTTTCCCACAGAAATGTTCCATCCTAGCCTTGAGTAGCAATACAAAATCATACAAATGCATTGTAATGCCTCAGGAAGTAAATAATCTAGACTAGAAAGAGAAATAGAGCAGTCTACAAATAGACACCAAAATCCATAGGAAAAGCAGAAAATAAGACAAACTACCACAAATCGGTGTGACACAGATTCTTCGGCATGAGATGTTGTGGCCATCTGGGGCAAAAATGAAGTTGAGCCCATACTTTACATTTTTTACTAGTATACATTTTAAGTAAATAATTAAATGGGAAGAATAAAACCATGAAAGTTCTAGGAGGAAATATAGAACAATTGCTTGAAAATAGAATGAGAAAAATTTTCCTAACCATAACTCAAAATTCAGAGGCTACAACAGAAAAGATTGATAAACTTGCATAAAAATAAAAGATGTGTATGGTTAAAAAAAGAATACAAGTAAAGTAAAAAGACAAATGGCCAACAGGGAAAATATATTTTCAACTTATATAACAGGCAGAGAACATATATTAAAAAACTCTCGTAAATCAATAGAAAAACAGGAATATATGTAGGAGCAGCTTACAAAAAAAGCCTTATCAACTTATGACAAGATGTCAGTCTCAACCCTAATAAGAATTACAAATCAAACTACACTTGTGTTCTTTCTTCCCGTTATAGTAATCCAAATATCTGAGTTTGATAATATATTCTACTATCGAGACTGTAAGGAATTGGGCATCTCATTCATTGCTGTGAGAGTGTAAATTTGTACTACTGCAGAAGGCTCTTATAACATCTTAAAACTATTTACAGTTTTATTCCTCTATTCCCTTCTTTTTTAAAATATGTTTTTATTGATTTCAGAGAGAGGAAAGGAGAGGGAGAGAGAAACATCGATCTGCTACCTCCTGCACGCCTCCTACTGGGGTTTGAGCCTGCAACCTGGGCATGTATGACAATGGATATCCTTTTGTATGTTTTCTTATGAACATATAGAGACATTCTCTAAGATAGTTATTTAGAAATGTAATTGCTTGACAATAGGATATTTCTAAATTTAACTGTACTCAATATTAATAAATTTCTTCAAAACGTTTTATTGGTTTACACTTCCAACAATTCCCATTGTCCAACACTTATACTCTCACCAGCATTTGGTGTTGTATTTTTAATTTCTACCCAAATTTCTTGCTTTTTGGATTGCTGTTAACTTCCCTATAGGTTTTTTGTATTTTTTTGTATTGATTTGTAGGTGTTCTTTAATCTTCTATATGCAAATGCTTTACTTACTAGTTATATTGGTAACAAATATGTTTTCTCATAAATGACTTTCTTTTTCTTGAGTAGCTTTTAGAAATTCAAGAAAATTCAATTTTAATTTCAATGAAATTCTACTTAACATTTTACTCATTAGATATGCTTTTATGCCTTACTCAAGAAATCATTTCCTACTGTAATACCAAAAAGTTATTCTGTTTTTACAGTTTTATTTCTTATTAGAAGTATTATTGCTAAAGTGTATACCTATTAAAAATGCAATGCCTACTTAGGATTTAATCCTTTTGAGATAAATTTAAGTGTATGATGTGAGGTAGAGATCAAATCTTGTCCTTTTCTCTGTTGCCTCATTGACATTTATTGAGGAATTATTGCTTTCTCCACTGATTTATAATGCCATCTCTGCTACATTTGGAAGATCTTATTTACATGTGTATCAGTTTCCATGCTGTGTTTTCTGTAACAATGAAATATTTGTCTATAATTATACTAATTTTTTCCTGTTTTAATTACTATAGCTTTATTGTAGGTCTTGACTATAGTATAGAAAATCCTCCATTTATGTTCTTCTTGAAAGCTGTTCTGGATATTCTAAGAATTTTGTTTTTTTCCTATGGATTTTAAGATTATAATCTCAAGATTATCAATTTTCATAAAAATATCTCTAGACTTTTGAGTTATAGATTTAATTTATAGATTAATCTTGGGGAGAATTTTACAATATTGATTCTTTTTACATTATTCTTTTTACTTATATTTCCTATTGTTACTTTCTGGATAGTTTCATTACTTTCACCATGAGGGCCTTGTTTGTCTTTTGTAATATTTATTCCCAAGTAGCATATTGTTGTTGCTTCTGTGCAGGTCATTTTTTAGGAAATTACAGTGTTTATCAGCTGAGGGAAAGAGGAGCGTAAAGCAGGCCAGTACAGAAGGACATGCGGGTGACCCCAGATGAAACCTTTTCAAGTAAGGTGGCTGCAGAGCTATTACAGTGTCTAAATTAGGGAGGGATGACAAGACATGCTTGCCAGCATATGTTTGACTCCAGGCTACCAGCTCCTAATTAGAGAGCTAAGGTAGCTCACACGTAGCCAGTAGGGTTGCTATTTGTCACCTCATCTGAAGCTTGCTGGCTTGAGTGTTTAAAGCAATAGCTAAAATGGGGAGCACAGTGACGAACCTCTGATGGAGGAGTAACACTGGACATTCTTAATACAATAACAATAGCTCTCATTTTCTAAGCTGCCTAGAAATTGACTTTTATGTACACCACACACATGACCTTGGACTCAAAAGCCAAGCTCCATACTAAAGGACTAAGCTCCTACAGAAAGTAAGGTGGCTTAGTGGGAGGATTGGAGAAGAGGAGACAGAATTTCAACATTCTTAACATCACATAGTTCATTGCTACTCAGATGCATAGGAAGTATCTGAGCTTCAAAGAATTTAACAAGTTTGTTTTCATGCTCCTTTCTTGCAATTTAAAGTAGAAGCCCTATATTTTACACTGTCGACACAGGTTTTGCAGATATCCTTTTTGATGCAAAGTTATTCCACTAGAGCATACCCACAAAATTATGAAACTACATGTGTATTCAACGAACTGCAGCACAATTGACTATGACACGGAGGAAATTCTGATGCCCAACAATCTAAACTTATTCACACACAAACACACACCTTCTCCCATTCATTCACATCAGCCTTTCTTTTAAAAAATATTCAGATAGAGGTTTTACCATTCCATTATAGAGTCCTTTGGAAACCCATCTTATGAATATTTATGGGATATATTTGCCAGCTAACTTGGGACTCCCTTTAGATGACCAATTCAAAGATGGCAAAAAAAAAAAAAAAATCCATCTCCCTGGGGTGTGTAAACCCACATCAGATATACCTGGTAATGTAGTATATTACATGAAATAGGTTCTTCATGCCACTTGATGCTCAAAGTCCACGATCAGTAGCAAAACTTACGTTGCATTTTAACCTCGGTGTTCCATATCAGGCAACAGACAGGCTGAAATACAGGATTGAAACAGACTCATTGTTGTTCTTGTGAAAACTCAAACACAAGCATTGAACAAAAAGCAAAATTTCAAAGAACTCAGTTTTCTCCTTTATAGAATGGTGGACATAATTTTAATTTTCCCACCTTTACCTAATGACATGATAATGTTTCTGATATAGGTTTATTTTTCTCTCCAAAGAAGTGTTTTGGGATCACTATAGTACAAACAAGAACCACAGAGTGAGAAGGTGAACATCAAAGACAATGGGCTCAGGAGGATATTTTAAGAAACAACACAATGCCTACGTAGTTATGTGGAGGGGTTGGCATTAGGAGGCAAAGGATGAGAATGGAGGGACCAGTGTCATCGCCTAAATAAAAGCTCAATAAACAGACTCTGATGGAGAGAAGCCAGGAGGGTGAAAGCAGCAGCAAACAGACTTCAGAAAATGCTCTGAAACGGGAGGACTGCTTTTATTCAGATGTCAAATAGGTTCTCCTGCTTCTTAAATGTAATTTCTTTTTAAATTTTACACACAGTAAATTCATTCTTTGAGGTGTGGCTCTCCTAAATTTCAGTATACATCAATAGCATTTATAGATCACTGCAGTTCCTTGTCTAAATAAAGTCAGCACAGAATGAGTACCAGCACATATACACACACCCAGCAATCTTCACAAAATGTCATGGGATTTTCCGGCCCTCCCACACAAAAGAACATTCATCGAAGAGAGGACAATGGTGATCTTGTTAACTTTCCAGAGATCTCCAAGGGCATAGGAAGATTGTCCTGCCCCAGAGACCTTTCCTTTTGTCCCAGCGACAGCAATTTATATGACTGTGGTGTGAAAACTCTGCACCGGGTTCCATTTGAAACATTGTTTCGATGACTTACACTTTAAGATTTGCTGGGACTACTTGTCACTAAGATTTGGATCATTGAGATAAATATTAGAGAGTTAAAATTCTCTGCTTGTTTTTTTTTTTTTATGAACTCTCCTATCTATATATATAAAACCCTAATATGCAAATAGACCAAACGGCGAAACAACCGAACAACCGGTCGCTATGACGTGTGCTGACCACAGGGGGTGCGTGCAGAACATGGCGGGTGTCAGCAGCAGACAGCAGAGCATGGAACATAGCAGGCAATGACCACAGTGGCATGTGGAGCAGGTGAGCGGGGGTGCCAGACCAAGGCGGGGCACTGGTCGCTGTCATCAGGGCAAGCCTCTGGTGGTTACTGAAAGTTCTTTGCTCCTGTGTGTCGTGGTCTCTCCTGGTGCTCGCACCTGCTGCCGGTGCTGGAGCTGCCACTCACATGCATTGCCGGCGCCGAAGCTGCCTCTCGCACCTGCTGCTGGCACCCAGCGCCTGCCCTGATCGCTCAGTGCCATCAGCGGGTGTGAGTGGTGGCTGCCAGCCCCGATCGCCCCTCCAGGCTTCTCCACCTCCTCTTGCTCCTGAGGGGCGCTCAGGGTTGGCAGCTGCCTCTTCACCTGCTGCCGGCGCCAACCCCGCTTGTATCTGCAGCCGGCGCAGAAGCCATCGCTCACACCTGCTGCCAGCCTGCCCCCATCACCTCTGAGGGCTTCTCCACCTCCCCCTGCTCCTGAGGGGTGATCAGGGCAGCAGCTGCGCTCACACCTGCTGCTGGCACTGGCCCCAATTGCTCCACGCCATCAGCGGGTGCAAGCAAGGCCAGCACCGTCAGAGTGTGGGGGGAGCGGGCTACCAGCAGACAGGGGACCAGGGACCATGGCAGGAGGGGCCAGGTGGGGGTGCAGAGTATGTGCCGAGACCCGCCCCTGTGCCCACCGCAGCCTTGCGGGCCACATTTCCTTTCAAGATGCACGAATTTGTGTACTGGGCCCCTAGTCACAAAATAATTTCCTACTAATCTGGAAAAGGACTATTTCCAAAAGCTTTTGGAAGGGTTTTTTGGTAATGATATTGGATGGAAAGCTTGTATCGTGTCATTATTTTTTATATAACTCTGCACAGTCATATGCAAAAGTATTGTGATGGTCTCATAAAAATTTTCACAGTTAAATTCTTTCCAGATAAATAATAGAAAAGATGTCAAACTTCCTTTTCATCCAAGAGAACATGATCTTGTTAGAGAAAGAATTAAGCAACTTTGGAAGGTATAGGGGAAAATTCTGTCCATTTTTACTCAGAATAGGGCTCTTAGGCACCATATTATATACAGTAGAAGAGAGAAAAAAATGTTCCATTGGTACTTATCCATTTTTTTTTCTGGATAAAATGAGAATTTTACATGTCTTGAAATGGTGTATATATTGATATTCCTTTCCTAATGCCAAGACACAATAAGGTGGAATGGGGATGGGACTTCTGGTAGCAATTAATACAGAAGTGGACTTTTCAGTAGAATATCGGTATGGATGCCAATCTTTTACTCATGTAGCACTGAAAACGCTGTGGCTGGGTCATTATTTTCAATAATTATGACAGCATCACTGTGTAGCTTAGGGATTTTTTGTTTTTATTTCCAAAATAATTGTTTGTTTTAATTTGACCTATTAATATGTAGAATGGGATTTCCTACTTTACCTGCTAACTACCACCTCTTCCTAAAACTCAGCTGGTATCACCCCAGAGGAGGAGGTCTGTCCCCTGCTGACTATACCTTACAGGGAGAAGAAGAGTCAAGCATGTCAAACTCGTGGCCCGTGGGCCGCACGCCTCATTTATTTGGCCTGAGTTAGCCTTTGAGTTTGACATGCTTGCACTATAGCAACATCTACAGAGATGTTTTTATAGAGTAAGATTCTTCTGATTTTCCTGGTGAAGGACCCTGACTACACCCTCCTTGTAATACTACTAACAACTTCCATTTGCATGGCAAGAAGCTGATTTTTCCTGTATTGGGAAAAAGAGACTCATGCAGTCTGGATTCACCAGCTGTTAAACATATAGATTAGAATTAGATCTGAGTAAAGATTCTTGTGCAAGCCAACACTTTTCATACAGCTCTAATGAGCCCCGGTTGTATTGGTAAGCCTTGCCCTCTAACACTCTCACGTTTGCCCTGGTGTAGGAGACATCCAAGAAATTGTGAATTCAGGTGAACTCTCCTATAAACACAAGTGAGTTATAGGAGCAGCCTTAGCTAAATCTAGGAAAGCGACTAGGGAATTCTGTGGTTGTAAGGACTGGCTTGTGGTGAATAATATTTTAGAGATGGTTTCTGAGAACGCATTTAATCAATCTTCTATCCTCTCTGCTGTGAATGGAGTCCATGCTATATGCTTGAATGAGATTTTGATTGCAAACTCTCTTGGGGGGCAACTCAGTCATGTTATACTTTCTATGCAGCAATACATGGTGAATGTTATGGCAAAATAATAGGATACATGATTAATAGCCCATAAATGTCCACTTAGCACAGAGTGGTAGCTTTTAAGGAAGTGTCTATTGTCCATGGAAAACTGAGTTTAGGTCAGACATCGCTGAAAATAGCCAGGAGACTTATTTTTCTATAGTCAAGATAAAACATAATGTAGTCTCAAACTATTTTTTAAAATGTATTTTTATTAATTTCGGAGAGGAAGTGAGATGGAGAGAGAGAAACATCAATGATGAGAGAGAATCACTGATTGCTGCCTCCTGCATGCCCCGCACTGGGGATCGAGCCCACAACCCTGGCATGTGCCCTCACTGGGAATAAAACCATGACCTCCTGCTTCATAGGTTGATGCTCAGCCACTGAGCCACACCGGCCATGTAGAGCATTCCAAAAGGCATCTAAAATGTTTTTAAATGGCATCTGAATTATTTTCAAAGGAAAGATGATGTCCTATTAAGTAAATATACTCCAGCAGGGTATATATGCCCAAGGCTAACATTAGACGATCTCATGTTCAAATCAGAAGCTGAAAGGGTAGAGACAGCAAGATCCAATATTTCACGTTAATATCCAAACCACTGTGAATTTAGGACTAAGAATAAAGGGTTTGAATAATAGCAAAAATCACATGGCTGGAGATGGCTGATGACTGGCTCACTGAAGGATGCTGAGGTAGATGGTCGAGAATGAAGGATGTTTATTTTATAAAATAAAGTATTTGCTCTTCCAATGTCGTTTCCCATACTTTGCTGTGATTCTTGCCATTCATGTTTAGTTTATGAACTGATAATAAAATGCTAGAAGATGAATATACTAGTATATTTAAAAGAAATTTCTATAAATGACAGTATGACATTGATCTAAGAAGCCCAGTTTGCGGGGGTGGGGGGCGGGGGGGCTGATGATTTGGTTTATATTCTGATTTAGGCATGTGTTACCTGTCCAACCTTTGACACGTTATTTCAATGCCTCAACTCTAGTTTCCTCATGCTAATAACTACTTTCAGGCTGTGTTGGGGATTAAATAATAAGAAACACCCTTTGTAAGGTGCTATCAGAATGTACATCATGTAGATACTCAAGATCAGTTATTACCATAATTCAATAACTTTATAATTGAAAACTTTTATATACAATATCCTTTACATTTCTGTAATACTTGTCATTTGGGATCATAAACTCCACGTAAACCTTAATAGTGTATGTATAATACATACAATATATCAATAGAATTGATTTTAAAATATGCCTGGTTACATTGAATGCAGGTTTCCCTAATTTAAAAAGTGCCATCATATTTCATATTTAAGGGTAAAAATATTTTTACATAAGTTTAATATGCATTGAATGTGTTCAGATGATTTTAGATCCAAATTCACAAAGAACAAGATTTTACTATAAACAAAGGGACGAAGAAAAGCTAGTATAATAGGTGTAATTTCTTTTCTTTCTATGTTTTTAATGCAGTTAACTATTTTATTAAAATTTTTATATTCCAAAAGCGACTGGGTACACGTGCTATTAAGAACAAATCTGTTTTATTTGTTCTTTTTTTTTAAAAAAATTAATTGTTTATTTAATTGATTACATTTTACTTATCTCAATTGATTACAGTTTACATTCAATATGATTTTGTTTTCATTTCAAATGTGCAGCACAGTAGTTAGATAATCATATTTTTACAAAGAGTTCCCCCTGGTATTTCCAGTACCCGCCTGGCACCACCCCTCGTTATTACAACCTTATGGGCCTGGGAGCTGGTCTGAATTCTCAGCTGTTAGCCAGAAGGGCAATGCGAGCAGGTTGTAACCTAAGGTGTAGTGTTATGGCCACACAATGTTCTCGCTTTCAGGTCTAATCCAGTCTTCGATGGCTGGATGTGAGATTTGGTTTTGCCCGGCATTTGCTGCAGGGCTGGGAAGGCTCCCCGGGGAGTGCTGTATGAGGAAAGGCCTCGAAGGAGCCCTTCCTCAGCCTCCTGGACCTGTGCTGTCCCGGGGCCTGTGGTATCTTTAACATGTGCATGTTCTCCACTGGCCTTATCCTTAAACACGGCCTGTGGGCCTCTTGAGACAATCAGAAACCTATTTGTATGTCTCACCACATTTTTAAGGCACTTTAAAAAATGTTTTTATTGATTTCAGAGAGGAAGGGAGAGAGAGAGAGAAACATCAATGATGAGAGAGAATCATTGATCAGCTGCCTCCTGCACAGCCCCCACTGGGGATCAGGCTTGCAATGTGGGCATGTGCCCCGACAGGGAATCAAACCATGATTTCTTGGTTCATAGGTCAACGCTCAACCACTGAGCCAGTACTAGCTGGGCTCACCACATTTAAAAATATATATATATATTTTTATTGATTCCAGAGAGGAAGGGAGAGGGAGAGAGATATAGAAACATCAATGATGAGAGAGAATCATTGATTGGCTGCCTCCTGCACGCCTCCTACTGGGGATCGAGCCTGCAACCCAGGCATGTGCCCTTGACCAGATTCGAACCTGGGACCTTTCAGTCTGCAGGCTGACGCTCTATCCATTGAGCCAAACCAGCCAGGGCTCACCACATTTTTGAAAGCCTTTTGCACATTGGAATCACTGGGAAAACTTTAAAACGCAGCAAATTAATTTTTAATTGATTATAAAAATAATACCTGCTCCTGTAGAAAAAGAGAAGTTACAGAAATTTTTAGTGAACAATAATAGAACTATCCAAGATCTAATAATCCACAGATAACTGCTATTAATATTTTATAATGGAAATTACTTTTTACCACCTTTTTATATGTCTTTAATATATGCATACAAGCAATTAACCATTGAAAATTATTTTTTAAACTGTATATTATTGTAAAAATAGTTTGGTATCTGACTTTTTAAATTTAAAATATCATTAGAATTTCCTATTGTTTTATTGTACACTCATGATTTTTTTATATTATTCATTATTCCATCACATTGCTATAATTTATTAAGTCTACCCATATTTTTAGACTTTTATATTGTTTCCAATGTTTTATTCTTATGATATAAATAATGTTATAATAAGCATTCTTGTACATATGAATATAATCCTCAAAGTAAGTGAATATACCCATAGAAATATATTACTCTTGAAAAGTTTGTATAATTTATTTTCCCGTGAATAGTGAGAGAAACTATTGCAGAATTCCCTCAACAACCATAGGTAGTTTCGTTAAAAAATAAAACAAAACTTTAATTTTATAGATAAAAATGCTACATCTTTATTTGTTTTAATTTGCATTTTAGAAGAGTAGTAAAGATTAATTATTTTCACCTTTCCAAATGGCAATTTAGAATTTTTCTTAACAATTTCTACAGTTCAATCTGATAAAGCTATTAACAATTTGTTATGTACATTATGAATATTTTATTAGGTATAATTATACTAAAAAACCCATAAATATACATGTAAAATATGTAGTTTAGAGAAAAATAATAATACAATGAACATCCTGTTTTCTAAACTCAGCCTTAAGAAATAGGTACTGACCAGCACCCAAGGGCCCGTTTGTATTCCTTCCTTATCACTGTCCCTCTCTCCCCATCACAAAGGTAGCCATTAACTTGAAATTGTAAAAATTGTTCGCTTGCTTTTTTATTACTTAAAAATATCTCTACACTAAACATCAGATTGTTTAATTTTGCCTGCATTTGTGCTTTATATGCATGAGATAATTTTTGCACAACCTTTTTTAAAGAGTCCTTCATGTTAATGCATGAAGCTGTGGTTCATTCACTTCCATTGCTTCACATTATATCATTGACACGCATTTGGATATTTACATTGTTATGTTCATATAAACAGTGCTGTCAACACATGCATGCCAGTCCCGTGTAGCTCATCTGGTGCACACGCTCAGGGGTTTGTCCAGGATTATAACGAGTGGATTGCTGGCGCTTCCTCATAGGCTCCTGTACAGCTTTACTGGGTCACACCAAATTGTTTTTCAAACTGATTGTATCAGTTTACATTCCCTTGAGCAATGTATAGGAATTTCAGTTGCCCCATATCACTGCTACAAAGTTATTGTCCAACTATTTAATTTTGCCAACATAATGGGTTTGAAATGGCATCTTATTGTGAATTAAATGTGTATATGTTGGCAATTCATGTTTTCTCTTCTGTGTTGATGCTTTTAGTTTTCTACTGTGTACATTGTCTTATTGGTTCCTATGAGATCTTTATATATTCGGAATAATAATGATTTGATTGTTACATATTTTGCAAGTATCTTCTTCCACATGATAGCCTGTCCTTTTACTTCCTTCATGTGTCTTTTTTTGTGTCTTTATGTGCCTTCTCTAAACAGAAAAATCTTTGTTTTTAATAGAATGAAGTCTTTCCATCTTTGTTGTTATGGTTTCAGCTGGTTGTTTGGCTTAAATAATCTTTCTCTATTCCAAGGTTATAAATATACTAGAGGTCTGTTGCACGATGTTTGTGCAAGAATAGGCCTTCCTTCTCCTGGCTTCGCTCCCAGCCATCCGGGAGCCTACAAATCCTCACTCCCGGCTGGAGCACCGCTCCTGTAGCTCCCTCTGCTGCTCCCCCCCCACCCTCATAGCAGGCGTCCCGCCCCTCCCAGCCACTCTGTGCCTGCATATGCAAATTAACCCGCCATCTTTGTTGGGTTAATTTGCATACTCACTCCTGATTGGCTGTGAGCATAGCAGAGTTACGGTCAATTTACATGTTTGTCTATTATTAGGTAAGATCTTCTTATACCATCCTCTGAAAATATTACAGTTTTGTTATTTACAGTAAGTCTTTAATTCACTTAGAATTTCTTTTTGTGGATGCATTGAGGAAGGAATTAATTTAAACATTTTCATGTGATGAACCCTTGCTCCGGCACAATTACTGAGTTAGGTGTCTGCTGTGTTTTTCTGGCATATCTTGGAGTTGCACGTGCAATGTCTGTGTTTGGTGCTGCGTGCTGCTCCTGTAGTCTTCTTGTCCATGCTTCCTCCAATTCTACGTCGTTTTTAACTCATAACCAGTCTTGCATTACAAACCGCATTTCCTTGTCTTGGCCTTTTTTACTCTTCCTTATGAGTTTATAAATAATCTTGTCAAATTTCAAAAATAGCAAAAGCCCCCGAATATAGAAATTCTATTTAGAATTGCTTGAGTCTTTAGTTCAATTTGGGAAAAATGGACTCTTTACAATAATAACTCTTCCTATATGTGAACAATGTGTTTCTCTCCACTTGTTATGTCTTCTATAAGTTTCTTATTTTCTACATAAAGTTCTTTCACAGCTCTTGGCTAGATTTATTCCTAAGTGGCTTATTTTGTTGCTACTATAAATTTTTATCACTTTTACGATGTTCTTTTCTGCTTGTTGCTCATGTCTATTTATCTTATTTATATTTGGTAAACTTACTAAACTTTCTCATTAAGTCCATTATGTAGACTTTTGGGGGGCATTTTCATTGGCAATCATACTATCTAAGAATAATGCTTTAATTTTTTCATAGTTGCTTTTAAATTTATTTTTTTAGTAATTGTTTAAAATATACAAAATAGGTCCAAGGTCAAATCATTAAAACAAGAAATATTTAGAGAAATCAAATGTCCTCCTTCTGTCCATATATATGGCTTTTGATTTATTTTTCTATTTTTATAATTCTCTAATATTTTTAGATAAATACTATATTCATTTTTCAACACCTTGCTTTTTTTTCTTAACAAAATATCCATGAGATCACTCTATAGTAGCATATAAGGATGCTCATTCTTTTAAATGTCTGGAGAACATTTCATTGTGTATACACAGCAGAGTTTATTTAACTAGTCTCGGATGGATGGATATTTCAATTTCTTTTTTCTATTACAATAAATTTTTAAATGAACAGCCTCCTGTAAAACCTTTTAATATTTTTGCAAGTGTATCTTTGAGGACCGTCTCCTAGAGTAGGGTAGCTAGCAAAGAACTTGTGCATATATAATTGTGTTGATACAACCAAATTCCCTTATAGGGTTTGTATTTTGTATTCTCACCAGCAGTACATGAAAAGCCCGGTCTCCCAACAACCTCCCCAACAAAGTATTTTGTCTAACTTTTGAGTTTTGATAATCAGACATATGGGAATATTATCTAAAAATAATTTCATTTTGCATGTCTTTTGACATAAGTAATGGTTCAATATTTTCCCTTTATTAATGGTTTAATATTTTCTGTAATTTCATAAAATATTTCTAGGTATAATTTTTCTTTTATTCATTTTGTTTGTTTTTCACTGGGATTTCTGAATTTGAGAGTTGCTGTCTTTCATCAATTCTGGAATATTCTTAACCCCTATATTTGAATTTTGCCCTTCCAACATTTTCATTATTTTTTCTTCTTGGAATGAAGTTTCTTTCTTAATCTACCCATATTGCATAATCTTTCTTTCACATTTTTTGACACTTTGATTTTGTGCTGCATTCTAGATATTCTCCCTCTTCTAGTTTATTAATTCTCCCAAGGCTAATGTACCATTTAATTTATTCATTGAATTTCTAATTTTAATAATCATATTTTTATTTTTAGATGTTAAATTTATTTCTTTATACTATCTCCCTGGTTAACTTTGGTCTCTTCTTCCTTAACTATACTATCAAGCCCTTCTTTTAGTTCTTTAAATACGTGAATATACTAGTACTCATGTTCTCTTCCTGATAATTCCAACATCTGTCTGTGTAAGTCAGATTCTGTGGGATGTGTTTCTGCTAATTTTTTTTTTTTTAATCCTTACCCGCGGATATGTTTATTGATTCAAGAGTGAGAGGAAGGGAGAAAGAGAGAGAGAGAAACATCAATCAGCTGACTCCCATACACACCACAACCGGGGACTGAACCCACAACCTAGGTAGGTGCCCTGACAGGGAATGAAGTCTGTAACCCTTTTGGTGTACAGGACGGTACTCCATCCAATGGAGCCACCTGCCAGGGTGTTGCTGCTCATTCTTAGTCACGGGGATTTGTCTCCTGAACTATTCATCTTCTAGTTGTCAGATTTTGGTCCTGGGGACGTTATTTGCAGAATTTTTTGAAAACTGAATTTAACACCAGCAGTGACTTACACTTGCTTTGTTCAGTGCCTGGAGACCACTTTCAAATAAAGTTTTGATTTGCATTTTTAGGCCACAGTGTGAATTCTAGCTCCACACCCAAGCTTACAGTTCAGACCTCTTAAGGGACATGTGTTCTTTTCCTTACCTTTATCCTAAAGTATGGGTGAAATTGGCAAGTCTACTTCCAGGGTTGGTATTTCTCTCCATCATCCACTTTGCAGGGGGTGCTGGATTTACGTAATTTCTGCTCAAGACCTCACCCACTACACAGGCCTCAGGCTTTGTTTCCATTTGCCTATGCTAATGTGACCCTTTAACTCAGGTTCTGTGTCTCCCACATTGGCAGATTCCTTAGGGCAGTGGTCGGCAAACTGCGGCTCGCGAGCCACATGCGGCTCTTTGGCCCCTTGAGTGTGGCTCTTCCACAAAATACCACGGCCTGGGCGAGTCTATTTTGAAGAAGTGGCGTTAGAAGAAGTTTAAGTTTAAAAAATGTGGCTCTCAAAAGAAATTTCAATCGTCGTACTGTTGATATTTGTCTCTGTTGACTAATGAGTTTGCCGACCACTGCCTTAGGGCATCTCCATACACTCCTGTAATTTTCCTTTCTGGTCATTTCTGGCTTCCAGTTGTCTCCTTTTATCACAGCTTAACCTTGATTTCAAAGAGTCATTTGAAAAGATTAATTTTGTATCTTTTTTTATTGAAGAATAACATACATGTAAAAAATGCACAAGTTGTACGTGTGCAGCATGATGCAATTTTACACCCTGAGCACATCCTTGTCAGCACCTGATGGGAGAGACAGACCATCACCAGCTCTCTTGAGGCTCCTCTCCTCCCTCCCCCCGCCTCCCTCCTCCCAGGCCCCTGGGATGTGACTCAGCAATGAGTGTAAGTGACTGCAAGCCTCCACCACAACATGGTGACCTCAGAATGTTCATGGAAAGAGGCCTCTTGTGGGAGAGTTCACACCACCTCATTCCATTTGTGCAAAACTCAGGAGTAGGCCAGCCCCAACCTGACTTCCGGAAGTAGACTCCTGGTGTGACATTCTGAGATATAAAAGTTTTAAATTTTCTAGAGTCAAATCTACAGATTTTCTCCACGTTATGTATCCCATTTTCTTTGGAGGAAGATCACATGGCTGTGTATGTCTTCTCGTATTTTATTATGAATAAACTTACCGAGGTTTATTTTGGTTTTGTTCATGTACTGTACTTTTTAGTTAATCGATTGTTCCATAGTATTTCTGGACTGATATGGCATTTCTGGATTGTATTATCATCTCTACTTTATTGTTTGTTCAGGCATCAATACATTACTCTCTATACTTGTTCAAGTTTGATTACCATTGCTTTATATTATGTACTTTTTAATATATACTAAGGCACGTTCTACCTATTACTCCATTTTTCTTTCAAAATTTCTTCAGTTATTCCTAGAATTCAATTTTTTAGGCAAATATTGTAACAAAAGCCCTACCACTAATATTCCATTAGGGCATTAAATAGAAGTGCATAAAGTCTATCAATATATTTGAATAGATTTAAAACATTCAGCTATCTAGTAAAAGACTATGGATCATTTTTCCACTTATTCATACATTCTCTGTGTCCATCAGTAATGTTGACACACTTCCTTGTAATATGTGTTTACTGTATATTTACTAAAATAAATGGGCTCTATTTCAACATTTTATTTTCTAACATGTTAACATGCTTATATATAGGACAATTATTGATTTTTCAATATATTTATTTTGTCTCAGCTTCCCAATTGAATTATTTTATGTTGATTCTAAATAAACATAAATTATCTTTTTATTTTCTAAGTAAAAAAGTATAGTATGTAAATCATGATACCTCTCTCTGCTCTTTTTCTTTTTCTATATATATGATACCTCTGATGGGGTATCATATATATATATATATATATATATATATATATATATATATATATATATATATATTTAGAGTCTGATGGCATTGGCAGCACAAATGAAAAATAATAATAATGCTAGTAGATGTTCATTTGTTCATTTTAATGGGAATGTATCTACATGCAATGTTGGCTGTTGGTTATATTAGTTACGTTTACCAGGTTAAGAAAGGCTTTGTAAAAAGTCCATTTTAATGTTTCTATTTGTTTTAAAATAGGAATGGGTGTTAACTTGATCTAGACTGTAATGAACTTACTTTTTAAAAAATTAGACAGACTATAGGAGAAAGGAACATAAATAATTTGATAGAGCATTATAATGTTCCATACTATTTTTCTAAATGGTAGCTCAATCCTACTACCACCTCTCACATTTTCCTGGGCTTGAGGTTATAGAGGCATGTACACGCTGACCTTTTCCACTGTCCTTTCCTACTAACGCTGAATAATATGTTTGTCAGACTTTGATATCAGAAAAGAGAGGACAAGACAGTTAAAGTATAAAGTTTTATGTGATATTCTTTTTTAAAAGAGAAAACATATCTATCTCCTAAAATTTGGGTTAAATATGCTTTTTGTAATCTTATAAGCACACGTTGTTATTTATTTAAAAGCTACTCATGTATTTGCTTTTAGAATTAATCATCACATTTCTGACATACGACATTTAAATAATTAAATCGAATGGGTACTAAGAGGAACCATGGAGAGGCCGCGTGGGAGGTGGAGAGGGAACTATACACCCTTTCGCAGAAACGAGAAGTGCCAGCTGAGAGGTATGGAGAGCCTCCTATTGCCTTTCGCAGGACAGGGCTACCACGCAAGCAGGTGTATGTGCTCTGCTCCCTGTCTTCTCTCTCTCGAACTCGACCCAGGTTGTCACTGATCTCTCTGGAAGCTCCTGAACCTGTCAGAGGTATGGAAGGCAGGGAGAAAGCTCTGTGCAGCCATTTAACCAGAAAATAAATATATGTGTATATATTTATTTATTAATTAATTTCAGAGAAGAAGAGAGCGGGAGAGAGAGATGGAAACATCAGTGATTGGTCAGCTGCCTCCTGCATGCCCCACACTGGGGATCAAGCCTGCTACCCAGGCATGTTCTCTGACCAGGAATTGATCTGTGACCTCCTGGTTCATAGGTCAATGCTCAACCACTGAGCCCCACTGGCTGGGCCAGACAAGTGAAGTGAAGAGGACAGTTATATAATGGGGAGGAGGATGTGTGAGCAGTGAGACAGCTTAGGGCTCCCTTTGGCAGAGGCCATGTGGCTTCTATATAAATGGGACCCTGGGCATCTGAGCAGTCAGTTTTGTCCTTCTTCTGCAGGCTGTTTCATTTCCGTGGTCAAACACAGGTCACTGGCCAGTTTCCTTAATCCAGCCCCATGGCCTCACTGTCGCTGGAAATTCTTCCCAGATTCTGGTGACAGGTTTTCCTTTGGGCTTGATGTCCTGTAGTGCTGTGAGTTCGTGAACTTCACGGCATGTTCGCAGCTATTTTAGGGTGAGGTCAGAGAAGCTTGCCAGGCAGATGCCCTTTTCTACTTCAAAGAGTAAACATGTTAGATACTACAGAATCGAATGAGAAATTCTTAGGAAAACACTTCTAACTTCTTTACCCAAAGCTCCTCCTAATGGGATATATTTAATTCATTGGTACCCAATAAGGATAGAAAATGGCTGATTATAAAACACAGTAGATTATCCCTATTTCTCAAAACAAATACTCTTTATTATAGGTACTTTATGTAGAAGTAGAAAGGTAAAGTTGTGTGAGTGTGTGAGTGTGTGTGTGAGTGTGTTAGTGTGTGTGTGTGAGTGTGTGTGTGTGTGAATGTGTGTGTGAGTGTGCCTGTGTGTCCTTGGAACTTCTAACTCTAAGGCTCATAATAAGTGATCCTATTCTCCTTCCATAATTTGGTCAGTTCAGTAGTTTTGGTCTCTCCCTACAATATTTTTTGCTGATAATTTTCTTTCTTTTTTTTTTTTTTTAAAGTTTCTTATTACTCTACGGATTTCAACTCCTGAAATTTTATACCTGAAGCCTTGCCATGAAATATTCAAAAGATGCTCTGTATCCTACTGCTGAATAAGCAGTTTGTTTATTCTCTCCTGGCAAGTGAGCTGCATAACATTGTTTCTAGGAAAGGGGTGCATGATTAAAAATTGCATTTTCATAACATGTCTATGATAGACTGCCCATTCAGCTCCCAATATTTGTAGAAAACTAACTGTAATTATAACACAACACTCCAGTCCTGGCCAGTGTGGTTCAGTTGATTGAGCATTGTCCTGTGCACCAAAAGTTCACCAGCTTGATTCCTGGTCAGGACACATGCCCAGGTTGCAGGTTTGATTCCTGGTTGGGGTGCTTATGGGAGGCATCTGATCGATGTTTCTTTCTCACACATTAATGTTTTTCTCTTTCTCCCTCCTCCTTCCTCTCTCTCTAAAATCAATAAAAACATATTTAAAACAACAACACTCCAACAAATGGCTTTCTCCCTTGTCCTTCAAAATGACTCTTTATGTATCTACGCTTTTCTCCTTTTCTATCACAATAAGAAGAAACACTTTTCTTTTCTGAAGCCAGCCACTCTGTGACTTTGGTTCTAGCAGTCACAATCTCTTCTTTGCCCTTGCTCTTGTTCTTATCCATTCTCCTTTCCAATATTTTTAAATTTCTCTCTCTCTCTCTCTCTCTCTCTCTCTCTCTCTCTCACTCACTGCCTGTTTCTTCTCTTCCTTCAGGTATATACTGGTTTTCATCTAGGAAAAAAAAAAAAAGGCTTTTTCTTTATTTGACTCTTCTGTTTCCTCCAGCTAATTCAAATAAGCTATCTTAGCTATTTATGAATCATCAAATTATGACCTAATCTCAGAATTTAGTCTAACCTCTCTGATATTACGGAACCTGAGTCAAATTTACCGATAATCTTCTAATGGCTAACTCTGATGTTTTTCTCATTCCTCTTTTTCTAAACCATTGGCAACTACTGTCTATTCTTGCTTAAACCCTCTACCTTTTTATTCCTTATTACTTTACACTGATTTCCTTCTCATTTCTTAGTTTGCATCTCTTCCTTTTTCCTTCTCTGCCCCTCTATGTGACCCCTTATACTATTAACTTCTTAACATTGACACCTCTGCCCTTTCTTCTTCTTTTTTTAAACTCTTTCCCTTAGAGATTTCACCTATAACCAGGGCTTCATGTTTTAGAATTCACTCACCATTCTGGGCATGACATGAATCATTGTATAAATTTTTACAATAACTCCCAATCTTCAATACAAATTTGCTTCTTCTTGTTGAATTATTTTGCTTGTTGAATTTTTATTTTTAGTGTAAAAAGCAAAACCAAACCAGACAAAGCAAGACAAACAAGCCCACAAAACCCAAGGCAGAGCAAAATAAAAAACAAGCAAAACAACCCCCCCCCCAAAACAAACAAACACAAAAACAATCACAAAACTCCAAGGAACTTATTACCCTTCATCACTTCTGGTTCACATGTTGTTGATATATTGTTAACAAGAGGCCCGGTGCATGAAATTTGTGCATAGCTAGGGTCCCTAGGCCCGGCCGGTGATCAGGGCCAATCAGGGCCTTCTGGCTGCCAGCCAGAGCCTCCCTTCTGGCTGCCAGCTGGGGCCTCCCTTCCCTGGATGCTGGCTGGGACCTTCCTTTGTTCCACACCACCCCCTGGTGGTCAGCGGATGTCATAGTGAGCGATTGAACTTCCAATCTCCCGGTCAAACTCCCGAGGGGGAAATTTGCATATTAGGCTTTTATATATATAGATTCCTCAGTCTCTTTAACTGAATGGCGGTTACTTAGGGCTCCTCCCACCCTCAGGCTGTGGTCCTCTGGTCAAGCAGCCTCTGGACCAAAGGGAAGTTGCAGGAAGCAGGGTCTGCGTCAGGTCCAGGGCAGAGTTCTCCCAATGAAGGCTTCACATCTGACTGGGACACTATTGATCAGGAGCAGCTGCGTAAGTTCTGGGATCCAGTGCAAAATAAAATGCAAGGCTCCTTGTTCAAAAGTTATTAAGAATTTTAAGGTGGTGACAGCAAAGCATTCACCCAACCATGAGCTACATCTAAGCGTGGGGCCCTGTGTGGCCTCACGAGTCACAAGCCCATGATGCGGGACTTGCCCTATATCTTCCTGGGCTGAGGATTCCCTAGCAGTTAAATGAAGAGGCTAAGTGATCTCTAAGGTGACATCCCATTTTGCTCTAAAATTCAGTCCTTCTAAGCTCCCTTGCTCTGCACCAGCTCCCGTATCCCTGCCAGCATTTCATTCCCACCTTGCTGGTGCAATATTGACCAAAGACTTGATGGTAAGTTTTTTCTTACCTGTCTCATTTAGGTCATTTAGGGCCTTGCAGCATGCTCTGGCTTTGTCCTCACATACCTTGTCCTCCCCAGTGAGTCCATAAGCTCCCCTAGGGAGAGACTGTGTCCCAGGTCAGTGCTTCCCCGGGGCACTTGTTACATCCAGATTCTGAGTCAGTTGCTCTGAATCAGAGGTGGGACCTGGGGGGTCTGCATTTCTAACAAACGCCCAGGAGGGCCTGGTGCTGCCACCCCAAGGCTTCACTTTCCTAACAAGGTGATAGACCTCTGGGTGGAAGGCATCCCACTTTGTTCAGTCACTCTCCCCTCACCCACCAGAAGCATGCAGGTATTTTCATAATAGATTAGTCTTTATTGATTAACCTCTTCTTAATCTTCATGGATTTACTCAGCCTAGACCCAGGATGCCAGGCAGGGTGGAAGCTATGATCTCTAGAGTTCAAGTCTGGGAAAGGTAACATTTACTTAGACATTTATGTGGCTGTGTATTCTCTGTTAGGGGACCACAGGGTAAAGTGTATAATAAAGCAGCAATTCTAATCAGTTCAAGTTCAATTTTCCTCCAGGACATAAAACTTTGCAAGACTGTATTTTCAGCAGGAGGCAAATCACACTGGTCTGTGGGTTGGGTAGAGCAGGAATGGAACACATTGTGTTTATGCTTTGAACGTGCAGTACATTTACTTCATGTGAAATTACTTATCTCTTAGAATTTACTTTATTCTGGAAGAAAAATACAAATGTCTTTAGGGGATTCAGTTTTGTGAGGCCTATTCTGTTACTCTTGTCCTTCTCACTTTAGACATAAAACAACTTTTGACACATTAAGTTCTAATGAATAAGAACCCATTTTAAAGCCCTTTCTCTGTATATTATTCATTCGCTGACTTTAGTTTCCCACCCAGTGCTTTCTACATTCAGTTTCTTATCATGAGTTCCATCGCGCATAAAATAAACGCTGCCCCTGAGCACACAAGCTGTTTATGGGCCAGGCCAATATATCTCAGGGAGAGGTCTGCATGATGCATAGGCTATAATTTTAAAAAATAAAGATAAAAACCCAGCTCCACACAAGTACTTAGAGCTGCTCAGTGGGAAGAAAAGGAGAAAAGAAGGCAGCTTATTAATTAGCTCCTTTTGCTTTGAACTTAGAATTTATATGCTGTTTGCAAGCCACCTATTTTCACATATCATACCTCAGAGCTTATTCTGGCATGTTTTAAAGTCAAATGGAAGAAAGAGAGGGTCCAAAAGATAGAGTGATTTTTTTTAAAAAAATTGAGTTCTCTTACAACATTTTTTAGTAACAGGTTCTTGTTCTTGTTGGAGGTGAATAAGAGTATGCCTGCCAGTTACCACCTTTTAAAGAATGCACAGAGGATGGAGCTGTGCAGAGCAACCTGGAACCCTTGGTTCGAAAAGGGGAACTCTTTCTAGGAGTGCTGCCATCAGGGAATTCTCAGAAGTCAACTTTTCACCCTGCCTTTAGCAAACAGCTGATGGTGTGGTAGGTGCTCACTGCATAGCAGCTCCTAGGATTGCTGTCAACCATCTTGACATCCATCCAATTTAGTACCCTGCAAAAACCAGCTCCCTCATCTGTTGGTTGGTGGGAATCCAAGAGCAAAGGGCTTGCCACCTACTGAAAGCTTCATGTTAAGCAGCTTAAAGACATTGATGGTGGAGCCAAAGGCGACGTGCCCTACAGACCTAAGTGTCAATGCCACGATGGAGACAGGACATAACCACCAGACAGCGGCTCTTCCTTGAGCTTGAAGTTTTCAGTAACACTCTCTTTGCCAGGCTCTTGAAGGACACAGTGGGCTTATTTACCCAGTTTTCAACGTTGCCAATTGCTAGAAAGCCAACTCTGTTAATTATTGGCAGGCATGGAGTCCAGCAACAGCTTTTTCATTCTCATTGCCAACGAAGATAGTTAGCTCAGTGTAAAGGTTCCCTGGGGCACGATGTTATATGATGAAGTAAGTCTTCTTCGGGTTTATTGTTAGACTCTTGTACTATATTTTGACTGATTTCACGTGTCTTGAGGGCTCGGTTCTCAGAATGTGGAAGTGTTTGTTTAAAAACCTGGTGTCTAATTGATTGATTCATCCACCCATCCATCTATCCACCCATTTATTCATTCATCCATCCACTTATCAAATGCTATTGAATACTTACTATGTGATAGAAACATGCATTCACTTGGACTCAAGAAGCTCACAGTTGAGAGTGGAAGATAGACCAGTAAGATAAAGACTCCAATACAGTGTGACAAGTGGAGAGAGACAATAACTAACTCTGGAGACCCCTGAGGAGAGACCCGTGTGGAGACACTTCTACAGCAGGGTATAAGAGCTATGCAAAGCTACCCTGCCCACCTCTAAGAGGGGCTGGTCACATTGCAGAGCAAGTGAATAACAATCCTTATTAGGAGAGCACAGGATAGGGTTGGTGTAGACCTGGAGAGGAAAATACTGAATGACAACCCTGAAGATGTATAGTGCACCATCTACTCAGCCCGCAAGGAATAAGGGAAACTGGGTTTGTGGGGTAAGTTGATGTTGGCCATGCACCCAAAGGGTTCAGTGTGGTGCCGGGAAGATTGTCTCTGTGAGCTGTAGATGTGGCCTTGAGGGTGATGGTAGGAACAAAGTTGATTGTAAGGTTAGGCGGGACCAGCTCTAGGCATCTTGTTTGCCAGGCCAAAGGCATTTAGGGTGCATTGCTATGAAAAAAACAAAGGATTTTCAGCAGGGAAGAGCCCCGATAACTGGTGTAGCACAGAGGCAGAGTGGCGTGGTGCCCCTCGTGTCATTTGAAGGAGACCTCAAAGCAACCCCAAAGCTGTGCTGCCCATTCCTGGCCCTGTGAGAGCACAGGATAGGGTTGGTGTAGACCTGGAGAGGAAAACACTGACCTCCCCTCTGACAAGTCACAGTTTTACTTGTGGCTGGATCCTGTCAGTAGCTTCCTCTAGTAGTGGCTTTTAGTGACGTTCATAGCCTGCGAAGTTGGAAGTTTCTCAAAGGAGCCAAAGAGAGTTTTCTCACCAGTCATTGTTCTTTTACTGTGTCCTTAAGCAGAGCTCTGACCTAAACAGTCTCACCATTGTAAAAACTAGGGACCTCAATTTATCAGCAAAATTATTCTCTAAGCCCTATACAATTGGCATACATATTGGTTGTATAGAAACTCAGCTTATTAGGAAATGCAAATATAGTATATACCATATCCTCAGTCACATCTGCAGAATCTTATTTGCCATGCAAGATGACATGGGGATCAAGGCATGGAAAACTTTGTGGGGTCATTATTTTGCCTAACAAAATCCCCCACCTCACCTTCAAAGAGTCACCTGCATCCCAAATGCAAAAAAATTCATGAAAATATCAACTCATTACAGTATCAAGTCCAAAATCTCATCTAAATGTCATCAGATTAAAAGTTCCAAACCTCATCATCTGAATACAGTACAGGTGAGGCTCTGGGTGCAATCCATTTGAGAGCATTCTGTCACTCAATCTGTGGACCAGTGAAACCAAAGAAAAGTTATCTGCTCCCCAAATTCATGCTGGGGCAGGCATAGGATAACGGTTACCTGGTACACACATTCTGGTTCAATAAAGGAGAAAATGGAAGTCACTGGTCCAAGCAATTTAGAAATCCAGCAGGCAAACTCCCTTAGGTTTCAAGGTTTGGGAATAATCCCCTGAGAGTCACAGCTCCACTGTCCGGAATCATGGCTTCACCTTCTAGGGTCTTGGTTCTCCGCTCAGAGATATGGTATTGGTTAATTTCCTCCTATTTGTGTATTTCCCATATTTCATTTTGGTATTTATTTCTAATTTCATTCCAAGGTCTTTAGCGAACATACAGATAGATATTTCTGTATGACTGCTTTCTTTGTGTTAATTAGATATTTGCTTTTGTACCATTTTAATTTCCTTTTCTTTTACTACATTGCCTTCAGTTATTTTCTAAATTGTTATTAAGGAAATTGCAATTGACCTCTTAATTTAAAATTTGGATTGATATAAGCTTTGTTTCAGTAGTATACAGAAACTTTGTTGCTTTATACCTCTGTTTCCTCCCCCCTCCTTTGTGATCTTATTGTCATACATCTTTACATACATCGTGCACCCATCAACATGGGTTTGGGATGATTGCTTTATCCACTTGTCTTTCAAATCAGGTAGATAGAAAGAGGAAGACAGTTTTGCTTGGTTAACACTAAGCACTTTGAATATTTCATCCCCACTGTCATCTGCCACCATTATTTTGATGCGGAGTCTCTTGTATGTGATGGGTCTTTTTTCTCTTGCTGCTTTAAGATTCTTACTATCTTTCAACGATGTGACTATGAGATATAGTAGTATGGGTCTCTTTGAGTCTATCATACTTTGAGAATATTGAGCTTTTTCAGATGCCCAGATTAATTTTTTCCATCAAATTTAGAGAGTTATTTGCCTTTATTTCTTCTAATATTTTTCCCCTTATTAACCTCTTTTCATGGAGCTCTCATTATGCATGAAAGGTATGTTTGATATTGTCTGACAGGTCTCTGAGGCGCTGTTCATTTTTCTTTATTCTTTTTAAATTATCTGTTTCTCAGGCTGCATGATCTGAAATGAAATATAGTCAAATTGGCTAATTCTTTCTTCTGATGTTTCAAATATGCTGTTAACACCCCTAGTGAATTTTTTCAGCTTATTATAATTTTCAACTCCAGAATTTCTACTGTTATAATTTCTATCTTTTTATCATCTATTGGGTGAAATAAAATTCTTATACTTTCCTTTAATTTTTAAACATGGATTCCTTTAATTCTTTTACTATTAATTTTAATAACTGAAAGGCTTTGTATACTAAATCCAATACCTGGACTTGCTCAGTTTTTTAAAAATATTTATTGACTATTCTTTTTTTAAATTATATGTCATATTTCTCTGTTTCTTTTCACATCTCATTTTTTTTTTTTTGCTGAAAACAGAATATTTTAAATAATATGGCAAGTCTAGAAATCCAATCTCTCTCTATCTTCCATTCTACAAGATTTGATTAGTGACTGTTTCTTTGGTTGGTGGCTTTCCTTGACTAATTCTGTATAATCTGCATTCTTTGTCATTGGGGGCCACTGATGTTTCTGCTGGGTGGTCAGCCAATGAACAGATCCCTATGTCTCAGGATTTTCAGAGAAGCTCTTCATATATGTTGAGGCACACTTTCAATGAAAGTTGACAATTACGCCTTGGTTTTCACTTCCTGTTTGCATAGAGCCTATGGTTAGTCAGAGATGAGAGACTAGGACCTTCCCAGGCCTTTCCTGGGCATATACCCAGTCCTGCACACATGCCTGACCAGCTAGATGTCTAGGAATATGTTAGAAGTTATAAAAGCCTTTTATGAACATCTCATTTCCTAGTTTTGGTCAATTTGTTAGCTGGAACTGGAATCACTGCCTTAGGCAGCTGTGATATTAAACAATTGTCGCTAATTGTTTTCTACAAATGCTTGTGCAAAGTGAGCTCTGAGCTGCACACCGATTCTGCCCTACCCAGTGGCTGCTAGGCTGCTGTTTTCACAGTTATAGTGGTTGTCAGGCTGTTAGTTTTCAAGGCTACCCCAGAGCTCTGGAGAGGGGGATGGGGATAGGGCAAATTAAAACATCACAATACCTATTGTTCATACCGAGACTCAGCCGTTTTTCTTGAATATTCCTTTTTCGATAGTTACAAGCCTTTGGTTAATTTCCGGAGTTCTGAAAAAGTAACTTTTGACTATTTTTGCAAGTATTCCTGTTGCTTTAACAGGAGAGTGGATTTTCAAAAGTCCTTACTCAACCATTTCAGAAGTGCTTCTTCTGCCTTTCTAAATTGTGCTTATCATTTAGAACACAGGTTAGATGCCAATTTAGTAGGAAATCTCTGTGTTCTTAGGATTTGTGTCTCTCCTATATCACCCAGAATGCCTATGCTTTTCATATACATTTCTCAATTGACTGTTTTTTATCTGTCTCTTCCATAAACTTCTAGATGCAAAGATCATCTCCTGCTCACTCTTTTATCTCCACTGCCTAAGAAAATGACTGCCACATTAGACCCCACTATTGTTGAATGTATGAATCTACCTGACCTATCTTTTAAAAAGGCAATACCTGAAACAACCAATTAACTCCCCAACAAATACAGTTTTGCTGGTTTTGTTCAAAGTTTTAACTCTTTCGAGTGATTTGTTTTGAACATATTTTATATTTTTACAGACTGAAAATGTCCTTGACAACAAGATGGATATTTGCCTATCCTTTCAGACTTTATAAAAATTCACCTGACCCTAAAGATTTTCTATCTTTTTCTTCCCTATGTCCATCATTACACAGAATTACCAAGATCAGAAATAAAGGGGGAAAGTAACATAAAGATCGTCTTAGCAGTGCACGAGGAACGGTAAAGGAATAATCATACTTTTTCCCTTGGTGATGAAGGGGTGGTGTTTATAGGCTGATTACATGAATATGAGTTTCATGATTTTTTTTAAAATTCTAGCACCAGCAGCAGGGTTCCTTCAGCAGAAATCCTTGATTGAGGAGCTAAAGGCAACGAGAAATAAGTGTGGCTGCTAATTAGACACTTTGAATGAGCAGAGTAGGAAAACGTGCCATATAGAACTGCACATACCCTTTTGATATCTGACAATCCAAATTTTAAGACTGCGGAAGCAGTGGATATACTGTTATTTTTCTATGGACTGTTTTGATTTGAGAGTCTTGTTGAACCAATGAAAGTATTGGATAAATCAAGGAAAAAAATGAATCACCATTCTTTAGTGTGCTTTCCAAAAAGCATTGACAAAATATCTGGATTTTGAGTCTGATATGTCTAGTCACTAGGTTATATCTAAATTCATAAAAAGAATGGTATTGACATTTTCACTAGTTGCTTTCTTTTTCTTTCATGTTTTCCTTTGTCACTGAAATGGTAGCCGATTGTTAATGGCCTAAGAGCCCAGTAATACATTCTGATTCAGCATAATGCAATCACTTAGATGTGGCGTGTGAGTGATCTGGTGATCCGTGTTTCATATGACTCTGCCACAACCTCAGCAAACCTGCATTTGTACATGATGCACTTAAACTGCTCTGGTTTGTAACATTGTTCCAGCCCAAGAACATTAGAAATCAAGTCAAATACTGAAATGTAAAAGTACATGTATATTCTCTTCTGAAGCCATCCATCCAGAAAATAACCTCTACAACTTGAAGAACACCAGCATATGCAGTAAACTTGAAGCCAAGATTTCAAATACTGGGGTGTCAAACATTTCATAAAATTCAAAAGTTATTTATTCAGATTTTTTTGTAAATCTGCTTGATGAATCCTCAGATGCTTTATTGTTTTCTCTTTTGTTTGTTTTTGTGTTTTGATGTAATGTCAAAAGGGTTAGGATGTTACCTACATTGGCAGAATCTTAAAGAATATAGATTGATTTCTTCTTACTTGACACAAATTAAAAATAATAATTAGAACTTAGATTTCTCTTATAATTTCTCTCTGATTTATAGGATTTTACTTTATTCACACAATCATGTTAGGAAACTTATTTTCTAAATATTATTTTTCTTCTTAATATTGATTGACAAGTTTGTTCTAAGTCATTTATTTGCTTACTTAAGGACACATTTATTCTTGGTCTAGTAACATCATCATTCAGGCTTTTGTATTGGGTCAAGATATATTTCCTGAAAAAAAAAAAGAAAGAAAAATGCAAATTTATTTGTAAAGCTTCCCATAACTTGGATATGAGGAACAACAAATTATCATTCCAAATAAATTTTAGTTCAATTTTGAATCTAGAGGAACAATGTTCCATTGTGTTCCAACAGTGGCTTGGCATGCACATTAGCTGAACAAGAGCAACTGGAAAATATAGGGTGGAAAAGTCTACTGCTCTCCTGTTCACAAAGACAAATGAAGGCTTTGTCTCCAAGTGTTCTAGCTCAGCTGTCAAGTTTAGAGCATGTGTATTGACTAACAATTTGCAAAATAAACTGAGCCTTAGCCAGAACAACACAGTCTTCAAGAGCACAGCATTGTAAGAGGCTCCTGGTTTCATGTTGTTGACCCCCTATAAGAATGTGCCCGCCCACCCACAGTTCTGCACTATTATTCTAGGAATATTGCCTTCTCTGTAGTAGCCAGTGCTGCACTGCCTAGGAAGTGGTGTTGATGAATGATGACCCTGACATCACAAAATGCTGATCCAGGCAGTAAACTGATAGCCACTGACATGACTTTCAAAGACCTGGTCTATGAAATCATGAAGTGGAACCATGAAGGCTAATTAAACTCTTCTTCAGATTTTTGGTTGAGATATTGATTGTAATCAGAAGTTAGCTGCTTCTTATTAAAAGGTGATCCAAGAACTGAAGAAATTTCCCTTTCTTTACTTTTTACAAGATAAAGAAGCTGAGAATGCCTTCCAAACAGTGACACATCATTCATAAAGATGGCTCTTAAACTTGAGGTCCTGGAAAATCGTACCTAACCTGTTTCACTCTACGACAACCTTTTCCATGGACTGTGTGGTACCCTAAAATAAAAAAACTTTCCAGAGAGAGAACTCATCACTTAGAATTTAATTCACTTTCTATAATATGGATTCCAATTTTCACAGCAAGTTGTTATCTATTTAATAAAAACTGGGGTATGTGTAGTCCCTTCATTAAATTGTTTAATAATTAAAATGAGGTTTCAGTGTATTATTTGTTATCTTTAAAAGTTGCAAGCATTAATATTGTATTGTATTATTTCTAATTTTAGTCATAAATTTATTAAATAAAAGACTTATAAAAGTAAATTACTCAGTTTTCATAACTGTCAATTACTTTATGTGATCAAATCTTCTAATCTTATAAACAAGACATGACTAGCATAACATTTTTTTAAACAATTGATTGCTTCTTTTGAATGCAATGGAATTTAGATTATGAGGCTTTTTGATTTCAAAATAGAGATATGGATTTTTAAAGGCCCGAGAGAGTGTAGATGTCTCCCTCAGCAACTTAATTCCTGGGCAGGACATAAAATCTGGAGGATAAAAATAATTTGGTGAATGAATAGGTAGAGCTGAGAAAAGATGGAAGCCTAATCTAATTACCCTCAATTAGTCGAAGGAATACAACTTTAGGCAAAAAATTCTGCATCTAAAAATTTTGAAAACTCAGGCATGAGGGAAAATTTTCAAGGAGGAAATAAACATGAAATTAAACAGAGTAAGAAATATGTATTGGAGGGGCCTTAGGAACTTCAGTGGGTGGGGCTTATGGGGAGAAACTCATTTCCTGTCCTGCACTCACATTTCTTTTTTCATTTTTCCTACCCCACACCCTTCTCTATTTCTTCCCACCTGCTTCTTCTCTTCTTCCTCTGCCCTCCCATCTCTCCCATTTCTCTTCCCATCCCTTCCCCCTTCCCCTTCCCCTCCCCCCTCTCCTCCTCCTCCTCCTCCTCCTCCTCCTCCTCCTCCTCCTCCTCCTTCTCCTTCTCTTCTGTTTCTGCTTCTCTCTTCCTCTCATTCCACAGCTTGGCCATGGCTTTGTTGAAGGGAGAGTAGAGTGCCAAACATATACTAATTTTAATTTGACTACTTGATGTAATGGAATAAAAACTGGATTTGAAATTAGAAAAATAGTATTTCATTTCAGCGCTGCAGCTTGCAGACTGCGTGGCCTCAGAAAGGTCACTCAACCTCTCTGAGCTTCAGTTTTCCCTGGTGACAAATCTACTGTGCAGGATTGTGGTGAAGTACAAATAAAATCTACGTGTTGGACTGTTTCATAAATGAACATTATCCAAATGCAGCTATGACTGTATCTATTTTATATTTGAGTTTTGCCTTATAATTGCTTGTGTTGTTTTAAAATCTCTCCTAATAGAATGTTGACATTTCTTGGGGGATAATCACTGTTTTTTATTCATCACATACACACAAAAAAATACCCCAAATTACTTAACACTATGATATGTGCAGAGTAGGGAAGTGATTTTTAAAATTGAAATAACTATATTAAATAATAATAAAACAAATGCCAGTCACATAGGGCCTCATATAATAAAATTGTAAGTTCAGAGAGGCCAAAACATTCTAAGGGCAGTTCTGGGAACCCGGTATAGACGTGCCTCATGTTCCCAGCGTCTCCCTCCCTTAGATTCCTGCCTCCACAGTCAGCAATTTCAGCCCTTCTTGGGACATGGCACTGTGTCTCAAAGTGCTGACCTTCCTGGCTTATCCACATCTGGGTCCTCTGCTAGCAAATAATGCCTGTTAGAATTGCCCAATACCACAAAGACAAGAGTATCGATTTCTGTTCCTTTTTAAGCTCCAGATTTTATAGTCTGCTCATGCTATTTTTTAAGGAAAAAATATGCCACAATTTCTGTCTTCTTGAAATTTGTATTCATCTTTATTTTGTTCCATGAAACAAAATCTATACCTTGCTTTTCTAGTTACCATTTTATTGGATTATTGTTTGCGAGCATTTTGAGATTTTCAACGTTGGAATTTCCATGAACAGTTTCAAAGACAAAGAAAATGGAGCGAAGAAAATCTGCCTTTGACCTGGGTTACCACCACAGAGTGAATACATGCTACCGAGGCTTGAAACACCCCGTCTTCCAACAGTCATCACACTCCGCTCTCCCAGGGTGCTGCAGCTCGCGGGCACCGAGCAGCCAACGGGTTAAGCAAGCTTTCTATTTTATGGGCCCCTAAATTCTAAGTGATGTTCTGTGTTGCACATTACGAGGGTAGCCGTGAAAGGATACATATAACTTTTTTTAGATATAAATTCTCCGCATCACCTGAGCAAGATTTTGAAAGCTCGGCAACATCCCAGGAGCAAGAAAAGCATAAAAAGCCTTCACCAGCCACAGAAGGCAGAGTAGATGCATTAAGATTAGTCGCCACTTTGGAAAATATATGTGCACGCACACACACACACGCACACACACATGTGCGCCCACAAAGGAAACCATTTCAGAGAGGCCTCGGTTTTGCTTTTATAAAGAAAACAAACTGAGCCCTAGAGCACTTCAAAGAATTTCTTCAAATATCAAGGTTCCTCTCTAACATGGGTACATTATCAAACATGGAAATACCTATTTAGGTTGTATTTCTAAAAAGAGAGTTTAGTCTTTGTTTCTTGGTTCATATTACTTTTAATAGCTATGAAACATCTTTATAGTTTTGCTTGAAAATAAAGTCTTACATTTCAAGCCTTGATAAATTTCTCAAGATCTTATATTCTGAAGCCTTATGCATGTTGGTTTTATTGCTTACCCTTTGTAATTCATATAACTATATCATTGTTGAAGTAATCATCTATGTAAAATACTTTTCTATTCTGTATTTGAAAGCATTCTTTTTATGGACTGAAAGATTATAATAGGGTAAAGTGGAGAGAGGTGAAATTCATATGTACATATATTTGTACATAATTCAAAGTGTCTTCTTTTTTGTTTCCTAAAAGGAAATCAAGAACTTACTGTGCAAAAAATACTTAAAGTATAAAAAGAATAGCAAAACCCTCCATCCTTTATTTATTTATTTATTTTTATTTTTAATATGTTTTTATTGATTATTTTTAAGAGAGAGAGGAAGGGATAAGGATAGAGATAGATAGGAACATGATGAGAGAGAGACGTTATTGATTGGCTGCCTCCTTTCCGCCCCCTACTTTGGGATTGAGCCCATAACCCAGGCATGGGCCCTGACCAAGAAATCAAACCCATGATCTCTTGGTTCCTGGGTTGAAGCTCAATTGCTGAGCTGCACTGGCTGGGCAAAACTCTCCATCTTTTAAATGTAAGACACTACACACAGATGTGGCAAATACAGGTGTTCAGCTTTTCTTTATAATTGGTAACAGGTTTGCTTGGTGTGTTTTTTTGGTCTTTTAAAATTTTTTCTCTTTTATTGTTGAAAGTATTACAGATGTCCCCTATTTCCTTTGTGAGATTGTTGCTAAGTGAAGAAGTTCATGTTATTGATATTGTACAAGATTCTCTCATCAAAGAAAGTCCAGCTTAATAAGTACATGTGATAGTGCTGGGCTTGCTCCAAACTTTCTCCCCCTATATTTGATGTTTACTCATGTAGGAGATTCTGATACACCTGGTGAGTATGACTTGTGTTACTTTCAGCCTGGGTATAGGACAGTAAAGGACATGTGTTGGCAGTGGTGGCCGTCTTAAGAGAGAGAGGAGGGAGGGTGGCAGGCTTGGGTATACACAGTTATTGGTGATATTCCTAGTGTGTCATTGTGGGAAACAAAAGTTGAGGAATATAATTTTATCCTGTATAATTTATTTCCACCCGGAATTATAGAATTCATGCTTTTTAGTAATATCTTCTAGAATTGTCATCTGGTCTCTCCATCTCCTATCCAGAAGTAGCCTTGCGTATCTGAACACAGATATGACGTTTGATAACAAATTCAGCTTAGGTTCACCTATTTTGAGTTGAATGTCCATCAGAGAACAATTTTACATTGAGACATGCTTGCAAATTTCAGCCAAGTTTTATACACAGGGCACTTCTGAACACCTCTCAGTGCAATGACGATGAGGCTCGTGAAGTAGGCACTCGGTCAGATCAGGGACCTCTTGTTCCCTACTTTGTTGCTTTGGCAAAACACTAACCTTAGTAGTCAATGTCAAGTTGATAACTGCTTTATGTACTTACATACCTTTTCAGAGGCTTCAGAGAAGCATCTGTACCACTTATTAACCACAACTTCAAGAAGGGTTATTCAACCTCATTGACCCTGTTTCCGAATTTGTAAGATACATCTATAAATATCTGAACTGCATGTTTCATAAACTGTAACAATCAAATACAGTGATAGGTGTAAAAGTGCTTTGGAAAATGGCAAAGTGCTATACAAATGTGAGTTGTCACTCAATGTGGAACCCACAGACATGAAAATGCATGAGCATAACTGTGATGTCTGGGGCAGAGGCAATCAGCAGGATTCTGCATCAAGATCCGGGTCCTAGTCAGGGGTCACAGAGCAGCAGTGAGAGTTCAGCCTCGGCGTAGACAGCCGGCCAGAATTCTATCTGCGTTAGACCTGCCTTGTTCTTGCAGCTATCTTGTGAATCCTTGACCTCTTGAATCTGAAAACTGCCCTTGTTGGGGAGTGGTTCAAAAGACGCTGCAGCCCCTTGACTCTCAGCAGTGTGTGATGAGTGACTTTAGAACAGCCACTTTCATCTATCAAGGGACACGTGTGACATTATTTAAATATGAAAAGTTAGAAAAATTGTTAAACACATTTTCAAATCATGTTGAAAAAGAGTCATAATTTGACAAGGATGTGTGAATCTAGGTTCTGATGTTCAGAAGTATAAATAAAGCAATTTGCAGCCCACATTGTAACAACTAGAGCTGTGCATCCCCCGTTAGAAAGTGGCCCTTTGTCTTTCCCCCTCACCATAATTAACTAGTTCCTATTCATTAAACAATGAAACAGACAATTAAATAGTAATAATAGCACTTTAATTATGAAGGTATTGTTATCTGCATAGAATGTGGAAAGGGAGATCACTTTAGCTGCATTTAAAATGTTTGCTTGTCTGCTTTTTAACCACTGACAAAGAAAGTGTTCATATTTTCAGATCCCCTAGCAGGAAATAGGGTAGAATCAGTACCCTCATAAGGCCATTTCTGATAAAAAGGAGCCTCATTTATTAATGGAATAAGCATTGATTAAGACACGTGAATTCTTAATAAGCATCCTTAGTATTTTCTCAAGAGGCATCCCTGATAGTTCTAAGAACCATCAGCAAGCATATTTAGACACAGGATGCATGATTAAAATGGAAGTCTTGTGCGTGGTGACTTTCAGAGTTTGTTAAGCACCGCAATACTGGAGTGAAATGCAATTTAGGCTCCTCTTCCCCTTGCCTTCTCGTTCTTTCCTTTGGGTTGAGCGTGATTTTAAGAGTCCTATTATTTTCTGTTTCAATACAGCTGAATAAATTACCATAGCTCAAGTTATACCAAAACAAGTTGAACCTGCAATATATGTTTTGTCCATGAAATTGGTAATAATTCCCCACATTTGGGATTTTATTTCTCAGGAAAGATCTTCAGATATAAAAAATTTTCTCAGTTATCACTGTTACTTTTTACCCAGCAAAATCTTAGGGCAGCTTTGGTAATTAGAAAGAAATGCTTCCTTCCTATTTTGTAATTACATATAAACAGTGTTTAACTCTTTACACTCGCTTGCTTTTTTCTTGATTCCTTTATTCTAATGCTAACCGTGTCGAGTCACACTCGACATCCGAGTGCAAAAGGTTAATAAACATTACATATTCACTTGCTTGCGAGGTAATATTGTGTGGCCATTGCATCTGGGTTTGAAACTACACTTTGCCTCTTAGTAACTCTGATAAACTTGGACAAATAATTCCTTGGAGCTTCTCTTTCTTCATCTGTAAAATGGGGCTATATGCTAAGCTATGAGGAGTAAATGGTCATTGTATATAAAACACTTAGCATGGAGTCAGGCTTAATGTGTGCTTAATACTCTCATTTGTTTTCATCATAGTACATGTCTTAGCCTTTGGCATGCTTCTTGGCACAATGAACCACTGAAACCTCCTAAGAAAACATAGAAATGAGTGTGATTTTAAGAGTTGTATTCTTTTTTGTTGTTGAAGTTCTTTAATCAAGTAGACTTTGGCTTTGGAATGCTCCTGTAAATAATGCTATTTTCTCCCAGAAGATCTAAGCGCTCTCCAAGGACTGAACTGGAGCTTTCCTGCAGCCACCTACTTCCTCTCTCAAGGCTGGCTCTGCAGCCAGGAGTCCTGACTTCGGGTCTTGCTATTCCCAAGCACAGCCCTGCTTCTTCATCTTTCCTACGCAGAACCACATTTACTTTTACCAGTTAGATATTAAAAGACCATATAGGCTAAAATATGTAAAGTTCAAGCCACTTGGATTCCCTGAGAAGTTCATGTCCATTTCAGGTTTTCTACAGGTAACAATGACCTCTTCCGGCTCCTTACCCTTTACCTATCAATAGTAAGTGAGCAGGATATTAATTGGCAAATAGTTAAAAACCGGAACCACAGAATAGTCAATGTAAATCCAAATATCAGAAAATTCTAACTTGGATGTGTGAAATTTTAATTTGCAAGGTCAACTACAAAAAAGTAATGTATATCCAGAACTCCGGATTCTGTGTTTTTGCTCTTTGAGCACTCAATGATTCCATTTTTAGATGCCCCTCAGGCTAATGCTGGATATGAGGCTCCTATGTAACCCCAAGTATAAATACTTTTCTATCTTTTTAATTAAAATACAGTGCTTCTTAGTAAGTCAGTATCAAGTTCTCCAATAGTCTTACCATTTTTCTGGCAAGGAATAAAATAAAGCCAAGAAAAGATACCAGCGGTGACCCCAGTATTGTATGAGGGATCCCTTTATGCTAAGGAGTGAGATGTTTGTTCCTGGCAGTGTCCACCAAAGTCCTCACTGAATCTGAGAAACATTGATCTTTTAAGTACACCCGACTATTTGAAGCTTGACAATCTACCTGCGGCTCTTTTCTGATTCCTACCCAGGAAGCACTGTTTTGATCAATTTAACAGTCAATTTTTTGCCAAGGTCATATTGTATTTCAGTAATTTACTGTTTAGTATCTTCCTTTGTTAATTAAAGAGCTCATGAAATCAGAAAGAATTAATACCCTTTCCTTTATTCACACAATACTTGAGTGATTTTCAATGTTCTAATCCACAGCTATTCAATTTTATTTTCAATCTCTACTTTGAGTTCATGTAAACACCATTTTGGATTTGATTATAATCTCATCATTATTTCAATTAATTACAATAAATGTTTTTTGAGTATCTACTTTAAGGCTATTTTCAGGGAAGATTCCACCATGAATAAAACACACAGTTGCTTAATTCTCTACTGGGTGAATTCAAGGCATCGTACCTTTTAATAAAAATGGAATAAAAAGGGTAGAATATAAAAATATCCCTATGGCAGAGTCTGTGCCAAGTGCATTGTATACATTACTTCATTCAATCCTGCCAATGCCTTGTGTGCTAGGTATGATTATCCCTGGTGAGGAAACCGAGGTGAGGGATGCTAAATATCTTGCCTAGGGTCAATCAACTGAGGAATGACAGGAATGTGTCTGAATCCACTCTGACCTACTGTAATATTTTGCCCCTGTGTATACATAACACATGCAGATTGGTTATAAACCAAGAAAGGAGAAAATCAGTGCCATAAGAGAGGAGCAAATCATTTATGATGAGTCTTCAGAGGAGGGCAGGATTACTTGTGACTCCAAGTAATCAGGGACATTTCACTGAAGTGGTGGTGTTTGATCAGAATTTTGAAAGGCAGTTAAGTTTAGCCATGTTGGGATAAAGAACATCCTGGGTGGATGGGATAGCTTAAGTGAGGAAAAGGCATTGGGGGGAAGGGAAAGACACATTCTGAAAAAGCGAATAGTCCAGTTTGGCTGGAGTAGGGTGCATATAAAGGAGCAGTAGATGAGTTTGATAAAGTAGGTTGTGTGACATCATCGGGGCTTTGATACCTGCCTCCTGGGTTTATACTTATCTTGAGGTCAAATACAGAGCTAGAAAGTTTTCAAGCACCTGTGCTTTTCCAGACTATTCTATGAGTGGTGTGATGTCCTGGAGGAGCCAGCGTGGTCAGGACTATTAGTTAATCCGCAGGAGCAGTGCTGGAAAGGTGAGGGTAAGTGTGAAACAGAGCAAGGGAGCCAGGGGGGTGTCTTCAAGATTATCGACTCTAAGTGACGGTAAGAAGAATTTGGTAACAGATAAGTAGTGATAGCTGCAGGACAAGCTCTCAGCTTCTTGTTTAGTTTGGGAGGGGGAGAGGTTTATTTGCTTTAGTAGAAGTTCAAATTGAGGTGCTCATAGGACATCGTCTTCATCTGTTTGGGTTGCTATAACAAGATACTGTAGGACTGGGTGGCTTATAAACAGAAATGTATTTCTCATAGTTCTGGAGGTTGGGGAGTCCAAGATTGGGTGCTGGCAGATTCGGTGTCTGGTGAGGACCCCTTTCCTAGAGAGCCTATACTGGTAACAATGCATTTGCTTAACTGCAAAGGGACTTCTTAGCTTAAGCGTTCTTTTGGAGTTGCGGGGTCTCCTCAAGTGTAATTTGATCAGCTCTCCTTTCTCACTTAACTCAGCATATTTCCTCCTCTTTGTAATTCTGTGAAATCTGACCCTACAATTCCAAACCTCCCTCCATTTTAATCCTGGTCCTTGTATCATAACAAGTCTGCTTGTTAAGGATGACACAGTCTACCTTCTTCAACACTAACAGCATTCCAACATGAGAAGCAAAACCAAGATCTTCATTCTCTTCTCCGTGTTCATTCAAAATCATTACTTCATGTTTGGTTCTTCTTGTTTGAAAACCAAACCAAGTATGAGAACATTTCCTCTCCTCCTATTCACTTCTTCCTGGAAATCCCCTGTTATTTGTTTAAATGCCCGTTTCTGTGACCCGAGTCCCTCTCTTCTATACACATACTCAGACCCACAGCAGATCTTTATTTCTGAAAAATATGTGCTTCCCACTGCTTCTTTTTCTGAGTCCTATTCTATCCCTTTTCTTCATATTTTCAGCAATGCAACTGTACTTAACTATACTAATTTGGGGGAAATTATAGTTCCTAGAAAAGACAAGACTGAGAAAGAAATCAGTTTCCTTGGTTAATTAGAAAAAGATACAGCGGTGTAGAGTACATTTTATCATCTCATGATTTATCTAGTTCTTCAATATCTCTCAAAGTGGGTCATCTGCTGTGAAAAGTTCAGAAAAAGATTTCAAGGTCAGGGTCTGCCAAAAACCATGAGAGAAATCAGGACGTGTGTGTTGGAAGACGTAGGGCGTGGCTTTTCAGGCATACTCTCTCCTCCTGTGTCATCTTCCAGGAGATAGCTTTTCTTTGTTCTGTTCCTTGCTGACTGCAGGGCATGGATACCCCAGCTAGAGAGGTATCCATGCCCTGCAGTCAGCAAGGAACAGAATTCATGAAGGACAGAATGGCTCAGGAGGTCTCACCAGGCACGAAGCTTACACCTTTCCCGAATTACCTCTTTTGCTTGCTTGGCTCAAAAGAGGAGGCCATATTCATCTCCTTCTTTGTTGATAAATAGCATCAAGTAAGGATGTGATGTTGATATGGGCAATCTGGAAATCAAACAAACCCAAAGAGGAGCTTCTGATGGAACTTCGTCTCCAATCATTGCTTTGAAAACAGAATGATAGGAGTAACTACTCTCATGGAATAAGCAGTGATTATGCACCAGGCCCTGCACTGGGCCTCCACAGACCTTGTTTCATTGAATCCCCACTCTCCACCTGGATGGCTGCTGGCCTTATATTGTAGACGAAGAAACTGAGACCCAGGGAGGTTATTCATCCTGCCAGGATTTGAACCCAGATATGATGGGCTCCCCAAATCACATTAGACTACAAGGACCAATAATATTGGTACCTTCACTTCATATTGAATTCAGTTTTTAGCTCTGTGACGTTGGCGAACCTTCAGGCAATTGTAACTGGGAGAGAAAAGCAGCTCTCTCCCAGGGAGTACAAAATAAAACCGAGTCTGTTCCTGGCCACATTTGGGAGCGGAGCCTGGGCCGGAGCTGCAGGCGAGTCCAGGAAATGCCATTGTTCCTGTAACGGAACCGCATCCTCCCAGGTGAAATTGATGTGGGTCTGGCAGAGTGCACAAAAGGGCACCTGAGCCGCCCAGGAAAGAGTTAACTCTTGCTCCCAGGGAACATTTGGATATGAGAGGAATAGATTCCAAAGTTAATGGGATCTTAGATGACATGTTGTATACCATTTTCAAAGTGGGATTCTTACATACATAATTTATCTCTGTAATTAAAAAGCCTAATTTCAAAAATAATACAGAGGCAACACATAATGGTGTGATTTCTTGTCACAAAAACAAGTTATTATCTTGATAATGCAATACTATAATTTACATAGCTGCAAAATACAGTACTTTCACGAATTGCATGATAAATGTTGTCTAATTATTTTCCTCCTAATTCCCTCCTTCCTGGCTTGTTTTGCGTGTTAGATGATACGATTGCCGCGGTGGGTGGTGGTTTGAGAGACCTCTGGATCAACATCTGTGGCGTAGAAGGACAAAATTCAGGAAGGTTCTTTGGCTTTGTCCCATTGGATAAGCAAAGCAAATGCCATCCTTTGGTTTAATATGAATGGGCATGTCGCAGTGGGTCTCTGGGGGGGGGGGGGGGGCTGTGTTGTGTGTGTGTGTGTATGCATTTCATTGCAAATTCCTCAAGTATGCTGCTGATGAGAGCTCAGGGACTACTGTTATGGGGGTACTTTGGCCGTAAATGACCATTATATTTCTGAGCAGCCCCTTCAATTCCCCTCGCTTTCCTCCTGGTTACAGCACCATAATTCTCAGCCGGGAAGGGAGTGTAAATAGCTCTCCCACCGCTGATGCCACTTAGGCGCCTGCAAATTGATGTGGATGGCTCTTTAGCTTTGGAAACTGTACGTTTCACCTTCACAGCGCGTCCGGCGTTCATTGGCCTGGGGCTTCGGAGCCCGAGATAAATCCTTAGCCGGAGCTTGGCTCTCTGCATTGCAACACAGCAGAGGTAGTGGACGGAAATTTCAAACATTTGGGAAATTTACACCTTGTCACTCTCCGAGGGCAATGATTCTGAGAAATTATGCGGTCTCCACCAACCTCTGCATACTAAGTCTAAAAACCCAGAGCCATTTCTAACTCCAGCTGAAGTGCTGAAGGTCAGAGAGGTCAAGGCAAGCCAAAGCTTTGTTCATGTTCCCCATTAGTATGCTAATCAAATGCATGGTCTTTCTGCACTTACACAGTCATTTCCATGGCCCCCAAATACCCCGGTGTTTTAAATAATGCTAATATTTAAAACAGTGACGAGTGGCTAAAAATTTCAAGTAGGGATTCACATTTTGTCCTTGGCTCGTGGTATTTGGAAGAAGGGACTAAAAATGTGAGCTTAAATGCGGCTTTTACATTCTGCTAATTCTTTTGGGTCTGCTTTGTTTTCGTGTCTTGACTCTGATGTTCATACCTTAGCATTCCAAACCACCTGCTTTCCACTGTGAGATTTTACATTCCTGGTAGGAAAAAACCATACTGAAACAGCACTCTGAGCACAGACGGGTTAGTTGAGCCACACTGGAGGGGAGGCGGCTGGAGAGCTTCCAGGAGGAGGCCCGATGCCCTGGGCGAGGAGGCTGAGTGAGATCCCCCTGGTGGAGGGCAGAGAGGGGTTTTGCTGGTAGGAGGAAGAGCATGAGCCACGTCCTGGAGCATCCAGGAGGGGACAGGGGCGTGTGGAGGAGCCGAGGAGCTAATGCAAGGATGCGCTGTAGGGTGTTTGAAGAAATGAGGTTAGTCAGGGGGATTGGATCAGTTGAGAAGGTTTTAAAGGATTGGCTCTGAGTTTAGCAATGTAAATTACCAACACTGACTTTTTTTCTACCCCTCAAATGCTCCAGCCTTCATGATCCATATCAGGAATACTACACTTACATTGTTTTATCCCTTTAATGTGACTAACATCTCCTAAAATGAAGAGAAAGTTCCATGCTGTTTATTTCTTTTCTACTCACCCCCAAACCTGGCCGGGTGTTGAGTGTGCACTCCTCCGTGGGCAGATAGTAGTTTAGGAGAATAGACTCTGAAGTGGCCATTGTCTCTACTAACGGGATGCAGCCACAGGCCACAGGCCATTTGCCCGGGCTCTCCGAGAGGTGCAGGCACCAAGTCCCCACCTATCCTCAAGTTTGCTATTAAGCTAATTTTCCACCCTGGAATCACATTTCTGGATGAAAGCATTGGTTTTATATTTTAATTAATTTTTAATATATATATATATATATATATATATATATATATATATATATATAGCTAAACTTCTTTTATTTTTAAATTGAATTTATTGGGGTGACATTGGTTTATAAAATGATGTAGGTTTCATGTGTACAATTCTATCATACATCATCTGTACATTGTATTGTGTGTTCACCACCCCAAGTCGTCTCCTTTCATTACCATTTACCCCCCCGCCTTTATCCTCTTCTACCTCCCCACCCCACTTTCCCTCTGGTAATCACCATACTATTTCTGTGTCTGTGAGTTTGTTCCCCCATTTAATCCCTTCACCGATGCTCAATGTCACTAATCATCAGAGAGATGCAAATTAAAACCACGATGATTTATCACCTCAAACCTGTCAGAATGGCTATCATCAATAAATCAACAAGTAGCAAGTGTTGGAGAGGATGTAGAGAAAGGGGAACCCTCGTGCACTGCTGGTGAAAATGCAGATTGGTGCAGCCACTGTGGAAAGCAGTATGGAGTCACCTCAAAACATTAAACATGGAACTGCCTTACGACCCAGCAATCCCACTTCTGGGAATATATCTGAAGAAACCTGAAACACTGATTCAAAAGAACACATGTACCCCGATGCTCAGAGCAGCGTTATTTACAATAGCCACGATCTGGAAGCAGCCCAAGTGCCCATCAGTGGCTGAGTGAGTAAAAAACTGTGGTAAAGCATTGCGTTTAGAAAGTCGCAGGAACAACACCCTCCCCCCCCCCCCCCAGAGGAAAGGAAGAACATGTAGTTGGCCCAAACATAGGATCCCTCAGCATGGAGCTATTTGTCAGGTGAATCAGCTGTCTCTGAACGTGGAGCACAGAACCTGTCTACAGCCCAGAGGTCCTGCGGGTAGAACCCTAAGCTATTAAGGGGTGATGGGAGAGCAAGGGCACATGAGACACCAGGGAGGAGATGGTCTAAGTGCCTCCAGGAGGCAACTAGCCATCAGGAGCTGACTTCCCTCCCCTCCAGCCCCAGCCGTCCCTGCCACCCTGGTGCACAGCCTCTCTCTGAGGAGAGCGCCCAGCCTGTGCTTCCCTGAGCACACCGTGGCGTCCCAGCTCACCTTGTCCAGGTTTGTGCATCCACTCCTACCACCATGCTGTCCTCCCAGTATACACCGGAGTAAACTATTCCCTATCCAACAATTCACCAGTTTTCATTTGAGTCCCGATGAACAGGGTGCTCTGAGCACCCATAGCATCTCCAGCACTCCTCCATAAAAGCATGCAATTTAAATAAATCCCATTTACTTTCAGTGTTTGTTCTGCTCCCAACTTTACTGTGAGAGTTTCATGGGATGAGCAAAGTGAGGTGAGGCAATATGCTCAGGCACAACATTTAGGGGACTTAAAGAAACACCGCTGTAAGCAAGAGAATACTAGGTTAACACGATGGATTTAAAAGTAAAGACATTAATACCAAGGAAAAATCCATGAGGAGTAAAATCTCAACATTGTAAAGTAAAATGCTTTTTCTTTTTGCCTCAGGCTTCAATATTGCTGGTACAATCCTACTACGGATCGTGTCTTTATGTAAAATGTTGATATTTTGTTCATCATTGATTTTTGCATTAATTTTGATTTTTTAAAAGCATTGCGTGAGATTGTCACCTTGATTGGAGAGGGGTTTGGGGTCCCTCCTTACATTGTATACCGGAGGATACTGCTTGCTTACTTTGCTTACTTACTTGCCTTACCTTAATGTCCATGTGGTGCTGAGCCTTTTTCTTCTTTGATCCCTAAAGCTTGGCCCAAGGCCTCATCTGGGATAGGTGCTTATTAAATACTTTATCTATGTCCAGATTCATTTAGAATCAACCCTTAAGTGAATTTTACTCTGAGCTTTGAGTGAACTCCAGAATGAATTTTACTCTGAGCTTCAGATCCATTATCAACACTCCTCGCTCAGTGTCTCCTCCCAATATAATCTCAGTGGTTGAGAAAACTGTTTACTACCCTATATAATAAAAGAGTAATATGCAAATCGACCGAATGGCAGAATGACCGGTCAGCAGGGGGCAGGGCCGGTGAGCAGAGGTAGGGGACGGTGATTGGGGGGCAGCAGTGACCAGCAGCAGCAGAGGAGTGGGGGGAACAGGGCCAGCTGCTCGCCAGTCGGCGCCATCCCCTGATCAGCCCACCCAGTTGCCTCCTGCAGAGGGAGGCCAGACTGCGGCTTAGGCCCGCTCCCCGCCAGGCTGAGGGACCCCCCCCCCCCAAATGCATGAATTTTCATGCACCGTGCCTCTAGTTTAAGATAAAACTGAACCCCTTGGCCTACTCTTCAGGCGGATCCTAAGCAAATGATATTAATTTTAGGATGTATTCAAGCTCCATCAGTTACCTCTCAGGTATGCATTGGGTACCTGCTCCGTTCCAGGAGCTTCCCCGGGCTCCGTCCTTGTTCCCTCGGAGTTCATTAAGGCTGGAAAGGGAGAAGATGAGTGAACTGATGATGTGGGACATCAGGAATATGCACAGGATAACGAGGTGATTCAGATGAGCCACTGGTGATCACAACATAAATAAAACTGTTTCCCAGCTTGCTTTCTACCCCACTGGCCAAAGACCATAAAATAAAGATAAGTTTGTTTTCCTACTTGCCCATCGAAAATTGTTACTTACTTTGGGTGAGAGGATATTTGCAAGGCCGTTTTTATGATATACAGCTACTTTCACCTCGAGTCAAAACATTTTAGAGATCAATTTTCACAGCACCAGCAGAAGACAAGGGATATATATCTGTTCGTTGCCCTGAATTTCACTTCTGACAATGATTGAAATGGCCAAGACCACCTCTGCCCCAACACATTCCCACTCAGCGCCCGTTACCTGAAAAATGACTGCAGATTACCCAAACCAAGTGCAGCTTCCAGGAACACCCACGGCTAGTCAATTTGGCATCTGCCTCCCTGGGTGAGGTTCAGAACATATTTTGTTAACATATGCATGAGACTGTCATGAAGGGAGAATGTATAAGCTGAACTGAGAATTAAACACATAATAAGTATTTCAACTTTCATATATGTGTATCTTGCTCTTTGCTTGAGTCTAGGGACTTGGTTTTCAATTTTGTTCAAGAAATGTTTATTAAGCACATTACTATGACCTAGCATGTACCATACAAAGATAAATTAGACACAGTCTCTGCCCAAAGGGGTTTATAGTAACATGGAGGGAGAGAGCAAGCAGGAGGGCCACCTAATTGGAGAGACTCAGTGTATGTATATCAATGTGTCTTCTGTAGCCTGCGCTCTGGGGTCAGGCTGCCTACTGGTATGTGGCCTCGGGCAAGTTACTTAAACTCTTTCTCCCTCAATTTTCTCTTCTGTAAAATGGGTGTAATATTTCCTTAAATGAGTTAACTTATGTAAAGCACTTAGAACAGTGTATAGCACATAATAAACCTGTGATAAATATTAGCTGTCATTATGAATATACTGTGATGAGAGGTTTATGTGTAGACTAGTGGGAGCACAAAGCTGAGTCACTTTTTGTAAACTGCATGGAGTCTGTGGAGAAGATGAAGTCTGAGCTGAGTCTTGAAGACTCGCGGTGTTATGCGGAAGAAGAGGAAGGGGAGGGCACTCGGCGGGAACAGCATGCGCAAAGTGGAAGGAGTGGGGAGAAGGAGACCACTAGGCTGCACTTTACATCCTAGAGACCAATGAAGAGCTGGCCTGCCGTTACCTGAACCTCAAATCTGAGGAAGGCAGTGACAGGGAACAAGGCTGAAACACAGGCAGAGGCCAGGACATGCAGGACCGTGTGGTCACAGAGGACTTCATCCATGTAGGTAACTGGGAACCACAAAGTGTTTACGTGGCCAAGTTAAAATTTCCTTTGACCGCTTGGTTGGCTGTGTGAAAGGAAGAGGACCAAGGGAAAAGGAAAAATCTTGCAATGATCCAAATGAGACAAGATGAATTAAGACATTTGCAGTAGAAATAGAGAGCGTGCATCGATTTTAATTCAGTTGCCATTCGTGTAAAAAATATTTTTGAGTACCAACTTTGTTCCATGACCCCTGAATGTAGAGGAGAAATTAAGACTTAGCACACACTATGCATTCTGTTTCTCTGGAGAACCCTGACTAATAGGTTCCCATTGGACCCCAGTTAGGCACATGGCTATGTGAGAAAGGCTGGGATATGTGGTGTTAATTTTGGTGGTTGAATATCCAGCTAAAGTTCAAGGGAATTATTATGGAAGAGTAGGAGAAGGGGTAGGATGATGGGGAATAACTGTCCGCCACAATTAACTCTGTAAAACTTAGCTTCAACAGGTTGTGTTGGAAATATTTATCAGACCTCAAGGAACCAGGTAGTTAGTGCAGAGACATGGACCTGAAGCAGTGAAGAGAGGACTGGGATGAATAAATGAGTTTGGTGGTCTCCAAATTATACATAAATTTAAAATCATAGACTTAAATAAGATTCTCCAGGAAGAGAATATTGCATAAGATGAAACTTAACTGAGCTCATGCGATGTCAACATTTAAAGTTTGTATTGGGGAGGAGAGGTTGGCAAATGAGCCTGAGCAGACATGGTCGTAGAGGGAGGAGGAGATTATAATTTGTGATATGTTTAAGAGGGAAAAATCAGTTGAATTTAGAAATTAATTAATTAAATGTGAGGTGGAAGGAACAGTGAGTTTGAGATGATACCATAGTTTTGGTTGCTGGGAAGACAGTATGTTACTATTGAGTAATAAATAAAAGAGGAGGAAGAGTGGGGAAGAAGAGAATGGATTTGAACATATTGTGCCTGTGAACAGCCCGGTGTAAATGCCCAAGTGGCAGTTGGTCATACCTGTCTGAAGCTCTGGAGAGGCATTGTGGTTGGGAATAGAGATTAAGGGTTCAGCAGCTTATACAGGTGAACTATAAAGCCATGACTCTATGTGAGAAGAGAGAACAGATAGAGATGAGGACAGAATTCTGAAATGTGGAAATCTGAAGAGCAATTCTTGAAGGCAGCCAATCATGAGTGGTCAGTGGGATGTCTCAGAAGCAAAAGTTTAAAATGTATCACTGACCCAAGGACAGTAATGGGATTTGTCACAGTGGTCCCGTGTGGTGGTGCGGATGGAAGCCAAACTGTGGTTGAAGAATAAAGGAGGAAGAAGTAGAAAGAGAGGAAGAAAGCTCTCTGGGGCAGATTGTGAGCTAGGTAGGAAGGCTTTTTCATTTGCCTCTTTCTTTATGGGAGCTATTTTGTGATGCTGATAGAGGCAAAAGAATCCAAGAGAACAAACAATATAAAGGAGAGGGCTGGGAGGCTGCCGGGCAGAGGAGATCAAGGTAGCTGAGCTGAGGAGGTCAGAGATTGCAGGCTAATGCGTTGAGTCATCCATGTGCCCATAGACCTCACATGGGAGGCAGGGATACTGTGAGATAGATGAAAAAAGTAATTTCTGTACACTCACAGCACTTAAAACAGTGCCTTGCACTCGATAAATACTGCATTAGTTATTTGGCAATCCATTGATTATTGCTTCTGTGTGACTTACCAGGTTTGCCACTTTAATACAGAAGAAATGTTGGCTTCCTTCAAGCTTCGTGCAATTTTTCACTTGGGGCAAGTTCTCCCATGATTTCTCTACTTAATTCCTAATTTACTCCCATTCCACAACTCCACATCTTAGTAATTGAAATGATTATCTTGGGACACAGCCAGTTCAGCTCTTCTAAGGAAAATAATTTCTAGACCTTCATTAGTAGGTTTAGATCAAAAATAAAAATTAAGGTAAATTTCCTGTCTGAAGGGAGGCTAAGACAAGGGAAGTAAAGGACTCTTTGGTGGGTTGATGTTGAGGTGGGGCTCATGGGCTGGAAAACTAGACTCATTTCCTTTCTAAATCAAATGGACCCTTTGGTATTTTCCTATTGCCTTCGTCAAATACACTCAAGGTAACCTTTCTACAAAGGGCTACCTTAGTCTCCAATTAGACAGTTTTGATGAGCTTTCTCTTCCTGTCCACAATGACTAAGCAATAGCAATTTGGGGATAGCATCCTGATTATGCCATTGTTACTAAAGCAGCAGGTGGCTTTCAAACAGAATCTTGTCCTCCATGTCCAATCAAAATCCAGACTTTGCTGCGTTGACAGAAAACAGTGAACTGATTTTTCACAGTTCTGGGGAGATCAATCAATGAAGACTGTGATTATTCTAAAAATTGAAGTTTCTGATTGAACCAGTTTTTTTTGTTTTGTTTTATGTGATGGGAAAATATTATTTTTTAAGAAATAAATAATAACTGGCCCCAAGTAAAAAATAATTTCATGCAAATTAGTCCAAACTTAGTGTGAACAATTAATTCTGAACTACAACTAAGAAACTCTATTTTTCAATTCTCAAACGGTTTTATTGAGAGAAACTTGGAAATCTGTGAAAATGCATATACTTATTCAGCGTGAAAGAACATTCCAGCAATAAAGATTTTTAACAGTTTAGCTGAGCAAAGAGCTGCTATTACCTTTTCAAACCCAAATAGATCTGTCAATTTTTTTTTGCTTTGTTTTTGCTTATAGCTCAGAAAGTTCACTGAAATTTTTCAGAAATTACATTCTCTCTATTTTTGGAAAGCTTGTTGATTTAGAAGTAAACAATCCAGGTCCTCCACCAGGGGATTAAATATTCAGATTTTAAACTATTGTTCCTTAAACTTCACCATCAAGACCTCTGCAAATGGGTGTAAACAGATGACCATGTATTGTAAATATAGAAGTACTTAACACTGCCAAAATATTTAAAAAACTTTTGTTTGGTGATAACAGGTATTTTTCTTCTTTTATTTCCTACATATCTGTGTGCTTGTAGATAGAATCAAGAGATTTACAGAATGGGAAATCTAGACTTCTATGCTTCCTAGGTACCAGAAATGAGGTGTAAAGTCTTTAACACAAGGGGTCTTACCTTGCCCCTCTATCCCCACAGCATCTAGAACCATTGCTCAACTGCTGATTTAACTTGCTGTATAAAGAAAATGCTATATGTAACAGCATGTTGGCTCCACTAACAACTCACATGAACTAAGGTTCTAGGACTTAAGAGACTCAGCACTTCATTAGATACCCTTTGATACCATATTTTTTTTTTATTTGTCTCTTTGCTTTTTCTTTTGTATGTTAACTTACATCTTGTTTTCCTAAACAAGTATTTAGCACATAGTAAAAATTCTATTAAAGTAAATTGATGCATAAGTACCTCTTATATTAAGATGCAAATTTTCTGTATGATACTGCACATTCTAAATACTTTCATTACATCTTACTTGTTGGGCAGTAATTTGGGGCGGGGGCAGGGGCAGGCTAGTTCCTTGTGTGATGTAAGCATATTTTTGCCTTTGTAACTTTTATACCTAGGTATCACATTTAGCATGAGAAAATAAATTAAGACATTTCAGCAATGAGGAAATGTAAAGATTTAAAAAGATGTGGATCTTCATAAGTATAATTTTAAGAATAGCATTACCAACAAATGCCAGGTCTCATTTTACTTTCATTATTAAAAAGAGAGAGGAAGGATATTAGCTCACTTTATTTGAATGTGATAGAAAAACATAATTCCTAATATTGTGAGTCATATTGTTAACATTTCAATAAAATTTATGGTCTTTCTTTTAACTATATTATTATAATAAATCTGTTTCATTTTTAACATATCCAGGAATCAATATTATAAAATGTCCATTTTCCCTGATTTCATAATGATGGTAAATTAGAAGACAGGGTTTGCCTGGCATAAAATTGCTTTACTGTAAGCTATTGGATTGCCTCTGGGCCAATGGCAAGGCCTGTTGAATGCGTACTGTGACTATGATTGCCATTATGTGACTTACATTTGAAAGGAATAGAAGGAGATAAGTTTTTCTATGTCTCACAACAGTTCATTGATTGATTGATTCTCTCACTTGTTCATTCATTCTTATGTTCATTCAAGGAATATTTATTGAGTATTTAATATGTGTGGGTATTTCTGGCCACCTAACATCCATTCTCCCTTCTAAGAAACTCCTGGTTTGCTTTTGGGACATTAACTTCCCTCCACCAATTGAAACCTTGGTTGGGTGGTCAATTATACAAGCTCTGTCCTATTTCTGAAGCCCAATGGCTTCATGGAGGCTCTTCTCCAATAACTTTCCTTTCACCATCCTGGAACACCCAACTGGCCAGTTCAACACTTTTTCCTAGAAAGATAGACTTGAGGAGAGTAACAAGCACACTGGCAGGGAATTGGTTAGAACTGGTCCCTTCATTCCAGTGTTGGTGGCCTGGAGGAAAGAGGGGATAGTCTTTTAGTAGTTCCTGTCTCTGAACCTTCTAATGTTTCTTGACTACTGCTTACTGCAAACCTGCTCTTGCCACCATCTCATTGTCCTTTCTGTGAGTACCTTCTGTTCTCCCAATAACTTCCCTTTACTCTTCAGCTGGGATTCATTTCTGATTCCTGTAGTCAAAGAATCTAAGCTCATAAAGACATAAACCTGACTTTGAGGAGTTTACAGTCTAGTAAGCATATAATAAGTCTTTAGATCATGATGCTTAATGACAATTGATTCCATGTCTCCTTCCTTGCTCTTATTTGTCAAGCCACCAGTATCCCAGACTTGTCAAATACCAGGACACCCAGTCCCCATTTATTCACTGCACAGGTGGGCCCAGCAGTATGATTCCGAATTGCTCTGTTACTTTAGGAGAGTGGGTGCATAACAGATAAAACATGAAGCCCGGATGGTCAGGGCTAATATTAAAACAACATTAGATCTCCTCCAGCTCTAAGGAATTGGTGGAGATATGTTCTGCTACCACAAAACCAAACCTAACCACTCAACAGGTTAATGTACTGATCGGTTTTATTTTCTTACCAGAAAAGCCTACTTGGCATTATTTTTGACATTTGATCACATTAAAAAGATCAAAATCAAAGGAATCAAAGCATCCAATACAATTTAATGACAAATAAATCGATTACAGTACTATAGTTTCATTGCATTGAGGAGATCGGAAGGGTAAGTTTAACATTTTCTAAGTGGATATTACTGGGCCACTTCCTCATGCAGCCTCTGCACTAGAGTTGAGAGAGATTTTTGCACAAATGCCAATAATGATTTCAAACAGTATGAATACTTGCTTGAAGATGAATACTAATTCCCCCTTGGAACTGTTGTGGTCTATCAGGTCAATAATATTCATTTAAAAAACTTTCCAAAAGCGTTTTCATACAATAGCCTCTGAAGATAATGAAAGGGCCATTATGGTCTCGTGAGACAATAATCTATGTTTTTAATACATACTCCAAAGTTCATTTCCTTTTCTATGGCAATGTTTGAACTATTTCAATTAATTATTGTTAAGAGAAAGAGTTATAATCGGTTTGAACTTTATGTTTGACTGTTATTCATCATACCATTCTCATAAGAGGAGACTTCTGATATATTAAGCTAGATCATTACCCATAGTTCAGAGCAATGGATGATGGCAAAAAATCATTTGTTGGAGTAAACATTTGTAAAAAAAAAAAAGAAGAAAAAGGACCTTCTATAACAACAACTTGAAATAAATGTACAAAAGCAAGTTTGTTTGCTCAATTGGGCCAGGTTGTGCAGGTAATTTCAAGTTTTCTGGATTTAAAAAAAAAACACAACTTAATTTTATAAAGTGGTTACAGCAGAGATGTTGAGTCTGGCCAAACAACACAAGCATGACCAACAGGCTCAACATAGCCTGTTTTGAGCTATAATTTTACATTTATTTGATTTGTGAGCAGAAGAAACAGTTTAATGTTTAAAATATAGACATTTTAAAATAGTTTATATATTTAGCATCTGACAATTGAGAAGAAAATTGCTTATTTCTTTTCTAGAAACACTGCCAAGGTTTTAAGGACGAAATTGTTAAATTTATTCTGGAGGGAAGCACTGACGATGTGAAATAAGGTTACATTTACTTTTTAAACATCTTGTTTGTATGTATGTATGCATGAGTGAAAGCGTTGGTATTCTGTAATTTAACTGTATGATTTTATGCCTGCTGCACCTTGGATGGTCATGAAAATGAGACGCCTGTTCCCCTTGCCTCTCTGTTGAACAATATTTCAATAAATATTTTCTTTCCCTTTCTCTCTGTTGTGGTTAAAACACACACACACACATCAGTTAGCTTAATTATTTAACCTTGGTTTATTTTGCTGGGAAGGAGGCTAACATTTCTGCCTGGCCCTATTATTTGAATCTGACAAAGTTCACAGTTTCAATTAAGGAGGATTTTCTCATCTGTTGGTCTTCCCCTGCTGGCTGCAGTTAGATCCTATAAACAGGGCAGCCCAGGAGCTGTGGTAGGTGGATCCTGGAGTGACCCGAATGCTTAGTGTGAGGAAGTGACCATGGTGGTCTGGGACTGGGGGGAGAAAGTCCCCGAGTAGAAATGAAATGAGACCACCTATGGGGGATGTGAGGACTTTGGAAGGGAGGTGAGTCCTGCATTCTTAGGATTACTTATTTTCTTTGAACTTGGCACAGAAACCAGTAAGTTGTGGCTAGTTCAGGGCCTACTGTGTAAAAAGATAAACCGTGTTCAGAAAAGAAAGATGAGTGCAACTTTCAAGCGTAAGAGAAATTCTGACTTCATAACTCCATACCCTGGTAGAGACCACCCCTCTTATCGTACAAGATCTCTGTTTGAATTGCAGGATTGATCACTGAAATGAAAGCCTTTGATTCAATTCATGTATTGAAATTTATTGATACCATGTCCTGTGTCTTAAGAGTTTGCGAAAAAATGGTGAGCAAAGATCATCCCTAGTCCTCTGCCTTCATGAAGCTTCAGATGAGAGAAATTGATCAAAATATCATAGACAGAAATGTAAACTTGCAACCAGGATGAGGAGAGGTAGTCGATAGAGCTGGTCAGCAAATGTTGTCATGGTAAATAAGGGCTTGGGTGACAGTTGAATGATTACTAAAAGTTAAAAATAATGATAGTGCTAATGTTAATATTTCTAGTGATAAGAGATAACTTTTACCCAACTTTCATTATGTATTTTGGGCACTTTTTAAATATAATAATTCATTTAATCTTCATAGCAACTCCGCCGGGAGTGGGCCTAAGCCGTCAGTTGGACATACTTAGTGCTGCCGAGGGGTGGGGTGGGGCGGCGGGCTCACCGCTGCTGTCAGCCCAGCTTGTGGCTGAGCGGAGCTCCCCCTGTGGGAGAGCACTGATCACCAGGGGGCAGCTGCTGTACACAATTTCACAAAAGGCAACCAGAGACAATACACATAATACTGTTTTCTTCTAATATTAGATTCATATACTTTATTAAAAAGTTTAATATTAAATTGAACAATCATAAGTCAAACCATTGTAAATTGGAGACCAGCTGTGTATATAAGTATTGTATATATTTATATATGTGTTATATATTTTATATACATATGAAATATCATCATGGAGATAATAACTAATGATAAAGGAGAGGCTAGGGAACATAGCCATACGTTAAAAATGTGACTCTATAGACCAGCCTGTTGAACAGATCCATAAGGAGTAAGCTTATATACAAAGTAAACCAAAGGGGAGCCACTTACTCTAGTAGCTTAATATCTCTGAATCTGGGCAAAATAATTTGAAATAATTCTCTGAAAAATCAAATGCTTTTTAAAACTATTTAAATGTTTTAAATATTTGACTTTGTGTACATCTCAAGACATTTACAGACAAATTTAGCTTACAGGTATTGCAGTTCCATATTAACCAAAAGCACGAATTGCAGGCATGATGGCCATTTGGTTTCCTATAGAATGAGTGCTGTGTTACTTGTAATTTTAGAATGTAAGACTGGAATTGTTTTATTGGTTGCTATTTGTGTTTATAATTTCACATTGCTGTACACAATTTCACAAAAGGCAACCAGAGACAATACACACAATATTGTTTTCTTCTAATATTAGATTCATATACTTTATTAAAAAATTTAATATTAAAAGCAGAGATTAACTAAATAACTTATATGCATATATGCATAACCCATGGACACAGACAATGGGATGGTGAAGGCCTGGGAACCAGGTAGAGGGGAGCAAAAGAAAGTAGGGAATAAAAGACATCTGTAATACTCTCAACAACAAATATACATGTTTTAAAAAAGAAAAGAAAACACTACTGTCATGTTAAAGGTTGGTTCATTATTTTTTAACTGATATTCAGAGTATATGATGGTTATGAAAGGTCACTATATGACATCAGTGGGGTCAGCATAAGTGAGAAAAATTGAATATTACCAAGAAATTAATGGAACCCCATTTGCCATAGTCTATATCGGCCTTCACACACCTAAGGTTGAAAAGTTCTAGTTTCAGTGGTTTAAGATTTACCATTCATAATTTGTTAGGTTAAATCTTCTAGCAAGAGGTGATTCTTACAGTACATACTGCCAGGCCAGATGGAGTCATGAAATAGGAAACTATTTTCTGTGAGTCCAACGCTTGGGTTGGTATAAATCTATTTATAGGTATCCTCATCAGGTGGTAAGGAAATTCACATCTATCTCTCAGGATCTGTGACCAGGGCTGGGAACTGAGCCACAGACCTGCATATGTATATCTGGGGGGCCCTAGACCCAAAGCACCCCTGAGGGGTGGAGGGGGTGAGTTCCCTCTAACTGCAAAAAAAAAAAATACAGCTCTATCTGTATAAATTATATTTTCCTAGTGATGTTTATTAATTTCTTACACTTCCATTGTACAGTATCTAAAGGATTCAAATTCCAAATCAAGAAGTTAAAGAATTCTGAGTTACAGACATACACTGAGTGGCCAGATTATTATGATCTCTGAACGCATAATAATCTGGCCACTCAGTGTGTGTGTGTGTGTGTGTGTGTGTGTGTGTGTGTGTGTGTATTAGAGGCCCGGTGCATGAATTTGTGCATGGGTGGGGTCCGGCCAGCCTGGCCAGGGGGAGGGGACATGGGCGGTTGGCCAGCCTGCCTGCTGGCCGAACTCCTGGTCAAGGGGACAATTTGCATATTAGCCTTTTATTATATAGGATATACACTGAGTGGCCAGATTATTATGCGTTCAGAGATCATAATAATCTGGCACTCAGTGTATATACAAGTGCATGTACGGGATCACACACACACACACACACACACACACACACACACACACACACACTACATTACATTCTCTTTACTTAAATCTGAAGATGCTCTACTATGAAGTTGATAGACATGTTCTGAAAAGATTTCTAACAACACTCTGAGGTCTTTGGGGAATTTCAGTCCCTCTGTTACAAGAAAGTCCTAATCCCAGACCCTAAATTCCAGGTTTCTCCTGGTCTGTCACCAATTACAGGCAGCTCTTGGTGCACATGTGAGGAACGAAAGCAAATACATTTGGACTTGAAACCTGATAAGCTTCCTATAGAGAAATGAAGACGCACAGAGATTAGAGCAATTCATGGAAGAAGATCATTTCTAACATGGATATTATTAGAAAGACTTATCAATATTTTCTCTACACATAATGTGTACATTTACTTTTGCCATTATTATTAGATTATTCCTAGCTTTAAAAAAAGCCATTAAGATAATTATAAAACCAATTACAAAAAACTTATAAAGATCTGTCTTCTTTTCATCTTATTGGCTAGAATTTATGAAGTGACATCCTATGTCCTATAAGTGACTGGTCTCAGAAATTCAGAGACCTTTAGTTAAGCTATGTAGAGATACAAACCAGCCACAGAATTACTATCATGAGAGACATCTTCCTTTCTATTTCTTTCACTACATTTGATCATGGACAATCAGGTACACAGATGTATAGAGACATGTACATTTGCCCTTCCATGGATAAAATCCTCAGCAATATTTTGTCCATCATTCATCTTGACTTGTTTGATTTTCTCCTGGTTTATTTTTCTCAACTCATTTCTTTCCTTCATGTTCATTCTAAAGCTTTCTGCCCAGACTACAAATTATGTCTTTCTTCTTTTTTAAATACATTTCATTGGTTTCAGAGAGGAAGGGCGAGGGAGAGAAAGATAGAAACATCAATTTGAGAGTGAATCGTTGATCTGCCTCCTGCATGCCTTCTACTGGGGATCGAGCTTGCAACCCAGGCCTTTGCCCTGACCAGGAATTGAACTGTGACCTCCTGATTCATAGGTTGACACTCAACCACTGAGCCACACCAGCCAGGCTCTTTGTTGAATCAGTTCTGACAAAAGGTTGTAAATGTTCACAAAGATGGCCTTTCTGAAGGAGTATTTCTTCTTCCAAGCACTGAGTACAGCCCATTAATATTTCGGTTATGAAGGGATAATTTTTCTTCAATAGAATTTCCCCTTCCATCAAGAGAAGAAAAATATAGCTCCTTCCATTCCCACTCAAATTTTAATACAGAATGACTTCAGCATAGATCTATTGATAGGAATGTGAATTCACAGGAAGCCACACAATGGCCAAAATAACTCATGGGATTTACTGAGTCAGTAATTCCTATTTTACTCAATATTCTGAAAAGCAAAGAGTGGAAGCAGAGCATTAAACTTTGTTTTATAATAATGATATTGGGGTTGTTTATGAGGGTCATGCTTGAATTACTTTTTTTTCAGGCTCATAAATTAGAGGGGAATAGTCGCTACTGTTGACTCATCAAATTTCTTTAATTCTGTGAAGCAGATTTCTGGAAAAAGGGATATTAATAATTAGACAATATCCAATTAGGGGCCATAGGCAGTGCTAATCCCTCAACTCAAAAATCCACAAAGCACATGTAATATTAGAGACTTAAATTAACAAACCCTATTAACATACAATTAATAATAATAGTATCATATGAGGGATTTCAGACCCTACAACTAAGGGCTTATTGACATAAGTTTTGTCTTTTTTCAGGAGTTCATTTTCAGCATAAGATTTTAAAATGGCTCTTTGAAACAAACATAATCTTTTTACATCAGCTGAAGAATCTGTATTCTCATCAATTCTTAAATAGGAGCACTTCTTCCTCTCAAATTGAGAACACGTTTGTCTATATTGTTTTATTTGAACAGAGAAATCATTGTGCTTCCAATTAACAAAATGAGGAATTACTCCATTCCTGAGATAGAGGTGCCAGACAGATTTCTCATAATAATTTAGAGTTTACTAGTATCTCAATTTTACTCAAGACTTATATACCCATTAGCACACCAATCTTTAAATGGGACTCAATTTTACAAAGAAGGCAATGGTGAGTATAACTAGTTAAGTGAGGTGTACCAGGTCACCAGTAGGTACCAGTTGAATGAATTCTAGGTGGCAGAGTGACATGCCCATGAGCTGACATAGCCACCCCACTGTTCATCTCTTCCATAACTTTATCTTCTGCCTGTTACCCAAAGATCTTATGAGACTCCCGTGGCTTTGGTCCCTCATCCTGATCCTTGGCTCAGCCAAATGGAAAGAAAATAAAAGAGGTGGAAGAAGTAATAAAAATAGTCAGTTTCCTCCAATCCATGCAACGTTCCCTTTGGAAATAGTCTAAAGAGTTTCTTGACTCTTTTTCCAGTAAAATAATATATTTTCATATCATTCTCCTTTCTCTTGCCTGATGCAGAATATCAGGGACAGATCTAAAAAATACATATGTGTCTCTCTTGTAGACACGAAACTGGAAACTAACCCTCCATATTTCAGTTTTCACATATAAATAAAATCAACAAAAGCTACTGGCGAGGCAGGTACTCATTCAGCTTCTGAACAATAAAATAAAAAGGGCTCCAAACATATTAAGGCCTAAGTTATACAGTACACACAAGTAGACACGGGCAAGAATAATCTACAAACTGTTCCCTTTATGTATAATTCAGTACACAGATGCTTTTCATCTCACTGAATCAGAATTCAATAAGTCCTCAAGTTTCATTATTAACCAATCCCTCCCTCCCCAGTAACATGCTGATATTACTTTTCCATTTCACAATTTGGAAGCTATTTTTGTGGATGCATTTTCAGCATGCTTGTTTCCTTTTCATAAAATGTTCCTGAAAACACATTGCAATGGGATACAACTGCCATCCTTTTAGTCTGGTCCTTTCTTTTTGAAATGAGGTGATCAGCTCATTTTGGTTGTGCAAGGTCCTCAGCTATTCCCCAGAGAGGGAATCATTCATTTTATCTTTTATATCCTCTCCACTCATGTTCCCAGGAAGCCTTTATACAATGTTCATTTTAGCCAACACAAAATTTTAACCTCCGTAGCTTTAAAAAGGCAGATTTGAAACAACAGAGAAACACCAGTGTTAGCCCAGCAAATTGGCAAAGCCTAAGAAGAGTTGTCAAGCCCCGTGGTGGCTAGCGTGTGGGGAAATGGGCATCATTACACACAGCTGGCAAGATTTTGAATTGGTACAGTATGTTTGCAGAGCAATTCAGCAACATGTGTCAAAGTATATTAGAATGCACCTAGCTTTTAACCCAGAACCTCCACTCCTAGGAATTCCAAAGGAAAGTATCAGGGATGTGTATGATGGTGCTTGTCCAGAGATTTTTTTTCTTGTACAGTTATCTATAATAAGAAAATTTACAGACATACCCAATAATAGTGGATTAGTTAAGCAGATTGTGATATATCTATATTGTGTAACAATTTCTGTTATACAAGTGTGTTGGACATGAGAAAATATTCACTATTCTTATGTAGTATATTTAAGTGAAAAAGTAGCTCGTAGATCAGGACACACAATGTTATGCTATACAACTCTAAGATCTATTTTGGGTGGGAAATACAGCCAAATGTTATCAATGGTTTTATCTGTTTAGATTTCATATGCAATTTTCTTCTTTACTTTCTTTATTTCTCCTTGTTTCACTCTTTTTCTCTCCCCCCACCATCTCTCTCTCTCTCTCTGTTTCTCTCTGTCTGTTTTTTAATCCTTTATTCCTAATCTTCTTTATTGAGAGCAAATGTGGAATCCTCAGGAAGGATTATTGGGTTTCTCCATCAGTAAGAATGCATTTAGAGCACACTTTCCTGTGTTATCAGATTTTAGTCTTTCATTGCCTGGGGGTTATTTTATAACTCTGGAATTTGTAGATAACTAAGAGAAATGCAAAACATTTTTCCTCAGACATGCAAATTAATTCTGTCTAGTGGAGGTTCAATTGTTAGCACTTCTTTCTGTTGGCAAAACCAGTTTGGTGTCCATATGTAAATGAATTTCAATATCCCTTTACTTCAACATCCCTTTACCACTAATTTGTGGTGCTTTGACTTCTTTGAATTGGATATAATATCTTTTTTTGGTTCTCTCATTTAATTAATAGATTAAATAGAATTTCTGACAAGTGTTCTTTACATTCGTATGAGAGTCATGATTTTATCTTTTTGGAAAATTATCCTTTAATATAGGTTTCGTACTTTTATAAATGGAGCATGCAATACTTGTTTATTAGAAAAACAAAATAACAGTAAATGTGATTTAAAAGAATGGATTGTGCTACAGTCTAGTATTACATCAACTAACATTTTTTAAAATATATTTTTATTTATTTCAGAGAGGAAGGGAGAGAGAGATAGATAGAAACATCAATGATGAGAGAGAATCATTGACCGCCTGCCTCTTGCACGCCCCCTACTGCAACCCGGGCATGTACCCTTGACCAGAATCAAACCCGGGACTCTTCAGGCTGCAGGCCGACACTCTATCCACTGAGCCAAACTGGCTAGAGCACCACTAACATTTTTATAAAACATCTCACATCAAATTATCTTAACATCTCTACAAATAAATTCAATAGACACTTGAAGGTAAAGTATTTTCAGGCCAATATACTAAATTAGAGAGTGTTTAAAAATGAGTAATACTAAGGCCATAATGTTAAATGTCTTGTAATATTAACTCTTTTTATACTAAGAATCAAAATATCTACCATTTCACTTATTAAGTACCTTAAAATATCAACATTTCAACCTGTACTTACTCAGAGTGGCTCAGGCCACTTGGGGCTTAGTCTCTGCAGGACAGAAACCAGGCTGAGAAGCTCGCGGCTGCTTAGCTGAAGCAGTGGTTGATTCCCAGAGCTGGCAGCAGCAGCTTTCCATACTACTACATATTCACAAAGTGCCATTTGCCTTCAGAACCCAGCCATTAGCATATAGTCTATAATAGAGCAAAGAGTTAGCAGAGTGGTAATAAAAGAGAATAAGCACATGACTTTGGCCAGGGGAGGCAATTCAACTGTGATTATGCATAAAATATAATACACTCTATGCATTAGGTTGGAGGAAATACTGGCTCTGGTCATTCCAGAATTTGTTTCAATAATAAATGATCTTGTATGTGTACAAAGCAATTTTTTTTTTTCTTGATCCAAGTCTGTAGTATAGAATGAGAATATGGAGGGAAATTTTTATTTAGTGTTTGGGGGACTTGCTCCTTCCCATTCTCTTGGTTTTCATGAGAGGGTTGCCCTACATTCTTCTCACTTTGTGCTCTTCCCTTACTCTTTCCCGTGGAGATGGGAGAGCACAGGGCAGGGGTTGGCCAGGTCATGAAGCTGATGGCTTTTCCTGCACACGAAGAACACATCAGAAAAAGAGTGAAGAGTGCTTTTTCTTTGTCAGGATAACTGATGGACTCACAGCAGTGGCTCTGGGGAGCTCTTCGGTCTGGAAACTGCTTAGTGGGGAACATGCTGCTTCTCTTAGTCAGAGCTGGTCGAGTCAGATGGCTGCCATCTTCGCAGGGCATCCCATCTTCTAAGAGCAAAAGCAAGAATCAAGCAAGGCATCGCCATGTACTCACAGTCACATCATCCCAGAACTCTCCTGGGTCCTAGGATGGGAACCAGTATTCAGCAAGATGGGGGTCTTAATATTTGTACATTATTAGGTTAGTTAATATCAATGGCTCCAGTCTTTCTAAAGCCCCTAAGTTAATGGTCTCTGATTTACTCCATAAGACCTAGAATAAACATGGATACTCCTGTGGTCACTGCACTGCGTTAGGTGTCCCAGATCATTGCAGTTCCTGGTGCAACTGGTTTGAGGCATAAACTCTATGAAGACGCTGGCCCTCTATTGGAAGTACCTTGGTTTTTGTTGTTGTTGTTATTTTAAAATATATTTTTATTGATTTTAGATAGAGAGAGAGAGAGACAGAGAGAAAGAGATCAATGATGAGAGGGAATCATTGTTCAGCTGCCTCCTGCATGCCCCACACTGGGGACAGAACCCACAACCCGGGCATGTGCCCTGACTGGGAATGGAACCATGACCTTCTGGTTCATAGGTCGACACTCAACTACTGAGCCACACCAGCCAGGCAGAAGTACCTGGTTGATAGTGAATCATTTTGTACATCTTTTTTTGTTCCATAAGCTAGACACAATTCACTCTCAATTTTCCCAGCACCAGCAGTAAGTACTTAACCACTTGAAGTCTCCAAAATAATATAGAATGTAATCCACAGCAGGCTGAAAACCATCAAGATTTTCCGAAATGTGGACAGCTTAAAGTCCGCTGCCATGATACATGGAAGCACATTTGTTAATCTTCAATTAAAAGTTTAGTCAGCACCTTCTACTCTTTATCCTTTGTGGACTAATTGAACTCTCTACTTAGCATTTCCTATCAAATCTGAATTGTCCCATTTTGGTTACTTCTCATTTTTTCTATGTTTGTTTTTAACAAAAAATTTTTAGAATTTTCAAATTAATATCCCATTTCATAACTATAGCATTTACATAATTATTTTTTCAATGTTTATAGATTTTTGTATGAAAAAGTAATATTCTTAAAGTTATAAAAGACCTGGAAAATACCAAAAAATATTGGGAGGGGCAGAGGGCAGGTCTCATGTATTTCTTTACTGCCGTTAACATTTTTGTTTTTTCTTATGAACTTGCCCCTTACACCTATTTAAAAGTATTTTCTCCAAAGTTCTGTGCATAGATTTGTTACAAAACCAGAACTAAAAGGGTTAAATTTGCTGCTTCTTAGCTGGCCCTCCAGTTCTGTATTTTTTCCATCCTCTCCTGCATTTCTACTCTCCACCCATCAGAAACACACAAGAGAAAAGGAACACTGAAAAAATAGCAAGTCACTTTTTTTTTTAAAGTTTGTACACAGCTAGTATAACTTTTACAATTCATACATGTGCTTTTTTTTTTCTGGCCTTGGGCGGGGTCGGGGGGGGGGGGAAAGGGCGGGGGGGGGGGGGAGGCAGATTGTTGTGAATTTCCAGAACTTAGCAGCTCTAAAATCACCTTCTTGGCACAGTGAAAGGAATAATTTCTAAAATTCTAATGATCTATTTTTTTTATTAACAATATTTCTTTTTTTCTTATTTAAAAAAGAAATACATGCACATTACAGAAAAATAAAAAACAAAAAAACTCCACAAAGAACATTTTTTAACAACACAAGGTAAAACAAACAAGTAAACACCAAACAGAATATCATCTGCACCCATTTACTCAGAAACAATGTCACTCCTTCAAATACACTTACTTGTTCCATCCATAAATGCTCATTAAAATGTATGTTTTATGCCAGTCTATCTTCTAGGCATGACAGCAAATAAGAGAAAAATTCCCTGCTCCCAAGGAGCTTACATTCTGGCAGAGAGAAACAGACTTGAAACAGAAAGCAAATTATAAACAAAATAATGTTAACTTATCATTAGATAATTATGAAGAAAATAACTGTGGTATGTATAACAGTAGGATCTATCCATGTCTGTCTGTCTATCTATCTATCATCTACCTGTCTGTGTGTCTGTCTATCTATCTATCTAGATGGGAATATATATTTTCTGATTTGTATCTTTGAAATTCTTCTCCCATTGAGGGAAGTGAAAATCTATTTCCTTTTAAGGGGAGAAGTAGGCTCAACTTCAGACATATCTAAAAACCATAAAAACATGGGTGGATGATGTCAATCAAATCAGTTTTTAGCTTAGTTCTCTGTCTGTTCAGATGTGACACTAGTTCAGTTTCTCTTAATCTTGATCCATGGAAAGATTTGAAGAGTCTGTGCACCTCCTAAAATAAAGTGCAAACTTTTATATTTTCAGTGTCTAAGGGGATGGTCTAAAGATTCCATTAAAATCTCAAAGAAATCCATAAAGTCAAGAACTCCTGGATTGAATATATAATGCCCACTTTTACTCCAGCATTCTCTGACATCTTTGCTGCAGGAATAGCCTACAATACCAGGATGCATCAATATTTATGCTAACATCACATCTGGTACATGTGGATCAGTTTGGGGCTAGAGCAGCATTTTAGTGTTTCAAGTAAATGTTTCTAGTTTTCTCTTAAAAATTTGTATCTCTTCTCTGTTTGGGGGACCTCTACTCTCTTCAGATTTTTATTTCTGCTCTTGCGTGGTGGCTTTCCTTGTTCAGTTGCTGTGCAAATGAATCAAGAAGCACATATGCAATAATCTTTTTGAATGCAAAAAGCAGACCTAAAAATGATTGCACAATCATATGCTATGGTCTGGAATATAATAATTTTAATTACTCATCTCAAAACAAATAAAGTATGTGTATGTTGAAAGCTATGAAAATGAGAGGCAGCTGCTTTAAATCCTTACTAGAACAGCCAGAGTATGTGTAAACAAACAAACAAATAAACAATCATAAAAGTAGCCCTGCCATCAGGGTAGCGCAGCAGACATATTTTTATTCTGTTATGTGTACATTCTTTATTGTAAAATAATAAACCATCTCCTTGTAACCCCTTCTTCCCGATGGAAAATGTAATCAGTGGTAACTGTAGTTATTTATGCAGAATTTTTTCCTTATTGACATTCTCAAGATGAGATCTCCAGTATCCAGAAGGAAAAGCTCTCCAATACATGTCAAGAAATTTCAAGTACCTTCCTACTGACATGTATTATACACTGAAACCAACATTGAGTCCCAAGAAAAACGTTCGTGTTCCTTCACTGTCATGTCATTTGTCTAATATTTGGTTTAACATCAATTCCCATTTTCTCAAATTAAAAAAGAGAGTTCCTGGTTTTAGATTAAGAGAAGAAAACCTATAGATTGCAGTAACAAGAAAGAAAAAGCCTTAATGACTCATGCTGGAAGCCTGATGACTGATTATATGCTCTATCCCCGTGGTCAGCAAACTGCGGCTCGCGAGCCACATGCGGCTCTTTGGCCCCTTGAGCGTGGCTCTTCCACAAAATACCACGGCCTGGGCGAGTCTATTTTGAAGAAGTGACATTAGAAGAGTTTAATTTTAAAAAATTTGGCTCTCAAAAGAAATTTTAATCGTTGTACTGTTGATATTTGGCTCTGTTGATTAATGAGTTTGCCGACCACTGCTCTATCCCATTATATTAGGAACTACCCTTCCTTGCATGGACAGGTACAACTCATCCTATAATCTATGTGCATGTCAAATTTCTCTACATTCATTCATATTTAAAACCCACTTTAAATGTTCTTTTGCTCAAACTCCATGAAGGCAGGTGTTTGGTCTACTCTGTTCACTGTTGAGTTCCAAGTGTTAGCATAGTGCCTGGCATCTATGGAGACCTCAGTAGTAATTATTTGAGTGAATAAATAAATGAATGGATGAATAAATGAGTTAATTAATGAAGAAACTAGGATATATTTCCAGTTAAGACTCCCAATGACTTCTTTAATTTTTATGTTGTCTAAATATATGTTTTTATAATACCAAGTTTTCAAAACTCATATGTACTCTAATGATGCTTTTATTAGAGAGCTTTTTTTTTCTCAGATCAATTTTGTTGGTAGCTGAAATCAATTAAGGCTTTTGTGCAATTGCTCTATAAAAATTCATTTTTAAAAAAATTAGACATGGAATGCCTGGGAAATGTTACAATCTTCTAACTGCTGAATGCGCCTGGCATAGGAGGATTTGGTAAGCAGTGAGTGGTCTGTCCAATTTTTCTGGAAGTTTTTTTAAACATGATTTAAGGGTGGTGAGGAAGCCAGAACCAGGAAGGAACAAGGTTCTGGAGAAACTTACCTGGTTTCAGAGCTAGATATATGAAGGCAGTGGATTTGTCCAAAGTCACTTAGAGAACTCAGGCTTGATTTGGACAGAGACGAAAACCAACGCTATGAACTGGGTGGTTGCCGCAGGAATGCTGTAACCCAAGATTCTCAGAATTAAGCAGGTGATGGTGATATGATTTCAGAGCAAGGCTCTAGGTAAGGTCCTACAAGATGAAGTATGACCTCCTAACAAGACACAAGTCTTGGAGCCTATGTTTTGATCGGGATCAATATGACATGGTCAAGGAGCAGGCCACAATTGGGAAGAGGGTCATGTAAGCCTCAAGGGGAAGTTCAAGATCTGCCCTATACCAGCCCCATAATGCAAAGCCTAACGCCAGATAGCAAGGCTGATTTCATACTTCAAGTGGAGGGGCTGGGATTCTCAATCTGCCCCCTGCTCAATTATAGGATGGCTCAGGGACTAGGAAGGGCTCACCTGCAGACACGGGGCACCAGGCACTACAGCTGACATGTGAGAAAGGCAAGAACCAACAAAGTCAATATGACAAGAAGTTAATACCAAGTGTTAGTTCTGAGAGCTCCCATCCATTGTTAAAGAAGCTCTAAATATGTGTAAATGTGTCAAATTTGCATTCTAACGCTATCCCTCTCACAAAAACAAACACAAACAAGCCATATTTATCTTCAGGTTCCTCTTCATTTTATTATTCATGTAGGAACTTGTCAAAGAAAAACAAATCTGGACTAAGTAAAGAGAGACTTTTATTCCAAAGGACTATTGCAAGAGGAGGGAAAGGACTATTGCAATAGAGAGAAGGGGACTATTGCAATAGGGTGAATGCCGTGACCTACTGCAATCATCTCCTGAGTTAGGAAAAAGGGCTTTCTTTTATAGAGAGGAGTAGAGAAAACTAGAAAGACCTGAGTGTGAGGAGTGGGGTGAGTGAAAGGTGGCATAACTGGGTAGTAGGTCAGAGAATATTTCACTCTGAGGCCTACCTGTCCTTGAGAGGGCTTGTCTGCTGGATCAAGCTGAGATTGGACTAATGTTGAGGAATCTGGTGGAAGGAGATACCTTTACCTGAAGTTTGGCCAATAAATATTTTGTTTGGAATGATTCTCAGTTCAGCTTATCATTTATGAGGTAAAGAAGGGGAATTTTGAGTGTCTGCGTCCAGCCTCATCATAGGTAAACTAGGGGGCAGACATCTGTGAGTCTTACCTAAGTCAGATGGAGAAGGTACTTGTTTGCAGTGGCTGTTTTCCAGAACACAAAAGGGTGGAGGGATCCCTTTAACCTTCACTGACCACAGTACTCAGGTAAGAGTCAGCACTGTCAAGCTCATGGGGGCAGGCTTTCCTTTTGAGAACCTCACTCTATTCCAAAAGGGGCTTGGAGCTGTGACAAATTGTGGCCTCTGTTTCAAGTGGCTCCCTCCATCTCAGGTCTATAGGGTTCTAGTTGCCCAGTGAAAACAGTAGAGGGGGTAATGCCAGTGAAGGAATGAAACTGTGAAAGGTCTTTTTTATTGGCCCACTCCAGGGGCACCAACATGGCTAAATCTCAAGTCACCCAGAGTACTGCAGGCAAACTGCCAAACTGAGATGAACTTGTGAAATTCCTTCTCCGCTGCACACATCTAGTAGCAAAATCCACGTATTCAGCAAAATATATTGAGAGAATTCAGAATTTTGATAGCATGAACACTAAATTCTGGATGACTGACTGAAATTTTTCTCTTTATCATCTATATATATATAAAACCTTACTCAGCAAATAGACCAAATGGCGGAACAACTGAACAACCAGTCGCCATGACATGCGCTGACCACCAGGGGGCACGCGCAGAACATGGCGGGCATTGGCAGCAGGCAGCAGAGCATGGAATATGGCGGGCATCAGCCTCAGTGGGATGGTGGATCAGGTGATCAGGGGTGCCAGACCAAGGCAGGGCGCCGGTTGCTGTCATCAGGTTGAGCCTCTAGTGGTTACTGAAAATTCTTTGCTCCCACGTGCCACAGCCCTGCCTGCACTCGCACCTGCTGCCGGCACTGGAGCCGTCACTTGCATCCACTGCTGGTGCCTGGTGTTTGTCCTGATTGCTTGGCGCCATCAGCGGGTGTGAGCAGGGCCGGTTCCATCAGCGGGTGGTAGTGACAGCGGGTGGTAGTGACAGCGGGTGGTAGTGACAGTGGGAGTGGGGCTGCTGGCAAACAGGGGACCGGGGCCGTGGTGGGAGTGGCCAGGTGGGGGCGCAGAGGATGGGCCGAGACCCGCCCCTGTGCTCACCACAGCCTCATGGCCCACAGTTCCGTTCAATGTGCACAAATTCGTGCACTGGGCCCCTAGTGTTAGTATAAGAGATCAACTTGGCTAAAGTCATAAAAATTATCCTTATAGTGATCTAATGATGGATAAGAGAAAGGATGTGATATTTGTGTGCAAATGAAACAATCGGGAAGTGCAGTCGTTTTTGTTTTGTTTTTATTTCTTTTCTTGAATGCTTTTAAAAAACCAAGAGCCACATGGTGTGCAACCACTGGCTTAGGAGTCAAGGGAGGCCATCTCAGATACAAATAAACTGTTTCTGATTAAGAAAACACTTTTTTATTCATATATAAAGTATTTATTAGGTTTTGGGTTTTATAAACCATTTGGTCCTGCAGTCTTTATTTTAAAAAGGTTATTCTGAATGCATTACCCAGTATCCTGTGGAATATTTCACGTAAAAGGCAAGCGGAAAATGTATAAATGTAAACAGGCTAATTGTATGCAGATATAAATTATGGATGTTGGTCTTATGAAAAAGCATTGCTGATTTGCAGGGGTCTTACTCAGCAATCCTGCAGCTTGTCTAGGGGGATATTTAGTATGGCTGTGATGTGCAGAATTTAAAACAAAACTTTACATTCTGGTGGATAAAATACAGCTCAATTGCGCTAAGACCACACTGTTGGGAGAAGGAGGTTTTTAGTTTATTTTATTGCTGTTGATGTTGACTCTCATTAGCTCTGTTATCCTCTGTATTTCTACATGCTGTGCGGAAGCCAAGGTTTGAGAAGGGTGGTTTATGGCTATGTGATGCATCGCAATAATTGCTGCAGATGACATTGTCCCCAATATTCTACGTGGTTTTCATTGCTTAAGAGGTCATGTCATCCTCAGGAGTAGAGACAGGAAAGGGAGAAGTCTGGAGTCTCAGATGACAAAGACAACTCAACCCCTTTCCCAACACAAATATGAAACCTATCAAGGATGTCTAAGACAAAAGACAGTCCAGTTGAATGGTGCAAATGGGAAGAACTGTGATATGATTACCCCTTTTGATGGATATTTCTGCCATGCCACCACCAATTTTTATCATGTTATGCCAACAAGTTTCACCTTGAGTTAAAGACACTGCCCGTCCCATCCCAAAGCTCTGAGGAAATACGGAATATGTTCAATTTCATAAGCGTTAAATAATTGGCCTAATATTTTATGAAACAAGACATAAAACTTTAGGGAGATTTATATGGACAGCATAAACCTTTAGCTGACATGGGGTGTAAGTAATTGACTAGCACCGGCTTACTTTCCAGCCATCCCCTGCTGGTCAGTCCAGTGAAGAAGTAGAGACCTGAAATGGGAGCATGTGTTTTAATTCTACATCCTAAGTGGTAAACTTCGTACTTAAAAACAGCAGGAGTTTTCAGGATACACAACAAAAAAATGCATTTTGAAATAATTTTAATTCAGTCTAAATAAATAAGGGGCCTAGGTATTAATTCTCTGAAAGGAACGCATGATAGAATAAAAGAGCACAAAGTCTACAGTAGTGCTTGGGGTCTGCTTTTTCCCTTGGATGGTCATGTTTGGGCCCGGGGCAGTCATCAAAAGGATGCCTTGTGTGATCACATTATAGACCAGGTCATCTTGAAGGGGGGGTTGGGCTCAGTCTGTCAGTTCTTTTTAGCCTGGCTCCCTCTCCACATTGCTTCTCTGCCCCAGTCGAGGGCCTCTTTGTGAATTTCTCTTCTCAGCAACTTCAAAATTTGGTAGCCAGGACATGATATCCAGGGCACGCCTGGACAATTTGATGGGTTACCTAATTTGAACAAACTAGTTTGTGTCCAAGTGTTTATATATCGGCCTCCTTGAGCCAATATACTTAGCTTTCCATTGGGAGCTTCGAAGATGTACTTAGCTAGCACTTTGAAGTCATCTACCGCATTTGGCAAATAACCACTGAGCGCTTACTGCAAGCCCAAAACGATGCAAAAATGTTCTCTTAAGAACCCTGCAAAGTAGGCATCAGCTCAGTTTTAAGATGATAGACATCAGGGTCAGAGATTAAGGACTGGTTGATGCATTATGTGGCCCTTTATTATTGTTCTGAGATGTTGCATTTATAAAGCACTCAGCCAAGTAGCGTCTAGCAAGTGATTTGGTTAATTTAAGATGGGTAGACAGACAGTCAAATCACCTCCCAAGCTGTGGGTCCTGTAGTCCTGGTAGTACATGATAATCGGTACTGCCTAAATTGTCTAGATGCTAACCAAAGAGACCCTTCATTTAGTGCTCCACTTTGTTATTTGGGAACTGGATGTATCTCTACTTGTACAGAAAATTTAACTAATCCTCAAAAATTTGTTATATATTAGGTCCACATATTTAAAATCTTGTGTTATATGTATTTATTTAATACTCACCAGTTGAGTTATGAAAGTGGTTTCTGAAAGTGTAGGATGCTATGGTTTTGGTTTAGTTGCACTGGCTTATTCCACACCACCACCCCGATCTCAGGCCCAGGAAGAATTTTTCTGAGTCAAGCATTCACTCTTTGGGATAATAAGGCTGATGAGTAAATAAAGACTTATAGGATAAAATTAAACACCTATTTGGTTAGATACATTATTTCAGCTCACAAAACTGGATTCATTTACTGAAATCTGAAGTTTAAAATATATTTTATTACCACTGAGGTAGTTCTGAAAATATAACAAAAAACTTAATAACATTTATTGTATCTGAAAGTTATTGCTATAATAACTAGAACTCTCAATAAAATGTCCAAGAAACTTAGTGGTGGCTTATTCTCCCTTGATAAAAATGATACTTGTATATAAAAACTTTTTAATGCTGTAAAAATTCTATAATAAGTTTCTGGCAAGCACTTCCTTGTGAAGCACATAAGAGCTGAATTATCAAAGGGAACCCCAGAAAAGTGAGCAGAATTCATCTGAACTTGAAAAGACTTAATGAGTTCATCTCTGACCTTTCATCTACCTGTAGCCTGCAAATGAGCTGAGAGCTCTAGTCATTTCAGGCAGAAGCCTGGACTTTGGGGGGCAGCCACAAAAGAGGAGGTGACCTTTGATTCAGGAAAAGATGAAGAGCTATTTCTGGCTTTTGGAGATGCTTAAGTACCATAGACATCCCCCCAGGCAAGCAATAGCCCTAAACTCAAGGTTACCCAAGCATCTGCCAGAATAGGCCTAGATTTTGGTTTAAGCTAGTAAGTGGCAAAGGAAGTTTTGTCAAATCAGCGATAACACTGTTCTTATTCCTCATGTGACTTAATTTTCAAGTTGAGTTTGGACCACGAGTTGAGACTCTACTTTATCATCAAATAAATTAAACATCGTAATTTGGGGATGAACTCCATTCCACTTTTTTTTTTTTCAAGTTTCTGTCTTTATTAGCCCCATTCAGAAAATGGAGAAGTTAATTGCCCATACTTAAAAGGTCAAAAACACTTATCTGGTTCTACCATCCTTAGTTCCAAAGTCAGGTTGACTTAAAATTTCAGATCCTAACAATGAATTATGAGCACTACACACACACACACACACACACACACACACACACACACTCACAATGCTACAGCACTTGAAATCAAAGTAAGGATTACATTTAACAATAAGGTCAATGAAAAGAAGGCATCTTATTGAAAAAAATCAAGTACTCCTGTGCTTGGCCAAGAACCCAATAGAGATAGTTATAAAATGAAGATCAGAAGCCAATTGACTAAAAAATGCAACATCTGTTTGTGTATGAAAATGGCATAAAAATAATACCTTGCTCGTCTCTGGAGAATACCTGTTTGTGCTTTATGGCCGGGAGAAACTATTCAGGATCATTTATTCCACTCCACAAACAACAAAGCTTACAGAGTGTGTGTAAACTCATGATTTCTGTTGATTTATGTGATTTGTGTTTAATTTATTCATCAGTGAGAACTGAATAAATACATATAAACAAGACTTTTTAAAATATGTGGACCTAATATTAAAAAATACATATTTGATTACTCATCCAAACATTCATAAGCTCAAAATGTAGGATGTGCCATTCAGAATACAGGAAGATTTCCACCCTTCTGTCCTTGGGCCACCATGATGGACATAGAGTAGATACAAAAGAGTACTTGAGAACTGATGGACTTATTTCAGGAGTAGAGTTCAGTCTACTCTTAATAACAAAACACTTCATTTCTTAAACAGTCTCACTGATATGTCTTCCCCACATTTTTATTGATATAACCCTTATTTTCTATTTTTTTTTAAACTGGAAAAGTATTCCTAATCTTTATAGGGTGTGTCCCTGGATTTCTTCAGCTTCTAACTTCCTAATAACACAGGAGACATTAGATGCTCTAACTAAGAACCATGGCAGCCCACTGTGCTTCCACACAAATGCCACCAATGACGTTTTATAAGACAACACTTTCAAATCTCATTGCTCTACTCTCCACCACCCCTTCTTGGAAATGATAACACAGGAGTGTTAAACAAATAAGCTCTTGTTAGATAGAATATTCTTCCTTCCAGATTATAGCCATTTTGAGATAATGGTAGCCTAAAATCTTATTACTAGTAAACACATAAAAATCATTTTGATTTGGTTGCAATTAGACCAGATATATATTTCTGAAGTTTTTTTTGCTGCGTAATAACCAGCATTTGGGTTGGCTTATCGGTCATTTTCTTTTTACCACTAATCTTGGGGCATGATTGATTCTTTCTTCTTCCTTCTGATACCATATTCTCTCACTCAAAGAATGACTGGTTTCTCCACCCTGGACTTTCTTTACCCACTGTAATGGGGTCCTTTCCATGGTAGTAGGTAGAGATCTACGTCATTCTTCAAGTCTGCATAGCATTTCATAACCACTCCTTTGTTGGTAGTTTCCCATTATTTGAAATTATAGTGTCACTAGGCAATTTTGTACCCATATTTTGGTATTTTCTGTAGAATAGCTTATAGCTGGATTTTCATGTGAAAGGTATGCACATTTTAAATTTTGATGCACCATCAAATTACTCTCCACCAAAATACTATTCTACATTCCCACAGTGTATGAATGTCCATTTTTCTATACCTTTGCCAACAATGGATATTATCAGATTTTCTATCAGATTTAAATTTTTGCCAGTGTGATAGGAAAAAATGGTATTTTGCTTTTTAAAAAGCTGTCTGCATTATATTATTAATGAAATTGAGTATATTTTCAACTGTAGAAAGAATATCCTATCTAATAAAAGGGTAATATGCAAATTGACCATTACTCCAACACACACGATAGCCGACCCCATGTGGTCAAAGATGGCTGCCCCCATATGGACGCAAGATGGCCGCCACAAGATGGCCTGCAGTGGAGGGCAGTTAGGAGTGACTGGGCCAGCAGAGGAGGGCAGTTGGGGGCAACCAGGCCTGCAGGGGAGGGCAGTTGGGAGGGACCAGGCCTGCAGGGGAGGGCAGTTAGTGGTGACTGGGCCAGCAGGGGAGGGCAATTAGGGGCAATTGGGCCAGCAGGGGTGCAGTTAGGCGTTGATCAAGCTGGCAGGGGAATGGTTAGGGGGTGATCAGGCTGGCAGGCAGAAGCAGTTAGGGGCAATCAGGTAGGCAGGCAGGCGAGCGGTTGGGAGCCAGCAGTCCTGGATTGTGAGAGGGATGTCCGACTGCCCATTTAGGCCTGATTCTGGTGGGATCAGGCCTAAATGGGCAGTCGGACATCCTTCAAGGAGTCCCAGATTGGAGAGGGTGCAGGCTGGGCTGAGGGACACATACACCCCCCACCCCTGTGCATGAATTTCGTGCACCGGGCCTCTAGTTCTATTATCAAAGCTTAATATTTAAGCAAAGCCCCTTGGTTTTGGTAGAAAACAATTAATTAGGGTTAATAGTCCTTAAAAATATTTTTTCAAAGTCTGGAAGGATGGTGTAAAATGTGCCATAGTTTTCCAGCTGCTCTGTATGCAACTTGGTCTTCTGATTTCAGTCCTTGGAGAAGAGATTATCTCTTTTTGGTTACCTTTCTCAGGAGTATTCCAGGTAGTAAATGAACTATTTTGGTCTGAGAAGCTCTCATCTTATTTTAGAATAGTCAAGGAAAACAATATAAACAAAATAGCAAGTCATTTTTTAAAACAATTACCTCATTTGTAAATATGAAAGTGAGTCATTCTTTACAATGTTTTCTCACTACTGATCTCCTCACTGTATCTCAAGTTGAGTACATTATCAGATTTGTAGTTTGTGCTAAAAACAAGTTTGAATGAATAACTGAGTAAATGAATTTCACTCCTTATTACCATTAAGGATCTTGATTTTAAAATAGAGAAAATGGAAAGATTTTCGTGTTCCAAAAAATGAAAGAATTCAAAAACATTACACGAGATATGAACCTTTTTCCTAATTTTATTTTTGAATGCTTTTCATTTTTCTGGTACAAATTTTGAACTTGACAATTTTCAAAGCCAAACACTTCTATACAAGCTTAGTCATAAATCTCCATTAAAATTTTATATTTGTGAAGAGCTTACCTTCCCCATTTTCTACCATTAAAGTTTTAAATATCCAAAGGAAAACTAGTTAATTTTTCTGAGCTAAAAAAATCTGAGAAGTTAAAAAAAATAGACTTCAACTTTATTTTCCTAAAACCTGTGAAATTCAATCCCAATTGCAAATGAAAAGCTTTTCACACTTTATACTGTCCAGGCATCTAGGTGTAATCTTTTAGTAAAATAAACAGAGAACTAATTCTCCTGATTGCTGTGTAAACATTAGGCTCCTTTTTTTTCATGCTGCAGGAGATATTCCAGGCTATTTTTTTAAAGCTTTGCAAATGTAAAATATATTAATGTAGGTTACCTTAGTCTATTACAAATTCACCTCACTACTAACATTTCTCAACTCTAACTTAATGGCACTTCTACCTGTATTATTTATTTTTCATTATCCCATAATCCAGGGCTCTCTGCTGAACTCTATAAAACACAACTATTAGGTCCAAATTTAGGGGTATGTCTGCTGGAACATGGATTAGGTCATCAAGTTATTTCAATGGCTAAAGCAACTGCCACTCAGTTGGTAGTGTGAGTCTCCCTCCACTGCCTATTGTATTTAGCCACAATCTGTGGTTAAACATTTCCGAATTCATTTAAGATTGCCTCCAGCACCAACTCGAATTAACTTGCCTAGGTACCATGCATTTTTCAGTTACTCAGCCAATCAACTGGCAGCCTAGGTTTCCTCCTGTATATTTTTGTTGAAATGAGGCTTCTCAAACCTCAATTTCCCCAAAGAGAGTTCCCACTAAGCTGAAGACAAAAATTTCACGTTTTATCAACTTCAGGTCAGAACATCATCTGTCAAAATTGATTGTTTTTCTTCTCAGCTTTCTCCTTGTTAAGAATTTCAGCAAAATATGTATGAGGTGAAGCCAAGGAGCAAACATGGGAGCTTAGGCAGTTTTAGAGTTGTACAGTCAGCTTAGTGTCAAGACTAAAAAGTGGACATTAGGTTTGGGTTACTGGGTTTTATCAGAGCACTTTAAAATGTCAATACTTTGGAGAAACCTAACTGTCCAGCAATAGGTGATGAGCTCAGTCATAATTCATTCCCTTACTAGAATGCGATGTGATCATTAAAACTGATGATGAAAACCTACCTTTGTTGACTTGCACTTGTAATCATGTTTGTATTATTGATTTTTGTTTTTTCTTTAAAATGAACACATAGCCCTAACCGGTTTATCTCAGTGGATATAGCATTGGCCATTGGACTGAAAAGTCCTGGGTTCGATTCTGGTCAAGGGCATGTACCTCGGTTTCAGGCTACAGCCCTGGTTGGGGAGGCAACCAATGGATGTGTCTCTCTCACATCAATGTTTCTCTCTCTGTCTCTCCCCCTCCCTTCCACTCTCTCTAAAAATCAATGGAAAAATATCCTCTGGTGAGGATTAACAACAACAACAACAAAAAGAACACATAGATTCATCATCGAGCCATGATGTAAATACCAGAGCCAGTTTTACCCTCCTATTTTAAATAACTGAAAAACTAGACAGAATATACAAAACACTGATTTCAGACATTGGACAAATAGGCAGTGCAGGACAGTCATCCTTGAGAGAAGGAAAGCAAGAGGTGAGGTTGACTAAGTCTCAGCTGACTGCTTGGACTGAGCTTCGAGGCTGCAGAACAAGGGAGGGGAACCCAAACTGAGCCTGGCAGTGTCCCTGAGTTGATGAGATAGAGTTGAGAATTTGGGCAGTACACGGTGGCTAGAACTAGCAAGGCAGAGGACTAGAGACAAGAGAGAGCGCCAATGGGGACGGGGTTCCTCTGGAGTACTCAGCTCAGTGCTAGGCAACAACCTGACGTCAGGAAGAGAACCATGAGCAAGGAGGAGAGTCACACCAAGATGGAACAGAAAACACTCAGAATGTACAGGTATTGGTTTTAGTACATAGGAAGATAGTGTTCAGTAGTGTGACCAAATTAATCCTAGATCAAAGACGGCTCTTGTCCTGCCTATCAAAGCTTAAAAGCAAGACTCAGAAGGACCAACCTCTTTCTAAGTACCTGAACTATATCCCAAAACAAAGCTCAAAATTATTTTAAAGAATTCAGTATCCAAAAGAGTAAATTCATAATGTCTATTCAGAAATTATGAGGCAAGCAAAGAAGCAGGAAGAAAAAAGAACTATGATGAGGATAAAACACAATCATTAAAAAAGATAAGAAAGTGAAAATGGGATAGAATTAGTAGACAAAGACATTTTTAAAAATTGTAAATATACTTCTTATGTTCACAAAGGTAGAGGAAAGCATAGGCATGTTCCAGAGACACACAAAGATAAAAAGAAATACAAATTGAATTTATGGAGTTGAAAATACAATGTCTGAGATAAAAAATACATTGGATGGCATTAAGAGCTAATAAAGATAATAAATTAAATAATTAAAAATACTCAATTCAGTTGGAAGAAGGCAGAAAAAAGAAAAAGGGAACAAAGAATAGATAGACTAAATACAAACTATAGCAGAATATTAGATTAATACTCACACAAATCAGTACATTCAAGGCATACACTTCAAATACCTCAATTAAAGGGTAGAAATGATCAGATTATTTTTAAAAACTTGCCTATAAGATACCTGTTTTAATTATAAAAATATAGTTTAAAATTAAGGGACAGAAATTGATATATACCATGCTAACATTAACCAAACGAAAGCTGAAGTAGCTATATTAATATTAGGCAAAGTAAATTTCATAGTAGAGAATACTACCAAAGATAAGATAATTTCAGGACTATAAAGGGGTTTATTCAATAAGAGGCAGATATTTACTCACCTAATAACATAGCTTCCAAATATCTAAAACAAACTGGATAGGACTGAAAAGAGAAGTAGATGAATCAGCAATAATAGTCAAATATTTCAGCATCTTTTTCCCAATAATTGACTGGCCACATACACAGAAAAAACAAGGATATAAAGGATTTCTACAAAATTAGCAAACAACTTGACTTCATTGATATTTACAGAACTCTGTAACCACCAAGAGCAGGATAATGTTATTGCTAAGTACACAGGGAACACTTACAAGAGAGGCCATATTCTGAGCCATACAAAACTCCTCCTGAATTGGACGGCATTGAAAATCATAAAAGTATCTTTTCTGACCAAAATAGAATTAAATTAGAAGTCTGTAACAGAAATATATCTGAAAATTTCTCAAATATTTGGAAAGTAAATAAACCACTCCTAAATAACCCATGAGTCAAAGGAAATTATAAAGTATTTTGAATGGAGTGAAAGTTGAAATATTACATAAAAATTGTAGGGGATGCAGTTATTCAGTGCTTAAAGGAATTTTATAACATTAAATACTTCTATTAGAAATGAAGAAACAATTTAAGTTACTGGACTCTATATCCAATAGGAAAATAGACATCTATAATAATAAAAGCATAATATGCAAATTGACCATATGCCTGAACAGCAGAATGACTGTCCGGACAACTGTCCAGACGACCTTCCGGACGAAGCCGGGGCTGCAAGGGCTGAGGAGCCGGGGCTGCAAAGGCCTACTCTTGCACGAATTTCATGCATCAGGCCTCTAGTATTTTAATAAATAAATTACAACAATATATAACAATATATAAAAGGATATCATATCATGACCAAATAGAGCTTATCTCAGAAATGAAAGGTTGATTTACTATGTAATTCATCACATTAACAGGCTAACACAATATAATTCACCAAATCAAGGGCTGAAGGAAGAAAAATCATATGATCACAATAGATGTAGAAAAAGCATTTGAAAATATCTAACACTTATTTATGATTAAAAGAAAAAACAACCTCTCAGCAAACAAGAAAGAAAAGGGAATTTTATTGAGCTGATAAAAGGCATCTAGGAAAAATCTGCAACCATATTACACTTAATGATGAAAGCCTGGATCCTTCCCCCTAAGACCTGGAATTAGCTTATTACTGTGTATTCTTACCATTTCTATTCTACAGTGTACTCTCACCCGAACCAGTGCAATAGGCAAGAAAAAGATATTAAAAGTATTTATAATGGGAACTAAAAAAAGAATTGAATTTTCACTTACTACCCACAAACAAAAATTGAAATTAAAGAAAAAATGCCATCAAGATTAGAAAATACTTTGGGATAAATTGACAAGAGGTTTGCAAAACATGTACACTCAAAAGCTCAAAACTTCATGGTGAAAAAGCAAAGACCAGAATAAATAGAAAAGCATAGCATGTTGATTGGTCAGAAGACTCATTAGTCTTAGGTTATCAGTTTTACCCAAATTGACCCATAGAGATACATAACACAATTTCAGTCAAGATCCAAGCATGCTTTTTACAGAAATTCACATGCTGATTCTAAAATTTACTCGTAAAGACAAACTGATTAGAAAAGCCAAAAACAGTCTGAAAAAGAGACTGTGAATATGATGAAAGATTATTCTCGTGGCAAAGGGACTTCTGTGGAGGTGATTAAATTCCCAGGTCAGTTGAAGGTATGATAGGGAGATTATCTGGATTGGCCTGATCAAATCACGCAGAGGTCACGGGGGAAGTCCGAGAGATAAGAAGCAAGAGAGGTATTCTGTGCACCAGCGCCAGCTTTGCAGGCCGAGTGCAGCCACATGCCAAGGAATGCAGGCAGCCTCCAGGAGCTCAGAGCAGTGGCCCATGGCCCACAGCCAGCAAGGAAATGGGGTCCTCACTCTGACGACATCCAGGCACTGAATTCTGCCACACCTGGTGAGCTTAGAAGAAGAACTCGAGCTCCAGATCAGAATGCAGGCTAGTTGGTGTCTTAATTTTAGCCTGGTGAGAATCAGAGAAGCTAATCCAGCCACACTGGGCCTGGACTCCTGACCTACAGGACTGTGAGTTGATCAGTCTATGTTATCTGAAGCCACTAAGTGTGTGGAAATGTGTTACGCTGCAATAGAAAATCATTACTGCACATGTCTGCGGAGATGTGAAAGAACTGGGACTCCCAGACGCTGCCGGCGGGAACGTAGAAAGCACAGCCACTTAGGAAAAGAGTTTGGCAGTGTCTTCCAAAGCTGAGCATTCTCCTACCAGAAGATAGCTAATCTATGCCTGGTATTTACCCAAGAGAAATAAAAACATATGTCCCACAAAGACTTGTACACAAATGTGTGCAGCAGATTTATTTGTAATAGCCCCAAACTGGAAATGCCTGGAATGTCTATTAGCAGGTTCATGGATGAGCAACTTGTGGTATGGAATACTACTCAGGAACAAAACCTCGTGAAGTATTGTTAAATGCAAAATCATGAATAAGTCTCAAACAATATTTCTGAGTAAAAGTAACCAGATTAAAAACAAAAGTATAGTGTATTATAAATGCATGTACTATTTGATTCAATTTATGTGAAATCCCAGAAAATAAAAACAATCTATAATGACAGATGGTGTGGGTCAGTTGTTGTCCAGAGCAGTTGAGGAAGATAGAAATAGATTATATAGGAAAAGGAAGAAACTTTGGAAAGTTAGGTTCTATTCATTATCTTTTTAAAAATATATTTTATTGATTTCTGAGAGGAAGGGAGAGGGAGAGAGAGATAGAAACATCAATGATGAGAATCATTGCTCGGCTGCCTCCTGCATGCACCACACTAGGGACTGAGCCCACTACACAACCCGGGCATGTGCCCTGACTGAAACTCAAACAATGACCTCCTGGTTCATAGGTTGATGCCCAACCACTGAGCGATGCTGGCCGGGCGTCATTATCTTGATTGTTGTGGTTGTTTCATCAGCATGTACATATGCCAAAACTCATCAAATTTTACACCTTAAGTAATTATGAGTTATTATATGACAACGAGAGGCCTGGTGCATGAAATTCATGCACTCGAAGTGGGGGGGGGTCCCTTAGCCCAGCCTGTGCCCTCTCACAGTCCGGGAGCTCTCGGGAGATGTCTGACTGATAGCTTAGGCCCGCTCCCTGTCGGGGAGCTGCCACAGAGGCAAGAGAGGTTCCCGCCACCACCGCTGAGCTCGCCAGAAGTGAGGCCGGCTTCTGGCTGAGAGGTGTTCCCCCTGTGGGAGTGCACTGACCACCAGGGGGCAGCTCCTGCATTGAGCATCTGCCCCCTGGTGGTCAGTGCATGTCATAGTGACAGGTCCTTCTGCCATTCGGTAGATTTGCATATTAGCCTTTTATTATATAGGATTCTACTTCAGTAAAAGTGTAATAAAGAGCAAGACATAGATTATCTATCAAATAAAATAAAATAAAAAACAAAAGGGGGAAGAGGTCATGGTTTCCTGTTCCATTCCCAGCCCTTATTCCTAACTAGTTGCTTGAGCTTAATCAAGTTACATTACGTCTCCAGTCTCACTATTCTACTCTGTAAAATGGGTTGATAGGATGCAATGATACTTACAAATCTTTTCTATGAATCTGTAATGACAGCAGCTACCGTCTACTGTATGTATAATAAGTACCAAGCACTAGACTCACTTTATGTCATGAGATGAGACTTAGCAAAACCAATGCCTTTTCCAAGATTTCAAAGTGAGTCAAAGGAGGATTCAGGGTCAAACAGTTCTGCCTGAGTCTCCAGCCTGTGGGCTCAGTTCTACATCTATAATGTAACTTCTTGATCACTACTCACCTCCTGGCAGCCTTCCTAGCCCTTGAACTTGGCCATGCTCTGTTACCTTTCATTTGACCTTCCCAGTTCCCTCCTAGTTGCTCTCTTTGCCCACGGTTTAACACTCAGTGTAGACCAAATGCCACGTGATTTGTGTGATTAAACAGCACAGTTCTTAATAGTGCTCATGTGAGCCACAGAGCATAACTGGATCCATTGTGCTGAGAACTTACATTAGATACAATTTCATTGTTAACGTAACAGCTCACAAATTACAAGTGTTTAATATAACTCAGAACCTTACTTTATATTTTCTGTCATTGCCTTTTCACTCGAGAAGAAAAAGGAAACAAAAAAATATCCATTGTGTGTAGGAAAATGCACAATTTCTCTTCTTAGGAAACTTAACTTCCCCTGAAAGAAGAGATGATAAAAATCCCTGAAAGACCTCCCACGGGAGAGTCAGTTGTAAGCGTTCTCTGTCTTTTGCTTGCATATATTTCAGAGAGTGCATATATGTATTACATATAATCAAATGAAAAGTATGATGCTCCTTAATCAATTAATTAGGTTGGCTCATGAAACAGAAGAAGATAGGCTCATCAGAAAATCTCACCGCCACGCACCAGCCCTGGGCCCGCTTCCTGTCTTAAGTGGGCGAATCTGTGAGAGCCTGGAGATGAAGTGATTAAGAGCAATCTTCTCGGCTTCAGAGCAGTACTCGTTCTTTATTCACATCATGGCTTACCCTCGTTACGATGGGCCCAGAATAAGGGTTTCAGGAGGTCTGTGGAAGGACCTACTGCCAAACACACCCCATAGAAGCAGCACAGGGTGAGAACTGCAACCAGATCGGACTGCCCCCCATTCCTGCACCCCCTCCAGGCACCCCAACCCACGTTTCGTCTTTCTTTTCCCACCTTATGGAATTCTCTTAGTTCTTAGTTTATGATAAATAAGAGACTAAAAAACCCGGAGACTGAGGGCCAGGCCTCCTGTCTTTTACCCTCTTCGTTATTTTCATTCCTAGTTGCTCCCGGGATGAGCTCTCACTCCCAGGTGACTGGGGGCAAGAGGCGCCAGTCCATCACCTGTGTTGCCTGGCCTGGAGCCACCTTAAATGGGGCACACAGGACAAGGGATGCTGGGGAGACTTTGGCACTAGGAAACGTATTTATGTGAACTTTATTTTATTTTATTGATGCTGGAAGGCATACCTCTTTTTCTCAACTTAAAAAAATAGCCTTATCCAGGTACAGTTGACATACGATAAAGTATATATTTCAAGTGTCCAGTAAGTTTTGATGGATGTATAGGTGGTGAAACCATCACCACAATCAAGAGAGTAAACACCTCCATCACCAACAAAAGCAAAATATGTTTGTGACTTTATTTTTCCCTTTTCAACCTCTGCCCTGCACACCTTCTCCGCCTGCCATCTGCGTGAGGGCTCTGACCCTGGCCAGCTGCAGGTCACACTTAGCCCACAGACATTTTCCTTGACTAAAAATAGTATTAAGAAGTCTACATCAGTTTTCAAAACTAAAAAATTGGTGTGTTTTTATAGAACATCTACACTAATAAAAGAGTAAGATGCAAATTGATCGTACCTTCGCAATACCCACCAGCCAATCAGGAGTGAGTATGCAAATTAACCCAACAAAGATGGTGGGTTAATTTGTATACGCAGGTGCCAAGTGGCCGGGGGTGGGGCGGGACACTTGCGTCATTGCTATGGTGACGATGCAGGTGTTCTGCACCACCCCAGCCGTTCCGGGCCTCTGGGCAGCGTGGGAAGGCGAAAAGGCGGTTCCGGGCAGGAGCGAAAAGGCAGCTTCAGCTGGAGCGAAGGCGGTGCTGGCAGCCAGGGTAAGGAAGGCCCATTCTTGCACGAATCTTCATGCATCAGGCCTCTAGTTTTATATATCTGTTCTTTTTTAAAAATCCCAAGCTCTGTCAAGTCTGGCTGGTCCTTCTGCTGGCAGCTGCGTGTTTGTGGGAGGCTGTGCCCCGCCGGCCTCTCCAGATAAGTCGCTTTCTCTCCCATCTGCTGCAGGCCCCACAAGGCTGGCTGTACTTTCTGATGCTTTGGTTTGACCACCCCTGTCACTCAGTTTTCCCTCTCTCCCAACACGAGCAGCATCAACGTTGCTTTTCTGTGCTCTGTTTCTTGCAAAGAGCTCTGCTGTCCTCCGCCCAGCCAGCCCAACAGCCTGCCTGCAGCTCCCTGGTCTCCGTTTCTATGTCTTCAGGAAGGAGGCACAGCCCCTGCTCTGGCTCCTGCAGCACTTGCTCTCCGTCCTCCTGCAGCCCATCACGTTGTGAGTTGCTTGCACATCGGGCCCTCCTGTAGAGAGGGAGCTGCTCCGATCCAGGGCAGGCCTGTGCTTTGTCCTCGGGTCCTCAGCACCCAGCTGGTGCCCCACATCAGGAGAGACCTGCAGGGAACTCTCTCAGATGTCAAATGAAATTGATTCTTAAGAACATGATACATTAATTTTACTATGCAGGAGAATCACAATCCCATAAACTTAACCTCAAATTTTTTAAAAAATTAAACCTCTTATCTGAAATTCTAATGAAAAGAGACATGTTTTTCTATTAGAGATGTGTGTAGGTATATGTCAGCTACATGTTTTGCTGCCTGTTCACTGAGTTAAATGCGTTAACTACTGAGACTCGCGTGTGGGACCATTGAAACAGATCATTTGGCCTCATAGGAGGGAAGCTTTACTCTAATTTCCCACATTTTTGGAAAATGCAAGCTCCTACTCCTACATGTGTGGGTAGTGCTTCTATCTATGAACACAAAAAAGCATAACATATGTGTAAATTACATAGATCTTTTCCAACCAGGAGATTCTTACCCAGGAAATTTTCTAAACATAGGCAAGTTATTTAATAAAAAAAATCTTAGCTAGTTTTCCTACATATTTTGTGATTCTCTGACTAGAATCCATTCTATTTCTGACCAGAAGCCATCATATTTCTATTGAGTCACATAAAAAAAAAATCTGTATGCTGCAAATCTTTCCTTAGTTAACTGTGTTGGAGTTTGATGCCATTCCTCAGCTGCAGGCATGAAAAACATATAAACAAAGACCTGACTTGCTTTTCTTCAATCCAATTATTGTTAAAAACCCATTTTGTGACTTCTTGGCATTTTCAAAAAGCTCTCTAAACACCGTGGAAATGAAGAAATGAATAATACCCAGTCCATGTTCTCCAGGCCCGCACAGCGTACGGGAGCCATGGAGAAATATACGAACATGTTGGGTAATGGAAACAGCTCAAATAAAGCCAGAGATGGGGACGTCGGCCTGTGTATTTATAGAAGAGTCGGATATACCTGCCTGAAACGGCTGTGAGGGAATGCGTGAAGTCAAATAAGACATTGTAAAGGGTAAATATCAGACCCGAGGAACTGGAATTTCGATTGCATATAGGTAATAGGGAAGCATTAAATATTGTAGAGTGAGGGTCCTCCTCCCCCCATCCCCTCAGCCACTCTAGGGGAGTATGTCTCCTGGTTCAAGCTATTTCATTTTTTAAAAAATATTTTTTATTTTATTTTTATTTTCCTTTATTGATTAAGGTATTATATGTATGTCCTTATCCCCCTTGCCCGCCACCAACTGCCCCCACTCATGCCCTCACCCCCTGGTGTCTATGTCCATTGGTTAGGCTTATATGCATGCATACAAGTCCTTTGGTTGATCTCTCCCCCTTCCTCCCACCCTCCCCTGTCTTCCCTCTGAAGTTTGACGGTCTGATTGATGCTTCTCTGTCTCTGGATCTATTTTTGTTCATCAGTTTATGTTGTTCATTATATTCCACAAATGAGTGAGATCATGTGATATTTACCTTTCTCCAACTGACTTATTTCGCTTAGCATAATTTTTAATTGATTTTTAGGGAGAGAGGAAGGGAGAGAGATATATATAGAGAGAAACATCGATGAGACAGGAACATCATCGATCGGCTGCCTCCTGCACACCCACACTGGGGATTGAACCTGCAACACAGGCATGTGCCCTGGCCGGGAACTGAGCCGACAACCTCTTGGTTCCTGGGTCAAGGCTCAATGGCTGAGTCACACCAGCCAGGCAAGCTATTTCATTTTGAATCAAAGGGCATTTTGTGACATAGTCTTAAATGGACAAATATGAAGTGTGGGGTGTGTTTTGGGTCCTTAGCCATATCATCAACCTCTGTGATCTGCAGGGGGAGGGAAGGACAAGGGGCAACAGATGTAGAGTAGGAATTAAGATATTTTTGGTCCCCACAGCTACAGGTAGAATGTCATTAACCGATTGAAGCAGAGAGATTCCTGCCTGAATACACTGGCAATCTCACGCTGCATGAAAGAACTTTCCAGAAAATAAGCATTAGTGAGAACTCCTGGTTGGAAACGTTAAAATGCTTATCAAAACAATTTTATAACTGAAGAAACCATGAGCTGAACCTGCTCACAATGATAATTTGAGGTTTAATTAATTAATGATTAAAGTACTTTGGAAACACAAAAGACTCTATAAATGCTAAATATTATTAAATGGTAATAGCCATGTTCTCAAATAATGCCGATATTAATTTAAATTCCTAAATCTTATTATCAGAATGAAATGCATGCAAATGAGGCTTTCCTAATAAATATTTTGTTTATAATATATTTGGAGTGGTATTACTTATCTTGCTAGAGCAAGTATAAATTATAGCGTGTGGCAAAGGGGTTGCTACCTTTTCTATCCTGATAATTAAAATGGAAATGTAGAGAAATACAATGAATATATTAGGCAAAAAAAAAAAAAAAAAAATTGGTGTTAGAACCACTGAGGTTCAGTCTATGACCAGCCAGTGATTTCATTTCCTTTTCAAGTAGTGGATTCAGTATTTTGTTTGTCCATTTCTGCCTTTTTTTTTTTTACTCTCTTTACAATACTACATAAAACCGATTTAAATTTTACACAAATGGGTTAAAATAAAAGTTTTCAAAGAATTTTCTGAAAATCTCATGTCATCCTTTGAGGACATTAGACATATCCTGGGCTGCTTTCAGTCAAGCTTGGGGGTCCCTTCTGCTACTGCTTCTTGCAGGGACAGCTGAAAAGCCACCACCCTTGCCACCCAGACAGGAGGCGGGCCTGCCTTGCTTCTCATTTCCTGCCTTGACTGAGTTGGGAGAGCAGAGCTTGCTTCTTTGCTTCTTGGGGCATTGAATCATTTGTGTTTCAATTAGAGATGATCTGAGCGAACTCCTTGGGTAGGCTGTTCATGACTTTATTTATGCACGGTTTCTACAAAGTGCTGTGTGGCTCCTGTTTAGAATCCGGTCGGCTTAGTCCCGACTCCTTTCCAGTGTAGAAGTCTAGAATTATACGTGCTCTGGCATCACAGGAAATAGAAAACTCTTCTTTCGATCCCCTTCTAGCTAGTAGGCTGCTATCATATACTTCGCATGCCTTATTTAATTCAGTCCTCACAAAAAGTCTATGGAGCAGGTAGAATATCATTAACCCAATGAAGCGGAGAGATTCCTGCCTGGATACACTGGCAATCTCATGCTGCATGAAAGAACTTTCCAGAAAATAAGCATTATCCCAGTTTTTAAAAAGCCCAAATGTACACATTTATTTAGTGTGATGGCTCTCTAAGGCATTTGAACAGCCTGATTTTGAAAATAAATAGTATTTACTGGTACATTCTTCAGCTTTGGTTTAGTACAATCCACTTATAAGTGGGAATAAAATAATTTTATAAAAGTTTGTAAAGACACTTTATAAATTAAGAATAATTAACCTTCTCTGTCATTTCTGGGCCAATGCTTTTCTTCTAATTGTAAAACTTTTCAAAGTCAAGTTTAAAAAAAACAACACAAGCATATTATAGTTAGTTACATCAGACCTTTATTCTTTGAGATCTCTTTTATTGTTTCAGAATTAAGAAAGCCTTTCTCCATCCAAAAGGCCAGAGCACTATTTGAATGTAATTCTTTTCTAGTTCTTTAATTACTTAATATAGTTTAAATCTATATATTTTATTTTGTTTACATTTGACTCATTAATCTACCTGGAACTTATTATAATATATAGTGTATGGCCAAGCTCCAAATGGACCTTTCTCTTTCAAAGGATTAACCATTATTTCTAGGATTTATATCAAGCATGATTAGGGCTTGGAAGGAAATCGGGTTTATGTATCTACCAATAACTGTGTAAAGTATCCCTGTGCATTTGACCAGAGCGGTTTGCAGCCCGGACCATGTCACAGTGAATCAAAGTAATGCTCGAAGTGGCTCTCCAGGCCTCGGGAGCTTGGCTGAATCCTCAGGAGAAGCTCAGCATGCTCTCAAGTCATTAGCTCCAATGTGTGAGTCCTGTGGGTGTGAAGAGCAGACAGGGCTGCCCTGGAAGACCTGGAGCCTTGGCTTTGTAGATGCTCCCATCATGCTTCTCAGAGGCCAAGACTTAGGTCGCATACTGATGTAGGCAGCTGAGCAAAGCCTCCAGACAATACGCCAGCAATACATCAGCCCAGGGTGGGGCTGCAGAATAGGTGGTCTTTGTGTCAATGCCACTCAGTGCAGCCAGGGTATTGGCTATGACCTAGTCATTTGGAAATGGACTCGTATTGCCTAATTGATTTTCCTCCCAAATTATAGCAATTGGAAGGCCTCCTCTAGGTGGTAGCTTTGCTGTTGAGCTTAAACACAAAAATAATGCTGATTTGTGGAATATTTCCTCAAAGGAGAAGAGAAATTCATGTGCGTCACACCCAGCAGCCAGCAACGTTGATGGCTAAGATATTCTGAGAACTCACTCTGTGTTTGCACTGCACATTTTACATGTCTTTTCCATTCAGCCTTCACAGTAATCCTATCAAGCAGTGACTGTGATAACTCAGAACAAAGTATTCTCATTGCATAGACACCTACCTAGGTGCAAGTGGAAGCCTGGGTATTTAAACTTGATGCCAGCGTCTATGCACTTAAGCCTTTTATTGCCTAATTGAATTAGGTACAGTAAGTACCTAATAATATTTTGAATAAATAAGTGAATAAGTTAATTATTGGGGAAGCCTGCAAATAACATTATTTATAAATACTTAAGAACAACAAAATTATAATTACCATAGAAAGATTTACTCACTTAACACAACATATAAACCTTATTTCGACAATTTAAAAAATACTTTAGTGTTGAATAAAAATACATCTTTAGCTGATAAAATAATTAAGTACAAAGAAATATATCCAGAAAATACCATATACTATCATAGCTTAAAAGTATCAATTATAAATAATATAATTTAATCTAATCTGCCCATCTATAGTTTTTAATATAGATTATGAAAAACTACATGATAGTGAAGAGACTGATACTAACCTTACAAATGGCCAGTGAAATTTAGCTCCTCAAAACAGTTGATAATTTTTATTGTGTTTTCTCTTAGTACATTTACGTATACATTCAAAGAAGTAAAGGATGCCTAAGAGAAATACAACCCAAAAAGTTTTCATAGAAACGGATTTTCTATAACCATTCAGATATAAGTGGGAAAACTAATCAAAAAGTAAAAGATTGACAATCTTAAAGAAATATGTATGATTCTACAGAATATATATTTTAAAATAAAATTTATAATAATAAAAGTGTTATATGCTAATTAGACCAGACGACCTTCCGGACAACCTTCTGGACGAAGCCGGGGCTGTGAGGCAAGACTGGGTCCCGGGTGCCTGCTGGCAGCTGGAGGAAAGCCCGGGTTCCGGGTGCCAGAGGGAAGCCGGTGCCAGCAGCTGGGGGAAGGAAGGCCTACTCTTGCACGAATTTCGTGCATCGGGCCTCTGATAAAGAAATAACAAAGTTTTGTTGGAACTCATCCATGTTCATTCATTTACATATTGCCTATGTCTGCGTTCATGCTACAAGGGCGGATTTAAGTACTCGTGCAGTTGCGATAGGAATTTTGGGGTCTATGTAGCCCACAGTGTTTATAGTCCTTTACAGAAAGCTCTCTGACTCCTACTTTAGACCACAGAGGTGTGACATAGTCACCATTTTTCTTAAATCTCATCTATAGAAAGAGTGAAGAGGTCTTTAAGACCTCATGTGTCTCTTGCTCTTTGAAACTTAGGAGAAAGGAACCCTGACAGCTCTTAAATAAGTTCCTCAGTTCCAAAAACGGGGGGGAAACACAAGGCATTTTATCACACGAATGGTGTCTTCACTAATCAATCCCATTACAGGCAGAAGTAAACGGGATCTAATCTTTGGTCTGGGGGCATTCATTTAATTTTGGACAAGGACGCTTAGAGATGCTAACCCATCGTGGGTGGCATCAGGATTATTTTGAGCTGGTGGCAAATAAAAATCAATAAATGCAGAAATACACCTTCCTGGAGCTTCCCCTATCTGACTAAAAGCAAAAACTTCTGAAAACTGGAGACTCCCATAAAACTCCAAGGTAGGTTGACATTGAGATGGACTTGCATAAACAAACCTTGTTCCATTCATTCCTCACATAGTTCCTTTTGTGCAGTTCGCCACTGAAGCCTAAACCCTTTCCCCTGTCTTGTCCCCTTTCTGAAGATTTATTGTCTAAGCTGCTGTATAATCCCAAGTTCTAACCACCCCTTGGACTTGGTCATCATGAGGTTTCTCCCATGAGATGTGCACTGTCCACATCAATAAACTGTTTTCGCTTATTAATCTGCCGCTGTCAGTTTAATTTCACAGGGCTCCAGCTGAGGAACCAGGAAGGGAGAAGGAAAAAGAATGTTTCCTTCACTGCACCGTCTCCCAAGTTCCCTAAACTAGTGCCTTTCAGGTCTCCCGTGTGCAAGGGGGTGCCATGGTCAGGGCACCAAATGCGCAAGTCAGGGTCTCCCCTCTGAAATGTGCGCTGAATTATCAAATGCCTGTCAACTGACCATAAATCCGTCCTCTTTGACTCTCCTACCTTAGGCCTCATACGATGTTCATCTCCTCGGTGGTCCATGCATTTCCTCTTGAAGATCCTCTCATGATGGGACAAGTCTGAGGACAAGGCGGGGAGCAGCTGCCTGGTGCAAGTGCTTGAAGTCTCAAGTTTTAAGGTGCAAGTTCATGTGACTTTTTCCACTCTATCCATAAGTAATCCAAATCTGTTTTTAATATAGATCTACTTTAATCAACAGGCTGCTATGTTACTTGACTTTAAAACTTTTCAGGAAAGTTGACCTTAAGAAAGGCCTTTCTCCTGTGGCCTTATATAACACTGACACTCAATCTGTGAAGTCAACAAATATTAACTAGCCCTGACTATGTAGAGGCAGCATGCTGAGAGTGCTGGGGGTATTGGGGTAAGCAAATTCAGACCCCGTTCCTAGATTCCCGAAGCTTATACATGGCCTAGCATCGCCCAGGATGAGGGATTGAGGTAAGACTAGTGCTGTTCATTGGAATCATGAAATACAACGCCATTTTGTATTTTCAGTAGCTGAAGCTCATAGAAGTCAAGAACTTAAGTCTTGTAAAAGCACTTGTTCAGTGGTCTTTCTAATTCTTAACACTGACTCAGTCTGACAAAAATAAAATGTTCACATGGGTTGGCTGAGATGTGTGAAAAGTAGGGTTGAAGAAAAAAAGAAAAAGGAAAGGAAGTTTATTGCTGTAGCCAGAGTTTCAGTGTGGACTCATTAGTGCAAATGAACTACCTCCCTGGTCAACGGAACTGGGTTTAATCGCTATGAAATAATTCAGAGCCGACAGACAGGCTGAGCCAAGCGACCTTGCTCCTGGGATTCCATTTCTGGGTTTTTATGAGACTTTTCCACCTCACTGGAAAGTCGTCTTAGTCAATCAATTTTACGTATTTGGTTTGGATCGCTTTCCTTAGGTAGGTTAAGATCCAAGGGTGCTTTTGTGTTTTTAACTATATTAATTGCTTGATCAACTCCTGTTTCTGAGAGGCTGGGTGAAATGCTTCCTGCTTGCATCTGCTGCTCTGAGAGCTGCTTCTCTGCTTTTCCCTTTGTTTATTAACCCTGCGCTCACCATGCAAATTACACAAATCTTGCACTTCTGGCACTAGTAAATTGCATTTGTATTTGAATTCCATTAGAAGCTTTCAAGCGTGATTGAGCTTGTTTATGTTCTTCTTTTCTGATCAAACAACTTAGATCTAAAATCTGCCCCTGACGCAATGGTATGGCAAACACGTTTTATCCTCACAAAATAATTTCTAAGTAATTCAAAATGGGAAAAGAGGAGGACACAAGTGTCCAAAAAATGCAGACATTTTTTTTTTTCATTTTAGGGACAAATGAATTCCTAGAATTGATGAAGGTTTAATTAAGCATTTTTAAATAATCACCAATAATGAAGTGAGAAAATAATATATACAAAACTGTTTGTATATTTGCCATTCCAGTACTGAGGGTAACAATGTTGACCTTTAAAAAAACATATTTTATAAGGCAAAACAAAACAATCAAATAGTTTCGAATGGTTTTGAATATTCAAGAAGTCTATGCAATCAATAAGAATTGACTTCAGTCTTGCCATGAATAAAATACTATCCCCTAGGATTTATGTAAACCTTTTAAAGCAGAAAACAAAGCATGGTATTAAGTGAAAATGAACAAATTCTTTCTGGAGAATTATAAATAATGAGATTGTGAGAAAAACGATCTCTCTTTCATTTTAATACAATATTTCTAGGTATGTTAAATATATTTTTAATATTCTAAAATAGCACACAATTAAGAATTAATTGATCTACTAAAGCATTTTAAAATTGTATATTCTCTTCCCAAAGAATACAAATTACTTCGGAGATCTCCCCTTACAGTAATGACTGTTCACTTGAGAAGAAAAACAAAGAACATTAAAAACATAATTGGCCTCAGATGATAATTGGAGATTTCTCTAAACCCCAGTTATGTAGGGCTACATTTTTATTAATGATTTCTCATGTCCTAGCTCTAATTTTGTAAATTCCTAATAAATGGATACACAGCACATATTAGAAATGACCCATTGTGTTTCCTTTTGTCTCGGTTTTCCAGTCTCCTGCACTCTAACCAAACTGGTCCAGCTGTTAGTCCCAACATCTCTCCAGTTCTAACCTCATGCCTACCCTTCATTTCTCGACACAAATTCCAACTTATCTGTGAAGCTGTCCCTGAAAGTGATGTCTCTCATGTACGAAAGACTACATTCACAAAACTCTGAAATGCAGCATTAACAAAAATTATAGCAATGAGGGCTGTGAAGTCAGACCTAGGTTTAAAGTGTGGCCCAGCACTGGATGTAGATCCTTGGGCAAACTACCTGACCTCTGGGACTGTGTTGTAGTCTGTATGATGGGAATAGCAATGTCCTTATTACTATGGTGACCATCACATAATAGAACTTACGTGAAACTCGCGGTCCAGTGTCAGCCCAGCAGAAAGGGCTGAAGAGTAGAAGCCATTACATAATCATTACTCCTCACATTTCATCCATGACAAATTGTTTTGGTTGGGAGAGGACAAGTCTATTTCCCTAACTGGATGGTTATGGTAAGCACACATCTCATGTATCTTTGTTTTTATCCACCACAATGTATAATACTATATTATGGTAGTTAATAAATACTTATTAATTGTTAGTTTCCTTTGTGAGTACCTAAAATGACTATTTATTTTATATAAAAAAGAAGAAGAAAGAAAGCAAGAAAGCAAGAGAGAAAGAGAGAAAGAAAGGAAGAAAGAAAGAAAGAAAGAAAAAAGAAAGAAAGAGAGAGAGAGAGAGAGAGAGAGAGAGAGAGAGAGAGGGAGGGAGGGAGGAAGGAAGGAAGGAAGGAAGGAAGGAAGGAAGGAAGGAAGGAAGGAAGGAAGGAAGGAAGGAAGAAAGGAAATCCAACCATCCTCCTTTCTTCCAGAAGTGTGTGTCTGTGTTGGTGTGTGTGTGTGTGTGTGTGTGTGTGTGTGTGTGTGTGTGGCAACTTCTGGAAAGTTGCTGGCCCAAAGCAAAAGTGGAAAAATATGAATCTTCTGAACACTGGTTATTCTTACCAATAAACAAAATATAATGAAATGTGTCAGTATTTTAGAGCATTATCAGCTCGAAAATAAAACCAGTTTTCCTAATAATAAATTCTTAACAAATTTAATCTAGTCAATGATATTTAGCTCAGTATCAAGTTTTTAAGCTTTTTTTTTTAGCTTGGAAAGTTATAATTTCTGAGTAATTAACTAAAACCTGAGAAATAAGACATCTTGCTAGCATAATTTGTAAAGCATTCAGTGTTTAAACTTAAAAAAAAAATTAGCCTTTGAGTGAAACCTAAAAAACGTTTGTCAAAAGCTAGCAGCCAAAACACAGGAAAGCAATTTATCCAAAATTAGATTGCTTTGAAATCCTAAAGTTAATGGAATCACGGGAGGGGGAAAGTGGTGAGATAATTTGGCATCATTAAAACCTTCAACTTAGATGGGAGGTAATCTAAGCTAACTCTGTGAACATTAACTCATAACTTAAAATGCTCCAAACAATTGGGAGCTGTTAGGAAAATATACTAAGAAAAAGAAGAGCGCTGAGTAGTTTTCCCACCTGTCTTTAGAAGGGTAATTAAGAAGTCCACTGAACTCCTCTGGTGAATCTACCTTTAACTTACAAATAATTTGACTGAAAAGCCAAGTCCACAAAGAGGAAACGAGTAAATGCTAATATGAGGACAAGCCCAATTTGTAGAATAACTTGGGGAAAAACTGATTTTTTACATTTGAGTCATTGAAATATATCTCTGGGAATCATTTAGGGCTATGGGAATGAGAGACAGAAATGGTTCAGAAATAAAATTATGGGGTTAGACCATAAGGTTGCCTCATAGAACCTGTATCATTTACTTACATTAATTTCATTCATAATTTCATTCATACTTCATTCATTCATTCAACGTATTAAAATGTTTAAATGTCCTAAGAAGAATGACCATTGCAACAGGGACAATAACAATAATGGAACAAAATAGTGAATACTGCTTTCTTTAAATAGAAATGAATGATAACCATGTTTATTATAATAGGTCCCCTGGGGTTGTACTTAATATTTAATATTTTTTAAGTCAAATAATTATGTTAGAGTGATTTGTTCTCCCTTGGGGACCCTGAGAAACCAGAAAAGTGTAAATTAAATGTACCAGTCTCCAAAGAGATAGCGTCTATATTTTTTGAAAAGAATATTATTTGTTAGATATCTTGTTCAGTCATTTATAAATAGTCACCTTTGTAAAGCAAGAAATAACCTTGTTTAAAAACCACTGACATTGTTGTTCTATTGTCACCTGCTGGTAATTGGAAATGCATTTCTGTCAGTTCTACCTAAGATGGAATGTAATTCCTTCTAAGATCTTGATCTTAAATTGGTAGCAAGAAAGCCAAAGAAGGAACACAAGAAGGCTTACTTGTTCTTTGCACGAGTCATTTTGTTCTGCCCTTTCTGATAATGTGAGTTATTATTCTCACTGGTTCTTGGAAGGCAGCAATAGGCTTCTATTTTTTTTTTTTTTACAGCTCTCAGCTCGCTTTTACACAATTGATATGGAAGTGGGCCTCTGCCTGGCGTTGGAACACACATTGGTAATGTTTACTTTAAAATAGAATCCAGATTGCTTTGTTAGAACAGCATCTACACACAGTAAATAGCGAAATCCCCGCCACAATCTCCTCAGCTCCATTTTTTTCCTGCGAGGTCACAATTTCGTTCTAGAACCTGTGTAACCTTCTAGCCTGAAGTTTAACAGCGATCACTGGAAATTAGTCTTGGTCTCAAAATCAGGGATCCAAAACAACTCAGACCATGCCCAGCCTGGGTTGGATAACCACCCAATCTGCTGTTTCAGAGCTCACACTCTGAGATGCTTATCTGTATTTCAGGGAATGCAAACAGAATTTTAATTACATGGGTAACACTGCCCGAGGCCATCATAGCACAGAAAATTCTGAAGAGCTCTTCTGAAATTCATTTTTTTTTTCTACTTGGGGGAATAAAGAGGGCAGCTGGAAAGAAGAGTAAAATTCTTTCTTAACCATGGGAGAATTTGAAAAATAAACAAGCTGATTTAGAAGAGATTATACCTTCTCATCAACCAAGTCAAGGAGTCACTTAATCTTGGAATTGGAATGCATTTATGAGGTCGGAGAAGCAGATCTTTGCATTAGAACAGCAATTCTATTTATATTATTCTGGACAGGGGTCACCACCACTCCGCTTAAGCACTTCTAGAAGCCGGGAGTGTCCTTCTTAGCAAAACAGTGCAGCCCAAACGTTTTTATATATAAGGAGCCCTAACTGTTCAAGACTTCTCTGTATCGAGGCAAAAATCGCCTCCCCTAGAACTTCTCTTTATTGCTCTTTGTGCTGTCCTGTGGAGGAAACAGAGTAAATCCAATTAACTCCTGTTTCACATGACAGTCTCACATATTTGGAGACAGCCCCATGACCAGGGTTTGTGGTGCTGGGGTTCAGTGGCGCTCATTTTCTCTCTCCTGATTTCCTGCGCACTGCAGGGAGCCCGGAATGGGGTGAGCGCCGCCTCCCCTTTCTTCTTCACCATCATAAGGTGTTTTCTCAAAAGACTGCTTTCCCGTTGTTTTTGTAAAAGCCCCTTGCTAAATTAAACATCATGACTCCTTTCGCTCTTCAATATACATGGTATTTTATATCTAAGCATATCTGCACTTTTATGTTTAAACTTCGTAATCATTGGGCATCTAAGCACTTGGGCTTCTTAACAAAAGACCATCTTGATGAGACCGTGTGTAAAAGGAGCACACTTACAGTGTTGGTCAAAAACTGGCATCTTATATGCCGCAGCTGGTGGACATTAAGAACCGATTCCTGTGGCATATGGGTGTTGGAAACATAAATCTGAAGCTGAATCATCATCACAGCTCAACTACTTCCAAGTAATATGATAAATAAGAAGCAGCACTTCTCGGCATACTCACGTATCTAGCTGTTAGTATAAGGAAGCCGGGCAGATATACGTGTAGGTGGGGGTCAGGCCTGTAGTATGTCACCCTCAAAAATGCAAATCAACTTTCAGTGCATGGTTGGAAGTTTTCTTGGTAATTGTATTTGTTGAGGCATTCTGACATCAGCATGTTGTTGCAGGTGGACCTATGAGTTCACTGAGGCTGCAGATCCTCATCTGAGACCCAAACCCCTTAGAACTATGTACTTAGGAGACATGGGTGTGTGGGGACGGGGACACGGTGGTGGTATGAACTGGGAAAGGTCAAAAGGAAACTAAGTTCTAGATGGTGATAGGTGGGTGGGCATTCACCAAACTAATTGAACAAAGCATTTCATTGTATATAAAACCAGACTTCAAGTAGAAAAAGGAAAACAATAAAACGAATTTTAAAGGAAATTGTCTGAGACGATATTACAGCATCTGGACACAGCTTCGTTTCTTTGCAAGCGGATCTTCACAACGTGGTTTTCCAAGTGTTACCATCTGAAGGCTGAAATCCTCAAGTCTGTAGGAGCAGGGGAAGGAGGAAACTTTAATTTATTAGGGACCTTCCACACATTCAGAGGATGGAACTTGATTTTGTGGCTGCAGTGGTGCATAAATCCCATAAAGCTAGTCGGCCATTGGCTAATGGTCTAAAATCCCTAAAGCATCAGTTAGAGCCAGAGAAAGGAGTCCCATTTAACTGGGCATCGAAGATGCTTTACTGATAAAGCAGGACCAACGGCTCTGACTGAGGCATTGCAGCATGGCGTTCCCCTGAAACTAATGGGATCACCATACTTTTATTAGCCTTTCTTACAGAGAGTCCGCTTAATGAAGCTTTGGGTGGAAATTAACTTTTTTCCCCCTTCGGTGCCCAAAGAACTTCTATCTCGTTAAGGTCACTCCACTTAAAAGCCTTTTCCTCACTATCCTTCAAAGGCATCCACAAGACGCAGGGCTCAATTTCTTGCCTCAGTAGAATGGTGCAATCCCAAATGGAGAGCCTGATAAACAATGCATGAAGAGCACAGGAAACATGCAGAACCTCGTCTTTCTTGGACCAACTGTAAATACAACTCGTAAAGATTAATGGTTATGAAAAATGTTCAGTCAGACAAAGCAGAAAGCGCAAGGACAACAGTTCTCTTCTATATAAAACTGTCAAAAAATCCTGGATGGTACATATACTTGTAATTTTCTCTTTCTTAAGTGTTATTTAAAATATGGGGTTCAAAAACATACTAACATTAGTATTTTCATTGGGTTACTTCAATTAATTTTGGAGAGCGGAATGTTGATATTAATCTAGCATCATTACAAGAACATGGCTTGCAGTTAAAGGCTTTACTTTTTATGGTAATCACCTACGTTTTAAAGCCAAAGGTTAGGAAATGAAGGAATATCAATTATCAATCATCAAAGTATATATTTAAATGTGCAATATTGAAAAGAAATATATGTCAAAATCCTATCTTCAAAGGTATTACAATCTGGTTAGGATAATAAAATGAACTCTCAAAGCCAGCATTTGAATGATAATGAGATAGGTGTAAGCACAAGTGTTCAATAGTTGGTATGAAATGTAAATGCTAAGGGGACATAAATCCTAAAAAAAAGAGAAGTGTCAGTATGGCCTGTAGTTGTCATGGAGGGCGTCACAGAGAACTGAGGAGCCAAAGGACCAGGAAGGATGGCAAGATTGGAACTAGAAAGGACTAGGAAAAGCATTTGCCTGGATAGCTTTTGGAGGTGGTATTGAAGGCATGAGGCTTGCGGATGCTGCAGAACTGTGGGAAAGGTGTATATTTTGGAGAACAATTGGATGGCTAACTGTTAGGAGGGCCTTGAAGGCCAAGGATCCTATTTGATGTGAGAAGTGATAGAGAACTTGGGAAGATTTTTGAGTAAGATAGAAACAGGATGGCAGTGGGTGAAGGAGGCAAAGCTGAGTAGTGGGACCAATCCCAGACTTAAATCCCGAGAAAAGAGCTACCTAACACAGTGGCATTGAGCAATGTGAATGAAGGACGTAGAAGTGTTAGGTGAACTACAAATCATTATTAACACACCAGGTAGTGATGCTTTAACATTACTCTTAGAGTAGTGTTGATGGGAATAAAGAGGATTGAGAGGCAGTCATTAAGAGCACTCATGAGTGAGGGGACAAAGACCAGGACTACACTTACTAATGACTTGAGTCGAACTCAAAACTTACATATAGGAACTGAAATTATTGAATCCTGCTGTATTCTAACTTCTGGTTTCCAGCTATTACAGTAAATATCTTTTCCGATTTATTAGCCTCAAAAGATACTTCAGGTCATACACTTGTGACCCTGCATTAGCTGGCGTTTTATGTAAAAATACCATTTGTCATAATTGGTTCAATTACTGCCTAACAAAATACCACCCAACTAACATTCAATAAAATGTTCATTGATGACAACTGTGATTATGTCTAACAAAAATACTTATTCTAAAAAAAGTTCTATTAAAATTCACTTAAATGTGCATCAAATAATAATAAGTTAATAATATCTAGCTTCTTTATTTTCACTTATGGGAGAAACGTGAGAGAATATCCAAATTCAGATTGCTCGTCAGACATGGCCTGGGAAGAGATGGAGCATTTTTCACGGTTCTTCCACCTGACCAGGTAAGAGCGTGGAGATGATTCTGACAAGACCTTATAAGAAGAAAGCGAACAGTTTATCCCTAAAAGCAAACCAGCAAAGACTATTTAAAAAGTCCCATTAGGAAAGGGAGATAACAAAGTCTTGTTTCAAATTCATAGAAACTGCAGCGAGGCTGATCGTTGGGAATATAACTTGCTGGTCTCTGTGTGTTTGTGGACATACTGTTAGCAGAAAAGAAATCAGGTGTGTACATTTCTCTTTACTTCAGAAAACCTATGAATTTAAGGCTGACAGACTCTATCACACAAGCTTGTGATAGCAATAAGAGATAAGAACATGAGTAAAGGAAGGCCTTCCTGTAAAAAGTGCCTTAGAAATTTCTCATCACACAGCTGATAAAAACTCCGCATACGGAGCGCACCAAGAATGCTGAGGGCTGAAATGAGATTGCTCGCCAAACAGTGATATGCGGGAGAGTCAGTGTGTAACGGAGGATGGGCTAAGGTGAGCGAGCAAGGTAACAAGAACGGCTCCGTGGTGGAAAAAAGACACCCAGACAAACATCTCAGAGTTCCCATCAACAGGGCCAGCTCCTGAAGCAATACCAAGATGCAAAGCTGTTAGCGGGGTTCCTCCAGGAGGCCCAGCTTATCTCTTTGAGAACCTTTCCAATTTCACACTTCTGGGTACTCATTCCCATGCCAACTGGTGTGGGTGGAATTGTGCTGAAGTTCTAATCCCTGGAACCGACGGATGTGCTCTTATTTGGAAACAGTCTTAGCAGATGTAATGAACACTTCAGTGTTAGTGGACCCTTCCTCCACTCTGACTGGTGTCCTTGTAAGAAGAGAAGAGACACAGAGACAACCCATAGAGAGACAAAGGGAGAGAACTCTATGTGAGATGGAGGCAGGGGTTGTAGTGATGAGTCACTGAACCAAGGAGCACCGAGGAGGATTGCTGGAAACAACGCTGGCCAAGAGGAAAATATGGAACAGCCTCTTCTTTAGGGCCTCCAGATGGAGCATGGCCCTACGGGCACCTTGACTTTGGGCTCCGGCCTCCAGATCTGTGAGAGAATACATTTCTACTGTTTTAAGCCACCATGTTTGTCGCTTTGTAACAACAGTCCTAGGAAACTAATATACCAACCACGAGTCCTTGTTAATAGTTTTGTGTGCATGCCCTGTTTTCCTCAATGCGATACTAACCTCCTTGAAAGCAAGGTTCTTATACTCTGTTCTTCGTATCTGTCCCCAGACCCTAAGCACCTCGCTCACTGTTACAGTAGAAACCAAGCCCCTCAATGTAACATGCAGCGTTCAGGGGTACAAAGTGAAGACTGCGGAACAGGTGGCGAATGGGTGCGAAAAACCTGCTGGATGCTAATTGCCAAATGGATGGAGCCTCTGGAGTGTATTTGTCCTAAGGCAAATTGCTGGATATTTTACTTTATAATTGTTTTCTAATGATTTCTATGTTGCTTGCTTCCATAAAATATTTTACTTGAGTGACACAACTAACAAGCATAAAACAGAACAATTAAAACAAAATGGAAAATGTTGGAGGGAGAAAGAAGGATCAGGAAAGACTACTTTCAGCAAAAGAGTGAATTATTACAATTGAGTGCTAAATGTACCTCTGAGCGTACTGGCAGCCAACGAAAAAAGATGTTATGGTTGGTGTTGAAGAAATGGGGAAACATTTAATGTCACCTGGAGAGTAGAATTTTCTCTTAAATTAAAACTTGTAACAATTTTGATGTGAATTCATAATGTGACCCCTTATGTGAACGTAATATATATTTAAGAAATTAAATTGTTAGTTTCTTTAATAACCATTTTGCAAAAGACATTGACATGTTTTGCCAGTGGGCACTCCTGAGAGGACATCAAGGATATTGTGGATTTAGTCGTTCATTCATCCCACAGACTTTTAAAAATGCCTAATATGTCAGGGCCTGTGCGAGGTGCTGAGGTCAAGATGTAGTCTCTCTCCTTAAAGAACTCTCTGATTAGTGGGAAGACAACTCACGAGATGGATCCTATATGATAAAAGCATAGTATGCAAATTATCCCCTCCACCGGGAGTTGTCTGGGAGTTCGACCAGGGGGTAGGGACCAGCCGGGGGAAGGGAGAGAATACCCGGCTGGCCTGTGGGAGCTGCTACGGACCCTACTAGTGCACAGATTTCATATTATAATAAGATGTGATAGCCACAATAATAATGTTTTAAAAGGATAGAGCACTGGGAAATGCATACTGTAACCCGTTTTCAAGTGATTCAGAAAGATATAGAAAAAGGTCTGATACCTGTTCAAATAAATTGTATACCATAACATGTAAATGATTGCTAAGTGTTCATTGTAATATTCTCTCAACTTTACTATACGTTTGAAAACTTTCTTAATAAAAGATCAAAGTAAAAACCCGCTTTTAGCATTTGCCCACCCAACAGCTATCAGACTTCTGAGTAAGAATGGATCCCCACACAGTTTTTGCTGATCTGCTTCCTATCAAAGACTTTGTCATTTTCTTTCCCTTTGGAAAGAATTCAAGACAATTTCCATGCTAATATTTGCCTGTATCTCTCGTATATGCCTGGGAATTTTTTTCTTTATTTAGATACAACATCAGATAGAGAGAGAAAATGAGCCAAAGGGGAGAAGTTTCCATTTTCTCTGGAACCTTCCATTACAGTGGATGACTTCATCTCTCAGGTCTAGATGTAAACATCCACTCTGGCTGCCTGCAGCATCCTTGACCTGGTAATACCCAGCTCAAGCCTACGTTGACCCCAGAATGTGACAGCATTGTTCCAACTCAGCAGTGTGAAGAGAGCGCCTTTGAAGGTATTCCATTAGTGATTCCATCTTTCCACTGCCCAGGAAGGTCCTACCGCTCCACCCCCACCCCTTCATTCCATTCCTGAAATAAAAGCTGTTGAATAGTTCAATCAGCTTCATTAGGTGGCTGGTGTCAAGTGCTATTATAATTTCTGCTATGATTTGATGATATTCTATCACTTTTGTTATTTTCCAGCTCCTAATTGCACCCTATACTTTTGACATCTCTATTGGACTGATGTTAATGTCAAGTTGTCCCAATTCATGTGCCCTATTGAAATCTAGTAATGAGGCAGCCGAAGTATGAATCGGTGGAGGACTTTTTGAAGTGCTCTGCCTACAAGCCTTTCTTTTTGACTTCTGTAGCACCAAGAAATGACTTTATTTTTGAGAAAAGAATAAAGGCTTATGAGTTTGAAATTTTACATGATGGTAAAAGTGCATCAACTAATGTTCAAATTAGAAAGGGAAAGGGCACGATAGGTTGTGCAATAACATTTAATAGTAAGATTTTGGAAAAATTATAATAACTTACTATTTTTTCATACTCAAACACATCCTGAAAATGTGAAGAGGTTCAAAGAAGAAAATAAAAATCGACCATAAACTCCCTTTTGTTATTTTTTATTTTACACTTTTAAAGTTTTTTTTGCATAAAAATATCCACTTTTTATCTTTTAATAAAGAAAATGCAATGAGACAATAGGCATTTAATTTACAATCTGATTTATATAGATCATGTGCCTTTGACTTCTTTTCATGCCCTTGAATATAGATGTTTATGTTTATAGTTTTATTGTATCCCATTCTGTAATAATTTAAACAATTCCCTACTTATGAACATTTATATTATTTAAAAATGTTTCCTTATTCGCATCATGTGTCTAGAAATCACTGTTCCCATCTGAGCAACCACTGACAGTTATAGCTCCAGTCCTACTTTGGAAACTTCCACCCTATTGCCTCCTAAGATGACAAACAAATCCTTCAACATGTAAATTTGGCACACATGAATGACAAAATAGGCAGTCTTTATTACTTATGAACTCTTGTAGTTCTTAATCTATATATATATATATATATATATATATATATATATATATATATACACTAGAGGCCCGGTGCACGAAATTCGTGCACAGAGGGGGGTTGTCCCTCAGCCCAGCCTGTACCCTCTCCAATCTGGGACCCCTCAAGGGATGTCCGACTGCCCGTTTAGGCCCGATCCCTGGGATCGGGCCTAAACGGGCAGTCGGACATCCCTCTCACAATCCAGGACTGCTGGCTCCCAACTGCTTGCCTGCCTGCCTTCCTGATTGCCCCTAACCGCTTCTGCCTGCCAGCCTGATCACTCCCTAACCACTCTGCTGCCAGCCTGTTTGCCCCCAACTTCCCTCCTCTGCCGGCCTGGTTACCCCTAACTGCCCTCTCCTGCAGGGTTGATCACCTCCAACTGCCCTCCCTTGCAGGCCGGGTGCCTCCCAACTGCCCTCTCCTGCTGGCCATCTTGTGGTGGCCATCTTGTGTCCACATGGGGGCAGGATCTTTGACCACATGGGGCAGCTATATTGTGTGTTGCAGTGATGATCAATCTGCATATTACTCTTTTATTAGATAGGATAGAGGCCTGGTACAGGGGTGGGGGCCGGCTGGTTTGCCCTGAAGGGTGTCCCTGATCAGGGTGGGGTTCCCTTGGGGCATGGGGCGGCCTGAGTGAGGGGCCTGTGGTGGTTTGCAGGCGGGCCACGCCCCCTGGCAACGCAAGCGGAGGCCCTGGTATCTGGAATTTATTTTCCTTTCTACAATTGAAACTTTGTAGCCTGGAGCAGAGCCAAGCCTGGGGCTCCCTCCGAGGCCCGCAGCCATTTGTGTTGGGGTTATAACTGAAACTTTGTTGCCCTAAGCGGGTGGGCCCGGCCAGGGTGTGCGGAAAGCTTTGCTTCCCCTGTTGCCGGCGGCAACCCTGGCCTGCTCTCTCAAGCTCCATTCTGCCGCCATTTGTTTGAATTTGTTTACCTTCTATAATTGAAACTTTGTAGCTTGAGTGGAGGCTTAGGCCTGCAACGGCTGGCAGAAAGCTTGGCTTCCTCTGTTACCTAGGAAACCTTGCTCTCTGTGGCTGTAGCCATCTTGGTTTGGGTTAATTTGCATACTCTCTCTGATTGGATGGTGGGCGTGGCTTGTGGGTGTGTCGGAGGTATGGTCAATTTGCATATTTGTCTATTATTAGATAGGATATCTATATCTATATCTATATCTATATCTATGTATTCTACCTAATAAAATGGTAATATGCAAATTACCATCACTCCGCTACGCCCACGATTGGGCCGTTGGGAGGCTGGGGGCGGGACTCGGGGTGGCTGATTGGGCTGGCGGGGGATGGGTACTCATGAGTCCCCGCCCCCCGTTCCTCCTGCCGGCCCCAACGGCCAGCGCTGCGGGAGGACCCACGGGGCCGGCGGAAGGCGCCGGTGGCGGAACTTGGGGTGGCTGATTGCATGGCTGCCGGCACCAGTTTTCCGCCAGCACGTTTTCCTCTGGCCACCTGCCAATCGGAGTGCCTCCCGCCAGCACAATCGGCCACCCCGAGTTCCTCCACCGGTGGCACTGGAGGAACTCAGGGTGGCCGATCACGCTGGCGGGAGGCGCACCGATCAGCGGGTGGCCAGAGGAAAACTGGTGCTGGCGGAAAACTGGTGCCAGCAGCCAGGTGAAGGAAGGTCTTTTGCATGAAACTTTGTGCAACGGGCTTCTAGTATATATATATGTATATATATAAAAGCCTAAGCAACCGTCCCACTGTCTGACTGGTAGCTACAACACACAATGACCACAAGGGGGCAGATGCTCCAACTGGTAGCTATGATGTGCACTGACCACCAGGAGGCAGGTGCTCAACACAGGAGCTGCCGAGCTACAGTGACTTGGCAGCTGCTGCGGTTCTCAGATGATGCAACAGGAACCAGAGAGGAGGGAGCCCGATTCTGGGGTGTGTCACCCGAGAACTGCCCTCTCACAATTCAGGACCCCTTGGGGGATGTCAGAGAGACAGTTTCAGCCTGATCCCCAGAGGCCAGGCCGAGGGACCCCACCGGTGAGCACCAGACCTCTAGTATGGTTATAATTCTTTTTAATCTACCAGAGAAGGATATGGCAATCACCCTCTCCCAATCTCATTTCCTCACAGATTACTTTGTTCCATGGAAACACTTTAAGAAACAGTGTTCTGATCCCATGCAATCATTTCTATTTGGGTGTTCTGCAACCAATGTTAAGGTCAATTTTTTTTTTTCCTCATCCAACCAGTGTAGCTCTGTGGTTGAGTGTGGTTCCATGCACCAAGAGGTCTGTGGTTATAGGACTCCTGGCAGCCATTTTTATCACAACTCAAAGTCTGAAGATCAAGTCAAATGGATAAATGCTGAGCTAAAAGACAGAAGGTAGGTCTTGATGATCTGGGTGTTCTTGATCCATCTGGGGTTTAGTTACACGAGCCAGTTTGGGTTTCCTGTGACTTATATCCAAAAGGGTCCTCGCTAATATAACATTGTGTTTCTTCCCTTGTGGAAAAACATTCAAAATATGTTAAGAAACTTTGTTGGCTGAGGATGAAAATGAATTCTTTCTTGATGATTTAGAAATAGAGTGAATTTTAAAAGTTGTTTTTTAACTAAATCTTTGATCTCAGCTTGTTTTCATATGATTGACCTATTTTTCACAAAAGTGGAAGCACAATGAATTATGATTAATTGAAGGTTTCATTTAGGTTTGATTTTAGTTGCTAAATCCCTTAATATATAATAACCATCCCAGCAAATGACCATATAACTTAGATAGGTTGAGGCAATACTTATTTGTTTCTCTGAAATTGAGGAGATTATAGTTATAGTAGAAGCCTGGTGCATGAAAATTCGTGCACTTGGGGGGGGGGGGGCGGTCCTCAGCCCACCCTGCACCCTCTCACAGTCCGGGAGCCCTCGGGGGATGTTCAACTGACGGCTTAGGGGAGTGGGCCTAAGCCGCTGTCTGGCCTCCCTCTGTGGGAGGCAACTGGCGGGCCAATCGGGGACGGCCCTGGCCGGTGAGCAGCCAGCTCCACCCCCCATTGCCCCCCCCACCACCTCACCCATCCTCTCTCGCCGTCCCCTCCCTCTGCCCACTGGCACCTGCCTTGGCTGGCCTGGTGCCACCCACTCCCTGCCCTCCTCCCCCTCCTGCACCCCTTTCCCCTCCCCCCCCCCCGCAGACCAGTGGTTCTGCTGTTCAGTTGATTTGCATATTAGGCTTTTATTATATAGGATGATCCTACATGAGGTATGTCTGTTTCACTGAAGCCTGAAGCAATCTGCTTGAAAAATAGGTTACACCAGAGAAGTCTGTGATTGGAGCCTAGATTAAACTAGAGTCTGCCCAATAATGCTACGCAATAACATTTTTATTGGTTACTTATTCCACTCCTTTCATCCTGAGGATCCTGCTGAGTGAGAATTCTTTCTCCCTGGTGTAATCTGGCAGCTCTCCATCTCAGTACCGGATAGTATTTCTAATCCCTTTTATAGAGTGAGGTTTTCTAAATCTCGCTGTGCAAATCTTAGATCCTTGGGCTTTTCCTCTCCAAAGTTCAAACCCAATATCTCTAGCAACAGTACACCATTTGTCCGTTGAGGCTTAGACTGGCCTTTTACAGACAGATTGGTCCAGAAAATTTACAATAATAAAAAAAAGGTCAGTTGTGATACATGTCAGCTCATCTGACATGCGCCTGCACGTTTTAATGGTATTATTCAAACAGCTGTAGTAAGTACATAGTTACTTTATGTAAGTCTACAATGCTATCTGGGTAGGTCAAATTACGGCATCCTTCCAGAAGTGACGGACCAGCTGGAATATGCCACCCGCTGACAGGACCGCTCTCCTGGAACGCGCCAGGAGAAGGCTCACAATGCCAAGTATCCTTTCCACTAATTTCATGTAGGCTGAAGATTTGCCTGCAAGAGATAGAGATCAAAGTAAAACAAATAGAATTCTCCCCACCCCATGTCCTTTTATCCTTTTCCTGTCCTGACTCACGAGGAAAACCTGCTGAACTTCCACATGAGGACCAACTCTCTCTGAGCCTTTACATTCATAAAGCCACCTTGAGTTGATTTCTCAGAATAATAATAATAATAATAATAATAATAATAATAATAATAAAGCTTTAATCTTTTTGTCCCATTCACCACATTGCAGAAAAGATTGTGTAGGTTTCTGGCCTGAATTTGACTGTCTTCAGAACTCCATATACTTCATTCAAGTGCTCACTGGCTCTCTGAATTCCGGGTACCAGAATCAGGGCCATTGGTCTCACTGGAACCATACGGAGGAAAACAAGGGGTTTTTGATGAGCTACTTCTCGAAGACAGAGTTTTCTGAAGTATACTCTATGGAATGTCAGCTTTTGGTTTGATCAGGAGTCAGCGGCAACAACAACACCTGCAGGACAGAGGACAAATATAACTTGCAATAAAAGCATGGCAACATAGCAATGGAACACAGAAATACAGAGGGGTGCTCAGGAGCCACTTAGGAAATGTTAGCACTATCTTTTTTTAGAAACTTGAGTCTGGTGAGAAGCCATGGCCTATTGTTTCATTAACATTATATTCAGGGATAGAGTTGCACATGGTCGGATTTCACAAGGTTGTAGAAACACGGTCCTCATCAACATTGGGAGGCTAATTTTCCCAAAAATGCTGTACCTGCTTCCACTTTATTAACATGAAAGTTGTGCCTGGTATTAGCAGGGTGAAAGTCTTTTAAAAATGGGAGTATAAATACGTTTATAAACGGAATATTGCTTCTTTGCTTAAAGCAATTACTAAATAACATTGCACATTTATATCATTACCAGTTAAATACTTTAATGTGCTCATTTGCAATGTCTGACACTATTTACTGAAATTAACAGGCTGACAAAGAGCAAGAACTAATATATAAAATAGGTCCAACCAGACAATCGGAGTTAATACTGATCAAATCAATCAACACATATGAACTTGAAATGAAGTTGAATTAGTAAATGCCTACTTGGATTGGTTTATGTAAGAGGGTAGTTTTATTGGGAAGTCATCAATATCCTGTTTTCATGCATATCATCAGCTATGTCCAGGGTCTTTAGACCACGTAGGAGACGGAAGTGGCCAGGTGGGCAGGAAGCACACATTGAGTGCGTGCATGGGTGAGCAGTTGGGAGGCACTTGTTCCTCATTTCAGAAGGGAAACCCTTCTAGTGCTCACCATGCTTCACAAGCCGATGCCCCTGGCATGGGGGAAGGCACTGGTGTCAGAGTTTTACTGGAATAATCTCAGGTACATGCTTGATTGGCTGCAATTCAGTGAGACTGCTCAGTCACTTGTTTGCTTGGTCCTAGACAGATGACTAACAGTGCATGGGGGAGGTGTGGACACAGTTGTGTTTCCAAACCGGGAATCACTGCATGGAAGCCTTTCTTCAACTTTGATTTCATGCTACTTCCATCCTAAGCATTAACCACATACCTGTGCACTTAAAACACCCTTCTGGGTATGGATAAGATTCATTCCCAGAGGGTGGCTGCTAGCTTTTGGCTAGTTACTGAGAAAACCAGTGTTTTAGTAGAAAAAGCACAGGATTTGTCCTCGTAAGAACGGAATGTACAAACTTTCCAACTTGAACAAGTCACTTAACTTGAGCTTCAGACTTCTTGCCAGCATTTTAAGGCTAATAGCTACATATTTCCAGGTTTTGTATAGGTCAAATTAAGTCACGCATTTGATATGTCTCTGTAAATGGGAAGTAAGCCAGGGATTTTTGTTTCCGTTAACTTGCTTATCACTCATAGGCATTTACATGTGGCATATTTCAATATAAAGTAAGTGATATAAAATAAGTTGCCGAAAGTCAACTAATGTAATTCTAAAATTCTATTTAAGTTTAATCCACACAGTCTCAAATATGAGGACTGCATTATTGATTATGTGCTGTAAAAGCAAGACAAAGAATGAGCACATCGGTGACATGTGAGATAAAGGGCCAGAATTCCTCTCTACATCTTAATCATAAAATTGTTGCAAAATCCAGCAAGGCCAAGTAACAGGAGGTTTCTGACTGCTAACTTTTCTTTTTTTGGAAATTGGACAAAGTCCTCCATGTTATCGTGTTTATAATGTTATAAAAGTATAATTATTTAAAACTTTGCCATAGTTGAAAAACTGCCATATTTATAGCCTACTCCTCTGGCATTAAACCTACTTCTTTTTCCCTCTCCCTGCAAAGAAAGATATTTAGTGGTTTTTAAGAGGTTTCCCCTGGTTGAAAGCTTCTGTACAATACTTGCTTAATGAGCTGATTAACAACTGTTACTGAGAATTAATGAATCAAATCACAGTGGTAATCACCATATTGCAAATCTCTGTGTTGTATTAGGTTTTGATGGAGCCATCCATTTTGCAGTGACGACTCTTTTGTATAATGAAAGTACCTGAACAGATTGCATCCCAGGTCTCATCCAAGGGGCTCCAATGGTGTTTCGGATACAGGAAAGTCTTTTGGAATTCCCTCAACAGTAAGCAACCAAAGATTCTATTAGTAGAATATTATTATTCCATTAAGTACAAAAAGCATTTTGATTTTAAGTAATTATTCAGAGTACTTTGGAAACCTGTTTTAGCCTTCATACACATAGAAACCTTGCCATCTGACTAGGCATCTGCTTTAACATAATTTGCTGTGGAACAGCAAATAAAACATAAATGGCCACGTCAAGGGAATTTCAGTTTTGACAGTTTGCTGCTTTGCCAGATAGTTTTCTGTTCAGAATATTTAATAAAATTATTTTTTTTTGCATTTAAGATAGTTCTTGAAATTGTACTTGAGTTTTGGATTCCATTAGAGAATGCTTCAATAATGAATATTTATCTTAATAAACTGTTAGGAAAGTAATGAATAGACAACTAGACTCTGTTATATAAGCAGTAAATAATGTGTTGCTATGTGCTAATGCTGAAATGAGAGGTATAGCTAATTGATTTGTGTGGCTGGTTTTCTAAATAGTCAGTTAAAAAGCTAAGTTGCTCATTAGCCTTACGTAAGTTATATCATTTCCCCTTTGCAGGATCGCCTCATGGTTCAAGCATTATTAAGTAATCCTTATCGCTATCATATTGGGGAAAGTGGGCAAGTGAATTAAAATATCTTTCCTTAACTAATGTATTCAAACCAGGTATGCTGGTTAAATAGAGTTATATAAAGGGAGTTAATCAGATTTAGATTATTTTAGGCAAATTCAACATTTGGAATTTATTCTAATAAACATAGATTGTATAAGATACATTGCACAGAAGTCTGGATCCCAAAATTGGATTTATTGGACACTCAATACTGAGTAAGCATTATCTATAACAAAGGGAATGAGAAGTTAGAATATGGCAGTTATAAGCTTATTATATTATTCTAATTTTCACAAAAAGCCTATAATCTAAAAAGTTTCCCATTTTACAGATACAGAAACAGTTTCACTAAAAATTCTTAAAAAGGATAATTGATATGCTTAGGAGGAAATAAAACAAAATAATGTAAAATGTTCAATTAAAACCAGAGAAGATAGAGGAAGAGAGCAACAAAAAGAAACAAAGAACAAATAAATGAATAAAAAGTTACAAGCATGATAGATACTAATAAGTATATATCAATAATCACTTTAAATGTGAATGCTGTAAATACTAAAAGAGCGAGATCCTTAGAGTTAATTAAAGAACCAGATCCAACTATATGTTATCAACAAGAAGCCAGTTTCTCAGACTCTCCTAGCTTTGGGTAACCTTGACACTTTTGAGAAGTACGGTGGCATTTTCATCACAGTGGATCGAAGTTACCTTCTGTCTGCATGACTATCATTGCTGATGCCAGCCTTCACCACCAGGCTGACTGTACCGATCCCAGTAGGCATCCAACGTTGAAAATCCTGGTCTATGTGTTCTGCCTTGTCTATCCTATGTCCTAAACAGTGCTGACCACTTTTCCTGTTGCTCTTTCTACCAGTCCAATCCTTCTTTCAAAGACGAGTTTGACCTCTTCAAATTGTCACCTGCAGCCTGGGCCAACTTTATGGGTGTGTGACCCATGCCATTACACAAGGCTCCTCCTTTAGAAGGGTGCATGCTTGATTGACCATGTTGCTGTCCTTGTCTGGGAATTCTTAATTTTTGAAAAGGGACCCTGCAGTTGTAGAGGCGATCCTGACTACCAGCACCCACTAACGTGGTGTCTCCCATCTCTGAACTCCTAATCCATTCAATTGCTGTGATCACATGCATCCTTGTACCCTTTCCTTATATTCTAAGGTCTCTATTCACTCTCTTAAGTGAATTACAAAATCCTTAATAGCTGTGTTCTTATTCATTGTTGTATTCTTCAGCATTCAGTCCTGAGCTTGAATATAATAGGTGCTCAATAACTGTGTGTTGACTATCGCACTGTTGTGCTAATGTTTAACTCGGTGGAAATGGTGCCTTGATGTCATTCAGAATAAAAGGTTCTACACATAACAATGCAAAAATAGGCAATCCAGATGAAAAAAACTGGGGATTCTACAGGGAATGATTAGCTCAGAAAGATGGTCATTGCGAAATACAATCAGGGAACACACACATAAATTGCAGGAAAGAACTTGAAAAATGTTCATTGTGTAAAGGACTGAATAAGCAATCCCTTCTCTCTGACACTTTCCACTTGTCACTGCAGAGGAGGAATAGCGCTTGTCACACCCCATCCACACACACTCCCTGGCCCCTTCAGTGTCAGCTCTGCTATTCTTTGCTTTTCCCAAAGCTGTACGTAGGAATCGCATGGACAGGCCTCATCCGTGCTTTATGTGACCAGGCTGGGTATCAGCATTTCAGGCGACACCTGGGCCCCAACTGGTAGTTCTCGTGTTTGGAGATTCTGAGTTAGTAAGTCTCAGAGGAAGACTTGCTGATCTGCATTTCGGCCAGTGGTTCCTGATTCTTATGATCGGGAAAACTTGGGCTTGGAGAGAACGTTTCTTGCTTTCTAAGGGGTCCCCTCCTAGGGGTGTGCTTCTTGGACGACCAATCCCATCTACACTGCGCATTTCTCCTCTGCCCTAATCACAGCATGTTTCACTTAGCAGGCATGTAATTGGCCTGATGTCACCTATGTTATTGTCATGTTGTCATCTTTGACACATCCACAGTGATTCATGTTGGATCAAAGAGCTGTTTCATTTCCTTCAGATATGGTAAAATATCGCATTCTCTCCATCTCACTAGACTTTCTTCCTTTTTTATTGTCTAAAGTTTTACATATGTCTCCTTTTTCCCCAGTTGACCCCCTCCCCCATCCCTTCCCAGACCGGGCAAGCCCCCACCGCCCCAGTGCTGTGTCCATTGTTTATGCCAATATGCATGCATACAAGTCCTTTGGTTGCTCTCTAGACCGCCCCCCTACCATTTGTCTCTGGATCGATCTATTCTTGTTCATCAAATTATCTTGATCATTATATCCCACATATGAGTGAGATCATGTGATATTTATCTTTCTCTGACTGGCTTATTTCGCTTAGCGTAATGCTCTCCAGTTCCATCCATGCTGTTGCAAATGGTAAAAGTTCCTTCTTTTTAATAGCGGCATAGTATTCCATTGTGTAGATCAGTGATGGCGAACCTATGACACGCGTGTCAGCACTGACACGCGTAGCCATTTCTGATGACACGCGGCCGCTGAGGCGGCCGCATGCCGAGGATGAAACATTTGCTGCTCCTGAGGATGAAACATTTGCGAAATAATGTTTTTTCCTATAAGTGACACACTACCTGAGTTATGCTCAGTTTTTGGGCGAAGTTTGACACACCAAGCTCAAAAGGTTGCCCATCACTGGTGTAGATGTACCACAGTTTTTTAATCCACTCATCTGCTCATGGGCACTTAGGCTGTTTCCAAATCTTAGCTATTGTATATTGTGCTGCTATGAACATAGGGGTGCATATATCCTTTCTGATTGGTATTTCTGTTTTCTCGGGATATAGACCTAGAAGTGGGATTACTGGGTCAAATGGGAGCTCCATTTTTAACTTTTTCAGGAAAGTCCACACTGTTCTCCACAGAGGCTGCACCAGTCTGCATTCCCACCAGCAGTGCACGAGGGTTCCTTTTTCTCCACATCCTCGCCAGCACTTGTCGTTTGTTGATTTGTTGATGACAGCCATTCTGACAGGTGTTCACTAGACTTTCTCCATGGACCTGTGATTTGAAAATTTTTCCCTGGCCCTTCCTAGCTCTCATCTGGCTGTTAATGGGCTAGTTGGTCTGGGACTCCACATTGATCACATGAAATACAATATATTTGTATCAATATTAGTACCGTTTTTTCACTGCAGGTCTCTGTTATTTCAGCTCTACCACCTGGCCTTTTTATAGGCTGAACTGAGGGCATAACCAACATTTCTTACCTTGTTCTAGAGGAAAATTTTGTTGATGCTCCAACAGATTTTCAAAGTAACTTTGAAACACAGCCCTGTTATAAACTAGGAAGCCTGCATTTACTAACTCAAAACTGTACAGAGAAGAAAGAGCGTGAGACACATATGTGGCCCTACAGCCATGAGCGAAGAAGCATGCGATTGGTGGGTTAACTGGGTGCCTCAGGAGCCCGCACGCAGGAGCTCCGTGGCTGGGCGTGGAGCAGGAAGAGCCCCTCAAGGACACGGAGGCGGTCTGGAGAAGTGTGGCACCGCTGGCATTAACTGGGAGGCCGCGGAGCTGATAGGAGGTGCTGGTGCCCAGCAATCAGCCAGGGGTTGGCTTGATTTCCACAAAAACCTCACGCTGATCATGCAACAAGAATGAGGAACCATCAGGGGATGGGCGTGCCAACAGCCCTTCACCAACGGGCTGATAATGCCCGAAGCAGCATGAGGGCCATCAGGTCACTGAGCAATCTTTCCGGGACCCATTCCTTACGGGGAAAGAAACAACACGAGCCACTCCTTGTCACCTTGGTGTCAGCAATGACTTTATGCACTGAGATTTAAAAAAAAGAATAATTTAGGAGCCTCTTCCCCTTCTGTAGCTATGCACGTCAGAAATTCTATTGTTTCAAAATGCAGTCATTTTAGTTCCCAGTGGGTCTGGTTCCTTGTGTGTATACTTATCCAATTGTCCTATTCACTTAAGTTTGTAACTACAGAGTCTCGCTCTGGGTTGTAGACATGAATGGCTCTAAAGAGTCAAAGCAACAATCCATTCTGTAAAAAGCAGATTTGCCCTGCTTGAAGTCACATGAGGATAGCTGCATGATTATCCAAAACAGCACTGACCCCAGACAAAAGGCAGTGGTCACTTCCTATGGCAACAGGCATGGGGAGTTCTCTCTCTGCTTGGTGTGGCTCAGTTGGTGAAGACCTACTCCAGGTGGCTTCGGGCTCCCAGGCCTTGTTCAAAAGTGAGATGGCTGGGCTCTATTTTGGATGGTAAGTAGATAAGGACTATGAATTCACCTTGAGAGTAAATAAAAATAGCTCATCTGAGCTCTTATTTATTTCACTCACAATAACAGGAAGTTAACCCACTTACTGTGAAGGTATCGTCTTTCCTGCTTAGGCAAGATCATGGCTCACAAACCTCAAAACCTGCGTCAACCCGAGTTTAATAACCTTTAAGCCACTAAAAGAATCACAGGCCTTCTTTTTCTCCCAGTGTCTGCCTCCATCTGTGCTAGGAAGATCACACAAGCTTTGCAACCAGGACTTGACTTGATATGCACAAGTCAAAACTCACCCTCCAAACTCCTAAATACCTGCTGTGTTTCTTCATTTGTGAATTTCAAGCTACGAACATACAGTCAATCCAACTTTTATTGACTGCATAGAAAGAATGCCTGCAAATGTAAGACCCCCAAAAGGAGACCCTTACTCTGTCCCACGAATCGACGGCAACCCCAATCAGCCACAGGAGGCGTCACTTGATGCAAAAGGCAAGAGGCTTTATTCCAGCGCGCTGGGGCCCAACTCGTGACTCACGCAGGAGCAGAGGAGTTGGGCCCCGAATGTAGAGTCTTACAAGCTTATAAAGGGAAAACTATAGCCTGGGGTGGGGTACAATGTAATTCGGGGAATTTTCCAAAGTGGACCTGGGCTTGTTTACAGTAAATTGTTACAATAGACCTTCTGACTTAGTCAGTTGTTCTTATCTGATAACCCTACCTCCTATTTTTCTTAATTGTTAGCACCTGTTGCTCAGAGCTGTTTCCTGGAACAGTTTAAGGCCTTTGTTCCCAGTACTGGAAAAAGGGGGTTTGTGACTTTTGCTCCCAGTACTGGGAAAGGGGGTTTGTTTAGAGCTTCTGTTTTGTTCTATCACAAATCTGGGCTGCACTAAAACAAGAATGGTGAAGAGCAGTGTGGTTTTGAGCATCACCTGGCCTCTGACTAGATGGGTGACCTGCTTGTTGGTGTCTGCACATTGAGCACCTGGTATGTGCCAGGCATTTAGCAGAGTCTTGAAACTGTCTGAGAAAGGAGCAGGGCAGACATGCCCCTTCCCCCACACAGGTAATACATCTGTGATGGAGGCAAGCAAGCCAGCAAGTGTGGTGCAGCCATTTGTATACTTTGATAAAGTGAGATCAGAATGTTCTAGAAGCACAAAGAAGGGGTACCACTGTGTGCTGGTCAGGGAAAGCCTCCTGAGCCAGGTGTGTTGTGGGACTGAAAATGAGTTCACCAAATTTCAAGTGGCTTTTACTCAACAGCAAGGAGAATCATTCCCTTAGCTACTGACTTGTAAAAATATCTTATTAAAAAACAAATAAAGTGAAGATTACAGGGAGACCTCTCTGTCCTATTTTTGCAAGTTCTTATGAATCTAGAATTATTTCAAAATAAAAATAAACACACACACATAGCACACACAAAGGTAGCACTTAGGGAAATGACTTGAAACGGCCTGTTGTCAAGGTCTGACTTTGTGGGTGTGTGACCTTGGGAGCCAACAGGATCCCCAGTGAGAAGAGCCCTGTACTCAAGACAGAAACCCGAAAAGGTGACAGTAGGCACAAAAGGTTCATGTTGGTCTCTGCTGGCCAGAGTTGTGTGCTCTTTTAATATAGAAAGGCTTTAAAAAGAGACTAGGATAGATTTTAATTACTTCTTGTGATGATACCTGTGGCTTGTTTTTGTAATATATATTTCACTTTTATAAGTGCATGAAATATTATACGATAATTGAATTGTCAATTAGCCAGTAATAACTACCTTCTATTGTCCTGGTCATGGCCATATAACTTTTGTGTACTGTGAAATGCTTACTGAAAACTGAGCTGAAAGTGAAGAAGGGATGCATGGCGGGTTGGAATGATGATGGGCAAAGAGGAGAAGAGGGGAATGAGATAGAGACACAGAAAGGGAGACCAAGTGGGAGACAAGGTGGCTAGAGATGGATTTTCAGTGAAGGTGACATTTGAGTAGAGATCTGAATGAGACAAGGAAGCAAGTTCTAAGTCCTTGCAGATCAAACAGCAGAGAAGCCAGCGTGCTTGGAGCGCAGTGGACAGGTGGGAAGGAGGGGGGGGAATGAAGTCAGAGGTGTCCCAAGACACCTGGTGTACTACAGCTTATTCTAATTTGAATGTTGAGATATATGCTTTTGAAGGATCCAATAGTAAGCTGCAAAATGCTCCCAAGGGTATTGTGGGTTATCTAGTCCACCTTAAGTGTCATCACAATTGTTCTTATAAGAGAGGCAGAGGGAGATTTCCCACATATACAGAAGAGGAGGGGGTAGTGTGGCCAGGAAAGCAGAGATGGGAGTGAGGTGGCCACAAGAAAAGGAATGCCGGCTTCCCCAGAAGCTGGAAGAGGTAAGGCATGGAATCTGCCCTATGGCCTCCAGAGGAAGCCACAACTCGGTTTCAGCCCAGTAATACTCATTTTTATTTCTGGCCTCCAGAACTGTGAGAAAAAGGAATGTATGTTGTTTTAAGCCATTAAATTTGTGGTAATTTGTTACAGCAGTCATAGGGTACTAATACATCAGTGTATGGATAACACTTAAGGACATGTACTAGATGAAATTGCCAAGGAATGAGTGTAGATGGAGAAGAGAAGATATCAGAGGGTGAGCTCTGGGCATTGAACATTTATTTTATCTTATTTTATTATTTTTAAAGTATTTTTATTGATTTCAGAGAGGAAGGGAGAGAGAGAGATAGAAACACCAATGATGAGAGAGAATCATTGATTGGCTGCCTCCTGACACCCCCTACTGGGCATCGAGCCTGCAACCTGGGCATGTGTCCTTGACTGGGATCGAACCTAGGACCCTTCAGTCTGCAGGCTGACACTCTATCCACTGAGCCAAACCGGCCAGGGCATGGGCATCGAACTTTTAGAAACAGAAAGGAGGACTGTGATGAGTTCATAAATGGCTCTCATATGTGTGTGACACCATACATGTGGAATGGGAAAATGGAACTAACTCATTTGGTACTAAATCACTGAAACAGAGGTGATTGTGAAATCCTAACTTTTCTGGGAATGCACAGACTTTGCCAAAATTATGTAAGAAAACATTTGATCAATATCATGTATATCCTAAAGGGTGGGTCATTCTAGCTAACATCTCAGTGACCCATGTGGCATTATTTGTTTTATTTTTGTAATGTGTGTGTGTACATCTATTTCATACAAAACACTTACATCAAGTTTGACTAAAAAGCATAAGTAAAATGATCCATTATGGTTGATTTGATTCTATTTCAGGAATTAATTAGAGCCTATAGAATATGTTTGAAGAATTTGGGCTTAAGTCATAGCTTGAAATGGGAGTTAGGATGATGTTATCGATCTGACAGCCTTGTGCATGTCACCATCTGATTTATGATTGAACAGACAGTAATCTCTGACAAATTTAATCTTCACCACAAAAATATGGGTCTTTTTGCCTGAGTCAACGGAGACTTCCTTAATCTTGGATAATGCATCATGTCATTTTCAGTAATTTGGGTTGATATTTTCTTTGTGCAAAGCAAAATTAAATGATGAAATATGCAGTTCTTTGTAAAAGAATGTGCTTAGGAACAAAATGCCACGAATACAAAATTGAATGGTTAGAAATCTAAATACGAGTCAAATTACTTCAACTGAGGTAGACAAGACGACGTGATTGGGGCACTGGGTGTGTCCACATGAGCAAAACTGAGTGTTTTCTTTAAGGTAACCAGTAACGTCTGGTGCAGGAGACCATACAGCATCATGGTACCAAATCGTTGAATTGAAACAGACACACTAATAGGAACGACCTGCTGGATCTGGGCCACTATTTCAAATGATTATTTTTTTCCTTTTGCTTCCCTTTCTCCACCCCCTGTCCTTCCCTCTGTTTTCTTCTGCAAACAAGATCATGTTAGCACAGACAAATGAGGCAAGTCAATGACCTCCACCCCAGCAGACAGGCTCCATGGAGCCAGTTCCAAGCCGGTCCACAGCAGCTGCGGGCTTGCCGGTAAAATGAGTGCAGCGGTGGCTTCTCACAGCGAGGCACCAGCTCTCGTTCCCCTGCACGTCCCTACAAACAAGGAACAATGTGGACTCGGGGAAAATCCCGCTTGCTGAGATGTTAGCTTCTAAGTCTGTGTGTATATGTGTGGGAGAGGGAGGAAGAGGAGGATAAAGGGAGAGAGAAGATACTGCTCGGTGTAGCCTCAGGATTTCTAAAGGAGGCAGCGATGGAACAGGCTGACCTTTTATTGCTTCTGAACTGAGGACAGCTTCCTCCCTTGAAAGCTTCAATTCTATTGCCAGTTTTTATGATTTTGAAAGATACCTCGGGAACTTAGGCAATGAACCCAAACCAAGCTGTTTGATGTGTTGAGCTGTGTCCCATAAACCTCTGCAGCTTTACCAACCTGGCGGCAGAAATGACCCAACGACAATGGTGTTAGCTTAATTTTCCAAATGCAATTAGAACACGGCTTATAGGAAATGCTAGATCAGATGAAAAGGAAAAAGCAAACAGGTGTATGCAAACTATACATTCACCTACTTGAAATTATGTCTTTTAAGTTTTGAAGGACAAGATCAGAGTTTTATCAACTATTCAACCATTTATGACCCTATTGGTGGCATTTGCATTTCAGGAAGGATTTAGTAGTCTAAAATTATGCTGGTTATTGATAGTGAAAAATTATTTTATGACATGAAAAAGTCTTCATAATAAAGTTGGAGTGGAAAAAAGGTCATAAAACAATAGGTATTATATGATTCCAATTTTATTGATATACTAGAGGCCCGGTGCATGAAATTCGTGCATGGGGGCTGTCCCTCAGCCCAGCCTGCACCTTCTCCAATCTGGAACCCCTCTAGGGATGTTTGACTGCCCATTTAGGCCCAATCCTAGTGGAATTGGGCCTAAATGGGCAGTCAGACATCACTCTCACAATCCAGGACTGCTGGCTCCCAACTGCTCGCCTGTCTGCCTGCCTGATTGCCCCTAACTGCTTCTGCCTTCCAGCCTGATCACCCCTTAACCACTCCCCTCCAAGCCTGATCAATACGAAACTGCTCCCCTGCTGGCCCAACTGCCCCCAACTGCCCTCTCCTGCTGGCCCAGTCACCCATAACTGCCCTCCCTTGACAGCCTGGTCCCCCCCAACTGCCCTCCCCTGCCAGCCTGGTTTCCCTCAACTGCCCTCTCCTGACAACCTGGTCCCCCCCAACTGCTCTCCCTTGCAGGCCTGATCCCCCCGCAACTGCCCTCCCCTACAGGCCTGGTCTCCCCCAACTGTACTCCCCTGCAGGCCTAGTCCCCCCCACCAGTCCTCTCCTGCAGATCTGGTCCACCCCACTGTCCTCCCCTGCAGGCCTGGTCCCCCCCCCCAACTGCCCTGGTCCCCCCAAACTTCCCTTCCCTGCCCTCCCCTGCTGGCCTGGTCCCCCCCAACTGCCCTCCCATGCAGGCCTGATAGCCCCCAACTGCCCTCCCTTGCAGGACTAGTCCCTCCCAACTGCCTTCCCCTGCAGGCCTGATTGCCCCCAACTGCCCTCCCTTGCAGGCCTGGTCCCACACAACTGCCCTCCCCTGCTGGCCATCTTGTGCCGGCCATCTTGTGTCCACATGGGGGCAGCCATCTTTGACCACATGGGGTGGTGATCTTGTGTGTTTGGAGTGATGGTAAATTTGCATATTATGCTTTTATTAGATAGGATACTTACATGTGTGTACATACATATACATGCATACATATATATATATTAAAAAGAAATATAAAAGGGTTATAGTAGTTATTTTGGAATGTTGGAATTACCAGTGATTTTCTTTTCTATGCTTTCTGTTCGTTTTTCTAGATTTTATAAAATGCATTTGCCATCTGACTATATCAAATCTAAAGCACACACACACCAACTCATTTTAAAAGAAAATAACTTCAAGCTATATTAGGAAAATGATTGTAGAACTTACCATTAAAAATCTATAAAACAGAACAACAAAAATTGAATAATTGTTTTCCGGGAAACCAGGGATATGATCCTTGAAGGAATGGAAACACACAGGTAGCTCAGCACTAATGCAGCTTTCTCCCTAGGCCGCCTTTGGAAGCCCAGCACTGTGACTTGAAGCCCAAAGAGAGAGCAATGGTCGCTGTGGGTGGAGGAAACAAGACTGGTCCTGAGGCAGGTGAGGCAGCTCTCAAGGGGCAGGTTCCCAGCAAGAAGGAAACTATAGAGAGAAGGAACCTCAGGAAACTGATGGGGTCCTTTAAATCTTTAGCCAAATGCTAAGCTGAGCATCCGTGGAATGAGATTTAGTAAAAAATAAATAAATAAATAAATAAACAAACAAACAAACAAACAAATAAATAAATAAAATAAAAGCTATTTGGAAACTATGAAAAAGAATAAAAGATAGACATTTGAGCAGAGCTGAGAGATATAAGCTTCCAAGAAGCCAGAGTGGAGACAAGTCTCAATAAAAAGGCCGTCCCTTCTGAGTAGAGCTGTAATAGCCCAAGATACAACATAGCAAAGCCCAAACCAAATCTCAACAGGATAAAGCTGCCAGGAAAATAGGACGATGTATCTGCCTCTTCACTAGACCCAAACTGATGCACCGGGTTTCAAATCCATTGATCTCTGTTCACTGGGGTTTGTTTGCAAGCTAGAGGTAGGCAATAAATTCACAGAGAGAACAGAAAATGCGACTCACAAAATGATCAATTAGAGTTCTTTACAACTGAAAACTTTGCTTGTCACAAGACACTGTTAAGTATTTGTGACTAAATTTGCAAAGTATGTATTTTTAAAGGGATACAGAAAATATTTTGAAAACATTAGTAACTCAATATTAAAAAGACAAGAAGGTCATGAAAATGGGCAAAGGATTTAAACAGGCACTTCAAGGAGGAAGACACACAAATGGTCAGTAAACACATAGATATGTGATCAATATTACCAACTAGGGGTAGGCTCCTGCTGCACTTGTGATTCATCTACAGATACTTGTCAACAGAGATTTGAAAGCTGTGGGGCTGGGGCTGAGGAATAAAAAAGGCCAAAGTAGCCGAACTGACTCACTCAATGAAGGGGTCTATTAACCTGTTTATTAACAAGACAGAAGACAGTTGTCTTTCAAATTATGTCACCACAGTAGATATTTCTGTGTGTATGTGTGTGTATCATGTTATAACTTAGTTTTTATTTGTAAATTATCTCACTTATCCTTGGTTTCTACCAAGTTCGTCATAAATTCAAATAGACTATTAACCCATATGTAAAATTTGGGGGGAGGATTACATGAATTATATAAGTTGCTTATTTAACTACTTTCATTTAAATGAGTAAATTAATATATGTAAAGTGTAAAAAGATCTACTACTTAATAAGTGTAAAGTGTTATTATTATTATTATTATTAATTACAAAAAAGGACTAATTTAAATAGCTTAGAGCCTCTTCAAGAAAATGAAATGCTCCATGAACAAAATTGTTTTATTTCTTGTGATTGTTAAAATTTCGCCCTGGTTCTGAGATGGGGGTAGGAAGGACAACAACTTTGAATTTAAAAAAAGGGCTTAGAAAAGATGCTAAAATATGTGCAAAGAACCCTTGGAGGAGGCAAGAGGCAGGTGGTAGAAGACAATGGATAAAATCGTTTCCTGTACCAGCCTTTAGGTGGCGCTATAATCCCTTCAGAACTAAATTCCTATCTAGCTGGTAGCTCTGAGCAGGGGAGTGTGAGAGCAAGAAAGGAAAAGGTATGGTGAGAGGAGGGGAAAAGTCAGGAGTATGCATCTGATAGGAAGTATTAGCAAATTGTATGTCAGAAACTTGGAGGAGTGTCTGTAAACACAGAGAGGAAACATGTACATCCAAGGAGAGAGAAGGGTTCTATAGATTATATTACTAAAATTGTCTTTTTCTGATTAAAGCAAAACTGGTTGTTTTTTGGAAAGAAGATTTTGGTGTTCTTTTCCTGACATCTCACATGCTTGATTTGGCAGATAGAACTCTGTGAGCAAAATAATGCACCACTGAATTTATATGCTGACCCGTCTAAGTAACACTGGTCCGCATATCTCTTTCTAACCCCTGTGCAAGCCAATGTTAAAATTAATTAGTATGTAACTGCATAAACAGGCTCTCGTTTCTCTATTGTCTTGATGCCCATTTGCCCGTCCTGAAAGGAGGCATGGATCAGCCATTTTTTAAAAATCCATTTCAAGAGAGATTAGAACAATTACCTATTCAGTCGGTCTGTGTCATTAAGTATAAATGAGTCTGTGATGAGAAAAGTCAAAGCTCCTTTTTATTAGTCTTAATTTTAATTTTTATTTTTAGATACCTAATTTGCTTTCACTTTTGATACCTTAGACAAAAGCAAAGTCAACTGCTGATAGCTTGGTTTTCCCTGCAGCGAGTATAATTGGACACTCTTTAGCAGGGGTGCAACTTTTGAATAGATGCCACAGAGCAATGAAGACTGTGAGATTTAAAAAAAAACAACCCTCTTTCAATATATTTGTGATTAACTGGCAACTATGATAAGAAATTGCAGGGAAATGGAATAAACAGAAAATGTTAACAAGGTAGGACACGGATGGTTTTTTTGCACAAGAGGAAGAAAGGCAAAACAATACCCGAGCTTTCTCTCTGCTAGCCACCTGTTTGATAAATAAGTAATGGGGGAAAAGAGTTGCTGCCCTCAGGTTTACACATTTTGTATGCTTCTAGCCTGACCTTGTGCACGGCCTCAAATCTGATGCTGAAGAGCAAGTCTATGAATTATGGAAAACGAGAGATGATTCGGAGGATTTGGTTAGAAGTAGATAGCTCCGCGCTCTTTACCTCCATCGAGGCCGCGGAGTTCTTCTGTAGTGCCTTTTCTTCTACAGAGTTTTGCGAATATATATTTTAGCATTCTTGACAACTTTTTTGCTCGCTTATCCAAAAGGAAGTTACTTCTGCCTGAAGGATAGCAGAGCTAATTGTTTGAATAAAAAATGATAGTCATTGCTATCTACGATGGGTAACAACATAAACTGACCTTTAGGTTTGTGTCTGTGAGGTAGGTGCTGGGTAAATGATAGTCTGAAACAACAGTATGTTGGCTCATTTCCAAAGGGGCCTGTGAAGAAAGTGGGCACGGTGGAGAGACTACTCCCAGATACGTGTTTCATCAGAAACTGATAAAATATTGATGACAACTGTAGAATCTATGCGACAGTCGCAACATGAGTTCTATGTGATTTCAATTATGTTCAGAAGGAGAGTAAAATGTAGCCAAACTTGTAAAGGGGGAATAAAAGACACTGATAAGAAGAAAATTAGTAAAGACTAACTAACTAAATAGATATTAATTCCGTGAGAAGCAAGGTCTCAAAACAATCACACAATCTGTCTAAAAAATGTCAATTACTTCTACCTGAGTCTTCTTATCAATGTGATGAATTCCCCCATTGAGTTAAGTAACATATTTATCACCTCACATATTTACTGCGTTTGACTTTTTAAAAATTCTACTTCTAAGTGATACTATATAGTATTGTCTTTCTGTGTCTGACTTATTTCACTTAGCGTAATGCTCTCCAGGTTCAACCATGTTATCGCAAATGACAGGATTTCCTTCTTTTTAAAGGCTGAGTAATAGTCCACTGACATATAGCACATCTTTTTTACCCATTCATCCATCAACAGAAACTTAGGTTGTTTTGTACCTTGGTATTGTGAATAATGCAGCTATGAACATGAGATTACAGATATCACGTGGAGATAATGATTTCATTTTCTTTGGATATATACCCAGAGGTGGATGGCTAGATTTACTTGTAATTTCTTGAGGAACCTCTGTACTACTTCCCATAGTGGCTGCACCAGTTACATTCCCATAAACAGTGCGTGAGGGTTCCCTTTTCTCCACATCCTCACTAGCAATCTTGTCTTTTTGATGATAGACATCCTAACAGGTGTGAGGTGATACCTCATTGTGGTAAACACATGAGCTTATACACTAGGAACCCTGTGAGACACTTACAGCTGAGGAGACTGAACCACAAAGAAATAAAGTTCCTCAAAGTCAATCTGATAGAATTAAAATTCAAACCCTGGCCAAACCCACAACTCCTAACCAATGTTCTCTGTTGCCTTCAAGACTTGTGTCCCAAGAGAGCTGAGTTTCACCGTCTGGACCCAAACACCTGCTTTCTATCATGCAGTCGGCCATGTTGAAAGTTGAAGACCAGCTTTTTAGGGTCCCAGGACGGCTTTACCCTCAGAATAATCCCAGCAACTGTTTCCTCTGGTCAGTGCAAGGTGATTACTGTTTTTGCTCTTTTTTTGATTTCTCTACCTGAGACTTTGCTATGGATGTATTTACATGAGACTAGCTGGTGTTCCAAACCTCTCTGCATCAGACTTTCATTATGTCTGTGATGCCTCCTTGCTTCCAGCCCTCGCTGGGTAGAAAATGCCCGCTGGCCTGCAAAGACATATGTATTTATCCTTGTTAACCCCATGGCATTTTAAATGGCCTGTCCATTTCCGCAGCCTTTAAACATGGTTCCATTAGATTTGTTTAAGAGCCAGGCTGTGATTTTTGACCTAGAAAAAGTCAAAATCTACAATTAGACTAAAATAAAACCTGGGGGTTTCTAAAGTCTCTATGGAGAAAACCACAAGTCTATTCATTTCTTCCGCTTAGTTTTGACTCAGCCGGTAATATTTATAGAGAGGTCCTTATGCTCACAAAACTGTCTACCAGGAGCCTGAGTCATGATTCCTAATAAAAATGGGTTTCAGACAATCTGACACCTATGGGAACAATCAGGAGATTTCAAAATATTAAAAACCAGCCCCAGCCGGTTTGGCTCGGTGGATAGAGCATCGGACTGTGGACTGAAGGGTCCCAGGTTCAATTCTGGTCAAGGGCACATGCCCGGATTATGGGCTAGATCACCAGTGTGGGACTTGCAGGAGGCAGCCGATCCATGATTCTCTCATCATGGGTGTTTCTATCTCTCTCTCTTCCTCTTCTTTCCTCTCTGGAATCAATAAAAACATATTAAAAAAACACACAAATGTATAAAAATATTATCCCTTTGCACTCGCTTGCTTTTTTCTCGATTCCTTTATTCTACTCGGGATTTAATTTTTTAAATGCCCCAGATTTTACAAAGCGCGGCAGTAGAATAAAAAACTGGAGTTTCTTTTCATACAAACTTATTTATTTGGATTTTTTTTATATTTCAAATTATTGATACATTCAATACAATTCGACATACGAGCTGCTACCGATGCTAACCGTGTCGAGTCACACTCGACATCCGAGTGCAAAAGGTTAAGAACCATTTATTAGTAATATTAAGAATGTCTATCCTGTAGATTAACACCAAGCTCTTAGAGCATAGCCAACAAATCAATGCCAATCATCTTATATTGATTTTTTTGTTTGCTTGTGTAATTATGAATTACCTGACAGCACTTAAATCATAAATACTCCCCATTTGGACACTGGCTATGAAACTCCAGGACTGACAGACCCAGCAAGGGTCCCCAAGCCTTGGCTCCAAAGTTGTGACCAGGTGGTCTCTTGCTCCTGCGTGTCAGTGTCTCTAGCTTAACCCTGAATGGAGTTCTTTCACGTGGGACCCGTAAGCGAGAGATTGAGAACAAAGCTAATGCTGCAGGAAGAACATTTTGGAGTGTCCCACACAGGAGATGCCTTCACGTCTATCCCTACATTAGGTCTACGTAGGTGGGATCAGTTCCATCACTGACAACACTCCACTGGAGGACTGGCCAGTGCACGCAATCACAATGTCCAGAGGTCAGTGCGCAGTTCTGTTCCACGTCTTCTTCATCCTCTCCTTGGACACTATATCCAAAGGCCATCTTCTGATTTATGGTAATGATTCCATAATGAGCAACATAACTTATTCATGAGCTTCAACTGCTAAATTGGGTTAAAAACTATCATTGAAACTGTTGTTTTGTTTTTGTTTTTTTTAATTGATTTTAGAGAGAGAAATGGAGAGAGAGAGAGAGAGAGACCTTGGTTTACTTAAGTATTCCAAGCCTCAGTTTGCCCACCTGTTTAATAGATGATCCTTGGGACCTGTCTTACAGGACGTATTAAATAATTTATGCATATAAAGTGTTTACCACAACGCTTGGCACATAGAAAGGCCCCAATAGTTGTGAGTTGTTAGTTGTAGAGACAAAGATAGTGAACTAACGAGGATTTTATTTTCAGTTTTCTGGACCAAATCTGGCCCTGGTATCAGGTATTTCTCTTGGTTACTAGTTTATTGTGAGCCTGGGTGAGTCTTTTCTCTCTGTGGTCCTAATGTATAAAACGAAGGAATTTACTATAGAGGTGTAACCACCTCTAATATTCTACCCACTCTGGCCCCAATTATTTCTCCCTTCTAAATACAAACATTAGCTGCCAGGTGATGAACTGGGGCTGAAACAGAGTTGCACAATATGATAAAATTGTCAATATTCTTTCCATGTTAAGCCTCTTAGAACACAGACTCATGCTAGAATGTACACTCTGGGAGGGCGGGGACCCTGACTTGACTTGTTCACTAACATATCCAGGCACCTAGAGTACTTTGTGGCACATAAGAGATGCTCAGAAAGTATTTGCTGAATGAAAAATATTAATATCCTATATGAAAATAGACATTTCAGTAAGAAGGAAAGTGACTAATGATCATTTTCAAACACTTTTTGCAGTTTAGTAAATAAAGAAATCCTGTTAAATCAATGCATATAATTTGTCAACTGTGAAACTGGCAGATGCTAAAAAAATAATAATACTCACATCATTGGTAAGTGACATAGGAATGATCAGCATAACCTTGTTAGACTACAATATTTTTAGAATTCAGTAGCTTAAAAATGTGCATATGCTTTGACCTAGCACTTCTAAACCCAGAAATGTGTCTGAAGGAAAGGAAATAAGTATGCAAAGATTTAGTCACAAAAATGCTGTTTACGTTACCATTACTTGGAAGCAACCAAAATGTCAAACTATAGGCAATTTGTTAAATAAAAGATGGTACAGTCTTATTTTAAAAACTAGAGGCCCGGTGCATGAAAATTCATGCACTGGATGGGGGGTCCCTCAGCCCCGCCTTCCCCCTCTCACAGTCCAGGAGCCCTTAGGGGGCGGGAGGCGACTGGTGATCAGGGGAAGGTGAGACCTCATCACACCTCTGTTGCTGCCACTGCTGATAGTGCAAGCCTTGGCCAGCCCTGGTTACCTGAACCTCAGGCGGCCCTGGGCGGCTAGGCAGCCACCATCCAAGACTTGCCTGTGCCTTGGGCTGGCCCTGGGTGGCTGGGGGGCTGAGGGGACTGAGGGACTCCAGAGGCAGGCATGTGGAGCGGCTGGGCCCGCCTGGGGGTGGGCCCAGCCTTGCCACGCACCTGAGGCCCTGGCAGGCTGAGGGGACTGGGCGCCACCATCTTGTGGCTGTGGGCACCGCCCTCTTTGAGGGCATGGCAGTCAATTAGCATATTCTCTCCTATTGGCTGTGGGGCCCGCCATCTTTGAAGGTGGGGCAGTCAATTAACATATTCCTTCCTTATTGGCTGTGGGTGACATCATCTTTGCAATGGTGTGAGGGTCAATTAGCATATTCCCTCTTTATTAGATAGGATATGTTTGTTTGTTTTTTGAAGAGAGAGAGGAAGTGAGTTTTTCTCTTCTTTCAGAGAGAGAAACATAAATGAGAGTTTTAGATCCTGCATGCCCTATTCTGGGGATTGAGCCCGAAACCCAATCATGTGTCCTGACCTAGTCGAACCTGTGATATCTCGGTGCATGGGATGACACTCAAGCAACTGAGCCACAGGTGCCAGGGGAGATGATAGAGTCTTTTAATAAAATAGTAATTAGCCATTGAACACATTGCAAATTAATATTTATTAGCAAAAATGCTGATAATAAACTTAGAGAAAGGCAATATATGAGACAGCATGTACAGTATAATTCCATATAAAAATCTATGGCTCGACTATGGTGGTTCAGGGGATTGAGTGTCGTCCCATGGACCAAAAGGTCCCAGGTTCGATTACAAGTAGGGTGTATGCAGGAGGCAGCCAACCAATGAGTCTCTCTCATCATTGATGTTTCTGTCTCTCTCTCCCTCTCCCTTCCTCTCTGAAATCAATAAATATGTATATTTTTAAAAATCTATGTATGTACATCTATAGAAAAGATGTCTTTGGCTTAAATCTACAAAATTAAATTTAGTTATATCTAGGTAGTGTAGGTATACATACTTGTAGTTTTCTTTTTGCTAATTTTTTCAACATTTTTTTTACTATGACTATAAATTGGTTTATAATAAAATAATATATCATATTAATGTAAAAATTTACCTTTTAGCTTTCATAAATGTAGACTTTCAGGAAACGTGTGTGTGTGTGTGTGTGTGTGTGTGTGTGTGTGTGTGTGTGTCTGAACTGTGTTCTTTGCTCATCCAGACTTTTTTACACTCTCAATAGCATGGCTAAATTAATCAGATTTTAAGCTCCTTAAGGGCAGGGTTTACATCTTTTCTTTATTCTTTAAAGTCTCTTGCACCCCTTCTGGCTGCTTAATAAAACTTCCCTGCTCTGAATTGAGTGGAGAGCAATTTGAATTCCTACTCCCATTAAATGCCCCTATAAGTCAATTTAAACAGCGCCAGTAATAAGAGTATCCCCCAAGGTTTCCTTTTTATTGGAATCCAGTTCCCAGGATCACTGACACTCGGGGACAGAGCCTCGTGCACTCGGGCAGGCGCCGAAGCAGGAAGATGTTTATTGTGCGTTGCTGCAGGGTGGCTGAACGTGTAAAAAAGAATTTTCTGATAATTAAAGGAGGACATCAGTAGGAGATGGCTGCGTAATAAGTTCATAAACTCCCTTCCCCTAGAAATATCCAAGCTGAGGAGTAGAACCAGCGCTGGCTCAGGGCCTGGCAGCAAGTGAGACATTGCACTGGGTGCCCTTGGACAGTTGTTGTAATCTGAATGGCCCTCCCCTCTCAGGCCTCAGCAAGACCGCAGTATTCACTTGATGAGACAGGCAGGTGGGAATAGAATTCCATTTCGATCCCTGCTAAACACATTTCAGTCATTCCTTACTTCCTCTCACTTTCCCACTGCATGCTGCCTTGCTGTCTGGAAACTCTCAGGTTTCTTTCTTTTTTTAAAAAAAATATATATTTTATTGATTTTCTACAGAGAGGAAGAGAGAGGGATAGAGAGTTAGAAACATTGATGAGAGAGAAACATCGATCACACCCCCTGCTGGGGATGTGCCCGCAACCAAGGTACATGCCCTTGACCGGAATCGAACCTGGGACCTTTCAGTCCGCAGGCCGACGCTCTATCCACTGAGCCAAACTGGTTTCGGCAACTCTCTCAGGTTTCTGCCATGTGGGTGCTTTGTGCTCCTCTGCTCACGTTTTCTTAGGAGGGACCACCTGGCTGTACTCCCTGTGAACTTCAGCCCTCCCTTTTGCTCTGTGCACAGTTCCAGGATCCTAAGGTCGAGTTCCTTAGGTTAGGGGGTAGGTTCATGGGTGTGTGTTTTAATATCATACCTCCTGCCTCCTATATTTACTAATAAGATGAAAATTCTGACATATTCAGATACAATAAAAGCACTTACTAAATCTCATTTCACTTTGAAAAATATTTTTTTATTGATTACAAAGAGGAAGGAAGAGGGAGAGAGAGATAGAAACATCAATGATGAGAGAGACTCATTGATTGGCTGCCTCCTGCAAAACCCCTAACCAAGCCCGCAACCCAGGCATGTGCCCTGACCGGGAATCGAACTGTGACCTCCTGGTTCATAGGTCGACCCTCAACCACTGAGCAACACCAGCTAGTCTCATGTAAAAGGTATGTGATGCAATAAGCTAAAACACATCAATCAGCTAGGGGATGTGATTATTATACCCAAAATGTTTACATATGGCTTTTTCAGTTCATTTCTTAATTCTGCAAAATCTGTAACATGTCTGAAGACTCTTTCATAAGGAAAATCTACTTTAAACATTCCTACTCTTTTCCTAAGTTTCGAGTAGAATTTCAAAATAATTTAAACTTCCCAGCTTGATAGCTGACATAGCCCATAGATATTCCAATAAGTGATAATATGTCTAGATTAGTTAGAATACATTTTGATTTCTTATACTTCTTAGTCCCATATAATCCCAACTTGCCTTTGCTATGCTTGGAATTTGTGTGACATTACCCTTTAAGAGTGTTATTAAAATCATGCCTATCAAGATAACTTATACATGAAAAATGAACCTTGGCACTAATTTTTTTTTTAAACTGAAAAGTATATGGTGATAGACTCAGTATTTATATGCTATATATATATATATATATATATATATATATATATATATATATCCTTTTATCATGGCTATACGTTACTGAGCCAAATTTGATGAAAAATCATCTGGTCTAACTTTCTAAATTTATATCAACTTTAAAATTTTGCAATTCTACATGATGAGAATGAAGTGCTGCAATGCTGAACCCAAAAGCAAGTGGCTGAAATTACAAGGGAATAAATATGTGGCAAAACCAGATCTGATGTAAAGTAAAGACCGCATTGTGTATATTCTTCCAAATTATTGTCAGCATTCATAAAAAGCCATTGAGCAAGCCAATTAACTTTTTGCACTCGGATGTTGAGTGTGACTCGACATGGTTAGCATCGGTAGCAGCTCGTATGTCGAATTGTATTGAATGTATCAATAATTTGAAATATAAAAAAATCCAAATAAATAAGTTTGTATGAAAAGAAACTCCAGTTTTTTATTCTACTGCCGTGCTTTGTAAAATCTGGGGTATTTAAAAAATTAAATCCTGCATAGAATAAAGGAATCGAGAAAAAAAGCAAGCGAGTGCAAAGGGTTAATAAATAATAAATTAAAATATTTGTTTTGAAACTATGTATCCTACAAATGCTATGATTAAAAGTGCATAAAATAAAACTAGATATATTTTCCTGGAAAATCTACTTAGTAATTTCCTTGTTTTTGTAACTGGATGTACAAGTAATTGACACAAAACAATTCAGCAAAGGATTCATAAGGATTATGAATCTTAGATTTGTGATTTAACAGGGATGCTAGAGCCAAGAAAATAGCTTAGAAAGCACATATACTCACAATAATTTTATACAAGGTGATCACTGTAAACCTGTCCTGTCTGATTCCTGTAAGGATGGAAAATGAAAACATGACCAATATTTGCAAACCCAGAGATGCATATCCACTTTGGAAGTGCACACCTGGGGCTAAGGATTCCACTGGAGGATGAAAATACCTTTTTAATTCTTTCGTTTGTATTTCAGATGCATGCATCTTGATTCTTGTCTAAGAAATAAAAGGTTTAGATTCGGTATTCCTTTTCTACCATATTTATGACCCTTCAAAAGGGTATTTTTGATGTTACATAAGAAAGACAAAACAAAGAAAGAAAAAATGCTTTGATATAGAAAATTCTTTTGTTCAACCTGCCATATCTGTGCTAATATGTGCCAAAAAGTTTGGGAAATGGTGAGAAAAGTGACATTTATTGTGTACTTATATTATGCCAGGAATTGTGCAACAATAACTAAATTTCTTTTTCCCTTTATCAAACTCTTTTGTAAAAACCTGAATCCCAAAGCAACACAATATTAATAAAAGTGTCTTGCATTCACATGAAGCTTTTATAATTCATTAAAGCAGTCCTCCTCTCTTAGGGGGGAGGAAAACAACATTTATCCGATGCTGACTATGTGCAGCTCAGGAGCAAGGAGATTGTATGCATAAAAATTTTACTCCTCATGATATATTTAAGGGATGGGTATTATTTCTCCCATATTTCAGATGAGAAAACAGAGATATTAGAAAACATGAGGGGATTACCTAAAGGCACATACAGAAAGTGCTGAGACTGAATTCCTAATTCAGAGCTCATTCTGCTGGTAGCCTCTGTTCTGTGTGGGCTGTCTCTAAGTCAGGAGGTAGCTATTAAGATACCCAACATCTGCAACTTATAAAAAGGCAGCACTGCAGGGTTTTGTTGTCCAAGTCTTTGTGTTTAGCATCAAACGTACCCAAGAACCTTGATCCACTCCATTCTAGATGTGCCTACAGCAAAGGAGTTCATACAAATCACGGTTGTGACTTTTAAGAAGGAAATGCCTCTTGTTTTCAATTATTTTACAGATGAGGTTCCTGTGTGTTTGGATAAAGACACTGACTCATAATAATGTTATTCCAACCAGTTAAACTCCCACAATGGTGGAAACAATTAGAGACTTGGCCCCAAAGAGGAACACCAATAATAAGGAGAAATACACAACCGTATCGAAGAATTTGAGGGAAGGGGAATCCACAGAGTTAGTTTTAAAATACCAACTGAAAATGAATGAGCCTAGAAAAATGAAGGACAAGGCTTTGATATTTCAGGATTGTGTTCCCGTCTTGGTGGTGAATTCTTTTACAGTGCAGTTCACAGGCCCTCAAATATTAATTAGCATGAGCTTCAAAAGGACCCCACCCACTTGCTCAACCACTATCCATACTCTGCTTCATTGGCAAAATTCAAAGACCATTTCCTGTACAAAAAAAAAAAAAAAGGAAAAGAAAAACAGGAAAATACTTATTTTCATAGGAGTTTACTAAACTAATATTGAGAAATCCCGCAACAATGTCCATTTGTTTCTGGAATGTACTTAGTTTTCCAGTTCATAATATTGATTCCTTTCTCTTTATCCATTTGTTTTTCCCCCCTAATGTGGAAGTTTCTAAACACACTCCCTTTGATGTTTCCCTGAATTTTACTTCAGGGTTCACAGGACTGCACCATAAAGCTCAAGTCTGCACAAGCACTTAATGGTGATCTGCTCTGCCAAGTACCAGGTTTTGAAAGAAACAACTGGTACATTTTTGCATTGCTCATATGTTTGATGAACTTCAACGGAAGAAGATGCTGTGGGATGAAAGGATGAAAGACAGGAACCAGAGGCTGAAAACTGACCTAGAAATCTTAATTTTAGCAATCAAAGCTGTGGCTGAATTCAAGTAAACAGCAGCAGGGGTGAAATTATAGTACAAATTACCATGCAAGGCCAGAGAAATTATTCTCTGCTGCATGGTTATTAAGTGATAGATAAATAAATAACACTGTTGGACTGATTGACAAAATATAAGTGACCTAAAAGCTAAAAGGGTCATCCTGCAAATAGTACTGTGTAATCACCAGGCATTCTAAAGCTGAAATGAGATTTGTCACAGTAGAGAAATCTTAAAATGGTATCTGCCTGAGCCATTGCTAAAAGTCATTCATGAGTCCTTAATCCCAAGGAGCTTGCAACTCAGATGGCCATGTATTGGTCTTTATTTTCATTTCTGAAGACCACTGATGACCCATGGTGAGTAGAGATCCATGTGCCAGAACTGTTTTTCACATCCTGTAGTTCAACACTTTAATAGGCTTCCCCGCTCCCCCCTCCCCCGCCCCCAACACATTTTAACATCTCTGATTTCCAACCATTTCCTCGATTTGATGAAATATGGTGGTAATGACAATCAATGTACATGGGTTCTTCCATCTCTTCTCTCTTGCTGGTGAAAGCACGGGCAAACTAGTTAGCATTAAAGTTAAAATTTACTGCCAACAAGACAGGGTGTCCACGTGTTATACATGGCATTCAACCTCCATGGGCTTTGTTAGCTGACAGAGCTCCCTGGTCCCAGACAACCTTGGAATACAATGACATGATGAACTGTGGTAGCAAATGGAACTGATGTTCACTTTTTAAAATGACACTCCACTGGGTTGTGGGGACAACCATTTGAAAAAGCACCTAGTTCCTGCTGTTGAACAAGTTATCTGATTCTCTTTTAAAAACTTATTGGGCTGACACTGGTTAACAAAATTATTCAGGTTTGCTAAGTCTCAATACTGTTCAATAATGCTCAACTGTCTTCATGGATTATATAGCCTCTGATTTTATATGTACCTTTACTTTAGCTTATCAATAAGCCAGGGTTTAAATACTTAGAATATATAATTATCTCTTACTGTCTCTGTTTCCCCAAAGCTAAAGTCAGATAGGGACAAAAGACAAACCCATATAGATTCAAAATTGTACAGCATTTACAAAAGTACAGTAAGAAGTAATGGATCAAAGATTAGTCCTCTGGGCTACTGAATGGGTACATTTAATGAAGCAAAGCTCTGTAATGGCTTTCTCTGGGAGCTAAAACAGTCACTTCTTGTAGGAGTGTTGAGGCTTAGTCTTATGGCTTTGCCATTCCAGAATTAGTTGGGAGCAGTAGGAAACAGTTTACTAATATGAGGTTCCAAAAGCTCAAAACTACCAAGCAGGGCCTAAACTGGAAGTTGGACATCCCTCTCACAATCCAGGACTGCTGGCTCCTAACAACTCACCTGCCTGCCAGACTGATCACCCCCTAACCGCTCCTCTGCCAGCCTGATTGACACCTAACTGCTCCCCTGCTGGCCCAATTGCCCCCAACTGCCCTCCCCTGCCAGCCATCTTGTGACAATGTGGGGGTGGCTATCTTGTGATGACATGGGGGTGGCCATCTTGTGGTGATGTGGGGGCAGCTATCTTGTGACAACGTGGGGGCTGCCATCTTGTGATAATATGGGGGTGACCATCTTGTGAGGGTGTGAGGATCAATTTGCTTATTACCTCTTTATTATATAGGATTATTTACCTAGAGATTGTCTTCTTAACAAAATGTTAAATGCCTTTTCTTGAGAAATTATAGCTCATTGTTGTTGTCAACTTCTCCCTTCTCCAGGAAAATGTTCAGTTTGCTACTGGGAATGACACAATTCACTGCAAGTCCAGGAAACCCGTAGTGATGGATAATGCTTAGAGGACAGCCCTACAGCAGCTCTTGCACCTCCTGGTGTGTGTATCTGTTATTTGACACACGGGGTTGGCTGGGGACATTTCTGGGATTGGAATAGTATACTTGACTTATTATTTAGTGTGGAAATCTAGACATAAAACAATGTGTTTTGAATCAGCTGTTGAGAGCAAGTCTTAGTAGAAACTAGAAACTAGTTGAAGATTATCTTGGGTTCTACCTGCTTCTATTTCTGTTTTGAGTTCCTTTCTTCTTTACTTTTTAGTAACTCCATTCCTTTCAGATGCCCAAATGCCTTCATTCTTTCTGTGAGTAGTCCAGTCCCCTACTGAACTAGCTGGGATCTCTGCCCATATCAATGTTTAGAAATCCTTTGCCTTATTCTCTTAGAGTTCTGATTTCCTTCCAGCTAATTGGACAGATTTATCAGTTATAATAATGTAACAACAAATAACACATGCTCTTTTATGTGACAGCTAGCCAGGGTCTTCCTGTCACATGTGATGTTTGAGTCCACAGAGTCAATGTTTAGAGGACTGCTGATTCACCTCAAGTGCAAACTGCTCCCCGGCAGATGACACACTAGGACCATTTGCCTTAACATGTGGCTTTCATGTAGAATCTTTATGGAATGTTGTAAGTTTGTAAGCACAACAGTGGACCATGGAACACTTTAGCATCTTCCATTCCACCATGTAATCAGCTGAATGACCACCTGGCAGGCAAGTGAGAGAAAGGAAGGATGTTGTTACAGAAAAACCACAAAGATTCTGATTGTACCAGGTGAAGTTCACAGGTTTCAGAAACTCTATTTTCTACACTTACCAAACCTTTTCTTTTCAAATATTTTGTTTCACAGTCTCTACAAGAACATAAATGTCTCCCAAAATAGAACATTTTTAGCATCCAAACTGCCCTCACATCTGGAAGTTTGTTTATGTGTCTATCAGAGCATATAGTTTAAAAAGGAAACAGAAAGAACACAAATATCACTCAAATCTTCTGACAAATGTTGAGTAAGCTCTGCATCAACCTTCCCCAATCTCAAATACAATTCCCTAGAAGCATGTTTTGAATATTGTTTCTATTTTATAATCTATTTATTTTAGACATTACTATTGACTTGTTTTATAAGAAAAGGGGGAAATAATCTCTTTCCAATTACCTACTTTTTTATCTAAAAAGTTATATCACTATTTTTGGTTGAAACATGGTTAAAAATTTAATTTATTTTGACCTGGAACCCTTGTTTCCCATTGAGCCAAGTGGTGCACTACTTTCCATTCTTGTGTGAATATTACTACTTGCTCTCTTTCTCCTGGTCCTTTTGGTTCCCTTTTTTGCTATATTTCCTTCTCACTTTCCTTTTACTCTTACTTCTGTAGGGACAATCTCACCTTCACTTTGTGAAGTCAATTAAAATCTCCTAGAAATATATGTAAGTTATTGTCATTCCACTATAAATACATGCACTATATAACAACAACAGAAAATAACCAAGCCCAATGTCAAAAGACTGCAAACCCTGCTCTCCAGTTTGGAGGGAGCTTGTCTTTTGTGGTGTCTGCATTAATGGACTGGGTGCAGAAATTAAGGAAAAATCGGAGTAACATTATAGCTAGATCTGTTGCCAGCCTCATACCTTTGTGCTCTTCCTTGTTTCCCTGGATGTTGAAGTGTGTTGATCTGTGATGTCTAATGACAGACAGATTGGATTTTTCCTTAATTGCTGGTGACATGTCAGGTATGAGAAATGAGTAAGCACTCTGCACTGAACGGCAGTCCTTAGGAGCTCGTAAGACTATGTGTATAATTGAAATATATAAAATGAACACAGTAACTGGAATTGGCTTTTAAAAAAGACAATGACATTTCTTACTTCTGTGAACTGCCTTCTTTTTGAAAAATAGGTGGAAGAAATGCCAGCACTAGTGACAGGTGTCACTGAACTAGAATAGTGTACTCCACGAGTAGCCTCTCTGTGTCTGCTTTACACGACAAGTGTGCATCAATTTCAGAAGCCCAGAATTACAGTTTAAATACATTCCTGAAAAGCTTTATATTATTGAGCCCAGAATAAAAAAGAGGAGATTCTGATGAGCAGTTTGATATTTAGAAACGACATCTGCTCTTTATACACGAAACCAGATAATCCACAGCCATGAAGAGGCTTTATCTCTGACATGTAATTCTATAAACACTTCTTTTTAAACACAGTAGCTGAGGAAGGGCACTCAGGTTAATATTAATTTACTATATCACTAATGTTAATTAAGTAGATGATTACAAGGTACTCCGGACTACACTAGATATTTGATGTAGCGTTTTGGTTTTTGTGATTCCAAAGGTATATTGGATTTTTTCAGTGCTTATTATGGCATCATTATTACATACAGAAGTGTGTGAAGGCACCCCTCACTGGAATGAAATAAACCTAACTTTAGAAAGTTAAATAACACATGTATAGTATTTCTCACTATAGGAAATCATTGGGGTTCATGTAACATATTTTAAGCTCCTTGAAAGAGCCTCCTCCGCCTTCATTGATGGACAAATGGACACATATTTTCTACCCCAAAGTTGAAACTCATTTAAAATTCATATGAAAATTGGCCACATAATCTCTATTGTCATGATGGATGCTCCATTAACTCACAACACACTACTTTCTAATTTGGGTAACTAATTATTCAAAATATACTCTTACTATTTAAAGTCTCTCTTACAAGCTTATGAATATATCTCCTCCCTTTCTTCCTCTCTTCTTTCTGTCCTAACCATCTTTATCCAACTATAAGTTGAAGTGGTTTTTAAAAATAATAACTACTATAACTTAAGTGACAAAATAGGAGTGAGAAAAAAATGGCACAAGGGAAAATAAAATGAATCCTGTGGTTGAGTTGGTGAGAAAAAAACCAGGCCCCAGGTCTTGCACACATAGTACAGTGAGGCTGCAATTGGGCTCTGAGCTATGCGTTTCTGAAACTAACAGGAAAATATGATCAAATAATTCATACAACGCATTGTATAAATAAAACATTTGCTCCGAAATCGTGTAAATATTTAGGTACTAAGGCCATAAACATCGCTTTAAAGCATGTTGTATAATAAGCTTAAATAAGATGGGAAGGGGCCAAAACGTGTTGCTGCAGCATCATGAATGTCCCCAACCGTGACTCCAAATCTTAATGACTGTCTGTTTCCTTCTGTTTTTATTTGCAGTTCCAGCAGAATGGACTGAACTCAACAACTGCCTCTGAGTGCCTGGTGAGTTTCCAGGTTCCATTGCTAAACTCAATGCAATTGGTGACTAGGAGGGTCAGTCAAACACACTCGGGTTTTATGCTTACCAAAAAAGCCGTTGATAAGCAGTCAGCAATTAGGTCCCAAACTTGATTAGAAAACCAAAACAAAAAATATTGGTGACTTCTAGAACAAGAGATTTGTGAGGCTTGCTGGTAGATTTTAAGAAACAAAGTAGCATCTCAATTACTTTATGGTTCGAAGGGCTGATCAGATGGCTATTTGTCTTGGTTTTTACAGTCATGAAAATCTTCAGATTTAAAATTGTCAAGGTATCTTCAAAGGAGATGATAAATATAATGATTGTATGTGTGTATATTTGTTTAAAGTATTAACTATTTAAATATAGACATAATACACCACAATTTTTGTGAATCTATTGGCTCTTTTTCATGTCTCACTATTTTTTAAGCTTCAAGGAAATAGGTTGGGCTTTTCTGAACAACTGAGAATACTTAGATAACTGTATAGGTTTAGAACTACTCTAAACATCACCATTAGGCAATGGAATCAAATTGACATTTTTAGAATATCCTACCAACAATATCAGATTTTTCTTGAGTGCACTTGGAATATTCAGCAAGGTAGACCATATCCTAGGAGGAAAAAGCTTTGAACATGTGAAACAATTAAAATTATAAAAGTAGGTTATTTCACATTTAAAAAAGTAAACTAGAAATCAATTTTTAAAAACACCAAGAAAACCTTTAAACACTTATAAATAATCCATAGGTCAAGTAGGAAGTCTTAGTAGAAATTAGAAAATACCTTGAATTAAAATAAAATGAAAATAAAAAATTATGTGATGTGGCTGAATCAATGCTTAGATTGAAATTCATAATCTTAAAAGCTTATATTAGAAAATAAAAAGTCTTAAATCAATAATTTAAATTTCTATCTTAAGAAATTAAAAAAAAATTAAAAAGAAATAAAAGATCAAAGCAACTAGGAGAAAATAATAAAGATATGAAAACACAATGCCAATAGGGACAATTGATGGGAAAAAATAGTTCTTTGGAAAGATCAATGAAATTGACAAAATCTAGCAATATACGACAAAGCATAAAAAAGAGAAGACATAAATTACCAATATCAGGAATGAAAGAAAGATAATACTAAACTTGACAGCCATTGGAATAATAAGAAAAAAATACCACAAACAATTCTGTGGACATAAAGTCACAAATTTAGTAAAATTTTGAAAACCACTATAAAAACTCACCTAAACTGAAAGAGATAACCTAAATAGTGTCATACCTATTAGAAAAATTGAGTTCATAGTTGAAAAAATTTCCAAAAAAGGAATTTTCAGATCTATATGGTTTTACTGGTCAACTCTACTAAACATTTAACAAAGGAATAAAACCAATTCTGCATAATTTTTAAAAGAAACTGAAAGAGAAGGAAATATTTAATAATTCATTTCATGAAGCCAGCATTATCCTGGCAACAGATTAGGCAAAGACATTACCAGAAAAAAAATTACAGATCAATATTCTCATGGGTACAGATGCAAACATTATTAACAAGATTTTACTTGTGTTCAACATTATATGAAAAAATATATACATAAAAAAATAATTGGGGTTCATCACAGGGGTGGTTCAATATTTTTAAAAAATCAATCTATTATTTACCATATTAACAATCTAATGAAAAAACACACACCTCATGAGCAAATTAATTGATGTGGAAAAAACATTTGACAAAACTCAATGTCCATTCATGTGTATGTTTTTTAAATAAACAAACCAAGAATAGAAGGGAAACTTCTCAACTTTATAATGGGCATTTACTGAAAACCACAGCTAACCTCATACTTTCACATGAAAGACTGAATATTTATCTCCTTACTTCAGGAGTAAGGTAAGAATGTGCATTCTCACAACTTTTGGTAAACAAAAGTTAAAGCACAAGCCAGTACAATAAGGGAGGGACAAGAAATAAATGGCATCCAGACTGAAGAGCAATAAGTAAAGTGTCTCTATTCTCAGACAACATGATTTTCTACACAGAAACTCCTAGAACTAAGTTAAAGAAGGGCACAGGCTACATACAGGCCCAACACACAAAATCAAAGGTCTTTCTGTATAGTAGCAATGAGCAATTGGAAAGCAATATGTTAAAATGTGTTTACTATACATAGTTCTCAAATAAATGAAAGATTTGGTTGTATATATCTAAGAAAATTTGTACAGAATCTGTATGTTAAAAACGTTAAGAAAGCAATCAGAAAAGACCTGCATAAAAGAAGAGACATTTCTTTTTCATGGATTGGAAGACTCAACATTTGTTCTTCCCAAATTGATCTACACATTGGATATAATTCCCAGTAGGATTTTTTTGTAATATAGAAATGTTGATGCTAAAATATATGTGTTAAATGAAGGACCTAAAATAGCAAAAGCAATTTTGAAAGAGGAAAATGAAGTTGGAAGAATCAGATTACTCTTTAAGACTAACTATAAAGCTAAGTAAATAAGACAGTGGGATATTGGCAAAGGGATAGACCCATAGATCAATGGAACAGAATGTATAGTCTAGATTTAGACCCACAGCAATATGGCCAATTGATTTTTGACAAAAGTGCAAATTTCATTCGATGGAGAAGGATAGTCTTTTCAACAAATTAAATTGGAAATCAAAATTGATATGTAAACTAGTATGCAAAAAAAAATGAACCTCCATTTAAACTTCACACTTTATGCAAAATTTAACTTAAAATGGGTCAGAGATGAACATACAAAGTCTGATTACTATAAAATGTTTAGAGGAAAACATAGAAAATCTTTGTCATATAGAGTTAGGCAGAGTTCTTATATGTAAATCAAAAACTCAAACCATAATATAATTGATAAATTGGACTTCAAACTTAAACATTTTGCTGTGTGGAAACAATCTACAAACTGGGAGAAAATATTTGCAAGTCATATATCTTACAAGGAACTTGTATCCAGAATATATAATGAACTCTCAAAACTCAAGAGGAAACAGGCAAGTAATCCAATTAAAAAATGGGCAAAAGTCTTGAACACATCATGCCAAGAAGATACAAGAAAGATATAAGCTGTGGGTGTCAGTAAGTGCCCATTATTAGGCCTATAAAAAGATGGCCAGCATCATTTGATATTAGGTAAATGCAAAGTAAAATCATGATAAAATACCACTTACCCACCTATGAGAATGACTAAAATAAAATAAAAAATAATGATGATACCAAGGGCTGCCAAGGAAGCTGGACAACTGGAACTCTCATATATTACTGGTGGGATGCAAACCAGCACACTGAAATGGGAAAATGTTGGCAGTTTTTCATAAAGTTAAACTTATGTTTGCTATATGAGTAAAGAATGCTATTTCTGGGCATTTACTTTTAAGACGTGAAAATAATGTTTATGCAAACACTTATATGTGAATGCTATGGTAACCCCATTTATAACTTCTCAGACTGAAAAAAGAGTCCTTCAGTAGGTGAATGGATATACAAATTGTGGTCCACCAGTACAGTGGAATATTACTAAGCCATAAAAAAACAACAAACTAATGTTACCAAAAACATCTTGAATTACTATCAGCAGCATTATGGAGATAGGAGCATCTCAGCTTTGCTGGAGGCAGAGCTGATCAAAGTCAACAGGCTTGTGCTCATTCACTTGAAAAGTAGGAAGCACCTGTAGAAATTGTCTCACTTACCTAATCTACGTATGGGGAAGGGGTGGAATAAGGTCTCAGGACAGCCTAAATCTTTGATGTGGGACCTATGCATTTTTCAAATAGCTAGTGAAGTGAGAGCATGTCTAGACTAGATTAAGTGAAAAAATATTCCAAGTGGCCGCATGGTAAGCATGATCTCATTTAGGAGAAAACAAACAAAAAATAACATATTTGTATATAAAGTACATAACTTGGAGGCAGAGTATATGAAATATGTATTCTGTATTATGCAGTCATTAAAACAAGTGAGACAGCTCTTTGGATACTGGCACAATTTTACCTAGTAGGTTTATAGTATCTGAAGAGCAGTGTGTTCTGAATGAATGACTTTCTGTTAAAAAATAATGTTGTGTGAATCTATATATATGTAATGACATAGAGATATAGATTATGTAGAAACAGGTGTGTGTGTGTGTGTGTGTGTGTGTGTGTGTGTTAAAGCATAGGAAAAACAAGAACTGTAAATGGGGTTATCTCAAAGGTGGCTTACTTGCAGGGGACATATAAAGAGGGAAAGAGAGGCTTTTCATTTTTCATAATTTAAGAAAATGCTTCCCATCTCAAATCTGAACATGCACATTTATCATTTCTTTTAACATGAAAGAAGAGGCAAAAAGTCTGATAAAGTGAGATTAAATATTATTTTCTTTGTGATACCAACATTTCTACAATAAACAATTGTAACTTTGGAAAACATTATTAAATTTATTATTAAATGGAACAAATTTATATTTATGCCAGTATACCTTTATTATAAAACACCTCCACTATTATTAAGAATTAAGTTTATTTTACAAGTTCCAGCCTATACATGTTCCCATCCAAAAGTTTTTAAACTTAGATAAACCTAATTTTCTAAGATATCAGAAAGGCTTACAGAAATATTGGAGATATGTTCCAAACTTATGAGCAGAGTAGAAACATCTCCCTAACTTTAAAAATAACTTTCACCTTCCCGTTATTTAACTGATACATGTGAGCCCACCTTCCTCAATATCCGAGGTATTTGTGGTTCACCATTACACAGTTCAGTGATGCTGTCACATGGTCAGGACGTGGTGAGCTAGGGTTTTATAATGAGCAACTCCAATCTCTGAGGCTGAAAAGGACACAGGTGGGCGTCTTGCTCATGCTACACTGTTATGCTACTTGCCCATCAATGGTTTCCTGGAATTCTTCCCCAACTCTTCTTCACTCAGGAACCCAGTTGCTGAAGGTTCCACCTCTCTGCTTCTACATTTGCTGGGGGAAAAGGAGGGTGTTGAGTCACACATTATTGGATTTTAAATACTTCTTCCAGGGTGACCTGAGTCACTTCCTCCCACATTTCATGTGCTAAGGGAAGTCAGATGACCATACCTAACCATCAAGGGGTGGAATGATCAAATCCTACTATTAGCTTTGAAGGAGAAAGGCCAAGAATGTTTGAGGAACAGAACTAATGTCCAACATAGTCAGAATCATAGGCTAAGCAACAGCTGCCATGAGTAAGAGTCCAATAAATTCAGCCCATTAAAGTTACATTTTTCATGTAACAGATTTAAGTTGCGTGGTAGAAAAATTTACACTTTTTATAGTGTTCCAAAACTGTTCTTAATAAAAAGGAACTTGACAGATATTAGTTCATTTTTCTCTAAAAAGAAACTTTAAGGTGATTGGCTGTTTTCAGATGTCAGCCACTACCAAGTAAAGGTAGAAAAGTATTAGAGAAGAAAAAATGTTCATTAGGCTTAACCAGAGAACTGCCATTAGCAGAAATTTTTTCATTTATCTGGTTTATTTATCTAGCTATATTTATTGATTTTAGCAGAGTAGTTTTGAATGCCTACTAAGAGCTATGGATTTTGCCAGGCACAGACTACTCAATGTCAACACTTTGAATTCTTGTGATCAATTTAAGCATCATTAGTAAATAAGGTACAATCAAAATCTCCCTGGAAATGGGCACAAGCTAGCTTTATTTTGCTATTTGAAAACTGGGTTACTTTAGCATAGATCCCAGGCCTGGGGTATATGGTATATGCCTGGAGCATAGCTCACTGAGGTTATTATTGGCACTGTGTCAGAAACTTAAAATTCAGAACCAATATTTATGAAAATGTGTGTGCTCACAGTTGTTAAGAAGCGATGGTTTTTGACCTTGAAAATAAGTTCTATCGTTTCATAAAATATTGATGCTAAGTCATTATGCATTCCCTTCCTTCCTGCCCACCTCACTACTCATCACCACTTTAGAATCTTCGTTTCTATCCACGGTCATCGTGGCCACACCTGACTGACTCTGGAGAAAAGACCTCTGGTTTGAGATGTGTGGAAACTGTGTTCCTTGATCCCACAAGGACTTATCAAAGATCAGAGCTCTTTACGTACATCTAAGAAACAGGCATGCTGCATATTCGCAAACATCAGAGCCACCCGTGGCTCAAGAGGTTCATGCTTTTGACAGCAGACACCAGTGTGTTTTAGGTTTAATGAGACTACTTTCTAGAATGTTCCATGGTCCAGTTTTGAAGTCAATCGTTAATACAATAGTTAAATCCTGGCATTTGGGGGATAATTTTTCTATATAAAAAAGATCATCCATTGAATTAAAAAAAGACATAATGGGGAATAATGTGTATCTAATTATTAATGTACTATAGAAATTAGCTTTTATATTGGAATTTATATTGCAATTACCTCCTTGGTGCTATAAAGCAGAACAATACAGAAGAACTTCTTTATTAATGCCTAATAGCATGGTAATTTAAAATATTCAAGTTTCTTTAATAAGGTAGTGTATGAAATGTTACTTAATTTGACAAGATTAATTATACAATTAATTTAAGACTGCTCTCAATTAAATTAGTAAAAATTCTTAAGCTTGTTGCTTTTGAAAGAAGTGCTGGAACCTAGCATGAAGTGAAATGCCAATTAAGCATAATATTAATTATACTAAGATGGAATAATGTATGTTTTGTTAATATAAAGGGCATTGTCAGAGAGTTGGTAAAGAGGCATTATTTTATTACTTTAATAATAATGATACCCCAGCCCTCTAAACAATTTAAAGGATCTTCAATAGTGCTGGAAAATACACTGGCTTGGGACAGTGCTTAGAAGCACCCAAGACAACAAGAACAATACAACTCCTGCCTTGGTGGTCCTGACTCCCCATATTTTGGGGTTCTGTTCACATAAAAATATTGCCAAGAGGAGCTGACTGTCAAAATACCTCCACTGTGACATTATCAAGGTGAATTCACCATGGTCCAGGGGCTAAGCCTCAGCTTTTCTGGTCCAAAGACTTAAGCTTGTCAGAGCCTCAGGCTTACTTAGATCCAAGTCAACTGAGAGATGCTAATTAAATTCATAATTCACTGAAGTATAATCACAAAATCCTCATTTATATATTTACAATGAAGAACTCTACCTTTTGGGGGACCAGAGGGCCCAATTCCTGTATTTACAGTGAACTCTTTTATCATGTCAGAGTTCCTGGGAAATTGTTTCATTGATGTAAAGGCAGTTTGGTGTACAAGAAAGTGTTGAGTGTAAATCATTCAGGCTATGCTGAAGTCAAAGCTTCACTCCTATTCCATCACACAAAACACCTCTCTAGTAACTAGAATGTTTCTTCGCTCAGATGTTCTACACATGTCTCTCTGCATCCACAAAAGCCCAGCTCTCTGCATGGGGCTGCTGGACTCTGTGCTAATTCGATGGCTGAAGGGCAAAAGGATGAGGGTTAAGGTGCAGGTTATAGTGTTTGGTTGGCCACACTATGCAAGCCGAGTAGAAAAGAGGGGCTAAGAGACTGGGAGACAACCCATTGATCTGGGTATCATTAAGTCTTTCTGGGCTGAGAATCATTCTGAATATTTCATGTAACTTTGCATGCTTTATAAGAAGTGTTGAATTTATTAATTCAAGTCTGATATTTCTGGGAAAATCAGAAGCACCTAGCATATTGAAACTAATGGTTCTCTGAGTTGGGGTTGGTGTTGGACGAAAAACAGGGTTTCTATGAACTTATATGGAGGAAGGAGGAATTCTTTCCTTTGGGGTGATGTCAAAGTGCATCAGGGCTATGGCTTGGGAGCAGAGGACAGGCTGGATGCAGCCCCTATTCCAGCTGAGTTTCAGCTCTCTTTTGGCCCCAGGTAGGGGAGCCATTGAACAGTTTAAAAAATGCAACATGATACATGAAGACTCACTGGAAAAGAGTTTGAGGAGGTAGGTTGCACACATATTACAAAGGATTTTCCCCCTAGGACCACTCATAAAAATGAGGGTAAAATTTGTAGTTAAAACAAGAGTGTTTGAATGAATCATTTAGTAGTCTTGGTTTCCAAATGCAGATTGACTCCAATTTACAAATAATCAGAATTTCAGGTGAAAACAACCATATAGATATTTTCTTCTAAACTTGTCATTTTCAGATGAGAAAATAAAGAGCCATGAAACTCAGCCTTGCACAATTAGTGGTAGAGTTGGAACTCAAGCCTAGCTTTTATGATACCCAATCTAGTGTATTTTATGTTATACCTTGTCATTGGAAAAATCTTATAAAGTGCATGCAACATAAATTACTATATGTTAACAATTTCCCAAATTCCAAAACCACTGAAAAATATTCTTTGAGTTCCTATCATGTATATTCAATGGGTAGTCGTCCCAAGGTGATGGTTATTATAGAAACGATATGTTGCACTTTTCAAGTGTTTACTGTGTGCCTGCCATCATTTTAAAGATAGTTCACTTTCCTATTGACTTCAACTAGAAATTGAGGCTTCAGTTCCTCCAAAACAAGTGATGGCTCTAAGACACCTAAATTAAGATTCTTAACATGTAGTAGAAAGAGCATTGTGTTAGTATGCGCAGTCTGCATGCACTTAACTCTTCTATCCAGCCTTCATTTAAATACTTCACAGGTATTTAAAAGTGAGCTGATTAAAATGCACCACACATGTATTAAAATTTGCAACTCACAGAGAGTCCTTGCTGACTCGGCCTGAGTGGAATGCTTAAGTAAAAATAATATAACCATCTTTGATTAGAATTTAATAAAAAATAAAGAGGTGCTTTAAATGGAATTGCTTATCTATCTATCTATCTATCTATCTATCTATCTATCTATCTACCTACCTACCTATCTATGTCTGTTGACCCTAATCAGTATTTTACATGCACATATACATATACACTCACACATACTTCTGATCAAACTAGCCATGATCTTCTCAGGTCTCCAGTGGGCAGTCCTTTCTGAGAATAATGGGTTACCTACAAGGACATTAAGTATTTAGCAGCAACCCACCAAGATACTGCTGCCGAGGGATGTTTAATGGGGTTGAACAGGAAATGCCATGGTGTCACACGGTGCAGAATTTGTTTTCAGGAAAGACTAAGCAGGAATTTAGTCCTTCTATCGAAGGCCATGTAAAGAGTCTTCACATTGCTACATGGCAGAGAAGGGCCCCATTTACACAGCCCCCAAGGGAAGGAGAAAGTGGTGTCTAGTATCAGATTCAGCATGTAGTCGTCATAATTTAATGTTTATATTTAGAGTGTGTATAATAGGGCTCTTTCATTTATAGTGGATGCCTCTTCACAAGCTTAGACAATGCCCTAAATTTCAAACACACCTAAGAAATGTTCTTTGGATTCTTATAATACACTAGGGACCTGTTGCAGGAATATTTCCTGCAAGACTTCTGGCAGGCTTCCCTCCCGCCCCCCACCTCTCGCACTGCGGCGGGTGGGGTGGGGCGAGCCGAATGGGCGGGCGCCCACCCAACCCAGCCTGCCTTGCCCCACACTCCTGACCCTCTGCACCGGTTGACGCAGCTGCCTCTGTGGCCGTGCGCTGCCGCCGCCTCTGATCACCCCAACCTGCCACACACGCAGCCACCGCCTCCTAGGCCCCTCGTGCTGCTGCTGCGCGCCCCAGCTGCCCACCCGCCCCACCACGCGCCACTCGCCTCGCCACACCCCACAGGCAGCCTCGCACACCGCCCGCCACGCCCTGCCTACCGCCTCCACTGCACGCCCCGCCCACTGCCGCTGCCGCCACTGCTGTGGCCGCGTCGCCGCCGCTCACACTGCCCACCACCGCCTCAGAGGCCACCATGGCCGCGTGCTCCACAGCTGCGCCTCCGCCCACCGGCCCAGCCGCCATGCTTTCTGCTTTCTTCACTCCTCCCTCCCTCAGCATATGCAAATTGACCGCCATCTTGTTCGCTCTGATTGGCTGTGGGCATAGCGAAGGTACGGTCAATTTGCATGTTACTGTTTTGTTAGATAGGATAATCAGTGAGTAGCTGTCCAAGGTTACGGTCATTATGAAAATAACAGTATGGGTTTAGTGAATGCTTACCATGGACCTAGCATTAATTATTCTAAGTACTTTTTGTATCTTTTATTTAATTCACACAACTATTGTGTGGTAGGTGCTATGATTCCTTCCATTTTATAAAAGAGAAAATTCTCCCTAAATTTAAGTAATGTGCCCAATATCATACAACTAGAAAGAGATGGAGCAAGTTTCAAATTCAGTCTACCTCAGATCCTAACCTCTTGACACTACACAATGCCAGCAGAAAGCCAACCACAGACTCTTGAAAATGACACACGTTTTATAAATATAGAAAAAGGAGATGAGAATACATTTGGACAGAAACAGCTACAGAGAGCAAGGCATCCAGAGGATACTCCCAGGTTCTGGGGCAAGTTTCTTTCAACTGTAAGTTCCCTAGAGTGTAAGTGAATCCAAGATTTCATTCTTTGATGTTTTCATATAACTAGTTGGAATCATGAAATTCCTCAGGAAATGGCTGTGATGCATGGTAGTTATCATTGGTCATAATGGTGATCTTGGCAGAGGGTTTGAATAGTTATGAGCGAGACATTATCAAACAGGAATGGTAATGTGTAGATCGAAGGGCAGGAAACCACGTTAGTCCAGATAAAAAGAGATGGCAGGTTATTGAGATAAGCGCAGTCTATTTTCTCTATGGTCCTGAAAACTTGCCATCAAAGAACTCTAAGGATTAGTGAAAGTCATCCTAAACATAATAGCTGCCATTTAAGAATTCCTAGTGTGATGTCCTATGCCAAGAAGGAGTTACTATAATCTATAACACTTCTTTTTTTAAAAAATGCGAGTGACAGAGACCCCAAAGAATTATTAGCTACTAATTTCTGGACTGAAAAGATGGCATAATGAATCATCCAAAAATCAATTTGAAAACATCTGCAGAAGAACAGGTCACTGGCATTGTTATGAACTGGTCTGGACTGATCTAATCTTCTTCTGTGACAGAATGGCAGGGCCAACTTGATGGAGGAGAAATAATGGACGTAATCTATCTTGACTTCAGCAGTGTAGACCCTGGCTGATATGACATACTCATTAATGATCTCAGTGGGATATTCTGCATCAGTATTCTCCTCACTGTGCTCTGACACAGGTTTCCATTGGTTGCTGAGGCTCTGGGTGGTTTATTCCTATACTAGAGGCCCGATGCACAAAATTCGTGCAAGGGGCTCGGCCGTCACAGCCATGGTGGCTTGCCTTGACCCTCGCAGCCCCGGCTTCATCCGGAAGGTCATCCAGAAGGTCGTTCGGCTGTCCGGTCTAATTAGCATATTACGCTTTTATTATTATAGATTCATGAGAGAAGACATGGAGTCCAAAGAGTATCTTACATTTGATCAAACTGTACCCTCTGCAGGAGGGTCTTACTCTACCTCAGAAACAGACTCATAGATACAGAGAACAGACTGATGGTTGCCAGATGGGAGGGAGGTTGGGAGACTCGGTGAAAAAGGTGAAGGGATGATGAAGTACAGATTGGTAGTTACAAAACAGTCATGGGGATGCAAAGTACAACATAGAAAATATAGTCAATAGTATTGTAATAACTATGTATGGTGCTAGGTGAGTACTGGAAATATTAGGGGGAACACTGTAAAGTATATGATTGTCTAACCTGAAAGTAATATAAAATAATATTGAATTTAAGCTATAATTGGAAAAAAATAAAGCAATTAAAGCCTCACTGAGTAGCCTGTCCTAGTTATGCCTATTTTTAAGCCTCTATTTTTTTTTCTGGTAGACAGTAGGTGCTGCTTAATAACTGTGAACCAAGATGGACTCTTTTAGGTTTGAAATTTAAAAGCCTTTGGTGAATTAAAGAATCTTTATGATTATTATGGTCTTTGCAAGTTAAGAACTTGGTAAGAGGCTTTGACTTTGGACATCCTGCTGTTGTACCCCAATGGGAAGAGCCTTCCCCATATAAGTTCCTCTTACACAGTGGGCATGCCTCCAGCCACTTAGAGCCTCTGCTCCCAGGCGTGGGAACACCTGATGGCAGGAAAGCCCAAAGAGCACAAGCAGAGGTTGCCTGGCTTGGGTTTGGTTCTCCCTTCCCTTCCTCTTCCACACGATTTCCCTGTGCTTCTTTCCCATGGATTTGCCTGGGGCTGGAAATTGACATTTCCGGGAAAATGCAAGCATTTTTGGTACTCCTGTGCTTCCAGAGAATGAGCTGCAGAGAGTCCTAGAAGTGTCGTGGAGAAGTCAGTCCTTGGGATTCTCAAGCAACTATTTTAAGAATAAAAACTAGAAAAAAATGGAATCAGCATCTGGAAATATAAGGTTATTTTTTCTTACTCTAACTTAACTCTCTTCTTATTTAGCATTCTTGCAGGCATTGACGAGGGAGTCTATGCCTCTCATGAGGAGGTCACTGTGGTGAGGGTGAACACTGCATTCAAACAAGAAGACCTACAGTTACAGGAGCGGGTGTTGGGGGCTTGTGAGTTACCTAGATTGATTCGAAGGCCAGTGGTGAGGTCCTGGCCCAAAGCCGAGGCAGCAGCAGAAGCAAGGCTGGGACAGAGTGGATTCAGTTGGAATTGCTAAGCCAGGGGTCAGGAAGGTCAGAAACAGAGGAAGGGAGAGCATTCTGAAATGCACTTCAAGGGCTGGAGGGTGACTCTGAGATCTTAAATATTGATGTGTGCCCCCGCCCCCCGACCCCATACTGACTACAGGGCTTTCAAAGCACATTCATTTTGAGTTTTGAGAACTAATACACAAGATTGAGAAAAACTAATATTTTTCAAATACCTTAGTAGGAAGTAGTTGATATGAAATCCTGATGAATCTGGTCTTTCAACTACAAAATCACACAGTAATGAGAAGGCCAAAAGTACAAACACACCCTTTGGTGTGCTTTTATTGGTCAGCTAAGAATTCAGCTCCCAGCTCCCCATTCTGCTAGTTAGCTCGAACCCAGAGAAGATCTGTTGTTTGATGTGGGGATGCACACACCAGGTCTGAAGCCTTGCAGATGAGCAGGGGAAGAATTTCAGACTAACCCTCCATGTCCCTTTAGTGCTGCCAACCTTCTCCCCTGATGACAGGGAAACTCACTAGGAGACCAGGGGGAAAATAATGTCATAACTTTTTAAAACTTAGAATAACTTTTATTTATTATTTTTATTACTAGAGGCCCAGTGCATGAAATTCGTACACTCTGGGGGGAGGGGGTCTCAGCCCAGCCTGCTCCCTCTTCCGGTCCGGGAGCCCTTGGGGGATGTCCGAATGCTGTGGAGGTGGGAGAGGCTCCCGCCACCACTAGCCAGCTGTGAGCTAGTCTTCTGGCTGAGCGACACTCCCCTGTGGGAGCACACTGACCAGCAGGGGGAATCTCCTGCGTTGAGCATCTGCCTCCTGCGACGGGTCATTCTGCCGTTCGGTTGATTTACATATTAGCCTTTTATTATATAGGATTTTTAATCCTCACCCAAGGACATGCTCAGAGAGAGCAAGAGAGAGAGAGAGAGGAAGAGAGAGAGAGAGAGAGAGAGAGAGAGAGAGAGAGAGAGAATGAGAATGAAAGAAAGTGAGAGATGAGTCAGTTGCCTTCATGCCCTAACTAGGGATCAAACCCACAACCTAGGTGTGTGTCCTGGCCGGGAATTGAACTGGCACCATTGGCAACGTTTTGGTGCACAGGACAACAATCAACCAACTGAGCCATTCCAACCAGACAGAACTTGCAGTAACTTTTAAAGTAATCACCTAAGAGTAGGGAAAGGCTCCGCTACTGACTGGCTCTGTGGCCTTGGGAAGATACTTAACTTCTCAACACCTGAGCTACAACAATGTTCAATGGGAATAAGACAGCACCTTCCTCAACGTATGGCTGTGAAGGTTAAAGGAAACAAGTGTTGTTAAGTGCTTGGCACAATGCTTGGTTCTTAGTAAGTTCTCAATAAACATTACTGTTACTAATAGTCGAGGATCACTGGAGGTTTGAATACTTGTAATGCTTTCAAAATAGCACATAATATAATAGAGGAAAAGGGAAGAGGAGAAATAAATGTTTTGCTTGAGAATCTGATACCTGGACCATCCAAATGAGAGAAATTGAGGACAGTGACTTTTGGGCCTAATCAGTATTCAAACATACTGAGGTTTATGGAAATAAAAATGTATACGCATTTTGAAATAAGTGAACTATCACTTCAGCTTTCAGGAGATTTTGTGAGACGTGCTGAAGTGAAGAGGAATGCAGGTTTTCTAAGTAACCTCGCTAGGGAAGGTTTCATAAGTCCCTCACACTCTGAAAAAGAAAATTGAGTATCATCGAAGCTCTCCATCGAGATCAAGAGCTATTTTCTTCAGAAAAAGAGAGTAGGCAAAATGACATTTTTACATTAGTCGATTAAAATGGAAAACATTGGTTGACATGCCCAGCTGTTGTCTTTGAAGCCTTTTATATTTTCAGCCTAAAATCCGAAGGTTGGGATGTGTCTCTGCTTTTGTCAGGGGCTCCTACTGTAGCAGGTCACCGCAGACCAGTCTCTCCTCTTGAGAGCACTTACTTTTCTTCCAGGGGTGCTTGTAGTTGAATGTGCAAGTGTTTAAAAAGTTTTTATTTATGTAGTTATTTTTAACTTTTTGTTTTGAAATAATCACAGATTCACATAAAGTTGCAAAGATAGTAAGAGGGAGGTTCAGTTTCCCACTCTCTCCCAATGATTATACTGGATGTATCTTACTATAATAGCAAAACAATAGTCTTACTTTAATGATACTTTCCCGAAGAAAGCTCAGAATACTTTCCATCTACACACATGAGCGCACACACATGCACTGACACACACACTGACGCACACACTCATGCACACACACACACACACACACACACACACACACACGCACATGCACATCAGCTATTTCATCTACCAGCTTCAGCCTGGAGGCAATTTGAATCAATAGCAGCCTACTCACTGGAAGGGAAGGAGGCTGAGATGCCTGTAATAGTGACAGCTGTCCTGCCTGAAACCAGGTCAAGCCCAGGAGGTTGAGACAAATGGAAGAATAATCTGGGGTCCCAACCTAGACCCGTGTTTCAAGGCCTCCACTATCCATGGCCAGACAAAACAACCTGACAGATTGGAAGAACATTTATATGATACATAGATTATTGTCCATTATCCCTTTCCATTCTCACAGAGAAAATGGCATAATACTAAGCACTCTAGCTCTTAAGAAGTTTGGGTTCTTAAATTTCATCAGAAAATAAAGTACAAACACAGTATTTCTCAGTCTACTTGTATTAAGTCTGTATTATCTTTAATATGGGTACAGTGCTTTGGGAGGAGGAAATATTTTTAGGTCGTGCTTTGAAAGCATAATCATGAATAAACGTAATCTGGGGCTATGGTTGGCTGGAGGCGATGGGATGACAGGCAGCACAGATAGTATAGTTGCTGATACTTCTCCCTCCAGAGGTCTTGGCAGGCATCACTAATCAAGTATGGCATCATTTCCCATTGAGCCAAGATACCATTTTCACACAAAGTTTCAGGCAGACACTACTAGCTGACTATACTCAACATTAGAAATGGAACCTAATAAGGGGTTATTGGTGGTAAAGGAAGATTTCCCCCAAAAATCTGTTTTAAAACAATTTGATGAACTTGAAGGATGAAGATTGAACAAAAGAGAACAGTCAAATATTTCATGAATAGATTACAGCTTTATTAGTAATCTTAGAATGTTTGTTCATAAATACATCCCTAGGACCTAATAGTATATGTCATAGAATTAGTGCTCAATGAATTTTTTTACTGAATGAATGAACGGTTTGTTTTGGTTTTTCTTTTTTAGCCATCAAAGGATAACACAGAGGAAAGCCAGTTGGCTCTCTGAAGCAGATTTTCACAGGAGAATAGATCCTTAAGGGTAAGGTAGAGTGTGGGATTGTTTCTTAGTTCTATATGTCCACAGATATAATTCTATTGTTTGTAGTTTCTAGTACCATTGTTCTCCCAGTTACAAAACTTTGGAATCTTTTGGTTGGTCTTCCTCCTCCACATAATCAAGTGGAGTCTAGGTCTTCCTTCACAATAAATCTTATTTTCATCCTTTCAAATTGAGTATCTTTACCTGCACTGAAATTGTGCCACATGATTCCTTAATTGTTACATTTTCTTCTTAACATTTCAATGAGCTTAACCTTCTATTTGCTTAAAATTATTCTGTGTCCTATCAAAACATAAATACCATAAAACAAATTTGTTTTCTTTTATTATTATAAAGGAATTTAAAGTATTGTATAAAATTTTAATGAATAATTATGAAAAAAGACAATACAAATTATTATTTTTCCAGAAATGATCAATGTTAGCATGATGATTTATATTCTAAGATAATTTTTTATTTGCTAATACTTTCCTTTCACAAAACCATGCTTGTATTATGCATATTCCTCTTAATATGCTTTACCCTACTTAAAATATATTAAATGTTTTTCATAATATTTTGTTCAGTAACATTATTGTCTAAATGGTATTTTATGTTATGGACAGTGAATAGCTTATTACCCATTCCCTGATAAACATTTTCCATCTTACATGGTTAGAAACACTAAAATAAATGCTGCTGTGATAATATTACAATGAGTAACTTGTTCAATGAGTACCTTAGAAAAACTTGTAAAATATTATTTACATGATTTAAACATTACAGACAAAAACATTACAAATATATATATTTGTAAAATGAATCTTATAAAGTTAAATATATCATATTTTAGGACCAAGTAATTCTACCTTAGAAAATATATATAGTCACATTGCCTGGCAGAGAAGACATATCAATTTAAACTCCCACAAATATAAACAATTGGCATTTCAGTCACTAAAAAACAGATTAGATACAATTAAACAAAGAATTGCTGATCTGGAAGATAAATTTGAGGTAATTACTTAAAATACAGGATGCAAGAAAAAATATAGACACTATTGAAGAGGGGGGTAAAGGATATGAAAAATAGAATTAGAAGTTCATAATCTAATTGGGGACAGGTAATATCCAAAGATGCAGTGCCAAACATTTTCCAGAATCAATGAAAAATATGAATCATCAGAATGAAAAATCAAAATGAGTTCTGAATAGGATAAATAAAATTAAATCTCAAAACAGTGAAATAAAAAAAATGTTAAAAATAACCAGAGATAAGACAATTTACCTTCAATGGAATAGAAAGTAGAATAACTGTGGACATGCCAACAGACAAAACATAGATTTAAAAAATGGAATTATATATTCAAAGCTTTGAGGGAAATTAGATTCTATACTTAGCATAACTATTATTCAAATGTGAGGTTGCAATTTTTTTTCAGACAAAAATTGTGAGAATATTGCCTAAATTTCTTTACCAAAAGTAAAGAAAAGAAATGAGGAGTAAAAGTAGTATTTCAAAAAAAATATTGAACTTAGAAATTCGATATGCATGTTGGTAAATATACCTAAATATTGGGTGATTGAAACAATAATGATAATGATTACCTTTGGGAGTTAATAAGCAGAATAGAACTAAATACCCAACATCAACATTTTAAAAGAGAGAAGAGCAATTTGAATTAAAAGTTTCTGAAGACTTTGTATTGTTCAGGTTAGTCAACATATTGCTTAAATTAAACTTTTAAATTCAAGTTGGCAAATTTAAAATTTCAGTATAACTCCTAGAGTAAGTGAAATAGAAGGAAACTTAGAAAGTATAGGAAAAAAGAATATAAATAAAACAAAATGAATCTTCTAAAGTTAAATATATCATATTTTTAGGACCAAGTAATTCTACCTCAGAAAATGTGGATGCTAACATAATTGAATAATTTAATAAATAAGGAAGCTATACAAGATTTTTTCATGACAACATTGCAGTAGTGAAAAAATCTCAAAATTAAGTAAATACTCTTTGGTTTATTCATAAAATGAAATACTATACACAAGTAAAATAAGTGAACTATATATCTACATATGTTAACATGGCTAAGTAGCTGGAATATTGAGTAAAAAGGTAAGCTGTAAAGAAAATGTAGGGTATGATGCTATTTTTTGTATAATTTTCAGGCAGAACAGTACTGTGTCCTACATATGGCATACAAAAACTGAAGTACAAAATATGAAAGAGAATGTATTTTATAGCTTCAGAATGTAAGCTCCCACTGAGAATAGAGTGAAATAATTGGATAGAGCTTTAGCTATATAAAATGCTTTACTTAAGAAAAAATACCAATTTGAAGAAAGTATGGTAATATTTATGAAATCTGGTTTGGTATATCTCTGGATATCTTATATATTATTTTTCTTTGCTGTATATTTTAATCAATTCAATTTTTAAAATGACATTTAAAAGAAAGTATTTTTTCATATCCAAATAAATAAATGTTTTTAAGCAGGTTGCTTGAAATAGTTTGCTACTCAAAAACAACTTAGCCAAAACTTACACACTAGAAGCAAATGATATCCTTTTAAAACTATTTTGGCTAAAGACAAAACACATTTTCTAATGATACTCCAATTGTTCAAAAACAATCTTAGAAGCTATCTTTTTAAATTTCCCAAAGCACTTTGGTATGATGAGTTACCATGAGAACAATATTGTTTTATTTTCAGATCGCGTGCATACTTCATGAGCACTTCCTCGTCCAATCACTGTTTCTGAGTTGTGGTCAGGCAGTGCACAGACACTTAGCACCCAGTGGTGAGCATGCCAGTCCTACCCTCACGGGGCTTACTGTCCAGGAGTCTCCACATACCTTCATTCTGGACATGAAGTTCACCGTAAAAGTGAACTACAAACCATGGGGAGAGAGTAATAGTATACTAGCAGTATCATGTATGAGAAAATAACAGAAGAGAAGTGTGAAAACATAAAATAGTCCTAAAACCCAAAGAATAACAGGAAAGAAATGCTGGAAGCCAATTCTAGCATGTCATAATTCCAAGAGTTTCATCGAAAGGTTGATGGAACTTGGGGACTCAACAAGGGCTGAGTCACGTATGTTATCACCTGTTGGGAATGGCTAAAGGCATTTCCCCAAACCAGAAAAGGATACATAAATTGATTGCTTGCTGCCAAACAGCTCAGGGCATCTTAAACTACATGTTATTGCCTCCTCTTGGCCAAACACCTGAACAGCCAGAGGTAATTCCCCAATCTGACAATGGATTCTGTACCTAATCCTACCCTTTGATGTGTATATCTCCACCTTGCCTTAGGACAAATTGTGTTAATAAAAAGCAAGGGGTCTTGAGAAAAGGAGAACTTGTTTTTGTCAGCCAATCTCCTCTGCCACACCCCAAATACCTTTCAAAATTATGTTTCATCTCTGGACTCTTATTTAATTTATGCACAGCCCCTTCTCCAGGTTTCCTGAACCCTTCTAGATGTCGAATCAAGACCACCGGTGTTAAGAAATCTCAAGGTATAGGAAGATTTCAATAGTAGAATTAAACAAAACAAAAATAAACAAAATATTATGGTGTGAAGGGCTTATAATTCAGAAATAGGCTGTAGAGAGACAGACAGACCAAGAGAAAGATATGCAGAGAGACTTTCCTACGGAGAGACGCTAAGTGGTAGCAGTAACTAGGGCGCAGTGCAGAATAACACAAAATATGCCATTAAAGGGCATCTGGGAGAAACACAGCAGGAAGAATGAGAATGACCAAAAAGAAAGATGATCTGCCATGATCGCTTTCCAATTCCAACTTGATGAAATGGCAGGTATGTGACCCAGCAGTTGCAAATGCCATTTACCTCGTACCAATCCAGCCGTCTAATTCCAGTGATGTATGCTGAATTCCTTGCCATATGCAGAGCTGAAGAGGACACATTTCCCACACTTTCTTCACAGAACGCATCAGCACAGTATCCTTCAGATCTGGCTGCAGGAAACCTTGGCCGCCCAGCACATGATGGAGTGTCCTTCCTATGACAGAAAGACAACCATTGCAAACTTGGCGTCTGGGAATTTATTCCAAAAAAAGATGGAAATGGCTTCCGTGAAAGCAATATAATGAACGTTACAGCAGATCTCAAATAGTACAACTTGTCATTTGTTTATCCCCCAAAGGAATCTGCAATGAAATCGTAGGGTGTTGCAGATAAACGCCCCAGAGCGCACAGGGCAGTGATGAAGAGCGTGGGCCCCTGACTCAGACACAGCTGGGCTTAAATCCTGCCTGGGCAGCTTGGCAAGGGTGCGGCCCTGAGATCAGTCTCCACTCTGAGCCTCAGTGTCCCCGTCTGTTAAATATGGCAACAATGTCTCCTTGTACCCATCAGTTTTAGGGAAGTAGATTGGGTAAGTCAACGACTTAGCACTACTCAGCCAGAGTTGGTGCTCAATCTCTGCTCGCGGGGGCTTCCCTGAAGGCAGGGCCGTCATGGGTTATGGAACTGTGCTATGGAGGCTAACAGTGATCACCGTCACATTGTCCTACACGCCTCGTTTCGCTGCGACAATCTGGCTCTGGGCAGCTCCAGAGGCTTCCCTGACCTTCAGTGGACATCTGGTCCCCCGGCCTCAAGCTCAAGGTTAAGCTTTATTTTATATTTGTATTTGGCTCATGCTGCCTTCTCATCACCATGGCTAAGTGCCCTTACACTTAGCACCTAGAGCTGAAGCTGACAAAATTATCATTCGACAAGAGCAGTCTTCAGAATGGTAATGCATCATAGATTACTGAATGATAAATGAACAATAATTACTAATGATTAAACTTATAATTGGCTCCCAAAAAAACCCCGTGCTTCTATTTCTGCAATAGACACATGTCCCACAGTGGAAAAAAGGGCACCTCCCCCCCCCCCTTGGGCAGTATTGGAATGGAGTTATAGCCAAGTCACTCATTCCACTCTATAAGGTGAACACCTCTGATGTCATCCAGTATGTGTTTATCTCACAGAAAGCAGTCTCTTTTCCCAAATAAAAAAGAGAATTGTTGGGGAAAGAACACGTGGCAAATACAGTTTCAGAAAGACAGAAAGAGAACTGGAACTTCCCATTCGCCCAGATGCCAGCCATCTGCACACCTACAGCTGCACCTCATTTCTTATGTCACAACTGTTTTCCTTAAAATAAGGTGGCAGATTACTGTTACTACAGCAGCTCTGAGAACAGGGTATAGGCTTTACCATGAAGGCAAACATATCCGATTGGGACTATAGATTGGACAGGCACTCAGTAATGGCAATGAGTCAACTATACAGAAGAAGCCGCTGCCCTCCTGGTCACCCACCCTCCACATTCTCTTTCCTGAATGGAACACAGCGGAGGGAGCATGTTGACTAAGTGGCATGCCATGATAAGAGGAAATCACTCGGTACTAAATGAAAATGCAGAAAGCCAGCCTTATTTGGCTGAATCTCAGCCCTGGTGGCAATTAGCACAAGCCGAGAGTCATTTCTGAAAAACGTCCTGTATTTGAGGTTCACTCCAAAAGTTTCTGATCCCGAGTAATTTTAGAGGGAAGTGAGGACTGACCACCAGTCTTAATTCCTCTTAGAATACACCTTTCGTTAGTATTAATGGACTGATTCATGAGGAAATACGTACTTTTTTTCAATAGGTTATAAAAAGGGATTTTCCTTTTTGAATATAAAAAAACCACATCTTATGCACTCTACAATTAAGAGGGACAAAGAGCTTTGAAGGATAAATTTTACCCCAAATAAGTCTTATTTTCGTGGACAAAAGAGTGTAGAGATGTGGGGGAGAGGATTAGCCTTATCATATTAAAACCTACAGAGGTTTTTTCAAGTGCAGGTTTGTGGCATTGTCTCCCCCACCCCCAATGGCCATATTAAACTTCCTGCAGTCCCAGCATGTGTATGATTGTGAACCCCAGACAGCTCACTCGCTCTCTAGTCACCTACGTTCCTGGCACCTGACCAGAGTCCTGCATAGATCTTCCCTAGGATTCTAAAATCCTGGTGTCCGATGAGAGAAGCGAGGAGGTTGCTGTTCCCCCAAGGGACAGCTGGCACCCCACCCCATTTGTTCTTAGATTCAACTCACATCACATGTCGTCGGGTCTCTGGGTGCCTGGAGTCACATGGCCTGCTACCGTTGGACTTTTGACTGATGTCAAGAAGGCCGAGAGTCTCTGGCATTTCCGAAGTGTTTGGTCTAAGCAAAGTTGATATGAATTCATCTTTGACCAATGGTCCCTTGGCTCCAGGTCAATGTTTATGTGTGCCCCCCAATATTTTATTAACTTCTTAAATGGATTATGAGACAACCTGATGAGTCACAGATTGAACTTTGCACTCTCCACTGAATGGAGTTTAAGAGAACTCTCAGTCATTTTTGGTGTACGTTTACCTGCTGGAGGAGATAAAGCTTGTTGTTTCCAAACTCATCGCAGACTCCTGAGATCTGATTTTCTAACCTATCAGGCTCTTCAACCTCTGTCTGGAAGGGTGTGGGATGTCTTTCCTGGGCTCACCGTTAGCTGTCAGCTGACTGGCCATTTGCCTCTCAAGATGAGACTCTGTTGTTCTTATCATTAATACCACTGTGCTCTTCTCATCCCTATTTGAGGGTTCACAGAGATGATGTGAATGTATGCAAGCAGATCTTTAACATAGTCTCACAAATGCTCTGCTGGCCGAGGCCTTATGTAATTGACTAGGGAAATACAATGCCTATGTCGGGTCTTTAATCTACCAACATGCTGTAGCTTTATTTAATGAAAGACTTTTCCATGCTGGGTTACCAATAAAATATGAATTATAGGTAAACATCTCATCAGAGTTAAGTTCTTTATGTTTTAAAAATATGAATCCTACCTTCAGGATTTTCAAAGGGGAGTCTTTCCGATTACTCTTCAAGCTGCAGTTACTCTCAAATGCCCAGAGGAAGCGAATAGCTGTTGCATCCGATGCAGAACTATGGGTTCAAAAATCAGTACTGAGACTTTCCATTTCAGCCCAGCAGGGCCACCCAAGTGACATTTCCATGGAATAGAATCAACTTACAGTAAATTAGCAAACTTATACCACAAATGGAAATATTCCATTGAATATTTATAAGGAATAAAAAATTAAAGGTATATTGAAAAGGGAATGGCTTTTTATTGTTGAAATGTGTAACGCTTCAAGCTAATAGTTTAACACTCGGGCTGATGTTGAAGGGGAGAGTAGTTAACATTTTATGAGTAACTGTGCGATACTGTTTGTTATTACTAAAGGAAAATAGAAAAGGAAACGCCCCCAAGTGCACTTTGTCCATTTCAATTTCCAGTGACAGAGATATCCTTGGTGTCAGGAGTTGAATGGAAAGAGCACTGAACTAGGAGTCCGGGAACCTAGGTTTGACCAGTGCCACTTGGCCTTGATGTCCCTCTCTGTTAAGTAAGAGGAGAGCTGTGCTAGAAGGTTCTCTCCTGTGTCTTGGTCACACACCAAGCCTCTTCCTCAAAGATTCTGATTCAGTAGGTCTGGGAGATCCACTTGGAGCTTTTCGGGGTTAGATCTCACAGGGCAGCGTTCAGCTGAGGTTAAACTAAAATATGGGTCCACACTGAAAGGACCCGCGGGGCGCAGTACAGGAGAGAAAAGGAGAGGAGCTGGAAATCATGAAAACGGGAGCGCCGCATTCAAAGAGGCAGCAGGGAGCACCCCTGAGCCCACGTCACAGAATACGCAGGGGTCTATATTGTGCATTTCTGAAAATGAGATACGCTGTGATTGGAAGGTTTCTGATGTGAGCCAGGCACACCTACAAACAGTTTGGCTCCGACTTCCCTTTGCAAGGAGGGCATCTCTGCTCAGTGTTAAATGTCACAATTCCCTGGGTAAATGACTTTTGAAAGGTATTTACCTATCTCACACTGTGTATTAGAAGCTGCTGACTCTGCATTTTCTCCCTATATCTATATCCGCTCCTGCCACTGCCACCCTCCCTGTCGCCCAGTTTCAAAAACCCATGTCCAATCATGACCTCGCTTGTCAATTCCTTTACATTTCACTTCGTATTTATCTCTGTTCATCTCCCACTCCCAGGTCCCAATCTCAGCCATCTGATGATTGCCATCGCCTTGCCTCCAGTTTCCCAGCCTCCAGCTCATTTCCCCTTAAATCCACTCTACAGTGCTGGCCAAATTAACTTTCCTGGTTTACAGTTCTCATCCTGTTATTTGCTTTCACAAAATTCTACTTTTGATTATTTCTATGTAATGACATCAAAATTCCTTAGCCAGAGTCGGAAGGCTCTTGGTAATTTGAATTCAATACAACATTATGAATTATCCTATTCTATTTGTCTGTTCATATCCTGTGATTGAGCCAGGCTGATTGTGCCTATGTCATGTTCGTGAACCCATACTTCCATTATGTGATTTGGTGTACTCGTTCACATAAGTTGTTGAAACTCTATCCATATTCATTTATTGGAAAAAAATACTAGAATAAAATGACATCATCCTATGTTCTAGTATAATTATTTTAATTTTATATAGTCTTTTCTCTTTTACTGTTGTATATATGAATGTCTTTTCATAAAAAGTCTTTATATATTTTTTTGCATTCTAACTATAATCCCTTTCCATTTGGCCACATAATATTTGCAGTTTTCATTTTAATAGTTGCAGAATTTCCCATCCAGCAGATGTGCCATCATTCAGTTAACCATTCTTTGATCTATGGGTAGACATTTTGGTTGTTGCTAATCTCCATCTACTCTAAATAATGATGCAACTAATAGTTCCCTGTATAACACCCTCCTTTGGTTTTATTACCTTTGGAAAACTTTCTAAAAGTGAATTAAGCCAAAGATATAAAATGTCTATGGTTTTTTGATGTACATTGTCAAATTGTTTTCCAAAAAGGTTATACCAATTTTCACGGCCACCAATAATAATGAGTATACTATTTTTACTACAGATCATTGGCTCACAAAAACTATACCTTTTTACTACATACATATTTATAATTTTAATATTAGGAAATACACACTTTTAATATTTTGTTCATTAAATTTCTTCTTATGTAAACTGTGTAATTTTCTGGCTAAAGTTATAAATTTCCAAAGGTCATGGGCCCTGTCAGTCTTCCTTTCCACTCTGTAGTTGAGCTCAGCACTGTTCCCAGGCAGAGATAGCACTCAGCGTATATTTGTGCTGCTACTGGACAATTATTTTTTGAGATCTTGCATGTTTTCACCAATTCATTTGTGCTCTCTATATACTATGAGCATTAACCCTTTTTCATAAAGTAAATACTTTTCCTTCCTTAGTTTAACATTATTCTAGAAGGCAGAAAATTGTGGTAGAAACAACTGCTATTGTCTTTTTGCATCCTTATACTGCCTTAAGACCTAAAAGTTGTACTCTGTAGAGAAAAGAACATATACATTGAAATTTATGTTTATTTTTCTGTTTTATCTCAAAGCTTCCTTTAGGGGATAAACGCTTGCTATTTTTCATGGCCCATTCTAAAGGCACCTTTCCCAGGGTTTTGCCTATGTGTTAGGCTATGTACCCCCAACCACCATCACCAATGGCTGATACCTGGGGCTTTGGGTTTGGAACCCACAGGGAACCTCAGCTCTGCTCCTGGGTGTGGGACCATTTTCACCCAGGCAAAGGGATTTAAATTAATCCAGCTAACACTTTGAGATTTCAGATTGTCAACATTGCTATTTTTGCCGTAAATCTTCGTTCCAGCTATAACAGAGCTTTTGCCACAGTCCCATGCTGGGGAACCTGATGTTTTAATAGGGATATTTTGATAAGACTGAGAAAAACAAATCATTAAATTTTAGGTTCATTTCAACTACCAGGAGAAACCATGCACCCGATACTCTCAACCCATCCATAAGCCCCACTCTACCTGTCTGTCACCTCACTAAGCTCATGTTTCCCATCTCTGGGCATCACAGAAAAATAAAAAATAATAATTAGATTAAAAACCCAGCTTTGTCATTGTCTATTCTAGACTTAGGAATTGGATTTAAGTTTTCATCTTTTTTTAAAATATTTTTTTATTGATTTTGGAGGGGAAAGAAGAGAGAGAAATAGAAACATTAATGATGAGAGAAAATCTATAATCGGCTGCCTCCTGCACATCCCACGTTGGGGATTAAGCCCACAACCAGGCATGTACCCTGACCGGGAACTGAACCTGTTAACCTCCTAGTTCATAAGTTGATGCTCAACCACTGAGCCATGCCGGCCAGGCTATGTTTTCATATTTTAAGTCTGTTCAGTATCATAACCCACCTGGGTCTAAAAAGGCTCTTCTTATACTCATCAGTGTCCCCTCCATCAGGCTTACTTGGTGCTGGTTACCTGCCTATGCATTCAGTCAGTACCCACTCCCGAGTTCCTGTCATAGGGACATTTCCACCTGACATTTTCAGCCTCTCTGTTGGAACCTTCCCTGCTACTTCTTCCATTGTATATGTTCATTGTCATGTCTCACTTTTTCCTGATGCATCGGGATAGCTGTGTTTTAGCCAACCCCAACCTGAGACATGGGCCCCTCTTTTTGGAAGCTCTCCTTGTAATTGCTCCATAATTTCACCCCCTATGCGGCCTCCAGGGAGCCCCACCATATCATTTAATTCTTATTCTTCTCAACCTCCATGGCACTGGCCCAATTTATGTTATATCAATGTTATTTTTATTATGGCCTAGCTCATCTCTAGTAGACTGCAAAGTCCTAGAAAGCAAAAGCCATGCTACTGTGTATTTATGTTTTCCTCAATCCCATTGACTCCCATATGCTTTCACACACAAAAACATTTTTTGAAATAATACACTAGATGTGTCCCACTATCCTTCTCTTGACTTCCTCTTTGTACCTCGAACCCCTCTGCTTCAGTCAAATGTAGCTACTAAGTACTACTGAATCTTCATTTAGATTGTGTTTTCAACAGGGAAAGAAAAAACAAAACAGCTCCCTTTCTAGTTCTGTACATCTTATGGTTCTTCCCAGGCATCTTACATCTCGCTTCTCCATCAGGCATTCTCCCACCTAACCTTGGAGCCGCCTCCCCATTTGACATTTCTTCCTCTACTCACACTGTTAAACTTCATGTATCAGCCCAGTCCCACTTATTCCTTTGCTCCCTGAACTGAGTAAGTGTACATAGATGCATAACAAAACAAACTTCAGGAGGATAGTGCTGGTGAGTAAGGGTTTTGGTTTTTTCTGGTTTGTTTGTTTGTGTGTTTTTTTTTTGAATTTTTAAATTTTGTTTTGTTTTCAGTGGTGGCTATAAATTTGCATTGATCTGTTCACACTGCCTCATCCTGTTACTCTAATTGGGGAATTTGCAAAATAGCTTGGAAGAAATAAGATGGCATGGCTTGCTCATAGGATAGGGAAAGACAACTGATCCATGGGAAAACAACAAATAAATAACGTTGCTTCATCATCCCAAAGTTGAAAACACCATCATCCCCACCAAGACAAATTCTTATCCATTAATATAACATCTGTTTTATGTATTTCAGAGAAGCAAACAATGGACAACCCAGCACGTTTATCTCTGTTACATATTTATCAGAGATTCAGATATATAATAATCTTGTATTTGCTGTGCTCACATAATGTGCACATAAGCATTAGATATTATTGTTTATCGTCTGTAAATGTTGGTGCTGCTGATTTGGTTGCTATCAGTGATATCACCAAAGCTATATAGATCAAAACAAACATTGCCATTGTTTTCTTCATGCCATGCACACAGCCCACACAGGTAAGGAAATGGGGAGGCCTTACAAAATATAGGCATATTGTTCTGTAACCTCTACCCACGCTGGACAAATGTTCATTAAAATCTCTTAAAAGTGACAGACTTACATTCCCAATGTTATCAAAATGAGGTAACTCCTTCATAGTGAAACTAATATTTAGATAAGTGAGAAAAACAAAAACTGAGCTGCGGAGTTGACATAGAGATTTAGTTTGACCAGAATATTCACCCTTGGTCTCCAGGGACATGTTTCAAGGGAAACAACAATTCTGTACAGTCTTCCTACTCACAAATGCCCATTGGTCTTGAACTCTTTATTGGGTCTTGCTGAGAAGGAAGGTTTAATGTCAATAGGAAGGCTAGCACTAACCCAGGGGAGTGAGTTCCAATTGCAAAGGCAAACTTGAACAGAAAAAACTCAGGGCCAAAAGCTTTGTACACATCAAATTCTTCCATAGACATAAAACCTTCGTCCACTCCGCATTGGGCTCTTAAATGCTCTTAAGTTGTGTACTACTTATTATGCCCTATTATACCAGGTAGGTCAAAAGTAAGTTTACAGTTGTAAGTACACTAAACAGAGCTTATTCTTATATTATTATTTATTAACTAGAGGCCTGGTGCACGAAATTTGTGCAAGGGGCTCAGCCCTCACCGCAGCCGCGGCAGCTTGCCTCGGCCCTCGCAGCCCCAGCTTTGTCCAGAAGGTTATCCAGAAGGACGTCCAGAAGGTCATTTGGCTGTCCGGTCTAATTAACATATTACACTTTTATTATTATAGATTATTGTATTATTTTCAATTGGAATAACTGTACACTTACTTTTGCCTTACCCTGTATATTTGTTGAGCAGCTCATAGTGTATTATAAAGCCTTTTAAAATATTTTTATCTCCTCTGACTTCCCAAATACACTATAAGATAAGCTGGTAGAATCATCAGCCTACTGACGAGAGGGGAAGCTGAGAATATGAGTGTTGGAGCAACAAGCACGAGGACAGATCAGTGGACACTGGCAGAGCTGGAGTGCAAGCCACATCTCTGCCTCCTGACTCCTGCCCGCTCTTTCAGATCTGATTGCACTGCTTCATGCTAGATAAATGCATAACGAGTTTGACCCCGTCTGCCTCAAAAAACTGAACTCAACATGGGGATTGTGACATTCTTCCCATCGTAGAGCAATGGTTTCTTCTTTTGCTGAATGAGTTTCCTTAGGAATTAACATTTATATCCTCCCGATAAGACTCTCCAGGGTGCATATTACGGGCGAGCAATGATATGCCTTTGCAGTTAATGGCACTCAGTGAAAACTACCAGGGCATGTCATTATTAGGTCATAATACCCACCCTGGAGTGTCTTACAGCTTAATTGTTCCCTCTTCCATTCCAGAAACCAGCCAAAGACATATTTTACTAATGTTTCTGCTTTGTTAATGAGTTCAGAATGGATGAGCACATGTGTTCTGCCTGTCTGTCTATCAAGCATGTATCCAGAAATACATTCTGGTCACATCATCCACCATTCCAGCTTGCATATTTTGCTGCAAAAAAAGAAGTTTGCCATGGCTCTGATACTTCTGAAAGTGAAGATTTAGTATACAACGTCTGTCTAAATATTCAGACAATGAAAACTCATCATACTTCCCCTTCTGCCAATGTCCTTAGCATTTATGGCCTGATTATCATCTGTTTTTCTGCTGAAAATCGGCATCACGAGAGTTATATTTTAATCTGGACAAGAATCCACAATAGACCATTCCCAGTCTTTAGAACATATAGCTAGTTATCTTTTAATGAGTACTTAAACTTAGGTTCTTTCTTACCCACATTCACCAAACCTCTTCAATCAGAATAGGAAAGTCATTATGCACTTTCAGGTTCTAATTCTTCTCCCATATAGTCATACTTCCGTTATGACAACATCTATAATAATAAAAGCATAATATGCTAACTAGACCGGACATCCTTCTGGATGACCTTCCGGATGAAGCCGGGGCTGCAAGGAAAGTCCGGGTCCCGGGTGCCAGAGGGAAGCCGGTGCCGGCAGCCAAGGGGAAGGAAGGCCTACTCTTGCATGAATTTTATGCATTGAGCCTCTAGTCCTATCTAATAAAGAGGTAATATTCAAATTGACCATCACTCCAACACACAAGATGGCCGCCCCCATGTGGTCAAAGATGGCCACCCCCATGTGGACACAAGATGGCCTCCACAAGATGGCCAGCAGGGGAGGGCAATTGTGGGCGATCAGGCCAGCAGGTGAGGGAAGTTGGGAGGGACCAGGCCTGCAAGGGAGGGCAGTTTGGGGCAATCAGGCCTTCAGGGGAGGGCAGTTAGGGGTGACCAGGCCTGCAGGGGAGGACAGTTGGGGGGGGGGATCAGGCCTGCAGGGGAAGGCAGTTGGGGGCGACCAGGTTAGCAGGGGAGGGCAGTTGGGGGTGACCAGGCTGGCAGGGGAGGGCAGTTGGGGGCAACCAGGCTGGCAGGGGATAGCAGTTAGGGGTGACCAGGCCAGCAGGGGAGGGCAATTAGGGGCAATCGGGCCGGCAGGGGAGCAGTTAGGTGTCAATCAGGCTGGCAGGGGAGTGGTTAGGGGGTGATCAGGCTGGAAGGCAGAAGTGGTTAAGGGCAATCAGGCAGGCAGGCGAGCGGTTGGGAGCCAGCAGTCCTGGATTGTGAGAGGGGGCCCAAATTGGAGAGGGTACAGTTTGGGCTGAGGGACACACTCCCCATGCATGAATTTTGTGCACCGGGCCTCTAGTTTTAAATAACAAGCAAAGACTGAGGAGATACAGGAAGAAATAGCTGACCCAGGTGTGTGTGTGTGTGTGGTTCTAAAATATGGATGCCTAGCAAAAGCAGGCATTGGCTATTCAATTAAGCATGACATCTGAACCCATTACAAGGTGAGGGTTTCAGCTTCCTTCACAGTTGTATGTAGTAATGACTGAGGAGTGTAGGAGGCAGTCCCTACCACTACTTAGGAAGAGGAAGGTAGGAGACATTGGAAGCTCCAGGTCAATGAAACAAATGTAGCTTGGGAGCTGTCTAAGGGAAACATTTCTACAAAAGTTTGTGGTGAAAAGAAATTTACTTTGAATGGACTTGTTGTGTAATCATATAACAAGTAAAGAAATTGACTTAATAATTTTAAGACTTCCCACAAAGCCCACTTTCTAAATGGCCTCACTGGTTAATTCTAACAAACATTTAAAGAAGAATTAATACCAATTCTTCACCAGCTCTTCCAAAATATAGAGATGGAGGGAATATTTCTCAATTCATTCTATGAGACATTATGACCCTGATGCTAAAAACAGACAGACCTCTCAAGAAAACTACAGACCAATATCCCTTATCAATATAGAGGCAAAAATCCTCATGGAAGTACTACCAAACCAAATCCAGCAACATGTAAAAGAGATTATACACCATGACCAAGTGGGATATATCTAAAACACTTTGCAAAATTGGATTATCATCTGAAAAACAATGGTGTAATATAGCATAATAACAAACTAAAGGACAAAAAATCCTCATGATCATCTTGATAAACATAGAAAAGTGTGACAAAATTCAACACCCCAAAATGATAAAACCACTCAAGGAACTAGAAACTACAGGGAATTTACTCAATCTGATAAAGACTATTTATTTATTTTATTTATTTATTTATTTATTTATTTATTTATTTATTTATTTATTTATTTTCAGTCAAGCAAGGTCTTCCTTTACTTTTGTTAAATAAGATTCCGGAAGTATAGTGCAAACACTCAGTAGAAAAGTTGCGATTAAGAAACGTACATTCACAATTAACATGTCAGCCCGTTCACTTGTTTTTTCAAATAAAAAGAGGACAAAGTATTCAATGACTTGTCTCAAGGGAGCAATCTTGGAGAAGACTGGCCGCTACGTGTGCAGTTGACGTAAAAACAGACCCGCGTTGATCATACAAATCTATCGAGAAGGTGACGTCACCGTCGGTGCCCACTCCGCCCGCGTGCGCCCGGGCATCCTGGTGGGGGGACGGCCCTGCGGGGCTCAGAGGGCACGGCCTCCGCACCAGGCCCTGGAGGAAGGGCCCGGGTGGGCGTGGCTCTCCCTAAGTGAGGGGTCCATGCTAAGAGGTCACACTCCGCATCTTCGCGTGCCCGAGGTGGGGTGCGATCCGTGTGCTGGGGCGGGCGGGGGTGTGCAGGGCCCCGCTCAGGCTCCGGACCCGCCCTGTGGGGGACGCCCTAGGGGGACGCCCTGTGGGGGACGCCCTGTCGGGGCTGCGGCCAGTCAGCAGGTGGCCCGAGGCGGGCCGCCCCTTGCTGTGCATGCTGGGTGATTCCAAAGCAAACTAAACTCACACACACACACACACACACACACACACACGCACACACACACACACACACGGGGACTTCACGCATGCGACCGCGCGCGAATGGCTTGGGTGTCACGGTTGTCACGGGGATGAAGGCAGCACCGCTCCTCCCTGTGGGACGGCGCAGGGAGCGAGGCTCCCGTTGGGGTGGGGGTCGGGGGGCAGCGGGGGGGGGGGGGGGGGGGTGGATGGGCCGCAGGGCACCCTCGGGCTCCCGGACGGACAGACGGTCCCCTGAGACCTGTGCTTCGTGCCGGGGCTGCGTGGGGCTGCTGGTGGGAGGCGAGAGACACGTTCTGGCTGCCGGGGGGCCAAGTGCCCCCTGTGCGCCGGGGGCGGACCCGCACGCCTGACGCCCGCGGCATTAAGCCCCAGGCTGGACGGGTCTCCTGGGGGGCCGAGGTCACCCCTCCGTGCCAACACCAGTTCCCAGGAAGGGCCTGCTTTGGAAAGGGCAGCACTGAACCCTAGCTGCCAGGCCCGGGACTCAGGTCGGGAGGCGGACGCCTGCACGCGGGTCCCCCGCTCCTCACCCCCTCGAGGTCCCAGGACTCTGTCCTCGGAGCGCCGACACCGCCAGCAGGTGAGGAGGACACTGGGGGGCTCTGGCCAGGAGCTGGGAGCTGGGTGGAGTCCAGGTTCCTGGAGAGGTGTGTGTGGTGTGGGGGCGTCTGGGGACCCCTTTCTGCATCCAAGGGGCCTGGCCCTGGCTGACCGGGCAGCGCCCTCCTTGCTGAGGGAGAGTTCCCTCCGGGGGTGACAGGCTGTGCAGGGATGCAGCGCAGGACGGAGAGGGACGGAAGGCAGGGCCCTCCCGCCTGACCTTTCTGTCCTGAGGGGTCAGTCCTAAAGGAGACGGGCCGGCCAAGAGGACACAGGTCCAGGTGAGATGACCCCAGTGTGGGCGGGGGGGGGACCCCGGTGTGGACAGGGGACCCCGTGTGGGCGGGGGGACCTAGTGTGGGCAGGAGGACCCTGGTGTGGGCGGGGGACCCCAGTGCAGGTGGGGGTACCCCAGTGTGGACGGGGAACCCCAGTGTGGGCGGGGTACCTAGTGCGGGCAGGGGGACCCCGGTGTGGGCGGGGGGGACCCCGGTGTGGGCGGGGGGACCCTGGTGTGGGCGGGGGGGGGGGACCCCGGTGTGGGCGGGGGGACCCCGGTGTGGGCACAAACCCGCCCCTCGGGGCCCTGGCACGGTGGCACTTGTGTGCGGACGAGCTCGCAGCGCCCGGGAGGGGCTGTCTGGTTGTGCCTCTCGGCCCCCGACACCCTCAGAGGTTGGAGCCCCGGGGCTTGGCCCCTCCTTGGGGGGCGACGGTAACCGAAGGGCATGGGGGAGGCTGTGGGGACCACGGGCAGCATAGGGCCCCTGCCTCTCGGGGACACGAACGTGGTGTGTGGGGCGGTGGGACCGTGCGAGCCCCGAGCCCACTGCAGCCTGCTCACCCCGGAGCCCCGAGGGGACCTGACGGCGCTGGCCCCTGCTCCCCGCCCGGTGCCGGAAGCCAACCCAGCGGGAGCTGCCCGAGCCGGGGGTCTGCGGGCAGGGCCGGGGGCCGGGGCGGGGTGTCGGCCCCCCGGCGCCCACAATCCCGGTGAACCCAGCGCAGTCGGCGTGGGGCCGCAGGCGTCCCCGTTGGGTTAGTTATTGCCTCGGGGACCGGGGTCTGGAGCCTGGTGGCCTGGAGGGGGGCGGACACGCAGGGCCGTGCTGGTCTGGGGGGCGGACATGCGGGGGGGACGCCGGGCCGGGAGGCTGTGGGAGCGTGGGGAGGTCCGGGCTGTGTGCTGCCCCACTGAGGTCGGCAGGGCATGCGAGGGCCATGCAGGGGCACACGGGGTCACGTGGGGACACGGGGGTCATGCCACAGGGCAGAGGGTCGCCAAGCAGGGGTGGGTGCGACGTGCGGGAAACACGGCGCATCGGGGCTCTCCTTCGCTTTGGGGGTGACGGCGGCTCGAGCATCCCCCTCGAGGGCCTAGCATCTGTGCGTGAAGACTGTACAGGTTAGAAATAAATAAGGCAGCACACAGTGTGACCACAAAGGAAGGAAGGGCGGCCTGGCTGCGCTCCATCGGGAAGCTCCTGCCTCGGGCTCAGAGGGGGGCGGGGGGGGGGGGGGGGGGGGACCGTGTCCCCGCTTTGCACGTGGCTCTGTGGACCAGGTGCCCCCCAGGGGACGGTGAGTCTCCCGGGGCATCTGGTGTGGCCGCTGGGCTGTCAGCTGGCCCGCCCGCTTCGTGGGGGCGCGGTGGGGGGCCCTCACCTCCCGGGGCCTCGGCCCTTCATCTCTGAATGGCCCTGCCCCTCCTCCACCTCTGAGGGGTCAGAGGCCGCACCCCGAGACCCTCTGCAAAGTGTGCGACAGCCTGTTCCCCGCGGGGGCCGCGACCTGTCCCCCATCGGCTCCGGCCCGACACAGCGGGCCCTGGAGGGAGGCCCATCACGCTCACTGCGGGGGCCGCCCGGCCGCATCCCCGCGCCCACGCCTGGGGCCGCGGTCACGCCTCCCGGGTAGGAGGCCACGGGGACGTCCAGACTCACCTGCCATCACCGTCCCGGCTCCGCAGCCGGGACCCCGGGATCCAGGACGGTAAACTCCGCACACGCGTCCGGCCGGTTCTGCCAGAGAAGCACCTCCCGTCCGTCCGTCCGTCCGTCCGTCTGTCCGGGAAGCTGCTCATGGTGCGGGCGTCACGGGTCTTCGCAGTGAGCGCAGCCTCCACCGCCGCCACCGGGAAGCGGGACCGCACCGACCGCGGCCAGAGCCCCCGGCAGGGCAGGCGCCGGCTTCGGGCCGCAGGGGAGCCGCACGCAGGACGTGGCTGCAGGCCCAGGCCCGGCTCTCATGACAGCGACGCTCAAGAAAGCCAGCAGCCGCCCCCTCCGGCCGGTCTGGGGCCGGCCCCGCAGTTCTCCCCAAACTGTCAGTCCAAGGCCCGGTGGCTCTGGGCCCGGCCCCGCCCTCACTCAGGGCCTGTGGCAAGGCCGGGCCACCGGGCTCCTGCAGGCCCGCTCCAACCAGTCAGCCGCCCGGCCCGCCTGCCCGCCTGCCCCGGGGTCCCAAAGGTATCACATGATCTCACGCATCTAGGGGAAATAATGAACAACTTAAACTGATGAACAAAAGCAGATCCAGAGAGAGGAAAGCATCGATCAGACTGTCACACCTCAGAGGGAAGGTGGGGGAGGGTGGGGGTAAGGGGGAGAGATCAACCAAAGGACTTGTATGCATGCATATGAGCCTAACCAGTGGACACGGACACCAGGGGGTGAGGGCATGAGTGGGGAGGGATTTGGAATGGGAATGGGGGGATGAGGACAATTATGTGATACCATAATCAATAAAGAAAATTTTAAAAAAATAATAAAATTAAAAAAAAATAGGTCTGAACACCCAGCTGCCTGGCCAACCTTCAGAGGTCAGAGCTGCCCGGCTGACCAGCACGGGTCACAGCTGCCATGCTGCCTCGGTCTGTGCGGGCGGGGTTCGCCCCCAGTCACTGCCCAGCTGCCTTGGTCCGGCCTGGACGGCGCCCCTTCCCAGGCCAGCCGATGGCCCAGCCCTGCTCTGCCGGCCGGGCTGCTCCCACCGGAGTGACCGAGTGACCAAGTGACCGAGGCCCTGAGCCTTCTGCCCGGTGCCCCGCTAAGCCTACTTCCCAGCCGCTCTGGGGGGCAGGTGTGGACCGGGGGGCCGGGGTGCGAGCCCCAAGCCCTGCGGAGCCCCCAGCCCGGCTCCGACGGGGAGGCCGGCCATGGAGGCCGGGGGGCGGCCCGCGGCCAGGCTGGTCTGGTGGCCGGCTCGCCTGCAGGGACACATTTTTCCACTCCAAGCTCAGGGTCCTGGTTTGCAAGTTTCCGTCCGTCTGTCCTGCCTTCCAGGAAGTAGGTCAGCATCTCGCCCTTGCCCTTGACGCTGACCTTGCCCCGGCTCAGGGAGTGGTAGCCGCCCGGCCACAGCAGCCGCTGCAGCTCCTCCGTCACCTGGATCCTGCCCGGGACCCCAGTGCTGTCCATCCGACTGGCCACGGGGACCGTGTTGCCCCAGATGTCGTCCTGTGGGCGGCAGGCCCCGATCCCTCCGGCCACCACGGGCCCCACGTGGATGCCCACACGCAGCACGAAGTCGTTGTGGAACCGGTAGCTGATCTGGTCCAAGACGGGGAACATCTCCAGGGCGAAGTCGGCAGCGTGCCCAGGTGGGAGGAGACGCACCGCTCAGCCTGCACGAGGGCGGACACGGTGTCTCCTTTTGGGGGGAACAAGGGTGGAGGGGCAGGGGCACCCCACAGGCCAGCTGCCGGGGGTGGGGACCAGCCTGTAGCCCCAGTGGGATCGGGGACCCACATCCACAAGGCAGCCCTCCGAGCGGGGCCCGGCCCGTGGCCCTGGGGATGGCTCGTCTTCATCAGGCATTTTCGGCACCTACAGCCGCTGGTAGGGGACGAGATGGAGGCGCCGCGTTCAGCCGTGGGTCTGCCGCCAGCACTGGCCGCCAACCATCACAGGCGCCCCTCTCCGCCTGGCCAGCCTCCCGTTCTCCTCCGGGTCTGCGTCTCTGCCAAGGGAACTCCCTCATCGTCACCCGGTGGCCCTTTCTCTCCGTCGGGTGATTTCTGACGTCTGCTTTGTCTGAAATTGAGGCAGCTGCTTGCATTTTTTTAAATCACCTCCTTTTATTTTTAATGTATCTCTGTGTGCCTTGATAGTTTTTTCAACTGTTTCTTGTGGAAAACCTAGTTGGGTCTTTTGTATAAGCCACTCTGTCAGTCTGCCTTTCACTTGGTGTGTTTACCACTCACATATAAAGGGATTACTGGGCCATGGCTGGTGTGGCTAAATGGATGGAGCGTAGGCCCCACAGACAGAAGGGCCCTGGGTTCGATTCTGGTCAAGGGCAGGTACCTCGGTTGCAGGCTCCATCCCTGGCCCTGGTCGGGGTATGCAGATTGGAAGGCAACCAATCGATGTGTTTCTCTCACATCAGTGTTTCTGTCTCTCCCTCTCTCTCTTCCACTCTCTCTAAAAACCAATGGGAAAATATCCGCGGGGGAGGATTAACAAAAAATAAATAAATAAAGGGGTTACTGGTGTAGTTGGACTGGCGTCTGCCACATCCATATCTGTTTTCTTACTTCTTCCTCTTTTTCTGCCCTTTTGCTTTTTTTTTTTTTTGGGGGGGGGGGCGGTTGACAACCTGTGGGCCTTACTCTCAGCTCCGCACTGGGGAAGGGGACGCTCGGACAGGCCCCTGGGCCGACGTCCTGCGGAGGCTGTGTCTGGAGAGAGCCGGTCACTGACAGGCCCGCGGGCTGTGGCCCGATCCTGTGGGTGTGGAGGGCAGATGGAGGCCCAGGGTGGGGACCCGTGGGGGGGCCCCAGGGCAGCGGGGGCGGGGCTCTGATAAAGACTATTTACAAAAAACAAAACAAAACAATAAAACCCTACAGTTAATATAATATGCAGTGACAAAAGATTGAATGCTTAAGTGAATAAGATACTTATTCACTTTTCTATTCAACATCTCAGTATAAGTTATAGGCAGGGCAATTAGACAAGAAAAGGAAAGATATCTAGATTGGAAAAAAGAGGTAAAACTATCTCCATCCATAGACGCTTGTTCATTTATATAGAATGCCCTAAGGAATACTTTAAAAGCATACTAGAAGTAATAAACAAGTATAGAAAGGTTAAGGATGCAAGATCAATATACAAAATAATTGTACTTTTATATGTTGGCAATAAACAATTCAAAAATAATATTAAGAAAACAATATCATTTACAATAGTACCAAAATAATAAAATATTTAAGAATAAATTTAATTTAAAAAGTGAAATATTTATAGTTTTATAAAGTACAGAACATTGTTGAAAGGAATTGAAGAAAATCTAGATAAAAGACATATTTATGGATTGTAAGACTTAATATTAAATTAATCTACAGTTTTAACACAATTTATATCAAAATACCAGCTGACTTTTTTTTGCAAAAATTGACAAGCTAATTATGAAATGCAAATGGAAATGCAAGAAAGCAAAAATATCCAAAGAAATTTTGAAAAAAAAAAAGAACAAAGTTGAAGGGCTCATGTTTTCCAATTTTAAAACTTACTAGAAAGCTGCTGTAGATACTAGAAAGATACTGTAGAAGTGGTATAAAAATAGACATATATGGTAAATTATGAAACAACATTGGAAAGCCAGAAATAAGTGAATATCCATACAATGGAATATTATTGTATTATCAGCACTTCAATAAAAAAATGAAGTACTGATACCAACTGCAACATGGATGAACCTTAAAAACACGCTAAGTGATAGAAGTCAGTCACAAAATCACATACAATAGGATCGGATTTGTATGAAATGCCCAGAATTGGCAAACTTACAGAGACAGAAAGTAGATTAGAGACTGCCTAGGCTAGAGAGAATACGTTATGGGAGTGTCTGCTAGTGGGCACTTTACAATGCTTCTTTGGATAAAAAGATTTGAACATTAGATTCTGGTGATGGTGTGAATGGTACACATCTCTGAACATATTCAAAACTACTGAACTGTACACTTTAAATGGGTGAATATTATGGCATATGAGTTATATTTCAATAAAGTTGTTTTAAAAACAGTAAAACTGAAGAGTTTAATAAAATGAAAGCACAGACTATCAGAAGTATAGAGGCCTAGAAATAATCAGGTCAAGTGAGAACAGAAAGTAGGAATTTATATTAAGAAGAATGGTAAGAATTGTTTCCAAAAGAGTCAAATCTGAAATATATTTGTGGTTTGGCAAGAAGCCATATCTTTCTTTTGTAAACCGAACAAAATAAAAGACAATCAAAAAGCCTTGGGAAACAAATAGTTGTAAATAAAAGATAATGATCAGAATATGTAGAACACTAAGAAGTGTCATAATGTTAAGTACCTTGATATTTGGAATACCTTTATTCAAAAGGCTAATCCTAGTGACCTAAGATTTTAGTTTCCTATAAGTGACCTAACATGGGTATACAACAAACTGTATTTGTATAATTATGTTATTAAAACTTTGTTCATTATATCAGTTTTCAGTTCAAAGGATAAATCCATAGACAAGGCACAGAAGACTTATATGTACAGACTAAATATGACTATAAAATTTGATGCTATAGGCTTCAATCTCTTTTTGTCTTAAATGGTAGAGAATCAAGAGACTCCATTAAGTTTATAGATGAGGAATCAGGAGAAAAATTATAATATTTTAAAATCTAGAAGTAAGCAAAAGAAGAACTGATAGTATTTTTTTTAATTACAAAAGTTAAGAAGGGAGTTTGTTGAAAGTGAGAATCTTGTTGCCTAGAGTTTATAAAACAAAAAATATAAGGTTAAATCATATTATTTAGCATTATAAAGTTTAAAGAATATGAACAAAGACTTTAAAATAATTGCGTCTAAAAACTGTGACTGTGGTGAAAGTTGAGTATATTGTTCATTTATTGAGTGGATATAACATTAGAGGTTCTAATGTGTTACTTTTTGGAAAGTAAAAGTATTAGCAACAATATAAAAAAAACTAGAAAACCATGAGGATTTATTTAAAGGCAAACAAAAGCACATTAGACTTCATTAGAAACCTATGGGTGATGCAATCTGTCTTCTACACTTCTCTTTTATAATTTGAGCTCTAAAGATCACATGTTCCTCTTAGTAGGAACATGAAAAAGGTACACCTCAGGTGGTCTGGGGTCTTATTGGAGCATTTTCTCAGGACTGTGCCACCCAGTAGTGAGGTCCCAACGCCCAGGGCTTCGGGGCATCCTGGCAGCATGTTCAGGAACAAGCAATATAAAGCCAGGCATGGAGGGCTCCAGGCTGTCTCCGAAGCAGCCCATAGAGAATTGCTCTTTCATTGAGACTCTCCTCTCTTCAAGGTTATCAGTCCACCCACCAACTGCACTGGACCCTTTTATCATCCCCACTTCGTAGTTATAAAATATTTGCAATTATACAATATGCTAATTATGAGATGTCTACAAACAGCTTAATCAGTTGAATGCGTTTTATTATTCCTAGCCTAAACATTATGGACTCACATGAAGTCTCAGAGATCGGTAAATTATTCTAGACTGTAAAACTGCTGCCATACCAGTCAGAAGTTTTATTTGGATTTATGAGGCTTTCTACCTTACTTGGCGAGCAAGGTTTGGGAAAAATAACAGAAACAAAGAGCATCCTGGAGTCACCTGGTGAAGCCTGATGGGTTCCCATGAATTGCAGAGCGGGGACACCATCTAAGTCCAAGGAGGAGTCTGATCACCTGAAACCTTCACTGTCAAGTTGCTATTAATGTTAAGTCAGGTTCTTGAGGCACCTGGAGTTCTTAGAAGCAGTATTTCCCATCACAAGGTGCTTGGTTGTGTGTGTGTGTGTGTGTGTGTGTGTGTGTGTGTGTGTGTGTGCTTGAAACCAGACATCTATGTTGTATAGGTATGTGTAAACTAGAGGCCCGGTGCATGAAAATTCATGCACTGGAGGGGGGATCTCTCAGCCCGGCCTGCCCCCTCTCACAGTCCGGGAGCCCTCAGGGGTGGGAGGTGACCCTGCGATCAGGGGAAGGCGATGCCCCCATCACACCTCTGCTGCTGCCACTGCCAGCAGTGCAAGCCTCGGCCGGCCCTGGTTACCTGCGCCTTGGGCAGCCGCCATCTGAGGCTTGCCTGCACCTCAGGCCCACCCTGGCAGCAGGGCAGCTGACATCTGAGGCTTGTCTGCACCTCGGGCCAGCCCTAGGTGGCTGGGAAGCCGCTATCTGAGACTTTCCTGCGCCTTGGGCGTCAGCTGGGCAGCTGCCATCTGAGGTACAGAGGCGCAGGCAAGCCTCGGGCCGGCCCTGGGTGACTGGGGGACTGAGGGCGGGTCCAGCCACACCATCAATATAACATTACAGGTTCTAATTTGTTACTTTTTGGAAAGTAAAAGTATTAGCAACAATATAAAAAAAACTATAACTAAGGATCTCTTACAACACCATCTGTGATAGCACTATTTTTAAAGACAATTTACCTACTGCTGCCCCCCCCCCCCCCCCCCCCCCCCCCGGCTAGGCTGAAAGGACTGTTGGACTCCAGCGGCAGGCGCAAGGAGCGGCCAGACCTGCCTGAGGGAAGGTCTGGCTGCACTGCACACCTACCACCACCGCCCCTGCAGGACTGAAAGGACTGGGGGATTCTGGTGGGGCGAGGGAACTGGGCATTGCCATCTTGTGGCTGTGGGCGTCACCATCTTTGTGATGGTGTGACGGTCAATTTGCATATTCCCTTTTTATTAGATAGGATGGTGTATATGTCTCCGGCTATTCTGTTGAGAAACAAAGAAAAAAAATACTTTTTTCATTTCCATCAGGACCTTCAGGGGTGTACCACATTGACCATCCTAAAATAGAGCAAGAGAGGAAGTGCTCTGCCGTATTTATACTTCAATGTGTACAGCAAGAACGTACATTCCCAAACATACCCACCCCCAAATTAGTTGTTCTTATATCCAACTTTTTACAAAGTCTTTTAAACCACTGGATATTAACCCCCAACCCCTCAGGCCACCCCCACCCTCATGACTTAATTTTTTAACAACTGAGTAGTCTTTGGAAAAAAAATACTCCCTCAAAATCTCCTCAAACAAGGCTGGTTTGGGATTCTTCTGATGACCACCTCAATAAAATGTTCATGTATAGTTCAGTTGTCTGGAATTTTGTGTGTGGTACAGGCAGACTGCTTGTGACTCGTGGTCACATGTATGGCATTTCTCCCTGAAATTTCTTGCTCTAATTAACAGATCTAAGAGACATGGCCAAGTTGGAATGTTGTTGAAGATCAGCATATTCCAACACATGGAATAAAATGGGAATGTTTAGATTTATTCTGGGTAGTGATTAAGTAGGAAATTTTCCTAAATTAATTCATTTCTGCCACATAGTGAAAGTAGTATAAATTTAAAAAATTAAGAAGCCTATGTAATATGTAGGAGGCCAGTCTTTGAATTGGACATGATAGAAGAGGAGAAAGAAATAACTCCTGTTGCTAAGTTGTGGAAACCTAGGACCAGAACTCAAATAGGAGAAGGGTCCATGCCTCAGAAAAGATAATCACAGCGAAGGCATTTTTTAAAGAAGCTAATAAAAATGAAAACAGCAGATCATCTAACGCTCAATAAAAAGAGGACCTTTCGAACATACTTTCAGTAAGCTTCTAAATGTATTTAGAAACAAATTCCAACTGTATTCTTGAGAGACACCGAGTTAGGCTGACTTTGGAAGTTCCTTTCTACACTGGGTTTCCATTTTGTTGGAAGGAGATGTTTTCAGGAACAAATCCTTGCCATATTTTCTGAAAATTTGCATATGGTGGAATAGAGCCATGGCTATAATAACTACCCTAGAATTTAACTCTGCATTTACGTGCATAAAATAAGGAAGATGTGTGAATGTGATTATTTAAAATTATCTTTGTCTCAGGTGGGAACCGGGTTAATAGGCCTGGTCAAAGAAATGAAAATACCAATGCAGCTTTGCAATATCATATTTTGTTTCAGCAACAAAACCATTCTTCTGTTGCAGAAAGAGTCAAAGACCTCATGATTGAGTTTTGTATTTTTATTAACACTGGAAAATATTTTTAGAAATATCTTAAGTTTTTAGAATGCTATGTTGGAATAGAAAGAAAAGAGAGTTACCTAAAAAAATGTAACTATAATACCTGAAAGAAAAGTAGAATGACAACAAACCAATTAAATGTGGAAAAGGGGGTGAGGCAATAAATGTTAATGTCGTAAAAACTGTATTTAAAAATAGTGCTATCACAGATGGTGTTGTAAGAGATCCTTAGTTATAGTCACTTGTTTGTGTGTTTTTAAAATTATATATATATATATATATATATATATATATATATATATATATATATATTGCTTTTGAGAGAGAGAGTAAAGAAAAGGGAAAGAGAGAAACATTGATCAGCTACCTTCTTCATGCCTCCTATTGGGGATTGAGCCCACAACCCAGGCATGTGCCCTGAGCTACACCCAACCGAGCCACATCAGCCAGGGCCATAATCATTCCATTTTTGTCCTTAATGTGATTCCAAAAGAAATGTGTTAGTTCTAGAGGTGTAATCAGTTGAACTTAAAAAGCTGTGTTACTGTAGCCCACAAATAAATGAGCCTGAAATGGTTAAACAATAAAACAGTAGGCAGCAATGTTCAGATTTTAGGTGCATCCTGCCACACTCATATTATTCATGATTAATTGTCTATAGATAAATAATTATGTATATAGTTTTCTTTTTATAGTGTAGGATGAGATTTCAATCTTTCTGTTGTCATTATAAAATCCTAAATTTAAATGCTTATTAATGCACATGGGCTCAATTGATTCCAAGGGATAATTATTCTTAACAAGCTAGTGTCCAAAAAGATATAAAACAGATCATTATTAGAAGAGAAAAACAGAGAACTAATAAATCTGAAAGCATTCATCTTCACTATTAATGAAGAGTCATATGAAAACAAAAATGAAATAGCTTGCCTGTTGGACACCTTTATACACAATTGACAGAAATACAAATTGGTTTAACCTTTTTAGAATTCTGTGAATGACGGGCCTTAAGGATTGATGTACCTTCTGGCTTAGTAATGATGCTTCCAGGAATCTATTTTAATAAAATAGAAATGTAAAAAAATTTATGAACAAATATATTTAACACAGTGAAAGTTGGAAATAATTCAAATGTCTAATAATAGGTTAAGGATCAAATAAGTTATGGTTTATAAAGGAGACCACTTTATACTAATTATGCTTTTGAAAAATGTTAATAAAGTGACAAAACAATACATTTAAGCTTGTATTTATGAATATGTATTAATAATACTTATATAAAAAGTATAATAAAAATATATCTACACTAATAAAAGAGAAGCATGCAAATTGACCGTCCCTCCGCTACGCTCACCAGCCAATCAAGAGCAAGTACACAAATTAACCCAACAAAGATGGTGGCGGCCACGGAGCTGGAGCAAGCAGGAGGCTTGGGTTGCCCCTGGCAATGGAGGAAGCCAAGTTTCCCACCCGCCCTGGCCTCCCCTCAGGAGGGGCTGGAGAAAGAAACAAAAAAGGAGGGGCTGGGAGCCTGGGTCGCCAAGGGGCATGGCCAGCCTGAAAACATCCCTCAGCCACTCACCCAGGCTGGCCAGGCACCCCAGAGGAACCCCCACCCTGAGGGGCTGTGGCCAGCCTGAAAACAGCCCTCAGCCCCTCACCCAGACTAGCCACACCCTCCCATCAGGGACCCTGCCCCCATGGGGGCATGGCCGGCCTGCAAACCACCGCAGACCCCTCGCCCAGGCCACCCCACACCCCAAGGGAACCCCCACCCTGATCCGGGACACCCTTCAGGGCAAACCAGCCAGCCCCCACCTGTGCACCAGGCCTCTATCTATACTAATAAAAGGGCAATATGCTAATTAGACTGGGAGACCTTCCAGGAGACCTTACAGACGTTCTTCTGGACAAAGCCATGGTGGCGGGGCCAAGGTAGAGGTGATTAGAGGCCAAGAGGGAAGGGCAGTTGTGGGTGATCAGGCCAGGATGGGATGGGGGTAGGGGGGACTGTTGGGGGTGATCAGGCCAGTGGGGGGGGGCAGTTGGGGGTGAGCAGGACAGTGCAGGGGGGTAGTTTGGAGTGAGCAGGCCAGCAGCGGGGGGGCAGTTGGGGGCAAGCAGACCAGTGGGGAAGGAAGGTGGGGGCGAGCAGGTCAGCAGGGGAGGAGCAGTTGGGGGCGAGCAGGCCGGCAGGTAGAGTGGTTAAGGGCAATCAGGCAGGCAGACAGGTGAGCTGTTAGGAGCCAGCAGTCCCGGATTGTGAGAGGGATGTCCAAATGCCGGTTTAGGCCTGTTCCCTGTAAACCAGCAGTACGACATCCTTCGAGGGTTCCCAGATTGGAGAGGGTACAGGCTGGGCCGAGGGACACCCCCCCCCCCCATGCACGAATTTCGTGCACCGGGCCACTAGTAATATATATAAAAGCTAATGTAAGCTCATCATTTTTTCATTTTTTTTCCTTCTATTTTGTAATTTGCCAGTTCCCCTTCCAACACCATTTAAAAGATATAGTACTTTTAGAGTCAGAAGAAAACCCAACAACAAAACTTAAGTGAATATTATTGTTTCCAAAAAAGGCAAAAAAATTTAAGATACACCCATTATAGGATGAGTCTTAAATTCTACCAGTTTGCCAGTGCCCCACAATAAGTTAGTGCACTAACATGTTTCAATAATAAGGCTTTTTACTGGGCCTTCTTTTCGGTAACATTCACAACCTCGTTCTCAATTTTTTTTTTCAGCTTTTCAATAGCAGGCACTGAATTCATAAATGAAGCATTTATACTTCTCTGCCGACAATATGACAACACTGGCCGGCCATGGGCGAGGGCCCGATAAGAACAAATTTGGTGTGCACGTTTCTCCTTCCATTTTTCCGTCCTGGATTTCACAGCGCTCCGGTAATGCGGCCCCTGAGTCACTCCCTCCAGGTCTGGCTCTGCTGCTGATTGCTTGCAAGAGTCCTGCAGCGGAGAAGAGACCCCAGAGGAACATTCCAGTCATGTAGGCACCATAACTTAAAACCACTGTTAAGGACTTGGCTGGAAATCTAACTTCCTGGTTTGGCTTTTAACAAGATGCTTGCAATGTAACGCCACTGCTTTCATGAACGATGGCTAAAGAACTATTAATGACACTAATTAAGATGTGTGACTATCATTTAGATACTCCTCCTTGTTGCTTTCCAAGTACAAGCTATGTTACCTAACACATTAATTGGTAATGATACAAATGCACATCTTTCAACTACAAGGTCAGTTTTTAAAGCAGGGCTTTTATTATTAATGAGTTTTAAGTTCCTACGCAGTCCACGTAGGGATTCCATTAACAAACCTTATCATGCTCCTCTTTAACCCCAGTGCAGCCATATCCCCCTCACCCACCCCGAAGAGTACGGTACCTTGGGTTAGCATTTCAAACCTTCATCCGGCCTTAAAGGTACTTTCCAAAGCATTCAATATACACTCAGGACCTACCGGTTTAATTGTTTGTATTTTTAAGTAAGCCCATTTTCTGGTTTTTTTTGACCAGACATGCAAAATCAAAATGCTATTTATGTGAAACCCACTACTCACCTACCCAGCATGTCTGCCTAAGGTAAGTTTTGTGCCTCTACAGTAATCATAGAAAACAAAGAATTTTCAAATACAGCCCCTACTAGTATAATGCCCTGCTTATTGTCTTGGAATTCTAAATGGCAGAGGTTGGTAGAGTCTGAAATAAGGTTAGCCCCAGTAACGCACATAACAACACAGCATCTCAAAGTGAGGGTCATGTTAGTGTTTCCACTTTCCACAGCGTCAGTTCTATTTTTTACTGCTCTCAACACGGACTCCACACCTATGGTTGCTGCTCTTTCTTAACTCATCCAGATCCCCCTGCTTTCAACATAGTCTCCACTTATCCTGGCAGCTCCTAATTCATGGCACTCATAATGTTTACATCCTATGGAAAACACAAAGCAATTTACTTCATTAAAAATATTTTTGTGAAGCCTTTTTCTGGAGATATGTTTAAGGATGATGTGCCAATTACTCCATGTTGTACACTTCTCTTTCCTTTTTCTAAATTAAGGCGGTGTGTGTACAGTTCTTGTGTTTGTCACTGGACAGAGCATCTAATTATTCCTTGCTCTTCCTACATATTTTCCAGGAAAAGTTAGTAGGAGAATAGTAGTAAAAGCCCAAGGATGTTTATAGAATCCTCCTGGTCTCAGACCTAAACCTAGACAACAGTGTCCAGATCTGTGTTTCATATTTGCATAGCAGGATGTGGGTCAAGTGCAAATAGTGTCTGGGAGGGCATGTATTGCTAAAAAAAAAAAAAAAGCATATTTCTTATGAGTATTGTTTTTTATACTCAAAACTAAATTCTCTAAAGCTTGACAAAAATCATAGCTAGGAGGAGGTACACAGAAATTGAGTCAGAATTAATTCAAAGTTCTATAGACTAGCCTTAACCGGTTTGGCTCAGTGGATAGAGTGTCGGCCTGCGGACTCAAGGGTCCCAGGTTCAATTCTGGTCAAGGGCATGTACCTTGGTTGCGGGCACATCCCCGGTAGCTGATTGATGTTTCTCTCTCATCGATGTTTCTAACTCTCTCTCCCTCTCCCTTCCTCTCTGTAAAAAATCAACAAAATATATTTAAAAACACACACACAAAAAAAACAACAACACCAAAGTGCTATAGACTAAACCACGTTGGAGAACACGGAGCTGGTGTTATTGGGTTAAGAACACGGGGACATGGAATGACTTGTCAGGTTTCTCTCCATCTGCTTTGCTTTGTTAATTGCAGCGAAGCTCCCCTGGGTCCAGATACCACTGCCCACCTTTTCCTTCTATCCCTATCCCTCCCCGCCCCACCCCCCAAGTCTAATAAGTGGCTTAAAAGGAAATTTCTCATGGAACGTGGATGCAGATAGTATTCAGGTCACAGCAAAAAGTGGCGCCCGTGCAGCTCAGAGAGACAGCTAATTGTCAAGTTGAAACTTCAGGTTCAGAACACGGGCAAGAGGCAGGCGGTGGGGGAGGGGCGGGGCTCCATCCAGCCTGTCTTCTCATAGTCACAGTTTGCTTCTCATGGGAACAAGCAGCATCATTTGAGAGTGCTTCTGAATATATATATATATATATATATATATATATATATATATATATTCCTCTCCAGAGGTTTTGTGGCTCATGAAATTTTTTCCAAAATTCTTGCAGCTAGTGGAATTCAATCTTGGTGTTGCTTTTTCTTGGAGCATTTTCATTCCTTCTGACTCTTCAAAAGTATTTTGGAAGGAGTGAGAAGAAGCTGCCTCAGGAACTGTGAGCCACGTGCTATGTTGGTTCTAATTTTAGTCCCGAATCACTCAGTTCCATTGTGCAGATAAATGAATTGTCACAAACTATTTGCAGAACCAAATTGAGAACAAGCCGCCCTTACCCTCCTCACCTTGCTATTCTGAACCAGATCTGCTTGGGAATAGACCTGGTATTCGTTATTCCTTCTTTAGCAGCAAATCATGCCAATATGCTACCTTTCCCCATACATTAATCCAAGATTTACTTCTAATTAAGCAATAACTTCAAATTAAAGGCATTCGAGGCATCACTGCGCAGGCAGGGCTTTTCTTCGAAGCTGGCGACCCTCTGGGAATCCTAGCCCAGACTGTGTGCCAGGCAGCCTGGCTTTCCTGCAAAACACGTGGCTCTGCCCTCTGAATGACGGATCATTTTATCCACATGTGTGCACTGTAAACTCTCTTTTATTCTGATTACAAATAACCACATAAATATAAAGCCAATCCTTTAACCACACTGGCAAAATTTACCTGTATTCCTTGATTTCCACAAGCCCGTGGCCAGATCTTACAAGTTATTCCAGGCACAGTTTGGTGAATTAATGCTGAGGCCCTCAGTCATGAGCAAGCTTGAAATCACATGGCTAAGGACACCAGCAGCAGCTGGATGGTCGATCCCGGGATGATGGCACAGGGATGGAGGCCATGCCATTGGGAGTGATTTTCCAAGTGATGGAGGCCATGACTTTCCAAGTGATGAAGGCCATGCCATTGGGAGGGATGGGAAACATTGAATGATGGAGTCACAATCTTCACATCTGCACAGACAAAATACAAACAGATGAATGCCAACTACCCCCATAGGGTGGCATAGGAGGGACTGGACCGCACAGCGTCATGTGGTCAAGTAGTTGGGAGTCAACTGGTTGCAACCTTCTTGGATGTTGACATTGTTATGTGATTGGAACACAAATAGGAGAGTGGACTTCTATGGTGTCTAGAATAAAGAGGGTGATATACTAGTACAGAGTCATTCCACTCCTCCCAGCTCAGATCTCAGTAGGAACGTTGAACTCAACCCAGGGTGTTTCTCAGAATGATAATTAAAATGCACCCATATGAGGGAATCAGAAAGGAAGACCCTAGAAACTGGCATGGTGAGGAAGAAGAGGTGAAGGTCAAGTCGGATTTGGATCCAAGCTTCGTAGTAGGTTGAACTAAACTACCTGTCTAATTCCTTTAAACTCTAAAATTCTAAGACTTTAGAATTATCTTATTGACTCAATTATTTTTTTTCAGTCTTCTTTCTACCAAGCAGGTTTTTCTACAGAGAAAACGTAGCCATAAACCCATCCAAACAATATTTCTCAAAGTATAGTAATTCCCACAAAGTTGTCAAACTAGAGAGTAGGGTAAGGAAAACATAACAAATGTTTCAGCATTTGCTGGTTACAAAATTGCTAACTGTGGAGGACTATATTTATTTGTTTGCTTTATTTTCTAGGAAGGAAGCTTTTATGTGTTCGAGCCATTTCATAAATAGAAAGAGCAATATATCACTCACCTTTTCTCCTTTCTTTCTGTCACAACAAATAAGAGCTAACCCCAAATCGAAAGAGTGCTTTGTAGGCACTGCACATTTTCAACATCCCACCACCCAAAGAACTGTTGCTACCAACAGTTTAAATGCAAAAATGCTGAGAACTGGAAAAAAGAAAAGAAAACCCAAAGCAATAACTAAAAGAACCACCCCTCCATGATATCTTAACTTGAAAAATATTTCTGCGTGTTTATTATACAAGAATTGCTTCTAATAATATGATACCTGGAACTCTGATTATGTTCAATATTCTTTTCACAGAGGTAATAATCATGTAAGATTTCTAGGACTATAATGATCTCAGAAGACCATCTATGGTATCCTTATCTTTAATCTTATAAATCTCACATCATTGAGAGGCTGTTGCTATGAGTCTTCAACGGTGCTCCTCAAACTCATTTACTGGGAAATTGTTTATGAATGAATAGGCCAAATCACACGTGATCTGTTTTCTCAACCCCTTTTCTACTTCTTTAGTTCTTATTGAAGATGGAGAACTACCAATAGTGGAGCAGGTCTACACATAGTCCCAGGGAAAGCATGGGGCGGGGCAGAAGCAGTCCTCTGCCACAGATGCTTAGGTCTGGAATTGTTTTTAAGATTATCTTAGACAATTTTATTTTTCTCATGGGCTAGGGAAAATAATGCGCCTCCCTGTCCCCCAAGATGTTCATGTCCTAATCCCCAAGCCCTGTGAAGATGTTACCTTACCTGGCAAAAGAGACTCTCGGGACCCCTCTTGCAGGGTGAGAGCTTTGTTACATTGCAAGTAATAAACTTTGCTTCCCTTTTGCTAACCACTCCCTTGTCCATGAATTCATTCATTTCTGAAGACAACGGACCCAACAGTTCACAGTGGCGTCTCATCTTCACTTTGCCTTGTTCTGCCCCTCAGCACTTTTTTTTCTTACCTAATCCTAACCCTAACCCTAACCCCTAGCCTTAAGTCCTAACCTTTAAACCTAATTCTAACCCTAGCCCCTAACCCTAACTCTAACTCCTAACCCTAACTCTAACCCCTAACCCTAACCTTAACCCTAGCCCTAACCCTAATCCCATACCCTAACTCTAACCCCTAACCCTAACCCTAACCCTAACCCTAAACCTAACCCTGCCCTTAACCCTAACCCCAACCCCTAACCATGTTGCCATGAATTCTCAGTGGAAGCATCAACACTAATTCATCTTTCCATTCCCGGGGTCTAGAATAATTCTTGACATGTCAAATTATTTAATTAATGTTTGTTAAATAAATAATCAAGTATAGCATTTATTTATATAGCCAACAATCGTTTAGTGATCCCTATATGCTGGGCATGGAGAATAGAAAAATAAGTAGGAAATACCCACTATATTCATCAATAGCACATATGCAGTGGGTGAGACAGATACTTTACCAAATAATCCAAGTGCTACATGATGAAGCTGCTGTGGGGATCAGAACATTGCTGTGAAACACAAGGGCGGGCAATATGCTTTCTACCTGGGAATGAAGCATTTCTTTCGGGTCAGGAACCACCGGGAATAAACAGCTAACTTTTAAGTGTCATTACATTAGCTCTGCCCAGGAATTCTTTGTTCTTTAATTCATGTATTTGATTGCTGTTAACTTGGTCAATCAGAGTCCAAATTAACATTGGCCATGGGCAACTGTTCCTGCTTTCTCTCAGGGACGTCACAGAGTCACGGAAGGAAACCACCAAGGAGATCATGAAAATGCCACTCTTTAGTGTCAAGATGCCTCTTCCAGTTCCTGCAAATAGATGCTGGGACACTTAGAGGGACAACATGTATCTCCCCATTTGGGGGCTGTATCTCTGCTCTGAGTTTTCACCATCTTACAATGAACTTATTTTCAAAGAACATTGTTCTCAACCAGAAGGGATTGGGATCCGGCTGGAAGGGGGCATGGGTGTATGGAGATGTTGCCCTCCCCTCACCCAGGGGGACACTTGGCCATGTCTAGATATACTTTTGACTGTCATAACTCAGGGACTACTACTGGCATCTAGTGGCGTCTAGTGGATAGAGGACAGAGATGCTGCCAAACATCCTATAGCCTACAGGACAGCCCCTCACAACAAAGAATTATCCGCCCCAAATGTCACTGAGGCTGAGGCTAAGAAATCCTCTCCTAAGGTTTATGCTCTGCTATAGAAACAGAATAATAAATGCATATTTGCTATTTACTTACAAAACTAACGTTGTAATTTAAAGGACATTGACTTCCAAGTTAATCTGTGTGTTTTTCAACTAACCACCAAGGTACTGGAAGGATATATGTTTCGTAGTGTTCTAATATTACCCAGCGTGGGAAACTACACTCTCAAGTTGCTGAAGAGCAACCACAGGACCCTTGAATGAATGCAGTCTGCAAGGTGGTTATAAATGCCCCGTAGGCAAGAGGCTTATTGACTTTAAACCTTAACGCCTCTTTGCAATGTTCAACCTGTGACATTTGGCCACATTCTGGATAAATATTCTGCTATAACAAAATTGGTGTTACTAGCTCTGCATTAAGGGCTCAGCTAATGAGACAGGTGAGTGAGGCACTAAGGATCTCTCTATTTTTATGATGCACACTTAGCAACAAGGGAGCTTCATTCCAGGATAGAATGTCAAACCTAAAGTGAAATATTATCTATAATAAATGAGGCTCCTTGAGATTATTATGTAGCACATTTTCTCAGGTAATAAAGTCATCGTGTTTCACATGGCTTTATTCTTTTAGGCAGAGGAAAAGAGAGGGGAGTTTGTTGGTATTTTGCATTTTGCTTTTTTTTTTATGGGTTTCTTCCCATTCTTCTTGTGCCAAATGTAATGTTTTATGACTATTCATGACTTAGACAATGGTGCTTTCGGCAGTCAATAGCAATTATCCTTGTTGAGAACATATAATTCAAATTAGACCAATATAGACTCTTCCTCTTCACTTTAGTGTTTAGTTACCCAGTTAGATTTAAACAGTGTACAACATTAAATGAATGATTTTCACTAAAACCTAACTGACATTTAAAAGTAGTTTTATTTATTTTTGTTATTACAGAGGAGTAACACAAAATTTACTTTCTTTAAAAGGTATAACATATCAGTTAAAATTAAATACTTCAAGTTTATTCATTATGTGGTTCATTTACACCTGGTGCCTGAAAATGATAACTTTGTATACTAGGCCAAAAATATACAAAAAGAACAGAAAGTAGGCATATAAATAGTTTTTCTTAATAAACAATAAATTTATGCATGGTTTAGGTTTGTAACTCTTCAGTTTAATAAAAGTCAAATCAAAGACTATGGTAGATGTTATGGATTGAATTGTGTGCCCCCCCCCCCTCCAAATTCATATATTGAAGCACTAACCCCCAATGTGACTGTATGTAGACATTGGGCCTTTCAGAGGTAATTAAGGTTAAATGAGGCCATAAGAGTGAGGCTTTAATCCCACAGGACTGGTGTCCTTATCAGAGAAGGAAGATACACCAGAGATCTCTCTCTTCATGTGCTCACAGAGGAAAGGCCACGTGAAGACATAGTGAGTGAGAGGACAGCTGTCTGCAAGCCAGGAAGACAGGTCTTACCTGAAGTCAACCCTTTATCTTAGACTTTGAGTCTCCAAATCTGTGAGAAAATAGAGCCACCCAGTTGTGTAAGCCACCCAGTCTGTGTTATGTCATCTTAAACAGATTAATCAGAGGGATGTCAGTAGGATAAACCAAGTTTATCTTTTCACCAAGTTTTAGACTTTCTCAAATCTAGATGTGTGACCAGTGACATCACAGAAAACCATCAGTCTGAAACAAGGACATCAGTCGTCTACTAAAGTCCAAGGTCTTGCCCAGCAGGAATCATTATGAAAAATTGTTTCTATTTTTACCAAATGCACATGGAACATTTCACCAGAAAATGTCTAAATTCATCTAAATTTAAGTAATCAGGGGTCTAAAATTCTGCATTTCAACTCCCTCCTCAATGCCTGGAGCAGCATAATCTAGTGGAAGGACCATGGGCCTCCATGCCAGACGAACTTGAGTGTGAACTCCAGCTTTATCACAAGGGGCTTGATGGTCTGAGGCTGGCAACTTAGCCCCTTGAGTCTGTGTCTTCATCAATGGAAGAGGATAATAATAACAACAACAATATTGACCATTAAGAACAATAATGGTCAGTTGGATTTCGAGGGAATTAGAGATAGTGACTGTAACTGCCCAGTACAGTGACCAGCAACGTAACAGTTACTCAAGGGAAGTAGAGGCTGTTATTATGACGACGTTGAAGATGAGGCATGAACATCTCTACATTTAGAAGGCCAGGGGCTAGAAAATAGTAAGGTCCACTCAGAAGTATCCCTCAGAAGATATTTGCACTAAATTTAGGAGGTTCTAATGAAAAATCCTTGAATAATTTAGAAAAACATGAAGGGCCAAGAGGCATGGTTATACTTCAACTGATACCCTTCAATGCTTCAGCTGTCCTGCTCTGAATGTATGTGGTGCAACCTGTGCTCTTGGGGGTTGGGAGAAGGGACTTTTGTTCATTTGTTTCTTTGTTTTTAGTCTCACAGTATATTTTTCTGTCAGACATGTGGCTCAGCCTTGTATAGTCTTTGTGATGACAAATGGTTAGGACCTAGACCTATGCAATTGGATTTGCAGGCAGACTGGATGTGAAATGAGAGAAAGAAAAAAAGTGATCAGGGATGACTCCATACTTTCTGGCCAGAGCAACTGAAAGAACAACACTATCACAAACCGAGATGGGGAGAGTAGATCTTAAGTGTTCTTACCACACACACACACACACACACACACACACACACACACACACACGTAACTATGCAAGGTGAAAGGTATGTCAATTAACTTGATTGTAGGAATCATTTCACCATGTGTATGTATATTAAATAATCACATTGTACACCTTAAAAACCACATTGTACAACCTAAATTTATACAGTTCTTATTTGCCAATTTAAAAAAAAAAAAAACTAGGAAAAAATAAACTGAGATGAGGTGGAAGGTTTGAGGAAGAAAACGTGGGTTTGGGGAAGAAGGTCTGGGTTTCCGTTTGGATGTTATTTAAAAGTCCAAGTGTTTTGGAACTGCTGTCGCAGCATGTGAGCTGCGGGAGGAAGTGCACGCTGAAGGGACAGGCAGGTGGTGAAGCTACCAGCCTACAGGTCGTGCTGAGGAATGTAGACATGACCCTACGGGCAGCAGGAAGGAAATGGAGACCTGTAATATGGAAGGACAGGGTGCTTAGGGGATTAATTTACTCGAGTATTTTCTGAGACCAAACCATTAGCTTCCTGATGGCTTATATGTTTTTTATTGTTGTTGTTTTATTTTGTTTGATAATCCCTAGGAAAGAGCTTTACCGACTGTTTTCATTTAACAATTTCTATGAGAAAATAGATTTAGTGACATACTTAGTTTTGGTCAAACTGCATGAGTCTAGTTTCCTCACTCAAAGGACATCACAAATTATCTCAGAGGGATATGGCAAGAATTACATTTCCCAGTTTTATCACTTCATTTAATGTTGTGAATGTGCTCTTAAATACTAAATGACAATAATTCCACCAACATATCTGACCTAGTTATAGATTGGGATCAAGTGAAACTGTGCGAGAAATTGGAGAGTTATAGAGGTAAGCAATGGGGGAGGGATGAAGAGAATTAAATTGATCAGGACAACTCAGGCTGCACACACAACCTCTCTTAATCCTGCAGTCCACACACATTTGATGGGTTCTCACTTCTCTTGGGATAATGGTAGGAATCCCCAAGAGATTTTGATGGCATTTTCTCACTCACTTGAAGCAACTCTAATGCATTTTGAAGAAGTCAAATAATAATTTATTATTTCAATAAAAGTCATGCCTTTTCATATGACATGCTTAGTACTTCATCTTAGATGACATCTCTTTTCTACCTGTTGAGAAAAATTCCAATTTAAAGCCATTAATGAGAATTGGGCAGCAGTGTATTTATGAAGAGACATAACCTACATTTGCAACTTATAAAGTACTAGTATTTTCACATACACAGTATAATGGATAATAAACAAATAGGGGTCATTAGCAGGATAGTATCACATCATAAATGTAAGAATAAAGCACTGAGGAAGTTTGAAGAAATAATAAAATTAGTAATCTCTAACTTATAAAAGATGCAGAGGATTCATCTTTAACCTCTTCCCTCCCAATCTGACCTCTGAGCAGTTAGCAAAAATATTCCATTCTAATTTGCAATATCTCCTCTGCCTACAAAAAAAAAAATGAATCTTTTAATAAGAGTAAGGGTTCTCCAGAGAAACAAAACAAAAAAGTTACATCTATCTATCTATCTATCTATCTATCTATCTATCTATCTATCATCTATCTATCATCTATCTATCTATCTCTATCATCTATCCACCTATCTATTTATCTACATATCTATAGCTATAAAGAGATTTATTTTAAGAAACTGGCCCATGCAATTGTGAGGAGGGGCAAGTCTAAAACTTAAGTGGAAGACCAGCAGACTGGAAACTAAGGCATGGTTTCTCTGCTGCTGTCTTGAGACAGAGTTTCTTCTTCAGAAAACATCATTTTTTGTTTTTAAAGCCCTCAACAGATTGGATGAAATATTATAACAACCCATGGCCAAAGCCCAATAAAACTTGCCCTGAATTCTTAAATACTTCCAACAGGGAAATAAAAACAAATAATATGTTCTCCAGTGATTAAATATTATTTTGCTGGTAATATAATATTTTCTGCTGCAAGTATTTTGTGTTTAACCTTTATTGATATTGCATCATTTCCTATAGAAGGCAGTCCTAGCATCTATGTTGAAAACAGGACTACAGAGCTGACAATTATGATTAAAAATTATTTTTGGAGAAAAATACCAAGTTGAACTGTTAGTCTGATTATCACATTCTAATATATTTATTATCCTTATACACAAATATGATATAGCTGGTATAAAAATGTTATCTATTTGTGACAAATTCCAAAAACTTTACATTTTTCATTCCTTATAACAAGTGCTATGTGGAGTTTCATGGTTAATAAGATGTTGTTACAGATGTCAGTTTGATCCAGACTGAGATGATGCTTGGTTGCAAATCATCTTGTTTGTTTTCTTACAGTTTCAGGCTAACCTAATGCAACAGATTTTTCAGATCAGCTTGACTGCCTCAGAGCCTTTAAAAAGCTGACCCACTTATTTCTGTAAGAGGGAATGTCTAAGACCTGAGAATACACAAGACTTTGCTAAGTGGAGATAGAAAGAGCTGATTTTCTAGAATAATGGATGCCTTGAGGTCTTTCCACTGATTTAACATTTTAGGTTGTAATTCTGAGTTTTTACGTATTACTACTGAACCAATTGCTGTCAGCTGCCTATCCATCCACCAGTTACATAAAACCAGGTGAAACCGTTAATACTGATCGCTACCAAGAACAAATAATCAATTTGAACCACACTTTGATCATGAAATGACCAGATGGGCCAGAAGACACGGCAAAGTAATTTTGCTTCACGATAACGCACCATCACACACTTCAAAACCAGTTAAAGACATGTTAAAAAAATCTTGCCTGGGAACTATTAACACACCCGCCGTATTCACCAGACCTTGCTCCTTCAGATTACCACTGTTCCGATTGATGGCACACGCATTTTCTGAGCAGCACTTCAAAACGTATGAAGAAGTGGACAATTGGGTCTCTGAATGCTTTGCCTCAAAACAAGAAAAGTTCTATTGGGACGTATCCACAAATTACCTGAAAGATGGGGGAAATATGTAGCTAGCGATGGACATTACTTTGAATGAAGCACTTTTGATGTTTCTCTTGAAATTATTATGTTTTCTTTGATTATAAAATCCACATTATTAACCAGTATACCTGTTAGCTATGTGGAAAAGCTATCCTATCTAATGAAAGAGTAATATGCAAATTAACCATCACTCCACTACACCCACAAGCCATGCCCACCAGCCAATCAGGAGCGAGTTTGAAAATTAACCCAACCAAGATGACTGCAGCCATGGAGTGAGCAGAAGGCTTGGGTTTCCCCAGCAATGGAGGAAGCTAAGCTTTTCACACATGCTGGCAGGCCTAGGCCTCCACTCAAGGCTACAAAGTTTCAATTATAGAAGATAAATAAATCCCAACAAAAATGGCGGCAGCCACAGAGCTGGAAAGAGCAGGAGGCTTGAGTTGCCCTTGGCAATGGAGGAAGCCAAGCTTTCCGCACACTCTGGTAGGCCCAGGCCTCTGCTCAAGGCTACAAAGTTTCAATTATAGAAGATAAATAAATCCCTCTAAAGAGTAATATGCAAATTAACCATCTCTCCACTACACCCACAAGCCATACCCACCAGCCAATCAGGATCGAGTATGCAAATTAATCCAACCAAGATGGCTGTGACCACAGAGTGAGCAGGAGGCTTGGGTTTCCCTGGCAATGGAGGAAGCCAAGCTTTCCACACACTGTGGCAGACCCAGGCCTCTGCTCAAGGCTACAAAGTTTCAATTATAGAAGATAAATAAATCCCAACAAAAATGGTTGTGGCCACAGAGCAAGCAGGAGACTTGGCTCTGCTCAAGGTTACAAAGTTTCAATTATAGAAGATAAATAAATCCCAGATACCAGGGCCTCCGCTTGGGTCACCGGGGTGTGTGACTGGCCTGCAAACCACCACAGGCCCCTCGCCCAAGCCACCCCACATCCCAAGGGAACCCCTACCCTGATCCGGGACACCTTTCAGGGCAAACCAGCTGGCCCCCACCCGTGCACCAGGCCTCTATTCTAGCTAATAAAGAATAATATGCAAATTGACTATCACTCCAACACACAAGATGTCTTCCCCCATGTGGTCAAAGATGACTGCCCCCATGTGGACACAAGATGGCCAGCACAAGATGGCCAGCAGAGGAGAGCAGTTGGGAGGGACCAGGCCTGCAAGGGAGGGCAGTTGGGGGCAATCGAGCCTGCAGGGGAGGGCAGTTAGGGGTGACCAGGCTGGCAGAGGAGGGAAGTTGGGGGCGACCGGGCCTGCAGGGAAGGGCAGTTTGGGGGGACCCAGGCCTTCAGGGGAGAGCAGTTGCGGAGGACAGGCCTGTAAGGGAGGGCAGTTGGGGGCAATCAAGCCTGCAGGGAAGGGCAGTTAGGGGTGACCAGTCCAACAGAGGAGGGAAGTTAGGGGTGACCAGGCCAACAGAGAAAGGGCAGTTAGGGGTGACCAGGCCAACAGGGGAGAGCAGTTGTGGGGGACCAGGTAGGATTGGGCCTAAACGGGCAGTCAGACTTCCCTCGAGGGGTGGTAGGATCGGGCCTAAAGGAACAGTTGGACATCCCTCGAGGGGTCCCAGATTGGAGAGGGTGTAGGCTGGACTGAGGGAAACACCCCCCCATGCACGAATTTCGTGCACTGGGCCTCTAGTATAAAGAATAAACTCTGAATCATTAAAACTATTTTACCTTCTCTCTCTTTTTATTTTAATTTTAGGGAATATGAGAGAAGTAGAATCATTCTGGAAAGAATTTATATTTGTTTTACTTTGGGGCTAGTATGTTGATTTACTTGAAAAATCTTCCTTACTCTTTAAAATAATGTTCATGACTCTACTTCAAAAAGATGACACAAGGGAGAGAATCAATTTGCAAAATCTATTCTATGTGTCAATCAAACAAAGAGTATGGTTTTATAATAAAAATTTCCATTAGCAACAATATAAATTAGAAATGTCATTTTTTAAAAGAAAAAAAAATCCCCATTTAAAAATCTAGTCACCCATATATTTAGAAAAAGGCAACTAATAGCATGATGGAGGAGACAGTGCCAGGGATGACCGAGCTGTCCACTCAAACACTGCAGGAACACATCTGTGCACGGATTTCTCAACTTATCAGACTCTGAACTTTTAAAGCAATATGATGGGAGATAGGCAGGAAGTACATATTAGGATTCCCAGGTCTTTTAAACATGCAATTTAAAGCATTTCTTCCTAGCAATCAGTTTCTTTAATTGCCTGCTGAGTGATCAGGAATAAGCCTCACTTTGCTTAGATACTGTCTTTATGTCTTTAGATAACAAAAAATGTCTTTTCTCAGCATCTTTTAGATGCCCTAAGTAGGGTTGTATAATTTTAAATACTTCACATGTACCCGACTCAAAGGCAGTGATGGATGCTGATGTTTTTGAAATGAAGGTCAATTCAGTGTTGAAAAATATATTCCAAAAGGAAAAAGAAAAGAGAGAGGGAGAGAGGAAGGTCTGTAGCGTTGACAAACAATGACGTGAGATTAGAGAAGTCGGTAAATCAGCCTCCTTTCCATTATTTAGTGCTAATATAAAGCAATCACCAAATTCCTTTAAAAATCGAAGGTCACATCTCATTATTTTCCAAAGAACTGATGGTACATCATAAAGTCCGAAAGTAAAAAATTAAAATTCACCAAATACAAAATAGAGCTCTCATCACACACACACAAAAAATTAAATTAAAAAATTTAAAAATCCATCAATAAACTCAAAATGGGGGGCGGGGGACATTGCAAAATATATCATTTCTCACTAATTGAGTATTCCTTTCACTTTTGTATTTGATAGACATTTTATAATAAAAAATACATTTAAAATGCCTGTTATTGGCAATACATCTCCCCTGGAAGCAATTGTAATATGCTTGTAAATTAAATAATAGTGACTCACTTTTGGTGCCATGAAATGCTGGACTAATGTTAGTGAAGACTGGACGAGTCCATCCATCTTCAGAAAGAGCAGTGGAGAGGGTCAAAAAGAACAGATTTGTCTCATGGATCTGCTGTCTAGATGAGTGCATTTCTTTTAAATGTATTTGCTCTTTAAAAATATTGTCATAACACTTAGAAGGCACAGCTGATTCCATGCATCTCATTTCTCACGTACTTACTGGAAATATACATAATTTGAGTTGATCAGTTAATGATTTATAAACTGACCTATCAAGACACTACTTCAAGTAACATCTCTGTAGTCAAGTTTTAGATACCAAATTTCCCACGAGGCTTTTAGTTTATACTCTAGCAATTCAAAGAGTGACCGCAAGACTTTAATTCTTGTATAATTCTTTCACTTACAGATGTATTCTGTTTTATCCAGCTCTTTCAGAGGATACCACTGTAATGTATCCATTTCTCCTCTCCTCTTTTAACACCCTTCCTCAAAAGCAGTATTTGATCACTTACATTTTTTTCTCTCATTTTTAGCCAAGTTTCTGTACTAGCTTACAAAAAGAGTGCAAAGTATATATTCATGATAGTGATACAAGATTGAGGAAGCAAACACCAACTTCTTTCACTATAGCAATCAGGTTTACTCTTTCCATGTCAATTTAGAATATTTCCTCACCTGATTTTTTTAAAAATTCAGTCCTTTTGTTGTTGACCTTGATATGACCAGCTGAATCTGCAGCCATAAACTGTGTCATCCTGAGCTTTTCCCAGAGCTGGCCCGTATGCCTCCATCCACAACGGAAGCCCCTCTGCTCAGAGAGGCGCCCGTGCCCACCTGGGACTGGGCTCAGCCTGCCCTTCAGCGGAATTACCCACCACAGAAAAATGTGTGCAACTCCTCTCATTTGGAAAAGCCTCAAATGACCCATGGAGAGGTAGGTGGGGACAAGGGAAGTTTTCTCAAAAGGAATTAGGGCATAAACAATGTAATGATAATGATGACTTTCCCTGCCTTTTTGCACAAATTACCCTAAAGGGAGAAATGTAGAAATGCAAAGGAGTATGGCTTAGAAGTCCAATGTCCATTGTCTCTATTGTAGTTGAATCATAACTGCTGTTTTTCCCCAATGTAACTGGGTTAATTCCAAAGCCTTCAACCCTCACAAGCTAAATAACTCATGCATTCAAAGCTCTGAACAATTAAAAAATATGCACGTGTTCCTTTAAAAACACGTATTTCTCCTTAAGAAAAGGGAGGAGGTAGGGAACAATATATATAATTATACATGTGAATCTAAAGCAAACCATGGATTTATAACAGAGAACTAGAAAATGTTGAGATTCTATTTCTACCTGACTTATAATACTACTTTCAGCCAATTCCTTACATTCTCTGTCCTAGGTTTATCATTTAAAACATGAGGTTAATGATTTTTCTCAGAAGGTAATGTACAATTTATTTAATTTTAGCGAATATTAGTCAGCCACTGCATGGCAAAAAATAAAAATTTGAAAACGTAATTATTATTTAACAGCAAAGTGTGTTACAATTGCTGAATTCTATTGGAAATATCCTGCTTGAATGTATAGGCATTCGACTAAATTTTATTTAATGCCCACAGAGCAATTGCACAACTTTTAGCACTTAATCCTCACTAGAGATGGCAAAAATAATTACATTAGATTAAACTGCCTAACACACACTGGGAACATCAGATCAAATTGGGGGCTAAGGAGAGGGGACATCAATTTCCATAACTAAGTTTTATGTGTAAAAGAAAGTGACTTTAAAGTATTAAGAAGGAGGAGTATTTTCGTCCTTGGGCCATACATTGGCTTTATTTGAATACTAGGGGCCCGGTGCACGAAATTCGTGCACTGGGGAGGGGTCCCTCAGCCCAGCCTGCCCCCTCTCACATACTGGGAGCCTTCAGGGGATGTGCATTGGGAGCGGACCTAAGCCGAAGTCTGGCCTCCCTTTGAGGGAGGCAACCGGGCTGATCAGGGGAAGGCGCCAGCCCCGTCAACCCGCTGCTGCAGCCGCTGCCAGTCACTGCAGCCGCCAAGGTATTTTCATCAACACAGACTCCAGTCCCTTCACTATGAAAAAATTAAGACTTTCTTTAAGCATTTTCAAGATGTGTCTTTCAAAGAATATGACATTTCTTTATTTTTCTTTTTATCCTCACCTGAGAATATGTTTCCATTGATTTTTTTCCCTTCCTTCCGATCCCAGGCTCGGCCCCTTTCCAAGCCTAAAGCATCTGCCCCAGGCTTTAGGCTTGGGAAGGGGTTCCCCCCTAGCACCTCCGATTGCAGGCTCGGCCCCTTCCCAAGCCTAAAGCCTTCGCCCGATGGCCGGCTGGTAGTGACCTGGGTGCCAAGGAGGTTCCTGGGACCCAGGTATGTATGCAAATTGACTGCCATCTTTGTTGGGTCAATTTCCATACTCACTCTGATAGGCTGTGGGCATAGTGGAGGTTCGGTCAATTTACATGTTTCTCTATTATTAGGTAAGATATTTTACTCTGCTACCCTTCAAAAAGGAAAGCAAAAAGTAAAGAAAAGCATCTATGAACTGATGTAGTCATGTGAAATTCTAGAATAGGGAAGTCTATAGACAGGAGGTAGATCATTGGTTGCTTTGTCCAGTGGGGGGATTGGGTGGGGAATAAGAGCATGAGGTTTCCTATCAGGTATAAAAACATATTCAAAAACTGACTGTGGTGATGGGGACACATATCTGTAAATATACTAAAACCACTCAATTGTATAATTTAAATGGGTGAATTGTATGGTATGTGAATTACTAGTATATCTCAATGAAGCTCTTTAAAAATAAAAATAAAAAAAGATAAACTAGCCACCTGCTATTCGTTCTCTATTTTCTGAAAGCATTTTAAAAATCCCTCTTTCCTTTCTCCTATTAATTCTAATAGTCTGTGACTTTTAATAAAAATAAACATAATGTACTTACATTTATTTCTACCATCTTACCATCCTACTTCTTTAGTGGTTTTTCCCCCCTTTTTTGCTCTCTTTTAATTCTCATTTGAGGTTGTCCAGTTTTTTTCTCACTTCTATTTTGTTCCTCTCCCAAATAGGATGGCATACTCTTTATTTAAATTTAACATAGAGAGTTAACTTAAAAATGCAAAAGGAAAATCATACAATATTTTCCTCCTCTAGAAATGAACAGCTCTTAGGATGTTTATCACCAGTTCCTCCCTTGAGATGGGTATGAAATAGTTTCACATTTTAATTCTATGTTGTATCTGATTTTTAACTCTACACATTCGATGTTAGTATTTTGTTTCATAGCATCAAGGTTGAGATGAACAGGCATTTTTCATTCATTTTACTCATAGTGCCTTCTTGTGCCTCAGGTCTGCTCTCTGCTTTTATTTGGCCTCTTCTTTTATTTTTTAGTATATTTGGATTGATTTCAGAGAGGAAAAGAAAGGGAGGGAGAGTTAGAAACATCAATGACGAGAGAGAATCATTGATCCAGCTGCCCTCTGCACGCCCCCTACTGGGGATCAAGCCCACAACCCGGGCATGTGCCCTGACCAGGAATTGAACCATGACCTCATGGTTAATAGGTCAATGCTCAACCACTGAGCTGCATCGGCTGGGCCATTTGGCCTCTTCTTGAAGTATGTTCTTTGAAAGTTTCTTGGGTAAAGGTATTCTTGTTGATCTACAAATGTATTTCATCCTTATTCTTTTTTTAAAAATTTTATTTTATTGCTTAAAGTATTACAAAGAGTAGTGCATATGTCTCCTTTTTTTCCCATTTGACCTTCCCCCGGTCTCCCCTACCCCCCAGTATCTTGCGTCCATTGGTTATGCTTATATGCATGCATACAAGTCCTTCGGTTGATCTCTTACCTCCCCCCACAACCCTCCGCAGCCTTCCTGCTGAAGTTTGACAGTCTGTTCAATGCTGCTCATACTTATTCTTAAAAGTTGTTCTGAATGTGAAATTCCAGATCAATAGTTATTGTTTGTTCAGCGAAGATATTGATCTACTCCATTGGCTTCCAGTGTTACTGTTGAGAAGTCACCTGCTTCTCAGTTTGTTAAACTTTCAAGTGTGATTTTAAAAAATCCACCTGCATTCAATGTCACTTCTCTGTCTTTGGTATCTACATTTTTACTATTATGTATACTGGTATATAGAGGCCAATTTATTTTTATTTATCTTGCTTGAAATTTATTGAGTTTCCTGAAATTAAGGATTTATCTCTCAACAATTCTTGAAAACTATTTGCCATTATTTATTTTAATATTGTCTCTCCATCCCATTTTTTCAAAATTTCTTTTTATTTCAAATGCTGGTTAAGTGACTACTAGACATTTCTGTCCACCAGGTGTCTTAAACTCTTTCTCATGCTTTCCATCTCTTTGTCTCTTTGTTGCATTCTGGATAATTATTCATACATATAATTCACTCATTCTTTCATTAGCTGTATCTAATCTACTATTAAGCTTCTCTTTCCAATGTTATTTTTGAATGATTATACGTTTTTAATTCTAATAGGTTTTTAATATTTAAGAACATCTTCTTTATAATTAGTATTGTTACTATTAGTATTCACTCAGCAGTTTTCTCCTAGCCTCTCTATAAACAATGGAGCACACATTCCGACTGAAACTGACAACCCATTGGCCTTCCTCTCAGTTTTTCTGGCCTTTATGGGTTCCCGACTGACCGTGGACTTGGACACATTCACATGTTGAAATCTTAATTTCTCGGTGTGATGGTTTTGGGTGGGGGGAAGGGTGGGATGTGCTTAGATCATAAAGATAACCATAATGAGTCTAATCCCAGACTTGACACATTCATATATTGAAATCTTAGTGCCCAGTGTGGTGGTATTGGGGTGGGGGTTTGGGATGTACTTAGATCGTAAAGGTGGCCACAATGAATTAATAATCTTCACTATGGTATTAATGCACTTATTAAAGAGACCCCAGAGAGCTCCCTGGGCCCTCTGCCCAGTGAGGACAGAGAGAGAAGTTGGCAGTCTGCAATGAAAAAGAGGGCCCTCATCTCATCATTAGGGTGCCCGCACCCTAATCTCAGACACCCAGCCTCCAGAACTGTGCGAAATGTGTGCCTGTTGTTTATAAGCTACGCAGTCTGTGACGCTTTTTATAGCAGCCTGCATGGACTAAGACAGGTATTTATATGAAATAGGACATTTCACAACAAATCAATCGTTGGTCATCTCTCCTGGCCTGAGATTTAGCCACTTAGACAGTATCTGTAACCACAGAGCTTGGCTAAGTAAGAACCAGTGAGCCATCCTTAGACTTCAGTTTCTCTTTGGCTGGAACGCTTTCTTAGGAGAAGTTGTTTTGTGGCTTTAGGCAGTCACGAGGGCAGGTCCCTGACACCTTCCTGGGAGGGCAGCTTTTCCGCTGAGAGAGCTTCCGGAGCATGAAGCGGTTATCGCCCAGCTCAGAAATACACCAGCAGCAAACACGGACACGTCTACCAGCCCATGCTGTGTCGTTTTAAGAAAAAGTCTCAAACCATGAAAAACAATCACATTTAACAATTCCTCTGAGAATCTGTTGAGGAGGTGGTGGATAACTAGAAAGTACATTTTGTGTGGGATTCCAAACATGCCTGCAGCCTCATAGCTCCCAGATTTCTCAATGTGCTCTCTGAAATCGCAACAGAGAAAGCTGATTCTTGTTATCAATTATAACTTCAAAAAGCCCATGGCATTTTTAAAATTTCTTTTACCTTTGGTAATGTACAAGCTGAGTCAAATCTTTATTGTTTTTTTTAGAACTCTGGTCTACTAAGTAAGGGGTGCCAAAGTAATAGACTGGCCTATAGCAAGAAATATGACAATTTCTGTTGGCATTTGTTCTTATATCATTCTTTTTAAACTCCATATTTTATATGTTTATGCTGTCTAGAATATATATTTAAATTTCTTTAATGTATAAAATGCATTGACAATTACAGATATATGATTGTGACATAAATATTAGGGTGCTATAGATATTTAAAATATGGAACTGTTCCTGCCTCAATTTCAGCTCAATTTTAGTTGAAATTTCAAAGGATTTTTTTAAAAAGGAAGAAACCCAAACAATAAGATGTAGAGGACAAGTACTCTCACATTCACATACGCAGAATTACCAATCGGTTATGCAATCCTTAGGTCAAGATAATTAAAAAGTTAAAGAAAAGATGAAAGGAAAAAGTTGTCAGACAGCTGTGGTATATTTTCTCCTAATTTCCATGGGAAGCAAGTAAAATTTGTTTCCCCCTGACTTAAACCTGAATGAGAGGGGTTTTAAGGAAGTCTCTTTGCATGCTGGGTTTTTAGCCGATGTGATCTGGAAGATCCAATGGTTTTGTGTCTGAATCATGCCTGAAGAAAATGTTTAAGACTTAGATACTTGACAGTAGGATGGACCAAGTATCCTGAAATTCTATTATAAATACTCCAGTAACATACTATGAAGGAGTGTATGCTATAGATAAATAGAGATATGGGTTATTCTGAGGGGCCTTCTGAGCTCCATTTCTTAGGCACCTCCATATACCAGGCCACATGGGGGTTTGGTTTGAGGGCCCCCATTAGACCGCTCTGCTATGTGTTCACTTCTCTCGCTTCCCTCCTTGTGTCTGCTCGTGGACTTGCTAAAGTTCATAGCCTTTCCCAGAGGACTCTGGAAGTCCGGCAGCTTGGTCTCTAAATTAGATTCTCCTTGTCTTTATGGAGAATATTTATAGCATCCCTTTGTTCAGGTCTGGAAATTCCCAGGAACAGCCTTCTCTCGGCAGCTCACCCAGGAACCACATGAAGGCAAGAGAGACCGAGAGACAGGCTAATGGGGGTGTCAGTGTTCCTTGGAATCGGGGCAGTGTGCTGATGGCTAAGAATTACTGGATGAGTATTAGCAGTAACAATAGTAGTTATAAACAGGTGCTCCTAAAACTGATGGGGACATTAAGAAAAAAAACTATTAGAATTTTAAAAATGTACAAGCATCAAAAAAAAAATCCAAAGGAGAGGTTTGATATGTCTGGAAAAGGAATAAATTAATGACATGTAAATACATTCTGAACATGTATTTCAGCCAATGAGTCTAGGGTCTCTTGAAGGAAAGAAATGTACCTACATTAAATCAACATTGGAATAGTTTCATTGTGGGGCAAGAAATGAGGATTTCAGGAGGCAAACCTTAGCCTAGAGCAAAATTTGCCTCTTCTCCTTGAGGTCCAGGGGTGTTAGCCTCAATCCCAAGGCGTGGAGATGCCTAGGCATGCCCAACATGGACAGAAAACTGGCAGAAGAACAATATTCTAACAAACCCCACAGCTAGACCTGGGCTGTGGGGTACTCATCCTGAGTAGCATGAAAAGTATTCTACACTTCCCAGTCTTATCCAAAGAAGGAGGTTTTATTAGAACTATTGACCTGTTTTTCCCTAAGAGACAATCATGGGTGGTCCCAGCATGTCTTATCCCCTTACCACAAGGTAAGAGTCACTAAGGAATGAATGCAGCCCCCGTTCCTGAATTGTGGCTGATTTCAAAATTAACATGCAAAGATTTGCAGTCTTCAAACATTGCTTTCTGACCTTAACTTTTCCATATTTCCTTTACCAACCACATTTCCCCTTTTCAGAATCCTAAGGATTTTTTTTTTCATCTTTGAATGAGCTAAATAAAAATGGGTTAAGTGATGAGTTCAACAGGAACAAGTTTTGCTGATGGTCCAACTGAATGAATGTAGAAGTTCATTCAAATGCAGTTGGAAGTTTACTTTGGCTTCAGTGCCTACTCAAAAATAAATGAATTTGATCCAAGAAATTTGGAAATACAAATTTTCCGCAGCGCTCCGATGGCAGCAGGTCAGGTCCGGTCAGGTCTATTTGTAGGTCAGTAATTGGGGCTAATTCTGGCTTGGCTCAGCACCACCACAACCCCAGAGTGTTTAGAAATGGTCTGCATTTCTATTTAGGGGTCAGAGTTAAAAGAAAACATGTCAGAATTACAGCGTCACAGCAGCCAGGCTAAGAACTGTGAACCTCTATGGAAAAAGAGAAGGTGTGGGGACGGAAAGAGAGAGGTTGACTTTGAAAGCAGTTAGTAGGTGGTTGGTTCTAAGATCAGCTTTGCATTAAAAAGGGGGTTGAGCTGGTTAGGATTAACACTCAAATGTGATACTTTTGCATCTTGATTTTTCATGCAATTAATCATTTTCAGCATGCCACCCACCTACAGTTGGTTCCTGGGTTTTGCTTATTCCTTCATTCTTTCACTCTGTGTTTGTGGAGCGCCTGCTATGCAGCAGCTACTACGATAGACATTCCAAAAGCTACTACCCCTGTCTTGTGTGTTAGTGGCTGACCATTTGCTGTGAGCACCTGCCATACCCATGGAAGTCTTCTTAAAAGCAGTCCCCTTCCTCTCACCTTTGGACTTCCTTTGCATTTAAACCCGAGGCAGCTCTTAAACCTCAGCCCTGATTTAGATGCCGACGACAGCCGTGGCTTGGTGCTTTACTTCCCGGCCTTCTCACTCACCTTAAGTAATTAAGTTTCCTAATGATAACGAAACATCATTACAATAATATTGATACCGGCTGTAATCACTGGCATTCTGGCTTTTCAATTTCCAGTACTCGCCTTGAATCAAGTAGCTCCGTGCTAAGGCAGCCAGGGTCACCGATGAAGGGGCCGATAGCGAGGAGGACAGCTCTGCTTAGCATGCACGGAGGACTATGCCTCTCTGGCCCCGTAGAGCTAATCTTTCAAGTTGTCCTTTTCTGACTTTCTCAGTTTAATCAGTTTAATCTCATCTTCCCTCTTTTCTGATTACAAGGATTTTCTGTAGAAACCTTGCCTCCACAATAAAGACCATGTGGCAATTTATTCTCATATTGATTTTAACATTGCCGGTCCTCTACCAATGAGCCAATAATGGGGGGGGGGGAGGAGGAGCGGTGTGAGGAGGTTGGAGGAACAACAGCCAGAAGAGGGAGGATGAGAGAGGAATAGGAAGTGAAAGGCCTTGGATAGCTTCATTAGCAGGAAAGCCACATACTCCAGTTATCTGAAAGCCCTAACTGCATCTTAAATGCACTGAAAGCAGAAATGACAGCCAAATGGGAAAGTCTCTATAATGATTAAAGTTGGTTAAAGACAGCTATAGCTGCAGGGCTTAGCTCCCATTTCCACACTAAAGGGAGAGACAGACAGACAGACACACCAGGCTCTCGCTCTCGCTCCCCCTCTCACTGTTCTCTCTACTCAAAGACATGGCATGCATCTAAAAAAATAAATCACACAGCAGCCGCCTCCCTCATACATTTCCTGGATTCTGCTTCCATTCATCCCCTGTCCACTCATAAAAGTGGGCAGTATCTACTTGGGTCCCCAAAAGAGAGCAAACAAAGACCCATTTGTCAAGAGAAGGGAAAAACAACAAAGGGGGGTTGGGAGGAAGGAGGTGAGTCTGCTTTCGAACAGGGTGTTTATGAACTGTTGCTAGACCCTTATGGAGATGTCCAGTTGAGGGTCTTGTCCATGGTTCAGGATGCAGAGGAGCAGTATGAAGTGGGAAATGGAAAACTGAAATAAATGAGAATTTGCTGAGTAGATGCATTTAAAAAACAGTGTGCTTTTTAGGCCAGATTTAAATCCTATCTAATAAAGAGGGGATATGCAAATTGACCATCACGTTGTCACAAAGATGGCAGCACCCATAGCCACAAGATGGCGGCACCCAGTCCCCTCAGCCCTGTCAGAGTCCCCCAGTCCTGGGGGTGGGGAGTGGTGGCAGGCACGTGGCATGGCCGGACCCACCTGGGGGCGGGTCCAGCTGCTCTACACACCTGCTGCCACGGTCTCCCAGTCCTTTCACAGAAAATAGGTTGCCTCAAAAGTTGGTTAAGCTTCTTAGGACAAAAAGCATTCAAAATCTTTGACAAGGGAATTCCAATATTTATAAAAGTTTGAACTAGACAATTCAAGGTATTTCCACTACAACCTTCTATGATTTTGTAATATTAACATTATGAATTCACATAGTACCAGCTGTATTGTATGTAAGCAGATATTATTTAAAGGAATGGCCATTATTATTAAAACAACTCATAAAACCACACTGTTTATATGTCAAGGATATTCTGTGTGATTTTCCTAATGGCTGGAGTTAATGCTCCTAAACTGGCAGTCAGACATCCCCTGAGGGGTCCCAGATTGGAGAGGGTGCAGGCCAGGCTGAGGGACACCTCCCCACCCCCCCACCCCCCAGGCATGAATTTTGTGCACTGGGTCTCTAGTATTATATATCAAATTGATATAATTTACTGGGTGATTTTTGAAGATTTTGAAAACTGTGGGAAATTGACCAATGTTAGACTTTGGTCAGCCATTTATTTAACATCATGCCCACTGGAAAATGGCACTTAACAAAATCATAGGAAGTGCTTTTGTTCTTTAGTAAGAAAGCTAAATATATTTTCAGGTATTAACTTCTTCGTGGTCAGATAAAACAGGCAAAAAAAACAAAAAACACAACCTAAAAAAGAAACAAAGAAAGCAGAGAAATTTCCACAGGAACTCACATATGCTAGAGGGCTGAAAGGGAGGGCTGCTTTTAAAGTTCTCGGCCTCTTTCCATTTGTTCTGGTACAAACTACAACAATCATTAAAAGTTCACTGAGTGCCCCAAACAGTGTTATTTTGCCACGATTTTACTTGGTTCTAAAACTCACAAGCCTGTACAAAGTAGAACAAATCACTACCCTGAATATTTGTCCTCTTCCATGGGTAATGATGGGTAGGGTTCCATGGGTAACGATGGGTAGTTTGCACAGTTAATATGCAGTATTTCCACTCTCCCCAGTGAATCTTTGTACTCTCTCTTCAGGGTTCCTGGAGATAATGATATACTATAGCCAGCTGAAAAGAACATCTGTTTGCAGAACTGTGAACTTATAGGAGCCATTTGTCTGTCTGATCTGTTCCCATTATTGTCCTCCCCATTTTGTGCCATTGTATTTCTCCATTGATCAAATCTATGCAAAATAAAGGAACTGAGAAAAAAAAACACTAAACAACCATAATTCCTTCTCCCTTCAAAAGGTTGCCCACCACCTTTCCTGTTAAATAATTCTGCTTGATAGAAGACTCCCAACTTCTTTTCTGTAAGCATGCGCTTCCCTTCCCCTTTAAATGAAAGTCTCTGGTTCACTCGGGCTCCCTGCTTAATGACATTGTGGTGGAGTTAGCCCAGGAGAACAATGCATCCATTAATCTGCCTCATGCTTAATTGGTAACTACTGTATGGGCTGGCATTTCAAACACAGATTGCAAATGTACTTGAATTAGTTACTGTTTAATTGATACAACTGGCACTCAGCCTAGAACCAACATGCAGCTACTGTAAAAAGAGAGAGGCTTGAAAGGCGGGAGAAAAAAAAATACAAGGTATGATTGTGATTCATCCTTTATATGTTTATATCAATTATTTGTGGAATCTAATTACATAGTTTTTTTTCCTAGGGCTGTAACAAGCAATAGAGCGAAACTGGCTGCTCAAAAGACCTGTAACGCTTGCTGACTTATAAGAATAGCAGCAATGATTCCCAGCCCCCTCTCCTCCTTGGTCCTCCCCTTACCCTTGCAAGAATAGTTATGTATGTATGGCTGAGGTTGGGCAATGTGATATTTGTAATGGGATGAAATGCCTAAGAGGATAATTTTGACAACGTCTCCAGAATACGAGGATATCAAGGAAACAGAACACCATCATGGCAATAATTCAACTTTATTACCATTCACACCAGTGTTACTATGAACATATTTTCAACAGAAAAAAAATTAATTTCTTGAGATTAATGCCCAAATAATTCCACTTGGGCACATCATGCAGAAACCATTAGGTTCTACGACTTCTCTTTGAATAGAGAATAAATTAATTTTGGAAATGTTGTAATGATACTGATGGCTGTCATTTATTGACCATCTTCTCCACACCCAGAATCACAGTAAGCGATGAATACATAATTTCTCATGTAACCCTCCAAAAAGTAATGCTTTTCTCCCTACTTTGAAACTTTATTTCTTTGATTAAATCTATGTAAAACAATTGAACTGAGAAAAGCATGAAACTGAACTTCTTTACCCTTTTTAAAAGTTAACCCACTTTTAGGCTTAATTGATTTTGCTTAATATAAAACACTCAACTGCTATCTTGACTTTATAGGGATATGCTAATCATATAAGAGGTAATGGCTTTTTCTACCCAGAATTCATATAAAAGAACCAAATGTCTTTTTGCCAGTCTGTGGTGGAAATCCTCACGTCGATTCAGTAAGCAGCTATTGAGTACTACATATCTCATTTCGTTTTTATTTTGTGTAAAACTGACCTCAATTTTATCAGTAAGTTCCCACTTGACAAAATTGAAGAGACAGTTTCTATTCCATTTTTTATGTGTCTGTCATTTACCTTTGTTTTGCATTACAAGACTTTTCTTTGGTTGAATTTTAGTAGTATTTGACAAAATATGTAGAAATTTCCAATTCTTATTTTACCTCTCAGATTATTCTATCGCAACCACAGAACCAGATATTCAAAAGCTAATTGGACTTCTCTACTGGGTTATCTAATACCATCTTATAAATACCTTCAATAAGGGACTCACCTCCTTCCTTGAAAATTCACTTTTTTTTTTTTGCCATTTCTCGTCTCTTGTCAAGACAATTCCATGAGTGGCCAGGATATAGTCCAATTGTGCAGTCTTCTGCTAATCAAGTTTGATGAAAAACAAAATCCAGAATACCTAAATGAATAGCAACACACACATCCTTTACATAACCCAACCAAAACATCACACTTGCTCAATTTCTCATGGGGCCACAGTGGTATATTTTGAATAAAATTCTACCCTCGGAAATGGCAGTTGCTTCCCCTTTAAGATTTTATTAACATTTCTGCCAACACTATTTATTTAGCTTATTCTGGCTATCCATTAACAAACTGGGTGACTTTGAACAAATGACTGGACCTCTATCATTTAGTTTCCTCATCTGTTAAATGGGGATGATAACACTTAGTTCATTTCATTCTTCCAAGGATAAATTGTAAGGAAACATAAGATGCTTCTAAAGGGCTCAGCAAATAGAAAGTATTATTATATTGCCTCATATATTTGTTATATATGCTTTATTGATTAGTAACAGCACAAAAAATGCTTTTCTTTCTGAGAACCGTATAGATCACATATTGGCAGATTCTTTCCAGCTATTATGAACTTGTGATCTTGGCTACTTTGGTGATACAATTTTTCATTTATTTAGAGATATAGAGCCTGCTTTTAAAACTTGTAGGCACCTAGTTTTTTTCAGAGTCAATCTTTATCATCTTTAAACAAACTTGCTCTCTTGCTCTCCCACTGGAATAGCGATAAAGACTGCATATGAACCCCGGAACTTGGCTTAGTCTAGCTTCTTGATAGCCATGTTTCATCCCCCTCGTAATGTAATGTGATATAAGAGCATTACAATATATATTAAATGTCCATTCTAGTTTCAAGTTTCTGATTCTAACAATTCCAGTTTAGTTTGAGGTTAAATATCCTTATAGATCAAGAAAAACAAATGAATAAAAACCTGTATGTAAAATACTACTTCTCTCTGGTGTATAGTTCTTATTTCACTAAATTTCTTAACTCTAAGGAGAGTTGAGGCTTTCCCAGTTAACTTTCAGTTTCCTTTGATGTCTCTAAAAACTTCAAGCTAATCAATCCCCAGATGACTCTACTTCAAGTGCTACCCTTTTGCGGCAAAGAGCATCTCTCTGAACTTCAGACCAAATTTTTCTGTAAGTATTCTCACTTCATTTAATAGGGAAAGCAAATTTTCCTATTCACTGGTCTGTATCTCCTTATGCCATCCTTCCCTCTCATCAAAATGGTGAGCATTGACTTTCAAAGGAATCTCATTGAGTGTCTCTGCTCCTTTCTCCATGTCTCCTCAGTAATGAGTCAGGGTCGAGACACACTACTTCCAAGGAGAAAGAGTTGCAATCTGAATGGTTCAAACCCTAGGAATCTGTATTGGCACAACTTTCAAAGAGATCAAGGTGATGCCTCCTAAATGTGGACTTCCCCTTTTCGGTCTATTTCTTCAATGGAAAATACAATGGTAATGAGGACCAGAGCCATTTCCCCTTGAGAAATCCCAGCCTCCTCTCTATCCTTAGCTCTCTCTGTCTCCCGCTTTGAGCCCTCCTTTGCCTCAAGGGGAAGGCCTAGATCAGGGGCGCAAGAGCCCAGCTTCGATAAAGATTAAAGCAGGAGACTTGGCATTGGAGCAGATGCCGACCTTCTTTCCTCTCTTTCTCTCTACCTCTCTTCACACATATTTCCTTCCATCTTGGAAGGTCTACTTTATTCCATCAACCTGGTTGGTAACATTGGAGACTCCGGATTGGGTTTAGGGACTAGCCATGTGGCTCAGGGAGCAAGAAAGTTACAAAAACAGCTGACTTGCTGGAAGTCTGTGTTAGGGATGGAGGCCAGACCCGAGTAAAAAGGATGGCCAGCTTTGTTAGGCTTAGTCTTTCTCTTGTGACTACATTTCCCTTGGATGCTCAACCAAGAGGTATCTATGGGCAGGGCAGGACTCAGTTGTTGGTGAGTTACTTTGCCAAATAATACCACATGACATCACTTTAATTGCAATTCAATTAACATAGCTACCACTTAGTATAGTTGATATTAACTTACTCCATTATTGTCAGTATGAATTAGCCAAGTTGCCATTATTGTCAGTATGAATTGCCCAAGTTGCTAGCTCCTTTCTATACTATTCCCTTTTTATAGTCAGTTGGACTGGAAGGGTTCCTCTTCTAAAATCTCTACCTCTTCCCCATCCACTATGCAGATGTAGCAGAATCAGTTAAGAAACAATGGGTGTATTTTTTAAAGCTATAACCAAACCTTGTTAGTTTAGGACTTATTGCATACACTTTCCAACCTTATTCTTTTAAAACTTTTGAATATTTTTTTTCTTAACTATTACCCAATAAAATTATTTTCCAAACTTTTCTCACACTGATTATTCTATATGTAACATACTCCTTTCACTGCCTCAATAAAAGTCTGGATGTAGAGACCATAGCCTGTAATTATTGTCTTTACTCCTATTTTGCAAAACATATAATAGGTGTGCAATAAATAGTGAGAAGAAAAATTAGTAAAAATCACAAAAAGATAATCATAGAAGAAAGACAAGTAACCAATGAATGTAAAAAAAAACCACAACACCTTTTTCAATGGGGGCAAAGGGGGACTTTCAACAATAAAGAATTATTTTTAAAAAATAAACTTCTTCCCATTAATTATAGAAATGCACATTGAAACTGCCTATCAAATTAGTAACAATATTAATATATTTTCATATTTGATTCATCTTATATAAAAAGACTTATAGACGATTGCTAAAAGATAAAAATCTTTCTGGGAAGCAATTTGGCAATATGTATTAAACATCTTTAAAATTTATATTGTCAAAGAATAATGACATGGAATAATTCTCGGTATATAATGCTAATGTTATGATTATTCAACAGATATTTATTAATATCTCACCATGTGCCAGGCACTGCTGTAGGTGAGCAAAGCAAAGCCCTTGTCTTCAAGAATCTTATATGAAAGACAAAGTCAGCCAGGGATATGTGCTCTGAATAGTATGAACAAATAAATGCCCTTTTGCCTGGGACAGTCCTAGTGGAAGGCCCTTGTCCCAACATAATTACTAGTGGCAGATACCACAATAGAGTGGTGGGGAGGGTGTGATTTTAGGCAGGGAGCTCCTAGAGATGATGTCTTTTGGGGTATTGGTTCTGGGACCCCCATGGATCCCATAATCTGTAGATGCTCAAGTCCCTTATATAAAATGGTGTACTATTTGCACAGAACCTCCACACATCCTTCCGTATGCTTTAAATCATCTCTAGATTGCTTATAATACCTACCACAATGTAAATAATTGTTATACTACATTGTTTAGGGAATAAAGACAGGAAAAGAAAGTCTGTGTGTGTTCAGTACAGACTCAACCACTGTCAGTCTAACCACACATCAGCAACAATATTTTATATATAATAATATTTTATTTTTTTATTAAATATATTTTATTGATTTTTTACAGAGAGGAAGGGAAAGGGATAGAAAGCCAGAAACATCGATGAGAGAGAAACATCGACCAGCTGCCTCCCGCACATCCCCCACTGGGGACGTGCCCGCAACCAAGGTACATGCCCTTGACTGGAATCAAACCTGGGACCCTTGAGTCCGCAGGTCGATGCTCTATCCACTGAGCCAAACCGGTTTCGGCAACAACATAACATTTTTTAAAAATACTCTTTATCTGAAGTTGGTTGGATGCAAGGAGCCTGTGTGCAGAGCAAGAGCTCAGAGGTGAGAAAGAACAGTGCTGGTGCCACACCTGGAGGGTGTAGTTCTCTGAGCCAGTAGGAAGAGACAAGGGGTGAAAATCGAGAGAACGGTACTGATGCTTCAATTAGTAGATTCATGTTACCTGTGATAATAGAAAACAAGGCAGCATGTGGTAAGTCCACTAACTAGAATGAGCAATACCAGGGGAGCCAGACCAGGCAGAGGCTCCTACTGGCAGGGGATGTGGGTGATGGAGTTATGGAAGTCACATCATGGCATCCAGGTCTTGAGGATGAATTCCTGCAGGGGATGGGGCATTCTTGTCCTGGAAAGAAGGTCGAGCGCTGGCTGGTGTGGCTCAGTTAGTTGGGCATCATCCCATGCTGAAGGTTTGCTGGTTCAATTCCCAATTGGGAGGGGGGGTGCATGCAAGAGGCAGCCGCTGATCAATGTTTCCCCATAACATTAATGTTTCTCCCTCTCTCTTTCTCTCTATCTTCCACCTTCTATAAATCACTTTAAAGTCTTTTAAAAAAGAAAGTTGATAAAGGACCTGAAACAGTAAAGCAGGGAAGGGAGGGTCTGAAGAATGAAAAAATGGGGACTCTAAGGGTAAAGTTTAGCATGAGGGGTAGAGAGAGAGAACATGGGAAAAGCATGTCAGGGCACGCTCGGCAGCCACAGTACAATTAGAATTCTCAGATGCATTTCCACAGACACAATGGCATTCAAACCTTTCTCTGACACGATTATTGTTACCCTGACTTCACAGATGAGGAAACTGAGGCGTGGAAGGCTACACATCTTGCCTAAGATCAGTGAGGTAAAGGGACGAGCCGGAACCAGAGCGTGGGTCTTCTGGTTCCTGGCATGATGGCTTTTTGTGGTATTTTTTCTTTGCTCACCCTAATGTCTTTTATTTGACTCTGTGGCAGGTAGAATCCTCTGAAGATTTCAGAGTGGCAGGATCAGAGCTTGCAGATGATATTATAAAACCAAATACATTAGTCACTTTCAGTCCTTTGAAAGTTCTCAAAGAATAGAGGAGAACTTTGCCATGACTGGCATATTTGTATCTAGTTCAAAGGTTCATCAAAGTCCTTCACAGACTAATGAGTTAAAGTTTGCATGCAACTGTGTAGGTAAACGGAGCAACCTAATTATGTCCTCGGCATATCAAACACTGCAGCTCACTTTGCCTAAATCTAATTTAGATATTTATACACTTTCTAAAAATAGAAGATTGAGAATTATCCATTATCCAGAACTAGTCATTCAATTAACGAGGAGATAAATACTAAGGAGCCTGATCCCAATCATCAGAAAATGAGGGCACCCTGAGATCAAGGACATAAGAGCCACCCACTGTCAGAGCACACCTGGGCAAGCCAGGCCTCTGCTCCCAGGGTAACTGGCATTTTGTCAACTACAATCTCTGTGCTGGGCCCATTACACTATTAGTCTTTTCCTACTCTGCAGGGTATTATGATTGTGCCTTTACAGATAGCAAACTGAGACTGTCAGCATCTATAACTTTCCCAAATAGGCCAGGCTGTGGCTCTATCCCAAACCTGTTACATTGGGATAGAGCCATTCATTCCATCTGAGTACCCCTCCCAGCCCCTTAACCTTTTGCACTCGGATGTCGAGTGTGACTCGACACGGTTAGCATCGGTAGCAGCTCTTTTTATACTCTTTGAATGTATAAATAATTTGAAATATAAAAAAATCCAAATAAATAAGTTTGTATGAAAAGAAACTCCGGTTTTTTTATTCTACTGCCGCACTTTGTAAAATCTGGGGTATTTAAAAAATTAAATCCCGAGTAGAATAAAGGAATGGAGAAAAAAGCAAGCGAGTGCAAAGGGTTAAAAAAGAAAAAGGCTTCCATTTAGCGGGGCATGGCACACTGGTTCATGTTATTTGATACTCATAGAATACTAGTATGTATATTTAAAACCCACAGAATTCAAAGAAAAAAAATGTCTGAATGGAGGATTCTTATCCTTCTTTTCCTTTTCCTTGTTTTGCAAATTAGGAAAGAAGATCCTATATAATAAAACCCTAATATGCAAATCAACTGAATGGCATAATGACTGGCGGAACAACTGATCACTATGACATGCACTGACCACCAGGGGGCAGACGCTCAATGCAGGAGCTGCCCCCCAGCCCACAGGCCCCAACCAGCAGCAGAGGCAGGGGGTGGGGCCAGTGAGTGGGTGGTGCCAGGCCAGCCAAGGCAGATGCCAGCAGGGTCCCCCCCTTCCCTGATCATCTGATAGGTCACCCCGCAGATCAGCCCTGATTGCCAGCCGGGCCTAGGGAACCTACCTGTGCATGAACTTTGTGCATCGGGCCCTTAGTTTAGTTATATTAAAAGACACAAAATGGGTGGAATCTTTTATACATTCTTCCCGGATAGGTGTTTTCTATACTTGCCACTGAATGGGCAGAGGCTGGAATGGCCAGGTGAGGAAATGTAAATGCAATCAGTAGCTACATAAATGTAGTTCTTATAGCAAGTGCAGGCCCCCTGGCTCTGGCTCCCTGAGTAGCCATCAGGGCTGCCTGTGGGGCATGGCAAGTAAAGACAGTACTCAGCTGAATTCCTGAAACTAAGGCTTTCATAGAGTTGACTCAACTTTGGGGGGATTTAGAAGCAATACAGTGTAGAGAAAAGAAATAAAGGCTAATTTTGGAGTTGATCCAACCTGGATTCAAATCCCAGCTCTGGCATTTGCAAGTTGCATGACTTGAAGTCCATTATTAGACTGGTCTGAGGCTCAGTCATTTCATCTGCAAAATGGAAAGTATAGTGTTTGCTTTACAGAGAAGTGGTGGAATTTATATGGAGTAGCTTACAAAAAGAAAACACAAACATTAGTTCTTTGCCTGACATGTAGTAAAGGCATAATAAAGGTGGACATTCCATAATGTCTATGGAAAGATCAAGGAATTTAGCAGATTTAACAGTATCTCTGAAAATATTCTTATCTCTCCTACTGATAGGGAGGGAGTAGGGGAGGAATATAAGGTAGTTACTGGTTCACATAACTCATGCTTAATAGCAAATAATATAAAGAAAATATATACATATTTTTATTGTCATAAAGTTCCAGTTACAGTTTATGTAGGTAATGGTAAAACATGTACACTACTTTGAAAGCTTACTATTTTGTATTCCAAATTGATTTGTACATTATTTTATAATAGATCAATTCCTTCACAATGTAACTATTCTAAGCAGCAACCATTTCCTAACCTAACAATACCTTCAGTTTCTGTAAACACTTCCCATTGTACGTTGAATTTTACCTCCTACTGAAAGAGCAATGACTCTAGGTGGCTTTTATCACCTGTAATATCAGAAGATCAAAGAGCATCCCAGAAAGGCATGGAGACCACATTTCCACTTCTGTAGCCTGATTAGAGCCACAATGACAGGATCAATGAGAAACAGATCTGGAAATCAGTCAATATAACAGAAAAAAAAAAGGAACATAAAGCTATAACCCTAATGAAGGTAGATTCCTAGTTATAAAACAGAGATGATAACATTTCTCAAAATTACCTCTGTCCAATTTTTAAACTCCTTGCTTTCAATTGGAATATCATTACCTGACCATTTCTACAGAGAAATTATTGTTTTGTTTTTATTCTAATTATTTAATAAAAGAATACTTAAGAAAATACACATTTCAGAAGTTTTTATTCCTTATATTTTAGAAGAAACAGATTGAGATTCTTAAGCTCTTAGAAGGAAGAGAATAACAATATCATCACTGTATGAGCAGAGAGCTCTAAAGACCTTGATAAATCACATCAGGGTTAATCTGGGTAATTCAACCCACTTTAGTGACAGCAAACATGTAGTATACACTGAGTGGCCAGATTATTATGATCTCTGAAGGCATAATAATCTGGCCACTCAGTATATATATATAAATATATATATTTTAGAGGCCTGGTACATGAATTCATGCATGAGTGGAGTCCGGCCAGCCTGGCCAGGGGGAGGGGACTTGGGTGGTTGGCCGGCCTACCTACTGGTCAAACTCCTAGTCGAGGGGACAATTTGCATATTAGCCTTTTATTATATAGGATATACACTGAGTGGACAGATTATTACGCATTCAGAGATTATAATAATCTGGCCACTTAGTGTATATGCATAGTACATTTACATACACATACATGTACCATACATACAGGTTAGGGCAAAAATGGGTTTATGGTTGTTCCTTTGGAAAATAATACAATAATTAATAAGTAATAATAAAGAATAAACTCTGTAAACCTACTTTTACCCCACCCTATATATACTATATATATATATATATATATATATATATATATATATATATACTATATTTATATATATAGTATGTATATACTATGTGTATATTCTATATACAGAGTAAAAGAAAGAAAATTGTGGTGACAGGACTAGATATTTTTAAAATTATTTTTTAAAACCTTTGGCATCATACCAAACATTGAGGTAAATGTACTCTTGAAGGGTCAAACTCTGTAAATTAGGAAATGATTCATGTTACTTTTCTGATTTAACAATTTAAATAGGAAAAAATTAAAACATTGTACAAATGTGCTGTTTTCTGCAAGAAGAGTGAACGTGTATGGAGAGGTGTTCGATGTAGTTCAAAAGTGACATTGGTGAGAAAATATGAACTTACTCTGTGGACAACAATTATGTAAACTGTTCTTAAGAGGAAGAATAAGATAAAGCCTGTGTGATCTCTTCTATTAGAGAGCATGACTCCTCCAACATACAGAAGAACTCTCATGACCTGGACCTCGCACTGGAGCCCGGCACATCCTTGTTTCAGACCAGGCTGGTGCTTGTCCCAGGGAGCATCAGGTTTGGAGAAGGCTCAGACATGACATCGGGATCCTGCTACTTCTTAGCCGGTGTCCCTAGGAATGTAACTCAGCCATTCTGGGTCTCAGGGTCCTCATGTGTGAAAATGAACACAATGATTCCTAACTTTTAAAGGTTACTATGGAGATTCAATGTGATGCACTAAGTAAACATACATTGCAGACTGTAAAGCACTCTAACAATTTATTTAAGAATCTTTACAGCTGAGCCCCACAAGCCAACATCTAATGAGTAATATTGGTGATGCTGAAAGAGAAGGAATGATTTGGTGCAAATATAAGTCTCAAGTTTTATCTCAAATTGCGTAGTTTTGAACACCTGCATCTAACAGAGGCACCCAGGCCTTGAACGTTCTCAGCCGTCCTCCCTTTACCATCAAACCCTTTCTGTATTGTTTGGTTTCATGGATTCATACCCTCTCATGTGGGTCCAAACCTATCACCACGGTGGGTGGTTCTTTTGTTTCTGCTTCCTTTTTTCAAGAGTTTAATTTCCTCTTGTGACCTTAAACATTAAAATGATAAATATTTTTAAAAGATATAGAATGTGAAAACCTATCAGTGACTAACTCGGACAATTCAGTTTATGTCAGGAAGATGAGGGAAAGTGAGAAACAGGAGGAGGTTCCTGAATTCATCATCCTACACAGGGGCACACAAGACTCTTTCATTCTTAACATTGATGACTGAAGAGTCAGCTCCATCTTTGTTAAACTTAAGACTAGAGAGAGAGAGCAGAATATATAACTCATCAGGAGCTAGAGATAAATATGCTAAGAAAATATCCACAAGGAAGTGTCGCAACATGTGAAAGTTGTAAGAGGGATTATGTCTGAGCCGTTGCATTGTGTTGTCATTTGGCTTTTCTGTACTTCCTGGGTTTCCTATAATGGGCACATTTCACTTTCACAGGAAGGAAACAAAAATCTACAAACACTTAAAGTAATGGATGAGGGGCAGCCCAAGTATGCGGTCTGTTCTGTGGACTGCACATCGCACAACACTAGGAGGCGCCCTGCACATCAGAGTCCACATGAAGAGCCCACTCTGGTTGTAAAGAACACCCCTTGGGGGCAGTGTGGGAAGGCAGCACAGGGCATGGGCCGGCATGTTAGATAATATAAGACTTTCCTATCCCTTCAGGGAGTGGTCTCCAGATATCTGATGCCACTGGTCCTCAAAAAATCCCCCTATTGGTTCCTCCCTGGCTTAATGAAGAGCAAGTATGGGTAAGGTGCCTGCAATCTATCAAGCTTCTGCCATGGAGGGAAGGGTTGTCCTGGGAAATTAAGTGATGCTATTCCATGTCATTGGCCTGACAACCCTGTGACATAGACAGTCTCCCTTATCTTACACGTGTGGGTCTGAGGCGAAGCAGGCAGGTGACCAGTGTAAGGAAGAGGTAGGTACAAAGAGGCCCCGGCTCCTGACAGGGCAGAGGGCAGACATGCTCGGGCAGGCCCTCCTGCCCCTCCCAGGACCCTTTCTTCTCGGCCTCCTCCAAGGAGTTACCTTTCTCTATTTGCCCAATCTCTAGATTTTTTTCCCCCTGGATCTCTTCAGACCCTCTATCTTATATGTATAATATACCCAAAATTATTCGGCAGAAGAGAGTCATTTTATATTTGCCATTGTAAAATCAATCATATCATAAAGTTTTCTCTCAGTGACTTCACACTGAGCAAAATGGTCATTTAACAACTGCCCTAATGTAGCCTGAATATTTCTTCTCTTCTATGTACGATTCATCTCACCTTGGTTTAAAAATGGGCCATCAAACCTACCGTGTCTCTTCTAATGGAGGCAGCTCGATGCAGAGGCCATTCGTGTAACCAGCAGCCAGTACAGGTACAAACGACTTAGAAGGCGAGGACTTTGAATGCATCCAGCTTCCCTGAGATAAGATGTACACCATTTTTGTGCCCAACCCCATGGAAACTGCCTGTTTCTGGACTTACCTGCTCCTCAGAAATGCTGTTTGGATCCTTAATTAGGTCCACCCGCCCCTTCCGGTTAACCTGACAACCTGCTGCCAGAGTTAATAATTAACAAGGTATCACAATACCTCTAACAGTCGCTCAATTCTTTGCTCACCTGCCTCCCTGTCTCTTCCTGCTGCTTCTGAATTGCTAAAACTCCCCTGGGATACAGCTCCCTATAATAAATCATGGCACAAAGGCACAGACTTTTGTGGCTGTAACTGAAATCCACAATTGGGCAAGCCCGGGAGGCAATCACCTGGCCAGTGCCCTAACCCATCCACATCCTCAGTGTGGCTTGAGCACAGGTGAGCATGAAGTTTTAATGAGACCTTAGCTGCAAATGCATTTTGCAATTACTGTTAAGATGGGCAAACATTTGGCCTGGAAAGAATTGCATTTTAAGCAATAGGGTTTCCCTATTAGTGGTTCTCAGCTATTAATTCAACCAGTTTGTTTATACATTTTGACAATTGTTCATGTGGAAGAGACCCGGGGATTTTATTTGACCACAATTTCATTATAAGCTAACAGTATGATATGGCTGCTAATAAAAGTTAATGCAAGTTTAGGCTACATTAAGTGAGGAGTTCAAATAAAGAAAAGCAATATCCCCGCCATACTTTACTCTTATAGGTACACGAATCTTATTTTTTCAAACCAAAATTTGACAAGCACACTTGCGCGCGTAGAAACTCTGGCACGCAACACTTGAGAGCATAACTGTCCTTCAACATCCAGGATGTGGGCCTGATCTATACAAAGAACAGTCACTTATCCATTCAATCGTTCATCTCTTTCTTTGCTTGGGCCAGTATCTACTGAACACACACACACTGTGCCAGGCTTGGGTCTAGATACAAGGGTGACAGAGTCATTCTCTGAGGGTAAGAGTTTTTGTTCTCCTGTGAGATACAAAGAGGCACTTAAAAGTGTGCGAGGTAAGGGCTGGTTTGGGGAGTACGTAGAGTTGCTATAAATGAAGTCCATAAAAGGAGCAGCGACCACAGCTTGCAGGATTAGAGGAGGCTGCTCTAAGGGAGTGGGGGGGGGGTGGCTAACAGTTGAGTAGGGGCACGAAAACGGAAGAGCGGACCAAGGGTGGCGAATGGTTGAGGATGGGTGAGTGACCCAAGCGGAGAGAACAGGCTCCACGGGGCTACAGCATCCAAAGTCTGAGGCCAGAGATAGAAACGGAGACCAGATCACTTAATCTCTATGTTCAATTGGAGAAACACATCAATAGACAAATATGTGACAAAAGCTAATGTAAACAAGTCGAGTACAATAAAGAAGATACACGTACTCAGTGGCTAACTGCGTGGAAAAGGACACAAAGAAGGGAATATGCTATCAAGTTTTGAAGCTTGAGGAGTTGACCACATGAGAAAGAAGCGGATGCCACTTCATGCAATGCCACAGTGAGCTGTGTGTCATCACTGAAACCAACGGTACAAAGAATGATGGGAAATGAGGCTGCAGAGTCAGGTTGTGTCCTGATTTGAAAGCCTAACAAGATATTAAAAAAGAGTTTTCACTTCACCCAGAGGAAATTAGAAACCAAAAAAGGAATTTAATCTTCCACATGATGTTTCAGTTTTCTATTACTTCATAACAAAGCACTTCAAAATTTAGTGGCTAAAAATAACAGCAATTTATAATTTGCAATGGCTCCATGGGCCAGTGGGTAAGTTCTCCATGTGGTTTCAGCCGGCGTCTCTCATGCATTCAGCTGGGCACTCAGCTGGGGCTGGAAATCCAAGACACCTCACTCTGTCTGGGACCCTGGTGCTCACTGTGGTCTGCAGCACCTCGTTCCCCACAACATGGCTCTCTTCCTCCAACAGTCAATTCTAGACCATCCTCTTGAATGCGTGGTGGCTGGAGTCCAAGAGGGATGATTTCTAGAGGACAAGCCCTGATGTACCAGCATTTATCAACTCTGCAATTGCTTTATGTGTGCTGATAAATGATTGGTCAAAGTAAGTCACATGGCCAACCTGAGTCAATGTCGGTCATGACTACCTAAGGACATCAGCACTGGGAGGCATGCCTATGGGAAGCCACCAATGTGACCAATGTGAGGAATAGGCCTTCCCACAGAGTGGAGGATGGTGTGAGAGGGTGAAAAGGAACATAATTTAAAAGCTGTCATTACAGTCCAAGCTGAAAGTAAACAGAAACTATAATCCAGCAAAATTAATGAAATTAGGACAGGAACCATAACTTAAAAAGAGTAAATAAGAGCAGGTGATACAATTGTGTAAGGGGTTAGGAAGGGAAGAGAGCTATTGTGAATACTTATTTTAGTTGGAGATATCTAGTAGAGAGTTGTATGAATCAGTCTGAAATATTTTATTTCATAGTAGAAGTTTAAATAAGACTCAATGGATTAACATACTTGGTTAAATTTTATTATTTCATTTATCATTTACTTCCAACAGAATAAGGAGTTGCAGGGTCCCCTAAAATCTCCCCATGGCCCCTGAGGTCTCTGCCCTAACCCTCCCAGTCCCTTCTCAGTGTCCCTAACCCCAGGGAGGACAGATCCCTGCAACTGCAGCACAAGCCAGGTCTCCTGTACAAGGATCACTTGTCACATGACCATCAAAGGGCTCTTGTCACATGACCATCAAAGTCAGATTGTAGGGCTCTGCTGAACTTTCTGATTGGAACCTCAGAATTCAAATTCACTTGTCAAGTATCACCCCAGAGCAATTCTCCAGCATCATTTTTTCCCTAATCAGCAAAACACCATATTCAGAATGAACCCATCTTCTATTGACTTTTATAACAAGTAATTGATACAGTGCAATAAAATCAATTCTTCTTTCCTAAGCTCTTTTACTAGTGTACCATGTGGCCAGGGTTGTATTTTCTCTGTCATCTTTTTTTAAAATTCATTCTACTCAGAACTTAATATTCATCATAAGGTATAACTTATGATGTTCAGCAAAACTAAGAAAGATAAAAGGACCAAGCCACTGGGAGATAATCACAGTGGAAGTTTGATGTAGATATCCATACTTATTTCTTGTACTCTACACAGTTGGAATCTATACTTTCACACATATATAATTATATAAAATATAATTTTGTAACTGGATTTCTTACCATCTTTCCATGATCGCAAATGGGGCTCTACATTATCATTTTTTGTTATATATCCCGATTTATAAAACAAATCCCTTATTGATGATATACATTTAGATTTTCTCCATTACATAGGATTATATGAGATTATAAAGACTGCTAAATTGCTTTTGTAAATTTAGTTACTAAAATATATATAAGGAAAGAAAATGGGACACAAAGGAAGATAATGAAAAACATAAGCATTTATGTCTAGGTTTGCCCCTAAAATTCTGTATGTGTTTATTGTTATACATGGAAAATTACACGGGAGTTAAAAGTGGGCTCTAGCCCTGGCCCATGTGACTCAGTTGTTTGGGCGTCATCCCATGTACCATGGTTTGATTCCCAGTCAGGGCACAGGCCCAGATTGTGGGCTCAAACTCATGAGGATCAATGTCTCTCACACATCAGTGTTTCCCCCTCTCTCTTCCTCTTTCTTAAAAATTAATAAAATTATTTCTAAAAATTGGGCTCCATACATTTTATTTAAGCCTCCAGTGCTCACCAAAACCTTACATTCCGTAAACTCTTTGTAGCTAGTTATTCCTTTTATGAGCTCAATAATTTAGCATTTGAGAAGTTTCACTGAAGTTCATAATTACTGTCTTTATGACTCCCTCAACAAAACTTTAAAGCCTAATTTTTAGCTCTAAATCAAAACCACCTGAAAGGTGCCTGGCTCAGGTACCACCCCCAATATCCACATTTCCCTGGCCATGTCATCATGTCAGTCTGTTAGACAATAACCAACAATTGTGTAAGTCCTCTGCATCTTTTATGATAAAAAGTGTTGCATGTGTAATAAACTTATTTTTAGCTCTTACAAAAATACACACACACACACACACACACACACACACATACATACATATATATAGTATGTATATAGTATATGTGTGTGTATATATACACATACAAGGTGGGGCAAAAGTAGGCTTACAGTTGTGAGCACGGAAAGCACAGTTTATTCTAGTATTATTACTTATTAATTATTGTAATATTTTCCATATGAACAACTGTAAACCTACTTTCTCCCCACCCTGTTAATATATCATGAAATCCTAACCTTCTAGCAATCTTCCCCATTCTTTTGATGATTGTTTGTTGAGAGCTTTAACTAAAATGTATCAAAGAAATATAGCCCGGCCCAACAATTTCTTTTCTTTTTTTTTTTTTTTGAGACTCAACTAATACTAGTAATGGTTCCTGGTTACTGCAGCAGCTTCCCCTACAGGGATCTTCAAGCACGCAGCAGAATACATACATAGAATTAGCATCACTCACACAGTGGAGAGAGGCATGCTGAATCCATAGCCATTCTTCACCTGCCATGTTACAAAGCCCAGCGCAGTGGGATTTAAGAGCATGATCAAAGAGGAACTTTTCTAACCGAATCTCCAGGGGAACATAGGGTGGCAGGATAATTTCCCCAGTTAGAATTTAGCCAGCCACAGAATTAATACTACCACTACTCTTGCAGGAAACAAAGAGACAGGAGAGGACCCAAAGGTCTTTAATGGCCCAAGAGGTCACACCCTCAGTTTTATATCTCACCCTAGAGACACATGAGGTATTTCCCACCTGACCAGGATGCCATCCAAGGCAGTCCCTCTATATTTTTAGCTAGGCTGAAGAAAATAGTACTATTGTTTTAATAGTACATTGCATTTACGTTGCCGAGGCTACCTGGAGACCCTAAGGCCTACAGCAGGCAGGTCATGACAGTGGAAGAGACAGCTTGGTCTCTCTTGCATGGTCAGGATGGAGACATGGCTTTTTCTGGAGGACAGCCTTCATGTTTGAAGGAAGAACACACAGGGGATGAAAGGAGTCCTTTAAAGGTGCAGACTTTAGTTATCTGGCTGCACTGAGATAAACTCAGACACCTTGGCTTTGGCATCCTGGAATACTATGAAGTGGAAGAGTCCCTGAGATTTTCCTCACCATCCCCAATAGCAGCAGTAACTAAAGGTCAGGCTAGGAACTTCTCTCTCCTCCTTACATACATGTCTTTTCTGTGCACCCCTGAGCCAGGGTCCGCCAAGGTCACTGTGAGGGTCCACAGGCCAGAGGAGCTGTGGAGACAGCTCGGTGCCTCCCTCGGAAGGTCAGCTCCATGCTCACAGAAAGAGCTATCCTAGAACTCTGCTGTAGGCTGCTCTATGCAAGTTCATCAAACGTGCTCAAGTGTTCACACAGCCTTAATTAGCAGCAGCATCTCGGGTTCTTCCACCAAGATGCAGGAGGCACCCATGTCCTCCAGAAAAGCGGGTGATATCTGGGCATTTTCTTCCTTTAGACCAGGAGGGTTTGAAGAATAATTTTACAATTAGATAACATTAAGAATGATGAAAGCTAGTGAGCGGAAAGCAGCCAGAATTAATTACTTACTTGAGGGTCTGTTCAGGCCTCTTTGGCGGTGTTCCTGCTGATTTTATTATGGCAAATTAACCCTTGCTATTCAGCTTGGGAGAGCTCAATACAACCGCAGACTCAGGACCCTCTGCCTCTCACCAGGCCTCTTTCTCCTCTCCAGCCCTGGCTCCCCACCGAGCAGCTTCAGCTCCTCATTATTTCCTTTTCTCTTATTCATTTCATTTGTTTGATCACTAAGTGAACATGGTATTTTAGAATTAAGACATGATATTTCCAGAAGTAAAACTGCATTTGGAGAACATTATGGTTGTACCTCCCAGCTCTCTATCTCTCTTCAGCCCCCTGAAAGCAGGTCACGTGTGTCTCCCCTAGAATAGATGGGTGAGTATCTGAGTAATGAATGACGGGTGTCCACAGGGGAGGGAGTACTGCTGCTCCTTAATCTAACATTTATTTAACAAACACTTATTCAATACCTTACTGTGCCCTGGGACTTCTTTTAGGGTTATGAGAAATATAAAAATGTGTAAGACATGGCTCCTGACATCAAAACCTTATCTGTAAAGAGGGATATGAATACCAAAAGAACAAGTTTATGTACTCTGTTTTAGGAAATAATGCCATATTTTCATAATTTAGCATAAAACTATATATCATATTGAGAAATGCTATTCTAAGTATAAATAATTACATATATTCAAGGTAAAAAGTAATTATTTAGAGCATGGGTGGAGAATATATAGCCAGCAGGCCTTTATACAGCCCATGAAATCATTTGGTCTGGCCCTGCCAAGGTATTAGGGGTGAGTTAATTAAAGGTTTGATCAAATACAGCAGGCTAATTTTTAAGTTGATAATTTTGTATGGCCCATAAATGATGTGATAAATAGCCAAATGGCCCTTGTCAGAAAAAATGTTCCCCACCCCTGATTTAGAGAAATGTAGAATTAATGCCCATGTTTTATATAAAGCCCATTTTGGACTATATCAATCTAAGAAGACCAAAAACAATTTCATGACACTAATGAAATTTTTAGCATTCTCTTGTGTTGGGTCAGTAACATTATTCATATTCAAACATGAAGAAACTGAGATAAGTGCCATTAACCTTCAAAAGAAATTTGAAGCTTCTAAATTAAAAGCTGGCACACAATGAAATAATAAACACTTAATAGAAAAGGAATAAAACATGTAGGAGAGAATGAACATATGTATCGAAAACTTGGAATAACATAATTTTTATGATTATGCATTAAGTTCAGAAATGAAATTCTTCTGTCCAAAGCAAAATTGGAAACATTATGAAAATACAATTCTCATTTCATGATGAAAAGCTCATTCTAGTTATATAGAAGTGGTATATTTTCTCTATATAAGAAACTATGTTTGAAGAACGTAAGGAATGTAATTTCAACAACAATTTCATGAAATGTGCAGGAATGTTTTTCATGTAATTGTTTTTACATTGTGTCTTAATAAACATTGAAAATAAGAAGGCAAAGAACTCAATAAAAATAGGCAAAACATATGAGCAAACAGTTCATCAAAGATATATACACATAGTCGATAGGTACATGAAGAGATGTTAAACATCATTAGTCATCAAGGAAATGCTAATAAAAACCACAATGAAATACTGATACACACCTATTAGAATAGGTAAAGACAAGAAGACAGAAATTCTGAGGGTTGGCAAGAATGTAGAGCAGCTTAACCTCTTATACACTGCTGGTGGGAATGCAAAATGGTAGAAAAATGTTGTAAAACAGTTTGACTGTTTCTTATAAGTTCAAATACTCTTACTATAGGACAGATCAATTCCATTCTTGTGTATTTACCCAAGAGAGATAAAAACATATATCTACACAAAGACTTCTATGTAAGTGTTCTTAGCAGTGTAATAGAATCCCAAAATTGAGAAACCTAAATGTCTGGCAACTGTTGAGTGGATAAATCTAGCCCGGCCTGTGTTGCTCAGTTATTGAGTGTTGACCTATGAACAAGGTCACAGTTCAATTCCCAGTCAGGGCACATGCCCTGGTTACAGGCTCAATCCACAGTGGGGGGCATGTAGGAGGCAGCCGATCGATGATTCTCTCTCATCACTGATGTTTTTATCTCTTTCTCTCTCTCTCCCTTCCTCTCTGAAATAAATAAAAATATATATTTAAAAAGAATTATATATCTATACAATGGACTATTACTCATAAACAGTCAACAAAAAGGTGTCTCTACTATGATGGAGTTTACATTCTCATTGGGGAGACAAGTCATCAAATAAATATACAGGAAGAGCAACAAGTAGTAAATAGTATTGTAAAAAAATGAAGATGATCATAGATAGTCATTAAAGAGTTGCTATTTTTGAGCATTTTATGGTGGAAGATCAGGGAAGACTTCCTGAATAACTGCTATTAGAGCAAATATGTGAAGGAAGAGACGGAATAAGCTGTGAAAATATCGGGGTGTATGTGGATGGAGGAAAGAGAAAGTTTAAAGACCCCAGAGAAGGAAGCAATATGATATGCTAGGAGAATAGAAAGACACCTGGTGTATGGGAACCATAGGAAGTGAGGGCAAGAGGGTACCACATCAGTAGACACAAAGCCTTTTTTATTTAGTGTGCTAAAAATCTCGTCTTCCCAACCTCAGATCAATGGCACTGGAACTTACAACAGCTATTAACGTTTTCATCACTGTTCTATGTAAACGCCAAAGTGTTCTTTGGTCTTCCCCCAAGAGGACAGAGTTCAAAAGCAGTTTCACCACCATCTATACAGTTTGCTATTAACCATAAGCAATTAGGAAAAATTAGAAGGTAGCATTAATTTTTGAATCCCCCAAAAAAACTTTAAATCGGCTACCACATCTGTAGCAAGTTGGAGATTTTACATAAGATGTACTGTTGCTGTGGCAACATTTACACCATTCCCTCTAGCAAATGCAAGAGCAAGGTATGGACATAACATGCTCTAGTGATTTCACCATCTTCTGATGTAAGGTGGAATCCAGGCAGATGTTATGTCAAGTGATTGTCAGTTATTCTTGGAAAACATCCTCAGAGGGATTGCAGCTCCTAAATCAGCCCTTCATTTTCTCTTCCTTAAGGAGCACCATGATTATTTCAAGTCTCTACCCAAGATCTGTGACCTTCCTTCCTTTCTTCTTTGTTTGCCTCCTTCATTGACTTCTTCCTTTCTACTAGTAATTGTTTATTGCATAATTATTTCTTGACCACCTACTATGTATTGGACACTGTTCTAAAATGATAGAGATATTGTGGTGGATAAACAAGACAAAATTCCATCCAAGTACTAACCAGGCCTGACTCTGCTTGACTTCCGAGATCAGATGAGAACGTGCACATGCAGGGTTTTGCGACAACATGGATGGACCTGGAGAACATTATGCTAAGTGAAATAAGCCAGTTAGAGAAAGACAAGTACCATATGATTTCACTGATATGTGGAATTTAATGAACAAACTGAACTACTAAGCAAAATAGAGGCACACTCATAGATAGAGAGCAGGCAGACAGTTCTGTTGTGGGGAGGTGAGGTTGGAGGGATTGAGCCAAAAAGAACAAAAGATAATTTATGGACATGGACAACAGTGTGGTGATTGCAACAGTGTGGACAACAGTGAGGGGGTGGGTGGAGGTGTAAGAGGGCATAGAGGAGATAAATGGTGATGGAAAAAATAAAATAAAATGAAAACACCCAAAATAAAATAGTAATTTTTTTAAATGACAAAATCTCTGATTTGTGAAGCTTACACTCTAATAAGGAATGTGAGTAATAAATACAAGTGAATAAAAATATAATAGAAATAGCAATAAGTGCTACAAAAAAAGTAATATTGTATAAGCAGAGATGGTGTAGGTCCACAGTCGGCAAACTGTGGCTCACGAGCCACATGCGTCTCTTTGGCCCCTTGAGTGTGGCTCTTCTACAAAATACCACGGCCTGGGCGAGTCTATTTTGAAGAAGTGGCATTAGAAGAAGTTTAAGTTTAAAAAATTTGGCTCTCAAAAGAAATTTCAATCATTGTACTGTTGATATTTGGCTCTGTTGACTAATGAGTTTGCCGACCACTGGTGTAGGTTAGTGTGGTATTTTAGAAGACATAATCAAGGAAGTCTATGTAAGTACTGATATTTGAGTAGAGACCTGAAGGAATTGAGGGAGTGAAGATTCTATATTTGGAAAGAGGGAGCATGTGCAAGGAAGCTGTATTAGAATGCACTTGGGTTATTCAGGAACTACAGGAATGCTGAAGGAGATGGGAGTGAGGTAAGGGGTGGGGGATGCATAAGGAAGACTCAATTTATAGAGGACATTGTCATACATAGAAAATATGTGGTTTTCACTGTTAGCATGATTATGGGGGTTATTAAGGGACTGGATTGCTGCCTGGAGAATGTCAAGATCTTGGATATTTTTTTAAGTATCACTCTGGCTGCAGAATAGATAATATATAGTAGAAATCTTGGGGAGAAGAGTTGAAGTGGGAGAAATTAAGAAGTTACTTCTTGATTCCATGTTAGAGATGATCATGATTTAGACTAGGGTGATTGCCTTCATAAATTATGTAGCATTTGAATTTAGCCTCGAAGACTGGTGTGTCAGGATTATATTCATCTGAATGTAGAAATCCCTTTATAATGCTTTAAGTACATAGGTAATTCAATTATTTTTCTATGAAATAAAAAATCTGCAGATATGCAGTCTAGTGCAAATGCAGCTGCTCAAGGAAGTAACAAAAAAGCCACAGGTTCTATTATGCTTCCTACTTCACTATCCTTAACATATGCCTCTTATCTTCCTGGTTGCAAAGTGGCAGCTTCCCCTCCAGGCACAGCAGCCACATTCCAGGGAGAAATAAGGGAACAACCAGGAGGAGGGAGCATTGCCTATTATATCAGGGAAGCAAAACTTTCCCAGCTGACCCTTGTAAGCTTTGCTCATGTTGTACTGGCCTGAACTGGATGACATGACCAACCCAGAAAGATAGAACTCTGAGGATGGGAATATTTTTTGACAAGATTTATTTCTATCACAAAGATGAGGCTTTATTGAGCAACTGGAAGTTCTACCAATAGATGGGTAGATAGGATTTACGCAAATGAGGATGGAATGGAAGGTGGAAAAAACATTCAAGAGAAACAAGTAGCAGAAGACAAGAGTGAAAAGAAGAAGGAAGAAGGAAGAAGAAGGAGGAGAAGAAGAAGGAGAAGGAGAAGGAGAAGGAAGGAGAAGGAGAAGGAAAAAGAGGAAGAGAAGAAGAAAGAGGAGGAGAAGGAGGCAGAAGAGAGAATAAGAAGGTAGAGGGGAAGGGAGAGGGAAAGGAAGAGAACAAGGGGGGGGGGGACGGAAAAAAAAAGCATAGGTAATCAAAAGGAAAGACTGGGGTAGTTAGAGCAGTCTTGGGTAGTAACTGTTAGGTAACTCTGGAAGTTGGTTGATGTCAAACCATGTGGGTGTCAAAGGTGTTGGACTTTAATGTTGTAGGTAAACTAAGGCCACTATGAATTCAAGAAAATTAAAGGAAAACCAATAGTTTGTGGCACAGTAACAGTTCTTAACCCCCAGGGCACTAGCAAAGTGCTTAGTAAACCTTCCGGTTGCATAGTGCTTAGTCAACCTTCCGGCACATAGGGACTAGGACCATTATTCTATGACCCACTAAAATGCAGAGGGACCACAGTAGGATGGGCAATTAGGAGGCTTTTACCAGAACACAAAGAGAAAAAGAGAGATCTGGAAGCAGGCTGGATGAAAGGGAGTTTTCATCATCTTACAGCAAACATATAGAAGCCACTGGAAAAATAAAAGAATGTGCTGCTTAATGATGGGGATATGTTCTGAGAAATGAGTCATTAGGTGATTTCGTCCTTGTGCGAACATCACAGAGCGCACTCAAACATACTTAGATGGTACAGCCTACTACACACCTGTACAAACATCACAGTGTGCGCTCACACATACCTAGATGGTACAGCCTACTGCACATCTGTGTGAACATCATAGCATGCATTCACACACACCTAGATATACCACCTACTACACACCTGTGCTAACATCACAGTGTGTGCTCACACATACCTAGATGGTACAACCTAGTACACACCTATGTGAACATCATAGTGTGCACTCACACAAACCTAGATGGCGCAGCCTACTACACTTGTATGTACTGTACTTTTACATCCCTGGCAGTCTGTGTACACCAGCATCACCACAAACACATGAGTAATATGTTGTGCTACAAAATTATGAAGACTATCACATCACTAGGCAATAAGAATATTTTTTAAAAAAAGAATATTTCAACTCCATTATAATATTATAGGACCACCATGCTACATGCAGTTAGTCACTGATCAAACATCTTTATGTGGTGCATGACTGTTTTGGAAGGGAGGGGGAAGAAAGAGTCAAAGATGTTTGTTTGTTTAATATATTTTTATTATTTATTTCAGAGAGGAAGGAAGAGGGAACGAGAGATAGAAACATCAATGATGAGAGAGAACCACCAAACAGCTGTCCCGCACATGCCCCAAACTGGGTATTGAGCCCACAACCCGGGCATGAACCCCGACCAGGAATCGAACCAGGACCTCCTAGTTCACAAGTCAAACATCATGTTCTATCCATGCGATAGAGAAATGCTAATGTGCTATGGCAGACAAGATTATTAATATACTAGTGACTTTGTGCATGGATTCATGTACATTGAAAGGAAATTAATTAGAAGGTGGCCGGCAAGGCGGGACTGGGCGAGATGGGCCGGACACACCCTGGAGCCAACCTCCCATGGTCCCTCCCCACTGGCTGCACCTGGGGTGGCGCTGTGGCTCAAAGGGCATCTGAGGAGTGAGTGGAGTCCCTCCAGCAGATGGCGTCCCTTGGCCTGGCCTGCAGGGATTGGGCTGAAACCGGCTCTCCGACATCCCCTGAGGGGTCCCAGAGTGCAAGAGGGCACTCTGCAAAGTTGCTGTCGTACAGGGTGTGGAACACAAACACAAGTGTGCAGTAAACCAAATTCGGGCCTACAATGCCCCAGCAACAATATAACCCACGACCTAAGGTGGAATCACATGGCCCCATGAGGAATCGGGCTCCCCTCTTCTCTCGTTTTCCAGCATGTCACTTGAGAACCTCAGTGGCCAAGTCACTGCAGCTCAACAGCTCCTGAGTTGAGCGTCTGCCCTCTGGTGGTCAGTGTGTGTCATAGCGACCAGTCAGATAGACACGTAGCATATTAGCCTTTTATATATATAGATTAACTTGTGCAGAAACAAGTGAGAGGTATTTCCTTCACTCTCATATCAAGAATTCTTCCTGTTCTGAGCCTGGGCTCTCTGAACTAAGGAGGTAATTAACATGGAAAACCTCCCACTCAGGCTGTAATTTGGGGACTTTAGCTCCACCAAGGAAAGGTTGGGCTGGAGTGGACAGAATTAAAAACCAAAAAAAAAAATTACATATATAATTATTACATATATATATATATGTATATATATATATAAACACATAAATATATGTGTGTGTGTGTATATATATATATATATATATATATATATATATAGAGAGAGAGAGAGAGAGAGAGAGAGAGAGAGAGAAAGAATACATGTGTTTCCCCAAGACACACAAGGTACGAGTGGGGCTGGGGTTGGAAATTCAAGGAGAGATGGCACCTGTGTCCTCCAATGCTCAAAAGCTTAAGGGTTTCCTTTTGGGGTTGACACAAAATTGGGGAGACAGGGATTGCCCAAACTAGTAGGTGGGACGTGGAGCATGCAGAGGTGAGGCAGCAGGCAGAAAGGGGGAGTGCTGAGGAGCCATGGGGCAGAGGGACCCCAGATGGCAGAGGCCCGAGCATGGGCACTGGAGACAGGTCCCACCCCTCCTGGCAGCTGCAGTGTCCTGGGCACCATGGCATCTGCCCAGACAGACACCAGGAGCGTCACTTCACTGAAACACATGCCTGGCCCCCTTGCTCCGTCTGAAGACGGACAGACCACCCTCCACAAGGCATTTTGGGTGCTTGGGACCAACCATTTCGCCTTCTGCCCGCTGTCTGAAGGGCCTAGGAGTCTAAGGGGACGGAACGCTGCCTTGTCAAGGTGCGGTGATTTCTTCCCTGCGGCGAAATGGAGAAATGAGCCATTCTAGCCCCTCACCTTGTGACCCCTCCACACTTTAAAGAGGACGATGTGAATGGCCGCATGACTTCGGGGGCTGGCAGGTCAGGTCCCCTTCAATCATCACACACAGACCTGTGTTAGGGAGTCCAGATTTAAAATGTCATTTTAAGGCTTTATGGTCAGATCATAAAACAAAACAGATTTATGATATAAATAAAATACGGCTCCTTTCTTAGAGCTTGGCCACAAAAGAATTCTCTCTCTCCTTTTTCAGTCCCGGGTACTGTGCTTTTGGGGCCATGCCCTTTGTCTGAAAGGAAAATGTGTCAGCCTCCTATCCCGCAGGAGAGGAGCCGGCGCCTGCCCGCTGGCTCCTCTCTTCTCTCCCCGGGCCATCCTAATTGGTCCCAAGCTGATTTGGAAAGAAACAGGCTGGGATTCTCACCTGGAGGACTGACTTCCATTGTGACTGAAGAGCTGGGAAATGCTTTGGGGAGGGGCAGCGCCTCCCCCTCTCTGCGGGGAAGAGCTCGCCTTCAACACCCTCACCCCGTGCAAGGAACACGGGCCGGAGCAAGGCACAGTCTCATGCAAATCAAAGACCAGAAGCTGCCACCAGCTGCCCCTCCGCTTTGCTCCATCCACGTTTGGATAGCTAATTGAATTCCCCTTTCATGTTCTCCCCTCTCCTTTCAGGCTGGCAGACAGCGGTGCCATTGGAGACACAGTTCCCGGTCTGAACCGGCTGCCAGAGCCACCGCAGTCAACTCCTTCTTGAACTCGCTGTGTGCTAGTTCAGAGAGCACTTTGCTACCATCAGCCCACCATGGCACTTCCAAATGGCTGGCTGTAATTGGGATCGGAGGAGTTCAAAGCCTTGCTCCAGCATCCTTGTATCAAAGCTCATTGAACAACAGGGGAAGCGTGCGCTGAAAGGCAGGCATGGGGCGAGGAGAGTTATTAGTGGAATACATTCAAATCTGTCACGCTCCATTCCTGGGTACACAACTGGGTTTTTGGTTCAGCTTTGACGAGTTCAGGTGTGGTTCCCAGGAGATGGCTCCTGGAATCGCTGTAAAAATATCTCATTTGTACTAATGCGCTTTGCCTGTTTCATAGCAGATCCTTGTGAGACTAATTTCCTTTTTTTTTTTTTTAAGTCAAGGCTTTCTCCAGAGATTGTTCATTCATCGTATTTATTTTCTTGGACGTGATTTTAACCAGCCTTCCCCCGAAGAGCTGGTGGCTATTAACTTTATTGAACAGTTGCTCAAGAGAGAGTTGAAAGCAAACGGTCTCGGGGAGAGGATTGGGCCAGCGTGCCTGATGGGTAGTCATCTGTCCCCGAACGCATTCATTGACTCTTCTTCATAGGTCATGAGCAAGAAGAGCGAGAGGAACAGCCCTCCACCATCCACGAAATGGTAGATTCCAACCACTGCGAAGTACTAAATTCTGATTTTAGTGGGGGCATTTTGAGACCCCACGAACAGAAATCATGGTAAGAGACTGATATCAAGGGGAGAGCATGAATTATGTGGGTGTCAGATAGATGCTTTAATATCTCTGACTTACCTAGAATACCTTCTCAACTCTGCCATAGTCATATCCTCAGCATGACCCCGGGGGATTGCACACTCCCCAGAATGCATTGTGCCCATCTCCCACATCGAGGGTCAGGAACTGTAATAGTCATTAAAGTGGCTAAGTATCGCCTGGAAAACTTTCTGTTCAACAGAGGGATGTCCTCAGTCACACAGCAAACGGATCACCCAACCTCCGTTTGAAAACCTTCAGTGCCTGGTACTTCACCTTTCCTTAAAGCAACTGTGTCCCCTGTTTTAACAATCGGAATGATTACAAAATTCTCCCTTCATGGAATTGTATCTGCTCCTCAGAATATCATTGTCTCAGTGCATCTTTTACAGCAGCTGACAATCAAACTCCTGTTCTCACAAACATAGCTCTTCCACTTAGAAAACCACGTGTCATTCTTATTCACCATTCATGCATGGCACATGCTGGGTGCTGGGGACATGTTTCTATCCTCATAGGATGCAGAATCCAGTGAGGAGAATTCTAGTTCTGCTGAGTGCCACCTTTCCCTTCATTTACTTCTCTCTACATAAAACATTTCACATCATTCATTCTTTTCTAAATAAAGATAGCATCCACCTATTCACCTCTTATCATGATGCCATTGACATGTGCTAGAAATGAACACAGCTCTTCACATTCTATCCCACTGTTGTTTCCTCTGCACTTCAGCCTAATCCAGCATTCATAGAACATTCTATTGTCTAAGATTTGGTTTATGTCAACAAAAACCCATTTTATGGTGTTCTGAAACACTAAGGAAGGAAGGGGAGGAGGGGGAGGAGGGAGAGGAGCAGGGATGGGGGATGGCTAAACTTAACTGATACGATAAATCCCCTTTTACTAGTACAACACGGTCTTAGTGCAGGAAGTCTAAACTCAGCCCCAATTTTGGTGAGTGGCCTTTCTGAATATGTCACTCCCAGCACGCCTCACACACAACTGACTTTGATCTCCCAGGAAATGCTGGGGATACTTGGAAATCATGACAGTTGTGGTTTTCTTCATGCACCTATGGAGAGCATATTTTCATTAATTATTAATTGTCCTTGAAGCATTAACCTATGCGATTTCAAAGCAGGCTTAGCAAGAAAGGAAATAATACCAGTCACAAAACTGTGCAGCTCCCTTCCTGCCCCTCCTCCTCCTGGGGCCACTATCATTGAGCCACTAAGTTAAGGTCAGACAGCCCACTTTTCCATCTTTCCTGACATTTTTCAGAACTTGTTTCTTTGTCACTTGACAGTGACCTTCCCTGATCACCTCATCTAAAATAGTATACACCATCCATTCCCTTTCCTTGCTTCATTTTTTTAGCTCTTACAACTGACTACAATTGTATTATTTTATAATTATCTCTTTTTCATCTCCCACTATAGAACATAAGCTCCAAGAGGCCAGCAACTTGGTTTTGTTTACCACTGAATCCCCTAATACATAAAACAGCACCTGCATTGTATGTTACTACAGGGATGTGTGTTGAATGACTGTATGGAAGGATGGATGAAGGGATGAACTTGGTATGTGGGGGAAGAAATACCTGCACTGTCTCACCCCAGAACTCAGGGATCCAGGCCTGATGACAGCCAGCTGTCCTGCCAAGCTCTATGTTTTATGTTGAAATACTGCTGTGCCTCATTAGATCAGGGAAGATCGTAACAAACCCTCCCTCTAAATTTGTGCAGATAACAGCACCTATTGCAAAGCTCCACGAAGTCCAGGGCCACCTCTAGCTCTGAGATCCTTCTTCCTCTGAAATTGTGCATAGATAATCTCATGGTGCTCTCCCAGCACTGCATCTACTCAGCCCTGGAATTCAATTTTCCCAGATTTTCCCAGAAAGCTAGTCACGTGCAGCACTGAGAGAGTTTTGAGAAGACAAACAGGCAAAAACAAATAAACAAAATGCACCACTCAAATATAATATAAAACACACTGATTTCTAAAACTCCTCAGTGCCCCTGCCGTGTGGCTTGGCTCTGCTCTCCTTTCTCTCTTTCTCCATTCAGTTCTCAGTTTACAACTCTATCCAGCCCATCCAAGAGCAAAGAAGTGAATTCTGCTTTCTGATGCAGAACTATTAAGCAGTTTCTCGGCCTGGAAACTTAGCTTCAGCCCCCTCTTTCATATGCAAAGACTAGTCAACAGGTTGAGTCCTCAATTGACATCACCCATGTCATGGCCAAGCCAGGTGGAATTCTATGGATGCCCTCCCCAAGATTCCTGTCCTCTGGTTTTTCAATCAAGCACGGATGGAGGTACTGCTGGGAAGGGAATGCACAGATAGCTGAAGCCCCCCATTAATTGATCTGAAAATCAGAGTCTATCTAAGTGGGCCCAACCCACTCAGATCAGCCTTTTGAAAGCAGCAAGTTTTCTCTGACTAGTAGCAGGACAGGTCGTCAGAGGGATTCAGTGCACAGGGAGATCTGACACAGCATGGCTGGATTGATGATGGAGTTACCCACATGAGAAGGAATGTCAGTGGCCTTGAGCTGAGAGAGACCTCCAACTGACAAGCAGGCAAGAAAACAGGGCCTCTGTCCTTCAGCCACAGGGAACTCAACTTGGCCAACAACCTGAATGAGCCTGAAAGCAGGTTCCTTCCTGATGAATTAAAAAAGGAGTCCCATCCAGCCCAAACCTGCTTTCAGGCTGGTGGAAATTCCTAAAAAATTCAATAAAAAAAAATCTAGGAATTATCTGAAAGCATTCCAGGCTGCCAGTTAAATATGTGTAGCCAAGAACTCATCTGAGACACGTCAGATTTATGACCCATAGGACTGTGAATAATGCATCTATCTGGCCTAAGCTGGTACATTCGTGGTGGTTTATTACATCACAATAGAAAACTAATACAATCACCATCATTTTCATCACTTGTGTATCAGTCCCTTTGCTAAGCACTTTATATAATTATTTCATCTAATCCTGATACCAATCACTACTTGGATAATACAAATATCTTTATTTTACAGGCCACAAAGGCCTCCAGAGAGGTGGAGTCTGGTGTTATATATAAGAAATTGCAGAACCATAATTCAAATCCAGGCAGCCAGGGCTCTTAACCAATATGGGTTTCTGCCTCCCTAAATCACCACCTGCCATGTTCCACCCAGTGACTTCTATACCGAGCTCTTCCTCTTTCCCCAAATTTAACTGGGCATATTCTGTCTTTCTTCTGATTACCTAACTGGATCACAACCTTGTTCAGATGAACTCTTGCCTCGTTCCCCAACCCCAAAGGACTTTGCCCACAATGAACTAAAAAAGAAGTAAAAATGTGAGGGGCAGCATCACTTGAAAAGGAATGATATTTCCATGCGTCACTCAAAGGCGCTTTCACCTTCTGCTGTCTAGCAGACAGCATCACAAGGATTGGAGTGTCCTGGCACATTTCAGTGATTTTCAGAACGGGCTCAAATGCTAGATGAGATATTAGAAACTTGGCCTTCAAAATGCAGACTGGACCTCAGGATGATAACCCAGAATACCAGATCTTGAGAGAGAGAGAGAGAGAGAGAGAGAGAGAGAGAGAGAGAGAGTTGTGTGCAGGCATGCATGCATGTGTTCAGTAGGCAGACACTATTATTGCTTTATAAGTTTTCACATCCTGGGTTTCACAAATTATACATGCCCTTCATGTTGGCTTTCAATGTCTCAATTTGACGTTAACCAGAAAGGCCAATTCAAAGTAGAATTTAAAAAGTGCCTACTGCACTGTCCCCTGAGAGCAATAAGTCCCTCTGCTTTTAGAGAGTGAGGGACTCAGAGAAATAGGTACTCTGTGAAAGCTATGCAAGATTTTAAGACTATAACTGAATGTTCCACTGAAAGATTTTGAATGGTAAAAGCAAAATCCCCTTGTGACTTTAGATATTCTTCACCCTTCCTTGATTTGAGCAAAGTCAACAAATCACGCTGCTTCTTGGAAGCAGGAAGAGCCTCTGAGCAGAGATAGGGCAAATGCAAACAGATTCGGGTTTGGGTGATAATTTGGTAAATGCAATTCTCTACTACCCCTGTCACTACCAGGCTCTCTACCAGAGTAGATTCAAGGTCAGTGTCTTCCCGAAGTAGTAATTATGAAGAGAAAAGTATTTTTCCTTTGGACTTTGGTATAATTACAACAGAATTCTGTTGACTTTGGGAACATTCCACACTTAATCTATCTCAGCAGGCTCACGGCTTAAAATTTAGATTTGATCCTCAAGAATCTTATCAATTTTATAGCTAGAGGAAAAATCTTTTTGTCGGAATGGAGAAGGCTCATTTTAGTTACACATGATGAAAAATATCCACTAATAATGTGGATCACAGTTTGATGCTCTCCAACATGAGTGAGGAATTCTGGGAAGGGTGCTAGGTCAAGGCCATAGAGTAAAAAAAGTGTAGCAGGGAAAGGTTTGTGGCAGAAATCAAGGCACCAAAGACATGACAGAAGACTATGGGTCTCTCTAGCCTGATTTCCAAACCTAGATTACAGTTGATTGTTTTCTAACATCGAATTTTAATAGTTTAATGAGCTGGTAATGCTCACTCCTCTTAGACCCTGGTACAAGTTACATGGAATGAAGTATAGTATAATGTTTGAAGCAGGGCTGTGATTCAGTTAGAGCTGGATTGGCATTTTGGCTTCACCAAATGATGTAAATTAGCACAAATAATTCAACATTTATGCATCTGCTTCTCTGTTTTTTATATCATGGGGATAAGAGTAATGTGAGACTAAAATGAGATCAGGTACTGTTTATAAAATAATTCTTGGCACAGTGGTTACATGTAAAACATTTTAAATAAATAAATATTGGCAATGATGGTAATGATGATGATGACAGTGGTGATGATGATGGTGGTGGTAGTAATGGTGATGATGATGAAGAAAAAACAGAATAGTCTCTTGCAGTACCAAAATATGTAGAGAATCAGCAAGTCTTATAAATCACATACATGTGACATTAAAAGTGAATAAGCCCAGCTGGCATGGCTTAGTGGTTGGCCTGAACCAGGAGGTCATCGTTTGATTCCCGGTCAGAGCACATGCCCAAGATTGTGGGCTCCATCCCCAGTGTAGGAAATGCCGGAGGCAGCCAATCAATGGTTCTCTCTCATTATTGATGTTTCTCTCTCTCTCTCTCTCTCTCTCTCTCTCTCTCTCTCTCTCTCTCCTGTCACCTCTAAAATCAATAAAAATATTTTTAAAAAGTGAGCAAAAAAGATGAAATGATAATTAGGCCAGGATGAGATGAAAGAAATATAACAAACAGAAAGGGTCAGAGGAATGAGGGGGGAAAAGAAGAATCATTCAAAATCTTGCAAAAGGACTTCCATTGATGTCCAGTTTCTCCTGTCCTGATTTCCACAACGGGAAAAACAGAACTAAGGGGTTAGTATCTGTTTTTATTTACAACCACTTCTGGTCAGAGCAGCCAGGACACATCCACAGTAGTATTATGAGCTATACCATTGCAGCTCCAATCCCCTTTTCAACTTGCCTGCTGCTCCCAACCTCCTCCTATGTTTTTCCTGGGACTAAAGGCTACGTAGGAGTCACAGGGAGAAAACTACACTAGAGCAGCCCAGAAGAGCTCAGAGAATGCGTTAAAATTGGGATCTGAACATTCTCCACTCCAGGCAATAGTAGAGAGAAATGATGGGTTAAACCCAAAATGGCAACAAAAATCAGGGAGATTCAAACTGAAAGACTAGAAATGTGGAAAAATGAAAATGTTTAGTAGGCAAAACCAGTCATCAGAAGGCTAGGCTAACATGGGCAATCAAGAATCAGAGATTAATAAGAACCAAAGGTGCAAAGCAAGGCCATCCAGAGATAAGGTTGCCAGATTCACCAAATGAAAATGCAGGATGCCAGTTAAATTTGCCTTTCTGATAAACCAAAAATATTTCTTTCTTTTTTTTTTACTACAAATATATCCTGTGCAATGTTTGGGACAAACTTACACTAAAATGGTATGTGTAGTTTATCTGACATTCAAATTTAATTGGGTGTCCTATATTTTACCATTAACCCTATGCAGAGAACTTGTGAATTAACTAGCCAATAGGTAGCTTGTGGCAAAATCAGATCAGTATCAATGACGTGTTGGAAAAGGCAGAGGATTGGGAGGGAATACAAAGGGGGAAAGTGAGATCCGTTATGGTTGAAGATGCCGAGAGCAAGATGGAACAGATAACTAACATCACAGTTATGAATCAAATCAAACTCCAGAGCAAGGAAAAGAACTGAGAGCGAAAAATGGTTATCACAACGGAAATAAAGTCGTTTAGAGGGTCTTGTTGTCAGGAGTTTCTTTTGAAAGCTCCAAGGCTTCCTAGCCTGGCTCTTAGTGGTTCTCCCCTTCCCTCTCCTCCTACCTGTAAACTGACATCTTCATATTTACATGGAGCATCATCCCAGCTCTCACTGTTACACTTCCCACTGGGAAGGCAGTTCTTCTTGGTGGTGCTAGGCTAGAACACCACTTACCCATTCATGTATCAAGTATGTATTGAATGCCTACTACTCATCAGGCAGTGTTCTGGGAGCCAGATCTGTTTCTGAAGTGTATTTTTTTAAATGTATCTTTATTGTTGAAAGTATTACAGATGCTCCTTTTTCCCCCATTGACCCCTTCTAGCCCCCACCCGCCCCCCACCCTAGGCCTTCACTGCACTATTGTCTGTGTCCATGGGTTATGCATGTATGCACACAAGTTCTTTGGTTATTTCTGAGGTAACCCCAAATCCATAAGGATTGTCTCTTTAAACTGCAGATTCCTGCCCCCCCCCAAAACAGCTAGAAGCACCTCTAAAGGAGTCTAGGAATCTGCATTTTCAGGCTTTCAGATAATTCCTAGATTTTTTTATTGATCTACTAACCATTTTTTAAATATATTTTATTGATTTTTTTACAGAGAGGAAGGAAGAGGGATAGAGAGTTAGAAACATCGATGAGAGAGAAACATCCATCAGCTGCCTCCTGCACACCCCCTACTGGGGATGTGCCCGCAACCAAGGTACATGCCCTTGACCAGAATCAAACCTGGGACCTTTCAGTCCACAGGCCGACGCTCTATCCACTGAGCCAAACCGGTTAGGGCATGACCTACTAACCATTTAACACAAATAGGTACGTCAGTGCCTTTGACTTGTGACAAATATGTAGGGAAAACAAATTGTGGATAATGATACCTGGAAAATGAAATGGGGTTAGGCTGGTTCCAGGCGAGGCTAAAGGATTTGCTCAAGCCACATGTTTCCTGAATGTCTGGGATGAGACTCACATTGAAGTTTTCTGTTTCAAAATGCAGCCCTTTCTCCCCTGGACCATGCAACCTCCCAGACTCTGTGCCTCCAAATGTGAGTCCGGCTGTTCTACGTCTGACTACGGTGGTGGGGCAGCAGGGTAACAATGGTTCAACCTTGACAGGAGCAGGGAGTGGGGGACTTTCGTCCTATGGCTTCTTAAGGTCCATAAGCACTTCCTATTTATTCTCAGTCTCCTCTGAGTTTGCTTCCATGCTGAGGTGCACCTACATTTTTAAGGCTCATGAGCCCGGTTGCCAACAGAAGGTGCTCTTGATTCACAGAGAGAAATGCTGCTCTGGAGGAGCAGGCCTCGCAGAGCCGGTGTGACACACCCCACTGCAGCTCAGAGAGAGGGTGTCGGGCTGCGTCAGTAACCGCCTCTGACACCCCCACGGCCTCAGGGGCAGGGCCTGCACATCCCAGGGCACCTCTGAAATATAGGAGGGTGGTGGTTGTTCCCATTGTGCAGGTAGAAAACTGAACTCAAGAAACTAATGGTTCACTTCTTTCTGAGGCCCTAGAGGCAAAAGTGAGACAAAACTGAGGACTAACACCCACTTGATTGCTTACCCCAGAAGATCACCAGAATGCCTTCATTTCCATCTACCACCTCCTAAGTGGACTACATCACATCCTCTTTCCTATCTTCCCACCGCAGCTCCCAAATCAAGGGTGGCCGAAGAGTAGAAGCCTACAACGTAAGCAGCCAGCATGAATCCCAAGAAAGAATGCCTGAATACCTACCTCCTCGGTGCTCTGCAGCCTTCAAGGTCCAAGTGGTACAGAACCCGTAATTCAGCAAAGCTCTGTGGTTACCTTGCGAAGAAACACCTCAGGTCTCTCCAGCCCCTTTTATAAAGAAGAACTGGAGACTCAGAGAGGCCGGGATGTGCCTGAGACGCAGGAAGTGGCACAGCCCAGAGGACCACCCCCCACCCCCACCCCGATCCCAGTCCCAGAGCCCTGGCCACGGAAATGAACTTCACAGGTGGGGCTGCTGAGAGTTCTCAGGTGTGAAGGTCTTTCTCTATTCCATCTCTGTTGTATGGATGTTATACTTGTTTTATAAAAAAAAAAAAAAAAAACGAACGCTTACCCCCAATGCCCTCGAAAGCTTTGCAGGACCAATTTTTTTTTTTTGCGGGGGGGGGCGGTTAAAAATCCAGAATTCACCAAGTCTAACAGCCACAAAAAGTAAAAGTCTGAGGGTCATAGCTGAATGGGAAAATGAGGACGGGCATGCCAGATACGCTTAGATTATTATAAACGTGGGTTATTATAGCTTCCTCGGGTTTTTTATAAGTAGAGTCTTTTTTTAACTCCTAAGAAATTTTCATATATATAGACACTCCCTTATAATAAACACAGAAGCACGCTGTTCCCAGAATCTTTGGCTTGGCTGAAGGATGATGATATTCTTAGTGCTTGGTGTGGGGGAGAAAGCCTGGCGCGGCGGGCTTTTTATAGCTCTGGCTCAGGGCAGCGAGCGCTGCAGTAGCAGGCCTGGATCGCAAAGGAGCCAAAGAATGCTAATGGGGCAAACAGAATGTAATTGCTTATGTGTGCCGGTTATATCCTGAAACAAATTGTTTCTTAATGCTGAGGTCAGACAGGGTTTAATTAGGAGAAATACAATTGGTGTAAAATTTTGCAGCAGCCTGCTTGTTTGGTGTCATGCCAAGTCAACATCTAGTCTCTCCAAATGGAAATTTTCATTAGAGGCCACTGGCAGCCCTAGTTAGGCTGAGTTTCAACTTTTCCGAGTCTCCTGGTAACGCAAACCTGAAACTCAGCATATCTGTTGCCTAATAAAGGGCTGTCCCCCTTGCATTTTGAACATGTGCACGCTGCCGCTCACGTACCCAGCTGCCCCAGTTTCCCTACCAGCAAAACACACATTTCCCAGGGGGGCTGGAGGAACGAAAGCAATCTTCCTCTTTTCTGGGCCTCCCCGCTACCCCCCAGCCACTCCTTCTATATTCCCACATTAATAAGACTTAATCTTCCATCAGCAGATTACTGGAAAAACATTTTCATATGCATCAACGCATCCAATCTTACCCATAAACCTGAGAGGTGAGTGGTTTCATATTTATAGGTCGGAGACGCACGGAAGGTCACCTCTGGGACTGGCTAAGAATAGATCTCAGACCTCCTGATGCGGGGTCCTGGGCTTAGGCTAAATCACGGAATTCTGCGCACACACACACACACACACACACGGAAGGGAAAATACACTGAAAAATCTGCATCTGTGCATGTAAATGAAGCATGTGCAAGATCATCCATGTGTTATGTTCTGGCTGCTTCCTTTTGTATAGTATCTGTGAAGAAGGGATCGTGAAAGGTGTTATTATTCAAAGCTGCACAAATTTCCCCCGATTTTGTAAATATGCTTTACTGGACGGGACCTCTTCCTTTGTTGTCCCCTCTTCCTAGGCCTGCCTTTCACACGCTCAAATCTCCCTCGATGCCCCGTGGCAGCAATACTGTGATTTGCAGTCATTTGAAGGGCCCAGATCTTCACACCTTCAAGCAGAAGCTTTTATCAGTGTTTCTGATATAAATCTGCATCTCAAAAGTGTCTAATTTCTTTGGGAAATCTGGCTTCTAGGCTGCCATTGTTTCTCTCTCTTCCTCTCTCTTTCCCTCCCAGCTGAAGGCGGTTTTCATTACAGTGACAAAGACCCCACGATGTTAAAGAAAATTGCACAGAGAGACCCCCCCAAATCCATCTACCCAACAGAAATCTAAGTCATTTTCCCTGCAGTATCATATCAGCAGTAACCGTCATGGGTTTAAAGACATATGGGACCAAGTTTTCATTTTTATACGTGGCTCTTATTTGCTCCTGGTGCGGCCGGCTACATTTCATTTAGGTGCTGGGCCTCTGGGCCCCTGCTAATGTGCCCGGTTAGGGTCAGGGGAGAGCTCTGCACAGGGCAAGCAATTACGAAGCAATCCGCACTCCTCAGCCCGGCGGGGGCCCGAAGGCCATGGAGATCCCGTTGGAAGGGGAGGCTTCGCAGCTGCCTCAGACCCAGTCCCAGAGCAGGCGAGAGAGCGGGAGTTACTGAAACTCTCCCACCCTGAGAGCTGGTGCAAATGTCTCCTACTCCTACTTTCTATAATCTGAAGTCCCACTCACGCTACATGTGTGCTTACACCCGATGCCCCTCATCTACATCAAGCCAAGCTTACACCAGAGATTAAAAGCATTCTTCAATGTGCTTCTACACAGTTTCTATTTCTAGTATTTTAAAATCTTCCCATGCGAATATCAATACCGCTAGTTCTTCCATGACACTTGTTCCAAAATTGTGTATTTGTTCCAGTGCACTTGATGTGCTAGGGAACAACTGAAGCACAACACGAACCAGGAAGTGCCGTTCCATAAGCATGTAACACATGTGAAACTGTGCTCTCTTATTCTGGCGTACCCCAAAAAGTTTTTGAACATTGTGATCCAAGCTGATTATTTGCCATAAGCTCTATAGTTTTTTATTATGCAATTTTGCATGGCACAATCATTTTTTAGGAACACATATGTCCATTATAGCAGAATTGACTAGACTTGTTTATTAACTGGACATGGCAATTATCTTCACATATTTGATATATCATGGGTTGGGGATTCAAAATCTAACATGCCCAGAATTAAATTCCTGATTATTTCCCCATATTCTGTTTCCCACACAGTCCCTTCCATCTACGTTCATAGGTGGCCCCGTCTTTCATAGACCCAGCTTAAAAACCCCAGAGTTAGCCTTGAATCCTCTTCATCTCACCCCACATCCCAATGGCTTTGTCTTCAGGATGTATCACTTGTCAATATCCCCACTGCTCCCACGTCACTGGCTTACTCTAACAGCCTCTAAATTTGCATCCTTTATCCACCTGTATCCTCTACCCACGTCTGTCCAACCCAAAGTGCTCCTTATACATAAATTAGGTAACCCCGTTCTCCACGACCCTCCAGTGGCTTCTCACCTCACTCTGAGCAGGAGCCAGAGGCACGTAGAACCAGCCTGCTCACCTCAGTTTCCTCCCAGCATCTTCCCCACCACTCTTCCTCTAGCTCACGCTGCCCAACTGTATGGCTGGCACACTTGCCATTCTGCCACATGCCTGCTACTCCTTCCTCAAAATTTGCCTGACTGTGCCTCTTCTCTGAAATAGGACTCACCTAGGTACCCAGGAGGATGGCTTACTTGCTCACTTATTTAAGGTCTTTGCTTAAAGGTCACCTTGTCAGCACATTATGTAAACGTGGACCTCCTCTACTAATGCCACCTGTCCCCCTTCTGTCTTATTTTTCTCAATAACATGATCATTTTTATCCCCCTACATAAGTGTTTTGTTTTGTTTACCATCTTCTTCTACTGAAATATAATTAATCCTCTGTTTTGTTCGCTGCTATATCTCCAGTTGAACAATGCCTGGCCCATGGCATATGCTCAGTAAATATTTGTTGAGAAAATGAAATAAGGGAGCAGTCTCTGTGTGAAAGGTAAACAGAGGGACAATGAGAACCAATGGGCGGAAGTTACAAGGAGGCACAACCTAAGGAATCACATTTAAACTATCCAGTGTGTTTCTCAAGACTGTAGAGTCCCCTGTCACTAGTTGTGCCCGCGGGGTCTGGTGCTCTCTGAATGGGCAGTATGGTGAGGGGACTGGTACATTATGTAGTACCTGAGAATAAACTATACCTGAACTCTCTTCATGCAATGAGTGCCTATGATTTCTGCTATTTGTGTGGAATTCCCTGATATTTGCATTTATTTATCAGAAAAGGCTGGTATGGTCTCCTTTTTCTTTTAATCACTTAGTAGTAGAGGAAGAAAGTTACGTTATAATGAAAAAAACACTCCACCACATATGTGCTCCAAATAACCCACCAGCCTCAAAGGGTTAGAATAAGTATTTATAAAGGTGTTTTGGAAAAATAACCCAACCAATAGAAATATAACATAGACATAACAACAAAAAGTCATCAATACAACATGCTCAAAGTCTACCATCGTTTGAAATGTATAACTTCTGTACAGTAGTACCACAGAATGAGGTCTCAGTCTACAAGGTATAAAAGAGTAATTATGAATTTTTTTTCATACCAAAGATATGCTGGCAAAAATAAACTCTTTTTTGTTGAAAGATGAAGCTCATGTAGTCTCTGGGAAGAGGGAAGTTTGCAATGGTAATTAGTTGCTGTTATTGTAAACAATATCTCAGCAGACAAAATGCCCTCAATATAATAATAAAACCAATACCAATAGACTATCAATATCAGTCTTCATAAATTTTATCAAGATTTTCCAACTTTTCTCAACCCAAGGAAAAATATACATATGTTCCCCATAGTAATAGACTTTGGGGAAACACAATAGATACAATTCTGAGAGGCACATGCAACCAGATCAGTAAAACTCAACACCCCGAGAAGAAAGCCTAGAATTGTTGACTCTCTTTTCTGTCAACATGCAGAGTAATTAAGGAAACCATTGTTTTTGCTACTTTTATGATCTTTCCTATCTATTACCAGTTTTCCTAGGTACAAGTGACCTGGCCAGAGTCACAGAAAATCCCCCAGCCCCTCGCCTACTTCCAAATGACTTCATTAGGCTGGATTTCCATTAGGGAAGGAACTGAATAAAAACAGGGACTTGGGAGTAGTGGGGATTTTCAACCTCAGCTTCCTCATTTCCTAAGACACAGGCAAGTCGCCCTAGGTCAGTCTGCAGGTTGTTGAACAGCTGGTACATGTGTTGGGGGCTGGCTGCCACACTCAGTCCTTCCAGGAAGAAGAACTATGCTCCCTTCTTAAAGATGAAACTAATGAGCTAAGGAGCCAGTAGCTCTCAGCCAGCACAGACAAGCCAGATGCACATGTTGCCTGAACAAGGAGAAGGTAAGAAAGGCCTTTCCCACACAACCAGAAGATGGCGGCTTGCAAAACCATGTGAGCGGGGCTCTGAGGACAGCCTGGAGGTCACCAGTGGGCCAGGTTCTGAGGAAGGAGTGTCCTTCAAAAGCCTTTCACAAAGTGATGGTTTTCCAGGGCCGGGATGAGCATGAGGAGCCTAGGTGAGCGATGGAACTCTGAGAGGACACCTAATTGCATGCAGTTCAGGGAAGGGAGAAGCTGTTTCAAGGCAAATATTTAAAGCCTGGAACAGAGTGATTAATCTCAGAGGGGAGGCTGGCTGGGGCGGGTGGGTGGGTGGAAAGAGATCAACTAAAGAACTTGTATGCATATATGCTTAACCCATGGACACAGACAATTGATGAAGGCCTGGGGCTAGGGGCGGGGGCAGGCTAGAAGGGGTGAGTGGGGGGGGGGGGGAAATGGAGATATATGTAATACTTTCAACAATGAAGATTTTTTAAAAATAAAGGCAAATATTTTAGCTGCACAGGGAACTTTGGCCTTTTCAGTGGAAAGACCCAAGAGACTAGCTGTCAAACAGAAGTCTCTTGCTGAAACTCTGTCGATTCGAAATCATGGGGAGCCAGGAGGGTTGGAGGCGGAGGAAGGGGAGACAGGAGACAGGGGAAGGGTCAGCTCTCCACAGGCAGAGTCTGGGGAAGGTGCAGAAAGAAGGAAGGGGATTAGGACACAGAATAACAGGGAATAGGTGAGTGGCTCTGTGTCTCCGGATGCATTTATTTCCCCCTGGACCGCATGCTGCAGCAACAAATGTTTTTAAAAATTCATTAATTCAGTTTTACAAATAAGAAAGTGGGTTTCTTTGCCTTTCCCCTGATCACATCTTCGGTGCTCCTGGTTCCACCCGATTCTCTCTGTAGTGATTCCCACCGAGAGACTGGCTCAGAGGAACAGGGCTGAGAAATTGTGGGATAGTCTGCCATTTATTCATTTATTTATGTCTTTTCTTTTTAAAAATTGTGTCAAAGCCCCTTTCCTTCAGTAATTCTTGATATTCCCTTGGGAGATGAATGAAGATTTAATTGTGAAATTTGCATAGTAACTCAGCAAATACATTCTCCCATCTCTCATAGACCTTTCACTGCAGAGGGCCATTTTAGTTATAAATCACTGCCTTCAAGATCTCAACCGCATCAGCATTTTGTACCCCTAAGGAGAGTGATAAGGAGAAACATTCCAGCGGCTGCAGAGTTAGCGGCTCCGTGGAGGGCAGGGTGGAGGCAGAGTCTGCATGGGGAGTGACTCACAAGTGCTTCCTCTTCTCCTGCTGCTCCTCCGGGAAAACCAGTGTGGCAGGAGCTTGGCTACCACCACTCCTGGGAAACTTCACACACCTCTTTTTTTATTTATTTAATTTTATTGATTGCAGAGAGGAAGGGAGAGGGGAGAGAGATAGAAACATCAATGATGAGAGAGTCATTGATCGGCTGCCTCCTGCCCGCCCCCACACTGGGGATGGAGCCCACCACCTAGGCATATGCCCTGACTGGGAATCAAACCGGTTCATAGGTCCATGCTCAACCACTGAGCCATGCTGTGTGGGCTCTGCACACCTCTTCACCTCTCAGCCATGTCATGCTAGGGCATCCACAGAGGTGAGCAGGGCCTGAACACGGGTGTGACCATGCACATGGCAATTCCAGGAAACTAGATGCTCATAGTCACACTTGTGGGGAAGGAATCCGGAAAGCCCTGGTCCAAGGAGAGCTCCTTTCCTGTGGAAATATCAGGGTCCCAGAAGAGGATGTGTCCCCAGCCTCACCCAAGTCCAGCTGGAAGCCGTGGGCTCCACTGGGGACTCCCCTGGAAAGGTCTGTTTTGGGTTGTGTTGTTTCCTCCCCTCTTTCCCAGGCTGAAACCCCTCTCTGTTCAGACCTGCTGGATTGCTATAAACATGGCAATTGGGTTAAACCAAATAAAATCCGTTTCACAGAGCCCAGAAAACGAGGCTATTTAAGTATCTTTCCATGTTACATTTTAGCATCCCATCTAGCATTCCCTTTCTAGTCTGGGTCTAGCATGGGTATGATTTAGATCATAAATGGCAGCCACAGCCTGGCTGCGATGGTGGGAGAAATAAGAAAGTATCACAACAGGAGACGAAGGAGGAATAGAAGCAAGTGTAAGACAGGGAAAGAAGTGTATTTGCTTCTTCAGCCTGGATTTCTAATAGCTCTGCCTGCAAATACCAAACTGTAGGTGGTACTGAGCAGAGGGCCTCGTTTGACCCACATAACATCTCCTGGCCCCTTGAAACCTTCAGGTTTTCAGGAAGGAAACCATAGCAACCCCTTGAAACGACCTGCTTATCTGGATCATTATGGGTTAAACTAATGAACCAAGGTCTGATCATCCTGTTTTAAAGAATATTGTCACTCTTTACGAAAAAAAATTTACAAAGGACAAATAAGGAATGTTATGCAGATAACTTGCATTCACCTAAAAATTCGAAGATTGCTGATCAAACGCAAGCCCTGTAGTCATTTCTTTCAAACAATTTCAGTTCCTTATTTATTCTGTAACTGATCAAAACATGGTGCCCTAATTTTCAAGTTATGCTTGTCAGCCCCAGGAGATCAGTGAAAATTTGGATTCTGTAGATGAATCAACAAGTCAGCATATCTCTGCCAGATGCATATCTCTCCACTGATAGACACCAAATGGTCTTTAACATAAGAATTTCATCTTCTGCTTTTTTTCTACTGACTCTATGACTAAATTAATAATAATTTGTCTCAAGAAAATGTTATCACAAGAAATCATAATGAATACAATATAGGTATTAGCTAGATAAACAATACCTATTTGAAACCAACATCAGGATTACTAGTGAAACACTAGTAATGTTATATTTAATTCAGGAATAAGAAAAGATGTCCACTCTACCTTAGTAGTCATTATTGCTTTGGAAATACTGGCTAATGAAATGTAATAGAAAAAGAAAAAAACACACACATGACCACCAAATATGTATAAGCATCAATAATAGGAGATATTACTTATAAGTTATATAACTGTATACCTAGAAATCCAACAGAATTCTCAAAGATTGATAAGAATCTATATCAAGATAATGAAAAAAATATGATTTTAAAGCAAGCATTCCATTCACCTTAGCAATAAAATTTAAAAATACCAGAAAAATAAAAAGAAATAGAAGTAGACTAGAACAGCCCTATAGCGTGGAAGAAAGCCATCCCTTCAAAATCTCTCTGGACTCTACTATTATGAGATGTTTACCTTTCTAGTCAAAACAGTTCAGTGTGGCCATAGCTGGTTTGGCTCAGTGGATAGAACATTGGCCTGTGGACCAAACATTGCAGTGGTTGCCAACTGGTGGTCCACAGACTACTGGTGGTCTGTGAGGTCCAAAAGGTTGGCGACTGCTGGACCAAAGGGTCCCGGGTTCGATTCTAGTCAAGGGCACATTCCCCGGGTTGTGGGCTCAATCCCCAGTGGGGAGTATTCAGGAGGCAGAAGATCAATGATTCTCTCATCATTGATGTTTCACTCTCTCTCCCTCTCCCTTCCTCTCTGAAATCAATAAAAATATATTTAAAATAAAACAATTCAGTGTGTATACATGAAAACACTAAGGCTTTACTCAAAACTACAAATTTATATCACGAATGAAAGCCCTTTAATAAATGATTACAAAGGGCTAAAACAATTTTTAAGAGCAATAATTATTCATATCTCCTTCTATGCCATACTTGTATGTCAAACATTGTTTACTAAATTTATAAGGCCCTAGCTTTTGCCTTTAGAAAAACCAAACCAATGAGTCAATTTTGACAAAAATCATCTTGGATCGATATTGGGGGAAGATAAGACCCAAGATAGCACAAACCTGCTCAGCTAACGAATGTGGCTCGAGGTCTGCATGCATATTTCTTGAGGAGGACAATGATTTTTGAAATAATCTTCACCCCCAGACCCTGAAATAAATGAAGAGTAGAAAGGCTGGGTCAGAATGCATGCCAATTCGGGGTGCACATTTGATTATGAACGTGAGATTGGTTGACTTAAGCAATTCTGCTTTAATATTTCACTAATTAGGTAGGGGACAGCTCTGATTGTGATGAGATCGTCCCACTGTAGCTTGGATTTCCTAGGAGACATATTAATTAAAGCAATTCTCCTTCCTCATGAACTGAAACTTTACAAAAGACAGTCTACCTCCCCCACCATCTTCCTGTCACACACACAACTCTGTACCTCCCCCTTGAGAAAAAGAGTGACAGCAAAACATAAGAGGCAGAAATAACATTGCAATCCTGGTAAGGTTGTCTGAGCATTTTTAGAAAATTCCAAACAGAACAGACACGATAAATCACCAAAGGCTCAGAAAGACATGACAGATCTTGCTATAACCACAGGGAAAGAAATACCATCAAACAAAAACTTTCTAAATGTAAATGTATAAAACCATACACAAATGCATGAGCTAAAGTGCCATATGACAGCAAGTAGAAGAAGAATTAAAACTAGATATATATTATCCCTTATATGTCTACTCAGACCTTCATTCAAGATAAGGCACTCTAGTGAATCTTTATGAAGGACAGTAACAAGCATTAAATAAATATGTATGACACTTGGTTGGGAGTGTTATAGATAAGGACACAGGACACAGTGTGTATCTTGTCATTGATGCCTCAATGTCATGGGCCACATCGTGGGAAAACCATAGAATCAGATTAGGGCAAGAAGATCTATTCTCTCTCTCTCCCCCTTTTCTACCATGACCATTAATACCCTCACAGAAATACACTCACAATCTGAGATGCTGGGATTTGACAAAGGGAGAGAGAGTTGCAAAGTAGGAAGAACTCAGACTCAGGAATGAGACCCATCTAGCCTGAAATCTCATTTCCATGACTTCTTATCTGTAATTTTTTAAGCAGTTTTTACCCACACTTTCTCACATTTAAAATGCAAATGATAACATAAGCTTTGCAATGTTTGAGGCAATGAAATAATGTAAAGTTCTCTACATTAATTTTATTGTCCTTAAAACAGTGCTCAAAAATGGTAACTTTTTACTATTAGCATAAATAAAAAGGTACACTCAATATATTTTAATAATAGAGGTATAGAAGAGAAGCACAAAAGATTAGAAAATCCATATATACTTATTAAGCAATCTAAAATAAGTGTCTTTTTTATTGAGTTAAATATTTATTGTCAACTATATGCCAGAAATCATTTCTATTTGTCAAATTCCTAAACTTATCTAACAAAATTGTCATAACAGAGGGGAGATGCTTACAGGATTAGTCATAACTTGAATTAGTTTAATGTATTTATTAACAATATGTACTGAATCGCTGCCCATTTAGTTGCATAATTAGAGAGAGGAAGAGAGAGAGCTTTCTATTTAGGGATCTTGAAGCCAAGGCAGCAACAGTTATTAATCTCTGATATGTATCCTCGAGTCCCTGAGAACATATCTGATTATTAAAAACGAGCAGGCACAGCTCATGATACAGTCACAGGGAGTGCTGAATGGTCAGATAAGGACCTCTAAAAAATATATTATTTTGTTGGAAGTTGTATATAGAAAGAAAGAAAGAAAGAAAGAAAGAAAGAAAGAAAGAAAGAAAGAAAGAAAGAAAGAAAGGAAGGAAGGAAGGAAGGAAGGAAGGAAGGAAGGAAGGAAGGAAGGAAGAAAGAGGGTATTAGGGCCTCACCACCTACTTTTCCAGAAATGGGAGCTGTATAGATTTTACTGAAGACCTCTGTCTTAGCTCAGACTGCTACAACAAAAATACCACAGATTGGGTGGTTTAAACAACAAATGTTTAGTTCTCGCTATTCTGGAGCCAGGGAAGACCACTATCAGAGCTCCGGATGATCCTGTGTCTGGTGAGAGCATCCTTCCTGGTTTGCAGACAGCTGTCTTCAAGTATTTCCACGTGGCAGAGAAAAAGAATTCAGGGCTCTCGGTCCCCTTATGAGCACACTAATCTCCTTCATGAGGGCTTCACCTTCAAGACCTGATGACCTCTCAAAGGCCCCACATCCAAATACCATCACAATAGGAATTTAGGCTTCAACATTGAATTTGGGGGGGGAAGGGGGGGACATTGAAGACTAATGAAGATTGCTATGGACTGACTGTTTATGTCCCCCAATTTTGAATCATTCCAGTTCTAGAACTTTCATGGAGTAGAGTCATACACACAACAAACAGCTTTTGAAGGAAATCCACGGAGATCCATGTGGTAGATTCCCGGGAACTCAACTTAGAAAGTAATGTTCGACAGGCCCTTTGGATGACTATATAAATACGTGCAATTTCTTTCTCTCAGTCGTTTTTTTTTTGTGTGTGTGTGTTGTTGTTTTTTCCTGTATGCCGTCAACACTAATCACAAAAGGTTGGTATGTTCTACTACTCTTAACTAGATTTCTGCAGCAATTTGTAGAATAAATACCTTAATATTCTTAAACCTGCTTTATTTTCTTAATAAAGTAAAATTAATGTTTTTTCATATTCTTCCTGCAGAGAAAGTCATGAGCAAATACAGAGCAGAGCAATTTTATATAAAGAGGTTTTAGTAGATCAGAAAGGATGGAAATGGATGAACGAATGAATGAGAGCCCAGCATTGGTGGTTCTTGTCCCATCTATTAGAGCCTGGAATATTGACAGTCAAGTCTACTCCTAAACTATAGACTCTGAGAAGAGGGGACATATTAGCTCTTTAATGCTCTGTTGAAAAAACCAGGGTAAGAATTCAGGGCCATCACACAAACTGACAAATGAAAGAACTGGTTTTACCAGGAACAGTGTACGGCTCCAGGGGCTACAGACAATGAGAACTGGAATGGGTGGGTTTTCTTGGCGTGCCCTTAAATAAGAGCCGTGGAAAGCGCCTATTGTCCAAATCTTTCAGAAACTAGGGCAACGCAGGATTCAAGGGAAAGCCTTGATAGAAGGTCTAAGGGGGTTCTTATTTCATCTAAACCAATGTTCCCATCCCTGCTATTTCACTAGGATCAGCAGGCCACACACGTGTATCTGTTCCTGTGTTGATCTCTCACTGGAAATGTCTTTTGGCTCCAATTCAAATTCACTTCAGTGCCTAGAAAGAGATATTACTTGTTATAAAGCCATCCCAAATTGTTTCCAGCCTAAACACTTCTTTTTCTAAACCCAGGGACCCATATTTGGGATATCTTTAAAAAATGTAGACCTGCTGCTGCATAATTTAAAATTATATAGACATGATTTTTCCAGGAATTCTTTTTTTAAGGTATAGTAAATTCAACTTTCTAAATGCCCTAGGCTGAGTTTATCTTTAAGTATGAAAATGTGATGTCTATTAATCTACTCTTCCTTAGCTGAGCATTTAGGATTATATAAACTACCCCCTTGGAAGCCCATTACAAGATAGGCCTTCCCTCTGCCTTGACTTCTTCAGCAATTGGGAATGGGCTAGGAATGTGGGGATAATAACTATGATACTATAATGAGGCTGCAAGAATAAGTTTTCTATACTAAAGACATACTTATTTCTGGATAAGGGCATTTGAGACTGTTTAACTTAGAGAATTTTTTCTAAAAGGACTTTTAAAATACAGGAAATAAATTTTTAAAAAATGAATTTACAAAAAAAAAAAAAAAAATTGGGCTCCAAAGGATTTTAGTGACTTTGGGGGGTGTAAGGCAAAATGTGAAATCCCATTATGGATTTTCCAACAGGCGAAGAGACAGAAAGTAAAGTAGAGAAATCAGTGGTCATCTCAGCCTCAGACAAAGTTAATAGTTACTGCCTTAAGACTCTGCTTATAGTTAATCCTCTAGTGCTAATTTTCTTCAATATCGTTATTAACAACATGCAAGTGCAAAATGTGCTGATAAAAAATAATTACACAGTCAGTCAAGGCTAGGAGGAATTGTGAGGAAGGCAGAAATAAGTTTCCAAGATAGCCGAGGGAAGAAATTCAGCTTAGATAAGGAAAAGTGATGCTGCGTTGGACATCATTTCCAATAATCTTCCCCAAATCCCTTCAAGTGACTAGGAGATGTTAGAGGGATGTCATTACGTGCAGCAATAGCTCAGTCTCCCTTGATTCTGGGGACCAAGTTCCGTTTTAGCCAGGTCAGTTTAAAAAAGACACAGCAGAATTCAGAATTAGCCTGCAAGGGATGACCCAAGTAATAACAGAAAAAGAGCCTGAACATGCTGTTCTGGGAGAGATGTTAACACATAATAAGTTCAACATGGTACACTTTCACTCCAAGAACTGGAGTGAGTAATTGGAAACAATTGCTACACCTTAGCTGTGCCTTAGACCATTCATGAGTCATCATAAGTATAGCTATTCTGAAATATGGCCTCCCTAAATGGTGCCCTCAAAATAGGTCAATTAATTCAAAGCTCCTCAATTAGCAATCAGTAAAAGAGTCCTATTTATTAATAACTAGTCATCAACAGAAGGGGAAAGGTTTAAAAGCTAACCAATGCAAACTTTGCCCTGTGTTCTCACCTCATCCTTCCTCAGCTTACACACTTCCAGTGACTCACAGGATCTGTCATAAGGGACCAAGTTCAAGTACTCAGTTTTCCAACTGGCCAAAATATTGCTCAATTCCTTTAAAATTGAGTTTTTGACCCCCTGACTTTCCAATTAAGGGTACTGGGCTGTTTTTATTTACAGAAAAGAGAAAAAATAACCCAGCCTGTGTGGCTCAGGGTTTGAGCGTCAACCCATGAACCAAGAGGTTACTGGTTCAATTCCTGTTCAGGGCACATGCCCAGGTTGCAGGCTTGATCCCCAGCAGGGGGTTTGCAGGAGGCAGCTGATGGATGTTTCTCCCTTATTGATGTTTCTATCTCTCTATCCCTTTCCCTTCCTCTCTCTCTCTCAAACAAACCTTTAGAAAAAGAGGAAAAAAAAACATATTTTTAAAAGAGAGGAAACAGACTACAGATATATAATAGACCTGTGGGTGAGGCCTTTGCAATAATTGGTAGGGCGTCTGTAGTCACTGGTAGATTTTGTGGACTTTAGACGATCCAACCACAGGAACAGGATTCCAGGATGACGTCCCCTGCCAGAGGGACATTCGTGACATGTCTCTCCATTCCCAGCCAGTCAGATGATGTGCATTCTGGGAATACAGTAAATCTAATTTGAGTATTACAAAGAGAATAAGGTAAAGAAAAAGAGTTATTCGAAGAGGCCTACCTTCTTGATCTTCTTGAAAGACTTTCAAAGAGCAACTTTTCACTAAAAAATCTGTCTGTTGTGGGGAGGTGGTTATATGATACAGTACAGATAATGCTGCCTCTTTCTTTTTCCTTGTATAAATCAAAAACAAGGATGTTGGGGAAGACCAAAGGAAATACCACTTTCCATGAAAATAGAATCAACCAGAACCTAAGCCAAAATATATATATTAAAAACATTAACCACGTGCAGGGAAAATTGCACCGGGGGGAGGGGGGGAGGACACCAAGAGAGGATGCCCACTCTTGTAGATCTAAAAGGATTTTTCCAAATGAGTCTGCAAAAGCAGTTGTCCAGGGCCAGCCAAGGGTGGGAGCCTGACAAATTGGCCACACACTTAGGGATGGGGCCTGATAAGTATGGCTGAAGTGCAGAGTAGGCCTGCCCTTGTGTGGCCTTGAAATCACTGCCTGGCCTGGGAAATCCCAATCTCTGTCATCAGAGTAATGTGACTGTATTAGTCTGTTCTGGCTGCCCTGACAAAGGATGCAGGCTGGGCGGCTTAAATGGCAGAAATCTATTGTGTCACAGTTCTGGAGGTTCTAAGTCCAAGATAAAGGTGTCAGCAGAATGGTTCCTCTTGAAGGTGCGAGTGAAGGGTCTGCCCCATGCCTCTGTCTTGTCTTCAAATTGTTGTTGACCACCCTTGGAGTTCCTTGGCTTGTAGATGCTTCACTCTAGTCTCCACCTCTATATTCACGTGGTGTTCTCCAGTTTGTGTGTTCATCTCTGTGTCTCTTCCTATAAGGATACCAGTCCTGTTGCGATAAAGACCCACCTCATTGTACCATGACCTCATCTTGACTAATTACATGGCAATGACCCTATTTCCAAATAAGGTCACATGCTGAGGTTCCAGGAAAGATATGCATTTGGGGGGAACATTATTCACCTAAATACCATGACCCAGAATGGCAGGTACCTTTAGGTTTCTGGATAAAGCAATAAAAAATGGAGGAAAATATTATTATCCCATGCTCTATTTTATTACTCATATTGAAAAAAAAGAGCCATGTTTCAGTAGCAATTGATACAGATAGAAATTATTGAGTTCCTCAGCTTCAAATAAAAGACAAGAAGAATCTTTCTTCAGTGTGCCCAAACTAAATAAATAAATAAAATAATCAGGCACCCATGAGGGATTAAAAACAAAAATAATAATTAGACAGTTTTAGACTTCTCTACTGAAGCACTCAGAGCAAGGCATATAAGTTCACAGGGAAAGAAAGCATGACCCAAAAATTTATGTCTTGTTACATTATTACTTAAAATAAAGTCAAATAGAGAATATAATACCCGTAACACTTTTTTAAAAAAAGCTGACAGAAAAGTGGAATACAACTCAGCAAAATCAAGTAAAGTTTAAAATGTTTCTACTCTTCAATCCCTTTGAATACATTCCTAAACAATAATGTAGAAAAACCCTTACACTGTAAACAGTGAGCAGCTTTCAATGTTCAAAGAAGCATTGTTTAAACAGCTTCCATATTGGAAATAACCTACATTTTTATCAATAGGAGATTATGTTAAATTCCAGGACTTGGCAAGCTGTTTTCATAAAGGGCCAGACAGTGTTTTTAGCTTTGCAGGTCATAATGATCTCTGCCTCAACTACTCAACTTTGCTATTGTAAGTAGACATAAACCATTCATAAATGAATGGGCAGGGCCATTTTCCAATAATACTGTATTTACAATACTAGGGCCTAGCACGTGAAATCGCGCGAGACCCAGACCCCGTGCGCCACAGGACCCAGAGTCAAGTCACCTCCTGGTGACCGGTCTTTGGTCATTACAGCATTACGACTATTGGGTTTTTATTATATAGATTAGGTGGTAGGCTAGATTTGGCAACCCCTGATATATAAGGGTAAAACAAAAAATAAATTGAAGAGTGCACAAATAATAAATTGGGAGGATGCACACTAAAAATACTTAAGCCAGTGAATTTCTTTAAAATTGAGATAAAGATATTAGTTACAAACAATTGGCTTCTTGTGAAAAGGCATACAGCTATGAATTTTCCTATTGGTTTGACCCAAAGACAATACACACAGTCCTGAAGAAAATATCAAAATAACCCTGAAAGCACCCACCAGAAACATTACTTTTCCAAATATTTCACATCCTTGATTTAAAATTTTATTTTTTTATTTTTTTATTTTTTAAGAAAACAACTTTTCATTTGGGAAAATAATTTTTAAGTAAAATAATTTATTTTCTAAAAATATTTGAATAAATCTTAAAATAAAAACTTAAAGGGAATAGAACACAAAATTGTGGCAGTTCCAGGATTGAAATCCAAGTTAGTCTGCCCCCAAATAAGTGTTTACATCTAAACAATTAAAGTTTGCCCTGTTGTAGGGGATGAGAGGCCTGCCTCAGGACATGGAGGCATAATGGCTATGAATTCTGAAAGGAAGACTGGATGGTTCAAGAACAATCAACCATCATGTAATGACTGTTCACTATGAGGGTAGCACTGTACTAAGTCCTGAGCAGAAACAGAGCAAATCCAAGAGAAAAGAACTAATAATCAAGAAAATTGCACACTTAAGAGTTTTGATCACTAAATATTTGTTGAATTAATGGGTGGATAAATGAGTGAATGCCCAGGTCAATATTGTGACCATTGAGCCTTAAGTTTACTAGAATAAACAGGTCTATATGATGGAATTACAAGTACCATTGTTGGAGAAGCAAGCTCCAGGTGCTTATTGGATCTCTCTCTCTCTCTCTCTCTCTCTCTCTCTCTCTCTCTCTCTCTCTCTCTCTGTCACACACACACACACACACACACACACACACACACACACACACACCAGGAAGGTGATGATTGACTCCCCTACACACAAGTCCTGCCTACCCTAGACTCGGCAAACTGCCTTTTCTACCCAACCCACAGGATTGAGCATCTGAAGTAAAGTGGAAAATGAGGGCTGAGATAAAGCCTTATTTGGGCACAGACCTTGAGGGATGAAAAGAAAGGAGGAGTGCCAGCACAATTACTATTACACACAAAGTGTTAGCAGACAGAGGGAGAACAGTGGGCTACAAGCAATCAGGTATGAACAAACTCCAGGTTTTCCACCTTTCTCACGCTCCCCCCTTCCTTTCTCCTTTTCTCTGTCTCTCTGCTAGACTAATAAGAATGAGACACCACGAAATCTTTTCAATGTGTTTGGTGGGATTATTTCCCATCACTGACAGACACATGTCGCAGGAAAGCTTCCACAGGGTCAGAGGAAAGATCAGAAGTCCTCACATTCATTCCTCAGCACACCGATGGCCTGGCTACCATCCTTTTCTCCTGTAAAATCACCTCGCCTGAGAGAGCAAGAGAATGATGCGTCCTCACTCAGGGCAAGAACGATGCTCCGGGAGTACTTTGGATGTGTTCTTGTCAGAAAGGAGGGAGGAAAAGAGAATGCAGACTTCCACCACCGTGGTGCAGGCCCCGGAGGATGGGAGTGAGTGGCCGTCCACTCACCAGCAGATCCGGCAGGAAGAGCTTTCTATGATCCTGGGCCCAGTGCTGACAGCCCTTGGCATATATTCAGCATGAGGTACATTAACAAATAAGGGAAAGCATCCCCCTGGGCCTCTAATAACATTTATTTCATGCATCATTTCCTCAGAGGAATAGGAGGCAGTGTATTGGTTATTCCTGGTGTGTCCTGTCTAAGAAATAATGGCCAACCTCACCTGTGTATTTCTGGGTAATTTTACAGCCCTCCTTAAGCTTTGTCTGTCTTTCTCCAGCTCTTCCTCTCCTTTCTCTGCAGTCCACACCATGCGGGTCCAAATAAAAGGGATACGAATACTAATATTCACACTAGATTTATTGAATCCATGGTGTCTTGGGCAAGCCATATCAAATCTTTTATGGAAGTAGGCAGAGTAAGAATCCAGAATAAATAAATCAAATGGCAGATGCATTGTAAACTGAAAATAGAATAAATAAGCAAACATTAGAGTGGTCCCCAAGCTTTCATCACTTCTGTGAGTCCTCAGCAGCCACAGGCCCTCCTGGCTTCCATGTTGGCCACGGTGAGCCTGAGTCTACTCTGTGCTCCGAGCCTGGCCGCCGAGCAGTCCTCTTGGCTCTGTGTTGAGGCTGCTCGACCCCTGAGACCAGGTCTAATGATTTGCAGAATCACTCCAAGTTCTGAGTTCATTTTCTTCACTTCCTCACCAGACCTCTGGGCCATAATCCCTATTTGGGGCTTCTTTAGGAAATAAAATGAAAAAGTTGACCTTTCCACGTGATCTCAAGGACCTCTTGCCCCAACCCTCAGCCCGCTTCATAAAACGAGTCCCCAATAAGTACTCAGCCATGGAGGGCAGGGGAAAGTCCTGCCCGGCCCCGGAACAGACCTCCCCCAGCTCTATGTGACCCTGCTCCAGGGAAGTGACTAAGCTGGGTAGACATACTCTCCAGGCTTCAAAGCCTTGAGCTATAGTAATGACAGAGAAAATGGCTGTGATAACATGTTAAATGTAACACAGTATATGGAACTGTGTCTACATTACAGTTATAACCACATAAAAAATGTATCACTCGTCAGAGAACATACAACATGAAGAAATGAAAATGGCCATTTATTGTAATGGTGAATCATAGACCAAGTTTTTCTTTGATTTCAATTGCCATGAACATGTTACGAATAGCACTTGTAAGCTGAACTTGTAGTTCAATGTCCTCAAACCTACAGATTATGCTGAATGCCCAAGCAGCTCATCACCACAATACCAGCCCTGCAAGTCTGGCTACAGATATAACTGACGTGAAACCCTCATACCTTTCATTCATTCGTACTGCCCCATCTGGCTACTCTAAGGGTTGTGTGAACTTCTCAACAGTAAGGAATAAGATGGCCAAATTACCTTATCCCAAAATTGATACCAGAACAAAGACATTGGTCTTCTGCTGACTCTTCAATCCACCCCGACAAATATTAAGACTTTCGCCAGTGCGTGTATAGAAATCAAGCTACACCTTTGTCCTTGGGTAGCTGTCCAGGTCTATGAAAAGGTCTGTTAAGTTCTATATGGCCCACTGTGGCCAGACCATGCCAGCCACATGATGAAGTGGGGAAGGGAACTGGGAGACAAGAAGGTATAAATGTTTTAACTTAGTGATCATGACTCACAACTAAATCACGTTTTATAAATGTACCTGTGCTTATACAATAGTTTTCCATGGAGCTTTTGTAACAGTGAAAGGAAATGACACGTTGGCGTTATTTTTCTGCTTCTTTTTACTTGTGCATATTCCTTGAATAATGTTTTCCCAGTGCCTACTGCCCTGCAAAGGTAGAAAAGTTTCCCACCTCCTCTCTTCGGTGCTCTTTTTCCTCCGTCCGCAGGCTCCCTGCCTTCCTCCTTTGTTCCTCTTCCATCCTGTTCTCCTCTCTCTGGGCCTTCTTCACCTCTCTCCCAATCAGTACCCCAACATCCAGCCCTCAGCCGCACACAGGTGAGAAGAGAGAGTTGTGGAAGTAGCAGAAAAGAGGGAGCATGCGAAAATAAGAAAGATTGTATTATGCTTTTGTTGGAAGGACTAAAATCAATGGGAAATAGGAAGAAATAACTTTGAAAACATTTGACATCAACCACAGATACATGTGCATAATCAAGTAAGTAGAAACATGGCAGGATTAGTTAAAAATAGTAATGATCATCATCAAAATAATACTTTTATTCTTAAGAACTCTTGTTTCTATTTTTTCCTTACAATGTGGCTTAGATATTTATTTTTAGAGAAAATGAGAATCCCATGATGTGGTGGTGCCCAACTTAACCTCATCTCAGAAATACCTTACGGTATCCGAGAGGTCAAGGCTTCAGAACCCCAATTCCTTGGAAATAGAGAAAAGGAGAATTTATAGGGCAATTTAAAGTTGTGTGTCTTTAAGTGTTTATAAAAGCTTTATTCATAATAGCCCAATTGTTCATCAATGAGATAAATAAACTGTGATGGACTTATTTATTGGAATACTATACAATCACTAAAATCAATGAACTATAACAACATATATCAGTGTAGATAAATCTCATAAACTCAATGCTATGAAGGACAAAATCAAATTCAATTAACATAAATAAACTATGACACTTTGAATATAAAGTTTAAAACCAAGTAACAATAACTTCTTCAGCTTGCTACATTTCCCAGTGATATTGGCTTCCCTTTTATATCCATGGAAACGGAAAACGGATCCATCCCCTACTCCTGATCTCCACCAGGATGAGGGCAGAAGTCTTCAAACAGCCTGAGGCTGAGCCAACTGGACTAAGTGGAAGGTAAAGGACTGTGGACCCCAATGGTCAGAGTGGTGAGGGCGGGAGCATCAAAGGGCTGAACACAACCGCCTACAATTTCAATGGACAGTGTGGCTTGGAAATAAGGATTCCCTGGGAGCCATTTCAGTAAGCATCTGTGCCTGAGGAGAGGCCATCAGGGAAAAATAATGATTCTTTTGGGGAAAAGACAGTGGCCAAGAAGCAAGGTCATGAGCAGCAAGCTCAGCAAATAATAGAAAACACGTGTTCGAACTATGTCACCAGCACTGGACCATCGTGTCCACTTCCACAGACAAAATCACTGTAGCTTGTGAAGTAGTAGTCTACGAATTAAAAAAAATACTTTTAAAAATGTAGTTTTAAAGATGTTTTAAAACCCAGGGAATGAGTATGAAAGCCTGGCTAAGACGAGCGCGTGTCCTAGGTAACTGCTAGTTTCTAGGGCCTCTTCCTGCTAACCCGCTGGTCTGTGTCCTGTGTGTTTCCCCAGCTTCGCTGAATCCACACCTTTGGGTCCAGAGTGGTCATTCACGTTTCACTGAAAAAATGCTGGAGACAGAGGCTAGCCAGAGAAACAGCCAGGGTAAGGCAGACGAGAAAGCAGGACTCCAAATCTGATTGTTGCAGAAGGAAACGGGATGTCGGTTCCTGGGACCTGGAGAAACAACTCTTTTCTGTTCAGTCCTGTGCACGGGGCTTCTCACTCAGTCCCCGGCGCCAGGCGCCCTTTGACATCAGAGGCTGGCGGCTGTCATGGCTCAAGCGCACAGGGCACCTCAGACCTTCCAGGACGATTCGCAGGCCAAGGGCTCCTCTGTTTGCCCCGGGAAATTCCAGCCTGTTCCACATGTGATGATGGCCACTTCATTCCATACTGAGAAGGAGAGACTGGAGTACATCGGGCAGTTCTGATGAATAACTAACATATATAGAAAGTGGAGTTACTGCCCCCTGCCCCCAGCCCTTCCTCTTTTACCTACACATTCTCTATCCTGCGTTAAATATTACTCTGGGAACGAAATCCTGTACAGAGTCTTGTTGGGAGTGTAGGTTCTATGAGGACTCTCCCCTAATCCCTGTCTTTCAGGGTCTGTGAAATAATTGCTTTGTTTAACCAGCCCCCTGCTGGACACGGGAACCTCAAATTCAGCAACGGCAAGACAGATCCATGTATCCCCACCCTCCATCGTACCCCTGCTTTCGGTTAATGCCTCCTCCGCCCACTCAGTCTCTCAAATCAGGAGCCTGGCTTCACCTCAGCCCTCCCCTCCTCCCACCCCATCCCCAGTCAAGCTCCAAGTGCCAACTAACTCTTCCACTTGCCTCTCTGGCCAGCCCTCCTTCAAGTCCTCATCTCACTTCTGAACAAGCACAAGAGCCTCTCCAGTGTTTTCTCCATTCTAGTGCCCTCTTAAATCCTAATGCTGTATGACGAAGAGTAAGCTATCCGCGGTGCAAGTCTGCCTACGCCACTTGCCTCGCAGAACCCCTCAGTGGCTTCTGCTGCCCCCGCGATGAAGTCTGAACTCCCCAGAGAGACAGCAGCAGGCCTGTACAGCTGGCCCCGCCTATTTCTCCAGCCCATTCATTTTCTACAGATCACAAACAAACCACTCGTAAGTTGACCCATATAACTGGGGCTTTGTTCATTCCGGACCCTCTCCCTGGAATGCCCACCTCATATGGGTGGTTCTCCAGACCCTCTTGTCTTTCAAGGCAAGACGCAGGCCTCCTGACCTGCAAGAATGCTTTGCTGACCAGCTGGGCCGGTTGAAGGATTCCTACTCCCCCATAGCATGGAGGGGGGCTGCACACATAGCACCAGCAGATTCTCCCTCAGCAAGACCATACTGCATGGAAATGACCCGTCTATTCCAACGATTTCCCTAAGTCCAAGTTCATCTTGTTCTACCCAGCGACTCCCATGATCAGGAAAGAAGACAGGCTTTCCATCAATGCATGCTGACACCCTTCTAGGCCTTTTCGAGTATGTTTTCTTATTGGCTTAGAAGCTAATTACTTGCAGGTCGGGTTCTTCCAGTCCATGTGTGGAAAGAACGAACACGAAGCGGGTATTTCCCACCGAAGGCAAAACGGGTCGCCAGCCTCCTCCCTCCCAGTGCCTCTCACATTTCGGAATCTCGAAGCTTGTTGAGGGGGAGAAGGGAAGCAAAGAGTCAAAACGAAAATGGTTAAGTTAATTAATTGCGAGCTTGCTTGTAGGACCAGCACGTTTATTTAATCAGTTGCCTAGTAACCCAGCCTCTGTCTGATGTGAATCAGATCAGCGCCGGAGGAGCGTGCAATGGGCCATTCTTTCTACGAGCAATCGGCTCTCCTGTCCTGCTTTCACACGCTCTGGGGTTTGAAACCCAAATCGCCCTCCTGCCCAAGCGCTGGGATCTTGTGAGGCAGAAACACATGTTCATCATCTTTTCCCCTGTCCTCTTGGTCTCTCTCTGCAGACTCCACCCCCAAGGGAGGAAGGTCTTTGCGTGAACATGACCTTTCAGCTGGTGAATCATATGACAAGAAAAATGACTCACACCAGCCTTCCTCCTGGGTGACCTGCACACCAGGCTCCGAGAGGAGCCCCACAGCTCTCCAAAATGCTATCATTTATGCACCCCATCAATACACAAGGAATGCAAATAAAAAAGAAAGAAAAAAGTCCTGGCCAGTGTTGCTCAGTGGTCAGAGTGTCATCCCACACACCAAAGGGTCACATGTTCGATTCCGGGTAAAGTGCATGTGTCTGGGTTGCAGGTTCATCCCCAGCCCTGGACAGGGTGGATCTGGGAGGCAACCAATTGATGTATCTCTCTCACATCAATGTTTCTCTCTCTCTCCCCCTCCCGCCCTCCTTCCCACTCTCTCTAAAAAGCAATGGAAAAAATACTCTTGCATTTGGATTAACAACAAGAACAACAAAAATACACAAGGGATGTGTCCACACCACCGCAGGTTAGGGCCTCTGCCCGGGGAAAAACAGAGGGGTCCTAAGAGAGGGGCTTTGGGCTGCTGGTTTTGTGTCTTGCAAGCTTTTCTGAGTGACCTTAAATGGGGAGAGAGGATAGATGCCGAGTTTCACCACGCAAGACCAGCTCAAGACAAACTGTGCCGTTTTGTTTGCTGTCTGGGAAATAAAATCAGTCTTGCCCTGACAGGCCACCGAGCGCTGAGAACTCCTTTCGTGCTGGATTTATTGGAGGATTTGACGACAAGAATTTGCTTGCAGTTTTTCACCTCCCTCATGCTAGTCTCTGAGCTGGTCCTTTTGAACACCCCTCCCCCATCTTTATCCCCAACCATCCCTGTTCTTAAGCCAAATAAAAAGGAAACGTCAATGAAAATAAAGAATCCATGCACCTGCTTTGACACACCAAGTTGTGCTATCATGAGGCGGGGTTTTGCCCTTCTATTTGCCAGTCTCTGTGGATAAAAGACTTTGTCTTCCATAAAGAATTCCCACCAGAAATCCTTCCCAACCCTCCATCAGAGAGACACCCTCCTCCGTGCTGTGCAGAAGCTAATCTAATTAAGACAGGATCTGCTAAATTTAATAGCCTGCTAGGAATTTGTACAGGCGTGTGGTAGCTGGCGTTTGGAGCAGCTTTTCCATGTAACATTCGCATGTCCTGGTGACCAACATCAGGGTCAAATATTTTCCTGCTTTTGGGAGTGCGTATTGTTTTGGAATGGATGCTACTTTCAAACCAGGGTATCCTACAGGTAAACGCACTGGGAGGGACTTTGAGGACGGAGACTTCTAAACCTTGGCTTTCCATTCGCAAAATGAGGGCAATGATATGGCCATCCATAAACTGATTTATGGATAAGTTTGAAAATGTCTACACAGGGTGGCGTAGGGGTGCGACCCATACATTCCCACAGCACCCCTGCTAGTGGACCCCTGGCTTGGTGAAACACTCTGCTATCTTGTCTTGAAAGTCTTCATTTTTGAACTAGGAGACGTGCATTTTTTATTTTAGGCTGGGCCCCACCCATTACGTGGTTGGTCCTGTGAATATAAAATTCTCTGCATGATGCCTATTGTGGGGGAGCCACAAAATAATTATTACAAACCTCTCCTCCCGGTCCTACCCTCCAGCATAAAATTATGAAACAAGCTAGTAGGTTTCCTCCTGCTTCTTAATTGGACAACTTCTTGGTCTTTCTAAAAACCCATCCTATCTACCATCACACCCTACAACAAGGTCCACATCTATTTTTAAGCAATGGAAAACATGCTCATATTAACAAATAAAGGTAAGTGTCACATATGCTTATATATGCTTGTATGCTTATATCTGTAAAAATTACCAATTATACAAAACTCGTAATTGACATGATTTGCCCAGACATAGAGAACTGATGTTAGGATGGGTTTCTGGATGGGGATCTAAGTTCCACTTCACCTTTGTCCCTATTTTTGGTTTGGTTGGTTCCTACCACATGTATTTTATCCTAAAAAAAATAACAAAACTGAATTTTGTTTTACTTATATCCCCCAAACCCTATCTATACACATATGTGAATATACTAACTTCACTTGTCTAAAAAGGTAGAGCTGGGAAAGGCATGGCTTCCCCCAAACCCAACCAATTTTCCAGAATTCCAGAAGCAGGAGTTTTATTCCAAGCCCAGCCAGTGGCTGATGCTTCATGACCTTGAAGGATGCTCCTCTACTTCCCTTGCATTCCAGGGCCCACTCCGGGGACAGAGGGAGGAAAGGGTTGCCAGAGCCACCCAGGAAGCACGTGCACTCACAGGCACCTGTGTACTGCAGGTAAACAAGGAGAGGCACGGCAACTCATTAAACACGTATGTTATAACCGTGTTTTGCTTGGGGCTGCTGAGAAACACAATATGTAATAGGCTTTGAAGTGATAGGTGGAATCTCTGTGAAATGAGATGTTTTCCAAAGTATCCAAATGAAGCAGTTGTTTATTTCTCCCCTCCGAGCACAGGATGAATGACCTTGAGCAATGACAAACCAGGTAATGCACATACCCAATGCTTCACTGCCGTGTTAATAATTAAGCATGTGGTCTGAATTTGCATTCAGCATTTCTGTGGAGATCTGCGGGGCACCCAGGGTGGCTGGTGGGCAGAGGTCAAGCTGACTAGTCCATTCTCAAAATACCAGTGGAAAGAAATTCCCCACCTTTTTGTCCAGAGTTCCAGTCTCCCACAATAAACCCCAAACTGTCACCCTACCCCGAGGCGGGGAATTCCTCCAGAATCACTGCACTCCATGCCTCCGGGCCAGCCAGCCAAGGAACACAAACAGACAACAACGTGACAACAGACAAGCAGAGAGAGGGAGAGAACGTCCGCCCCCTGTTGGGTGTCAGGACCGTTTTACCTGCCTTTTCTGTCTGACAAAATGCTGCATAAGGTATTTCACTTTCCCTGCTTGGTCTCTGGCTGCTTCTCTGCGCTGGTCTGTGGGGAACAGAACACAGTCCATGTGCTCTAGAAAACAGCTATAGGAGGGATGGCACCTTAAACAGGGGCACCAATGACAGCCAGTGGTATTTGAAATGGCGGTAGAGGCCACCTCCTGCTTCTCCCAGTCCCTCCCAGCTGCAGCCCCCAGGAATCCTGACCAGGGCATAAAAGGCATGTTATCCTAGCTGGCGGGTGCTGGGCTCTCATAAACCTGATGGTCCGTGTGTATGTCACACCTGGCCGTCTGAACCGTTCTGTTTTCCTTGGCTGAGCATTTGATTCCCCTTCCAGCAGTGCCTGGGATGGAGAAAGGGTCTATGGGCATTTGTTACATGAATAAATCAAGAGGAAGATTGGTATTGTTCCCTTGTGTTCTAAGAGACCCCAGGGACTTTTAACTCCGCGCCTCATCTGTTTCACCCTGTCCCTCACTGCTGCGTGTCTGGTGTGAAGTACTTTCTCAGCTTCTTCCTAAAGAGTACCATTTTGGTTGGTTTGGCCCACGGAGGGGGCAGTATAGTTTAACAGCAAAGGATGTGGACACTGAGCCAGAGTCCCTGGAGCTTTACCCCACTCGCCCCTGGCCAGCCGTATGACTTTGCATAAGTTACTAAACCTTTTAGTGCCTCAGTTTCCTCATCTGTAAACAGAGATAATACACGTTCCAGCATCATCTGATTGTAATAAGGACAAAGTAAATATTTTAAAGTTCTTAGAACGATGCTAGCACATAAGCGCTATATAAATGTTTACTAAATGAACACAAATGCTATTTCTAATCAAGGTTAGTACTAATGTATGGATGGCTATTAAGTTCCAGCATAAGTGTGAACTTGTCTCTATTGGCAGGAGATCGCTGAAACCCTGGCAGGAAGGAGTGAAAGCCACATTGAGCTCAGGCGAAAAGCAGAACCTGGTGACCATGCTGCCTGGTATGGACTCCAGTGGGGAGGTGGCTGATGCGCCCATTCCTGCCGCCCTGACACGCATGGGATTTCCTCTACCTGACATGTGCCAAGGACCCAAGGAAGGACTAGGAAGCCTGAATAAATATTTTTGAGAATCATTTCCGTGAATATATTATGCTAAGTGTTAAAACACAAACATGAGGAAGACAGCAAGTGTTTCCAAGGTATTAAGAGACCAGAAGGAGAGATGGGTCTGTGCTCTGTAAGATAAAATGCAGTGGACAGTGGTAGACAGTAAACACAGACCTCTCAGAGCGCAAAGAGATGGCAATTTGCATACCCAGCAGGGGAGGGAGACAGAGTCTCTGGGGAGACCACTTGCTGTAAGGGTCATGTGCTGCTTAAACTGCCCTTCTGTCATAAACAACTATACTAATGGACAGAATATGTGACACTATGGTTTTCAGACTCAGGACACCCATCAGCACTGAGCATGATCCCAGAGAGAAGGAAAACCCGGTGAGTCTTGTGACTGCCTTACCCTAAGGACTGGAGGCAGACCCAGCAAAGCACTGAGGAGAGCAACCCGGCACAGCCTGGTGCTGTGGAGGAGGCAAGGACGGAGTCGTGGAAGGCCAAGGAGCAAGAACTGCGGGACCGAGGACCAGAAAGCAGGCGTCTTCACACAGAGAAGGCGGCGGAGAGCTGCACCTGGGGCCTTCGTCTCAGTACGACTCAGCCCACGGACTGTAACATGTTCAAGAAAAAAAAAAAAAAAGGAACTACAAAGAGGGATGAACTAATAAGGGAATTTACTAAGGTCATAAAATTTCAATATAAAAATTCAATCATATTTCCACATACTAATAACACAGAGTTGGAAATTGAAGAAAAATCTATGATAGTGTCAAAACTGTTTAAGGTATAAGCCTAAAGTATGGGCAAAGACCTTTATTTATAAACGAGAGGCCCGGTGCACGAAATTCGTGCAAGAGTAGGCCTTCACAGCCCCAACCACCTCAGTTGTAGCCCCACCCACTGGTCATTCCTGAAGGTCATTCCACCGTCCAGTCTAATTAGCATGTTAGCTCTTTATTATATAGGATTATTACAAAGCATTGCTGTGAGATATTAAAAAATATCTAAACAAATGTTGAAATATAGGGTGTTCCCCCAAAATCTATACACACACTTTGAATGATTATAAAGGTGGTGTTTATTAAAATACAATTTCATTTTCAAAATTGAGCTATCTGCTGTTACAGCGTGTATACCATTTGGGGACACCCTGTATATCATGTTTATGGATCTAAAGGCTCAGTAATGTTAAGAGGTGAATTTTCTCCAAATGGAGATCCCTGGCATTGACTCGGTAAAGTGGTACCCTCAGCGTTAACTGTACTGGCCACACCCACACGCCTACCGGAAGCCCTAGCACGTGAGCATGTCACAAAAGGGACAAAGGAAAAGAGAAGCATCCAGGTCCGTGACCCTCCACCTCCTTCCTCGGTCCTGGGGAGGAGCCCTCACCACCGAAAATGTCATGCCGAACGCTGAAGATAGTCCTCACAGGCCAGGTGGGCGTGTCCATGCCTCCAGCCTTCTTCATCTCACTTAAGTAAAGGCATTTCTCACCCCCTCCATCCATTACTCCACAGAAGCCACGGTGTCAGTATCCTGCATCCGGCTCTTAAATCATGTGCTTTCCCTCAGCTCCAAAAGCTGAACACTGAAGACAAAGCAATACCTCCATGATCCCCAAGTAAGATTTCTGTAGTTTCAAAGCCCTCCGTGGGGAAATGCTTGAAAATAACTTTTCCGCTGGAATGAGACCAGTGCTGGGCAAGTCCTCCCACACTCCCTGGGAATGGTCCCCCTTGCCCTCCCTGGAACTCTTCCCCCCGCCCCCCACCACGCCTCCAAGAAATCTGTGCTTGAATTTGCCTTTCACATCCACTGCGGAAATCTCAGACAAACACACCGCAAAACCATCTTTCCAGATAGGATGCACTGTGATGGTCCCCGTTTCAGAGGAGTCACTTCTGAGGCTGCTCCACAGTAAATAACCCATTTGTTTCACTCAAATCCTTCCCATAATAAAGGACTCGTGTAAATTCAGCAGGAGCCTGTCACCCCGGCGCTGAGCTGGTGCTGGAGAATTTATCTGCACCATCCACCAGTGTGAGGAGCGGGGGCTGCGCTTTTGAACGCGGCAAAAACTGTGCGAAAGTTGCCGTTCTGGCTCGTGAATTCATCAAGCGCTGACTTCATGAAATCTTAATGAACAGATTCAAGCTCGGGCTGGGGATAACTCATTCAGGCAAAGCCCGAGAAAACACAAACCTACAGAGCCCGAACATTCAGTCCTTGCAGGTATAAGAAATAGTATCCGTTGTGCATGTATATTTATACACATGTATCTGTGTGTATGTATAGACATGCATACACGTATATATGCATACATAGGTAGAGACACAGAGAGAGAGACAACACACACATTAAATAACCATAAGTCATGATACTATCATCTAACATTGCACAATGAAACTTGCATTAACGGTGAGTTAATAACCGGAGGTTAAAAGCTGCCCTTGGGCTTGCCCTGGACATTGCTGTCGGCAAGGGAGAATTTGACCCAGCATTTTAGAGAGCATCCCTGAAAGCAGGATTTGCTCCGAGGTATGGCGGTATGGACGTGTAACAAGTTGGAGGTGCCCAGTCTTTTCCATGGACAAAGATGTTTCTTCAAGGCTGATACACCCAACCCCCCGCCAGGCAGCGTCTCTGAGTTGGGATCTGTAAACACGGGTGCCTTGCAGGTCCTCCAGAAATCCGGGCGGTGTTTTCAGGAAGAGTGAGGGGGGAGAGGAAGCATTATAATAACACTATTTATCCCCAATGCCAATGACAGAGTGAAATCATGGTAGACGCTAAGAGTCAGCAGTTCTTCATGGGACACTTTCTCATGCCAGGCGGCCACGTCCTGGGGACAGTGCTGTGGAGGGAAGTTGGAATCTCCTGAGAGGGGAGGTGTTGGCTCCTCCTTGGCTAGTCAGACGTCCTGGGACAGAAACACGCACTTTCTACAACTGCATCCCCTGCTTTTTCACTGGTCCACGCGGCACATGTGATTCTGGTCCGATTCTGCTGTCCACAAGAACCCACCTTTGTCAGGGACATGGGGCTCCTTCCTTCAGTGTCACCTGCAACGTAGCAAAGGCACAGAGCTGGGAGTGAAATGGAAAGGCGCTGTCCCCAAGGAATTCAGCTGAGATCGGACTAAGCAGGTTCCGTTCCTGCACCCATGTATCTACTGTCACCTTCCTTTCCCCATGCTGCTCACGTACCCCAGGGAATCAAGCTAAGCAGCTGCCTGGCACAACCTTCTTTTTATTTGATTTGATTTTATTTTTGTTAATCCTCACCTGAGAATACTTTTACCACTGATTTTTAGAGAGATGGAAAGGAGGGGGAGAGACAGAGAGAAACATCTCCATGTGATAGAGAGACATCAATTGGCTGCCTCCCACATGTGCCTCTACTGGTACCAGAGATCAAGCCGGCAACTGAGGCATGTGCCCTTGACCATAATCAAACTTGAGACTCTTCAGTCCACCAGGCTGATGCTCCAACCACCGAGCAAAACGGGCCAGGGCCACAACCTTCTTTTTAAATAAAAGTGCTTCCCACCCAGAACATCTCAGCGCGATAGAAAGCAGGCACACAACCATAGAGATATCAATGGGACGACTTGAGTGATGGTAGTCTTATCTCCCTATGAACATTTCATGAGTAATTCTTTAAGTGGTTGACATGAAACCCCTTGCAACACCTTCATTTGGGAGGACTTGGTAAAGTCATCTACTTGTCAGGTATGTAACTGGGAGAACTGTAATACAAATATAAGTGATCATATTTTGGTCACATGTGGTTAATTTTTCTTAGATAAAACACCGAGGAACCCAATATGGAAATGTCAAAATTGCCTCAGAGTGAAAAACTCAATTTGAATATTTATGTACATGCTCCAAGTTGAGACAATCCAGTAAACTGCTTAATAAAGACAAAAGGAGCGAGCTGTTTGAGCATTTTAATTTGCAAAAACAAAGAGCATCTCATAAACGGGATTTAGTTATATTATTACACACTTTAATTTATTATTCATGCATCTTATTTTCTGTAACCCAAACAACAAGGCGCACATTGCAAACTACCAGCATCGCCACAATTCATACCACTTTCAGGAAAACTTGGGGTTCACGGGTTGGTGCACAGTCAAACTGGGAGGCCAACTTTAACACGGGGCTCTGCCTAGAGCTTGCAACTGATTAGGAATCATACAAAAGCACAAGTAAAGCAACAAACAAAATAATGACAAATGCTGTGGGTGCTGGGAGGAAACCAACCAAAGCTAAAATAGAGAACAAAGCAGTGAGGGAAGCACTTTAAGGAGGGTGGTCAGATAAGGCTTCTTGGAGAAGGTAACATTTACGTGCAGTCCAAAAAGATGAGCGAAAGCTGGTTGTACAATGACATGAAGGAAAGAACGTTGCAGCCAAAAGGAACAGCATAAGCAAAGCCAGCAGGGAGTTTGGCAAACCTGCACATTAGGAAGACCCCAGGAGCTAGAGAGCAGCGTGTAGGGTTTGAGATGCACAGGAGCCTTCTGAGCCTTGGCAATAAGTTCACAGCTGTTTTTTGTTTTAATTTTGGACATAATCCAAGAAGTGACAAGAGCTGATCTCTGTCTGAGGAAGACTGCTCTTGCTGCCGTGTGGAGCATGCATTAGGCGTGCCATTTAGGGGCAGCCCAAGTGAGAATGGCTATGCCCTGAACTCTGCATTTCCATTGTTTTGTTTGCATTGCATGACCTTCCAACTAGAATGTAAGCCACACAAGGACACGACTTCTGTTTTGGTTCACTGCCACCGCCCCCTCCACCTCCCCAAGACCTGACAATGCCTGGAATGCAAAAGGTGGTACTCACCTAATAAATCTTGTTATTAAGTGAGATGCTCATCCTCTGAAAAAGGCTCTTCAAATACTATTTACTTTACCACATCAAGATAATGACCAAGGCAAGCTTACTGAAACCGTGTCTGTGATGGGGATTCTTATCATTTTTACTTGGCCTAGGAATTCTCAGCAAACATGCCAGCGGGCACACCCTACTTTCAAGCGAGGTGTACTATCTAGAGACAGCAGTAAGATTGCAGATCATGAAGGCTTCATTGCTTTTACAAAACATACTACAGGCATTTACTCCTGGGCCCTGAAATATTATCATAAAACTAAGCCCACTTGTCAAAACAAACAAGCAAAGCAAATTCCACGAGGCATTATAGCCTCTATAGCAATTACATTATTTTTACAAGGTAATTTATAAAGCCAGATAATTCATAACGGTACACCCCTTTCTAAGTGTGAATGTGGGCAACTCCATAGCATTAATACATCAGTGTAGATGTGTAAATAACTATACTGATCCTTCAATAAAAGTGTTTTATTCTCATTACTATTGGATAAATATGCCATCTGGATAATTTACTTATCTTTTACCCTCTTCAAGTAATATTTTCAAGGGTAAAAATTCAGATTCAGAAAAATTTTAAAAACTAACACTTGATCACAGTCTGCCGAACTTCAAAAGGGGACCATGAATGATTAATCCTAATAAATAAAAGAGTAATATGCAAATTGACCGTCTCTCCATGACACAAGATGGCTGCCCCATGTGGTCAAAGATGGCTGCCCCCATGTGGACACAAGATGGCCACGACAAAATAGCTGGCAGGGGAGGGCAGTTGTGGGCAGTTGGGGGGGACCCAGGCCTGCAGGGGAGGGCAGTTGGGGGGGACTAGGCCTGCAGGTGAGGGAAGTTGGGAGAAACCAGGCCTGCAGGAGAGGGTAGTTGGGGCGATCAGGCCAGCAGAGAGGGCAGTTAGGGGTGACCGGGCCAGCAGAGGAGGGCAGTTGGGGGAGACCAGGCTAGCAAGGGAGAGCAGTTTGGAGGGACCAGGCCTGCAGGGAGGCCAGTTGGGAGGAACCAGGCCAGCAGGGAGGGCAGTTAGGGGTGACCCAGGCCAGCAGAGGAGGGCAGTTGGGGGAGACCAGGCCAGCAGGGGAGAGCAGTTGGGAGGGACCAGGCCTGCAGGGGAGGATAGTTGGGGGGAACCCAGGCCTGCAGGGGAGAGCAGTTGGGGGGGACCAGGCCTGCAGGTGAGGGAAGTTGGGGGGAACCAGGCCTGCAGGAGAGGGCAGTTGTGAGCAATGAGGCCAGCAGGGAGGGCAGTTAGGGGTGACTGGGCCAGCAGAGGAGGGCAGTTGGGGGAGACCAGGCCATCAGGGGAGGGCAGTTGTGGGGGGACCAGGCCTGCAGGGGAGGGCAGTTAGGGGTGACCAGGCTGGCAGGGGAGGGCAGTTAGGGTCAATCGGGCCGGCCGGGGAGCAGTTAGGCGTCGATCAGGCTGGCAGTGGAGTGGTTAGGGGGTGATCAGGCTGGCAAGCAGAAGTGGTTAGGGGCAATCAGGAAGGCAGGCAGGGGAAGACAGTTAGGGGCAACCAGACTGGCAGGGGAGGGCAGTTAGGGGTGACCAGGCTGGCAGGGGAGGGCAGTTAGGGTCAATCGGGCCGGCCGGGGAGCAGTTAGGCGTCGATCAGGCTGGCAGTGGAGTGGTTAGGGGGTGATCAGGCTGGCAAGCAGAAGTGGTTAGGGGCAATCAGGCAGAGGCAGGCAAGTGGTTGGGAGCCAGCAGTCCTGGATTGTGAGAGGGATGTCCAACTGCCTGTTTAGGCCCGATCCAAATGGGCAATCAGACATCCCTCAGATTGGAGATGGTGCAGGCTGGGGTGAGGGACACCCCCCCACACACACATGCATGAATTTTGTGCACCGGGCCTCTAGTAATCATAATAAAGCATTTGGTATGGAGGGCTCACTACTACACATGTTTCAGCCTATTAGTCACCCAAACACTTCTGATTATTCATGTATTTTGACATTGTACAAATAAAACATCTGAATGACTGACTGCGTTTTTCTTTTCTCATTCAAAGGATTTTACTCAAAGTTATTGCACCTTTAAGGGGAGAGGCAGTGCTTTTAAAAGCATACAATGTGCTTTGATTTGACTTCTTGTCACAATGAAAAAAAAATTATGTCACTTAATCTCTCTCTCTCTTCTACCCTATATGTGTATAAGTAAATCCTATAGATACTAACATAAAATAACACTCAATATGCATTTTTACCATTTCCGTTCCAAATTGCTTTCATATTCCGACTTGAATATATATAGAAAGAGCCAAACTTGTTTGAGATCCAGATGGAGTCTTCTAGAGAATTAGGTTTCATATATATATACAGATATATATATGAAAAGTAAACTTATGAAATGTAAAAATGCATATCTTTTTTGTTATTAAGGGCCCAGGATCATGTGCCCAGTCTTAGTAGAACAGAAGTCCTGACCTAAAATCATTGGAACTGTAAGAGCTTCTGTAATTAGAGCTTCTGCTTTATACTGACAGCAGCTTTGCTTCCCAAATTTACTCACAACTGCAGGTCTCCATCCAGTAGGTGTCATGGACCTTATTCTTGATCTTTGGGCAACATTTGCATCATATGGAAAGTAAACTGATATTTCCAGCTGAAATGATCACCTGCTTATAAAGAGCTCTTTCAAACCATCATCTAGTAGGAAACACTGGACTAGCCTAAAATACAGTACAATGTGTACTGACGTGTGGGTGGGAGGAATTGTGAAAAGAAACGGGATTTAAAATAAATGAAATTGGAAAGAAATAACAATATCTGCAAGCAACCTCAAAAGTAAGATTTTCTAATATAATAGAAATTTGTTCTTGAAAATACCATGACTTGAAAGCTTTTGAAATTCTTTGATGGAAATTGCTCTATGAGTACAAAGCTTTATTAGTGATTATTGTTATAAGACATTAATTGAAAATAGCAACACAGGAATTTGCAGTAAGTTTCACTGGTGTAAATATCACATATCCTGCTAACATTTTGACAAAGAATACAAATGAACATATAGACTGATTATTATTTTTACTCTGATTGAGTCTCAACTCATGTGGAGTAAAACATGAAATGTTTAATTCCTGTGCTTCCGGATGTGCAGCCAAAGAAACTTCTGGGGTTCATAGGATGGTTGGGGCAGGTATTGGGGTTGCTTCTCCATCTTCCTTCCAAACACGACGCATCTACTTATCCTTAGGTCTTGATGGAACAGACTATTTCAAAGGGCCTTTTACTTGGAACAATCTCTAGACAAAAATCTGGCCTGGGTACATGTTTTAGGCGTGCCCCAGGCCTCGGGAGAAGTAAGGACAGTAACCAGTCCATTAAAATTCAGCACTTAAAGGCCGAGATAGAGTGGAAATCCACAGGAGAGGTTGCTAACCTAACCCCAGGGACTTAGGGGAGGCTGAGGTCTCAATTGCTCACAGGAGAATATATCCACAATGAAGACTAGTATATTCCTCACGTCAATCACACATATCGTTCAAACCAGGAAATTTCCCTCAACTGAATAGTTATTGTGGGCCTCTCTCAAATTTTAATTCCATTTTTTGTCATGTTGGAGGCTTAAAGGAGTGAAGGTTAATTCCAAGACAGATAATTTATCATATTTCACCAGGAGAGTCAATTATCCTGTGGACAGGGGAAGAACACCTCTCTCTCTCTCTCTCTTTCTCTCTTTCTCATCTCTCATGCAATACAGGAATTGATAGCCAAGTATAATGCTGCTGTATGAGGGGAAAATAAAGATGAGGAAAATAGCCTGGCTGGTGTGGCTCAGTGGTTGAGCATCGTCCTATGAACCAGGAAGTCACGGTTTGATTCCTGGTCAGGGCACGTGCCTGGGTTGTGGGCTTGACCCCCAGTGGAGGTGTGCAGGAGGCAGCCAATCAATGATTCTCTCTCATCATTGATGTTTCTATCTCTCTCTCCCTCTCTCAAATCAAGAATGAAATATACATTTTTAAAGAGATGAGGGAAATGGCATAATGTATAAACCAGGATAGAGGCTGGAAACCACAAGTTAATCTTGCGACCCCATTAGTGAGATGAGGATGCTGGGCTTTGCACGAAAACCAAGAGTGAAGAACTTGGAAAGAGTCAGAGGGACGTGATGCCTGTCCTGGAAAGACCGGAGGAACTGGGGTATTTCCTGGGCCAGAAGAAAGCCAAGCGACCATGGGAAATCTGTGTGTCAGCATAGAAATGAGGAGCAAAGGCAGGGAGGACAGGACACGTTGAAAGGGTCAGGCTGCAGCGGGGGATTTAGGTTATGTGAGTTGCAGAAATAATCACTTGTTCACAGGCTTGGGGGAGGCCATCAAGCAGATATAGGTGATTTGATTGCTGCCTGGGCAAGGAGGTCACGACCCCTGAAACCTGAGAGAGCTGCCCAAGCCCCCCGGGAACCACTTGTCCACAAGTCACAGTCCCAGAAGACAAGAACCGCATTCCTGCTCCTGTCCTTACCCCGCCCACTCCAACCCTGTGCCAATCACCCACATCAATAACAGTGACCCGAGCCCAGAAGAGGAAAAACTAAGCCTCTCAGCAAGGGATGGACGCAGGGCAGGTGGGAGGGAAGTTGCCTTTTCTTTTTTTTTTTTCTTTTTTCCTTAGGAAGAGTTTCAAGGTTATCATTCTTTGCATTTTTTATATTTTTAATAAAAAATGCAAAAATATAAGTCATCCAAAAGAAGGCAGAAATACGTAAAATCTAGAACTGCACTATCCAACATGGTAGCCAGTGGCTCCTGAGCATATAGGATGAGCCGTCAGTCTAAGATCCACCAGGATGCCAATGACTTGGCGTGAGAACTGGATAGTCAATATTATGCTAACAATACCTTTGCACTGATTACATGTTTAAGCGATATATTAGAAATATTAGATATATTGGACATATTAAACTGAAAATATGTACCATTGAAGGTAATGCCATCTGTTTATTTTTTGTTTTTTTTTATGGGTGGCTACTAGAAAACGTAATATTAAATACATGGTTCACTTATGTGCCTCTCATTTTATTTCTGCTGAGGAATGCTAAAATGAAAGATAAAATGTCCCTTTACTCTCAGCATTCCTGTCCCCAGAAAAAGCACTTGTCACATTTTATGTCTTCTTAAAGACCTCCTTTGATACATGGACAGTTAAAAATAAAATGAAACCATTTTAAATGAATTTTGCAGGAATTGTCTTTGTTTTTTACCTAATGCAGGTCCAGGAGATTGTTCAATGTTGCTGTCTGCTCATTTCCCTCATTCTTTGTTATTCCTATGTGCATGCTGTACGAATGTCCCCAATATTCACTCAATTTTCTTATTTATGGAATTGAAGTTTTTCTCACATTTCCATTTCTGTAATAGTATTGCTGCAATGTGCATACTTGGACTTGCTGGGCCGAAGGGAATGAGAATTTTTCATTTTAATAGAGATTATCAAATTGTCTTCCAAAAAGTATTCATCAAATTATATTATCACCTCGTACCAAAATATTACTTTCCCCACACCTTTGCCAAGCTTTTAAAATTTTGTTCCAATTTGATGGATGAAGCATATATCATTGAAATTCGGTTTTCCCTGTGATTTCTGAGTTTTAGAATTTTTTCACATGTTTCTAACTGGTACATTGACTAAGCAGAAAACACCTTTATTCATTCTCACAACTTCCTACTGAAAACTAATCCAGGACTCAGACCTTGTCATCATTTCTTCCTTGACCTCACTTTTTATATGAAATCGCAGACAAATCCCTTTGTGTTTCCAAGGATTGGCAGAGAGTAAAAATCTTCCCTTCTCTTCTAATCACAGGAGTATCTTATTATAGGAGCCAAAATGTCCAGATTGGGCTCATGGGCACATGATACTTAACTTCATTCACTTGAAGCTGATCTGTCCTCCAACCCCTTCTCTTTAGACTAGAACACTTCCCTCCCATACCTTCCTCCCCACCTCCATGAAGGACTGGTGTGTGCACTGAAATTCTCACTTCCCCCTGGCTGGTGTGGCTCAGTGTTTGAGCATCAATCTATGAACCAGAAGGTCTCGGTTTCTCTATCAGGGCACATGCATGGGTTGCAGGCTCGATCCCCAGTAGGGGATGTGCAAGAGGCAGACAATCAATGATTCTCATCATTAATGTTTCTGTCTCTCCCTCTCTCTTTCTCTTTGAAATCAATAAAAATATATATTTTTAAAAAAAGAAATTCTCACTTCCTCCTTTACATCCCTCACCCGCCACCGCCCCATACTCACTTGAAGGTATATGTTTTTCTTTGATGTTTATTGAAGCTCTCTACATGTTCTGGATATTAATTCTTTGTCTGATATATATGCCACAATTATTTTCTCCCAACCTGTCACTTCTTCTTTTTCTTAACTTTATCATATCTACCAAATATAGATTTTGAATGTTAATTTATCAATCTGTTCTTTTAACTTCTGTGGTTTGTATGCTTAGCAAAGCCTGATATACTTCAAGATTACAGAAATAGACTCATTTTTATTTTTGTAAAAGCAGCATTGAGATATAGTTCACATACTAGTATATAACAATTGCCCATTAAAGTGTACAATTCAGTGTTTTTTAAATATATTTATAGAGTTATGTGATCATCAACACAACCAATTTCAGAACATTTTCATCACCTAAAGAAGAGACCCTGTATCCTTTCGCTATTATCCCCCAATACTCCTACCCCCACCAGCCCAAGGCAGCCACTAATCTACTTTCTGTCTCTAAGAATTTGCTTACTGTGGGCATTTCATACAAATGCACTCATATACCATGTGGTCTTTCTAATGGGTTTCTTTCATTTAGCATATTTCAAGGTATATCCATGATGTAGCATATATAAGTTCTTTATTCTTTTTTATGGCTGAATAAATACCATTGTATGGATACACCACATTCATCAGTTGAAGGCCATTTGAGATGTTGCCACCTTTTGACTATTGTGGATTATGCTACTATGAACACTCCTGTGGACATATGGGCCTATGTTCCATTTTACTTGGATCTATACCAAAGAGGGGAATTTTGAGGTCCACCACCAGCTCATGAGGGTTCCAATCTCTCCACATCCTCACCAACACTTGCTATTATCTGACTTTTCTATTCTAACCATCCTACTAGGTGTGAAGAGGTATTGCATTGTAGTTTTGATTTGCATTTCCATAACAACTAATACTAAGCATTTTTTTTCATGTTCTCATTGGTCATTTGTATATCTTCTTCAGACAAATGTCTATTTGAATTCTTTGCCCATTTTTTAAATTGGATTGTCTTTGTATTCTTGAGTTGTAAGAATTCTTTATGTAATGTCCCTTATCAGACATATAATTTGCAAATATTTTCTCCCAGTCACTGAGTTGTTTTCACTTTCTTGATATTGTCCGTTCATACACAAATGTTTTTAATTTTGATGAAGCCCAAGTTATTTTTTTTTGGTCACTTATACTTTTGCTGTCTTATCTAAAAAGCCATCTCTAGATCTAAGGTCACAGAAATTTACTCCTGTGTTTTCCACCAAGAGTTTTAGCTAAACCAGATTTTTGATCCATTTTTGAGTTAATTTTTGTACATGCTTTGAGATAGGGGTACAAATTCCTTCTTTTGCATGCAGATATCCTGTTGTCTGAAGACCAATTATTGTAAAGATGATTCTACCCCCATAGAATTGTTAAACACCATTGTCAAAATAAAATGATGGTAAATATGAGCAAGAATCCTAAAATTTTATTATCATATATATTTAAATATGCATTTGTTTTTATTTAGATATTTATTTAATCTGCAATTTACTTCAAGGTATTATTTTCTAAATTGAAGGCTAATTATGACAACATTGTGTTTGAATAATGCATTTTCTTTCTTTACTAACTGAAAAATTTACTCTTTCTTTTGTCATATTTTTTCATACACATGGATCTATTAGAAGCTTTTTATTATGAAAGTTCCACATTTCGGTGTTTGTCTTTGCAACATCATACTGTTAGCCCTTAGTAAGAACTTGCTTCCTTTTTCAAAAATAACATTTTCTTCTTTTATTTTATGAGTAATTTCTCTCCCTTACTGTTTCTATTCTGTTCTGAAGAAGATAGATACTTTTGGATCCATCCCTAGGTTTTAACTTTTGTTTTCATGTTTTCTAACTCTGTGCTTTCCCATTATTTTCTGGAAGAATACTTCAATTTAACCTTTACATTAATTTGCTCTTCATTTGTGTGTGTGTGTTGGTGTGTGGTTTTTTGTTATTCCCAAATCTTCTATTTAATTTTTTTTTTACAACTGAGTGGATGCAATTTCCTCTCGAATCTTTCTGAGGACATTAATTTACTGTAGAAGTCATGGCTCTGCTTCCTTAGTGGGCTCTGTCTCAGTACCTATGTATATCTCCTCATTCTTAGCACAAACATACACACAAGCCAATTGCCAGCACCTGTATTTCTTTGCCCAAGGGCTTCCTCTTGCCTCTGAAGCCCATGTTACTGCCAAAATTGCAGGCTGGAGGAACTGAGGAATTCCTGGGAGCAGCTCTCTTCCAGTGACTGATGGGAGTTGGTATATAATTACCTGAGCTCTTACACCCTCCGGTTGGATCACTCTGACACGTGTGTTCAACACTGGATCTGGTTTTCCCCAGGGGATTGAGTTCTAGTTGCCAGGGTGCTTGCTGACTTGATGTTGTTCCCTTTATTGGCTGCCTTCCTGCCCCCATTTCCCTTCCTCTCTCCTCTCCTGTTCCTTCTTTCATCTCCCCATAAATTACTTGCACTCTGGTATGCAGCTACCTATGGGCACATTCTAAGACATTCACATCTCTTGATGAAGAGTTCCTGGTTTGGTTTGAAATACATTTTCTGGATTGAATGTTCCAGTCCAAAAATTCTCATCATCATTTCTTGTCTAACTTTACTCCCAATTTTAAGGAAATGCCTGAGAGTTCCCAGTGGAAGAGGAGAGTTGCAGAGTTGAGGTTACCACAGACCCACCAGCATGAAGCCTGATGGATAGTGAAGTATCCTATAAGAGGTGCTGCAGGGAGGTCAGCTAAGAGAAGGTTGGATGGAGAATATGGCTGAGATTCAGAGGAGGGCCATCCAATGCCAAGGTCAAGGCTGTTGGTCCTGCTAAGGGAACGGTTTGTGTTCCCCCAATGCGGGTGCCAACATGGACCCTGCTCTGTGGCAAGATCAGAAAGACACTGCCCTCTGTCCAGTGGAAGCAGAGGAGGACACAATGATATGAAGACATGTAGTCTTACCCCTGTACCCACATACCACTCTGGCAAGGGGAAGACAGAGAGAAATCCTAAAACCCTGAACATTTACCTAAGAGAAAATAGATTAACCCAAAGGTATCCTATTTCAGGGAAAAAAATCAATGTACCTTTCATGGGTAGTTTTGTCTCCATCCACAGAAGGATGGAGTCTCAAGCACAACATGAGATAAATTATAGAAAATTAAAGAAAATTGCATTTTCTTTTGAGAGGAAATTTCATTTCAGTGTAGTGTCAGCTGCACTGCTTTAATAGACCTGTGACGAATCCTTTAGACCCTACACCGCTCCAATCAAATATTTTTTAAGGAAAAGTTTAAATGCTAGATTTTATTAATAATATTGACAATGAAGCATGCTATGTCTTTCATGTCACAGAGGTCAGGAAATTGGGATGCGCTCTGCTTTGCACTGATTTTCAGTGTCTGCTGCAGGTACTAGACTGAGGGGTGGACCCACGTGGTCAGAGGGAGAAAGCCCACTGCTTCTGCAATCAATTACTTTACTTAACTGCAATTATAGTGGGAGACCAAAACGTTTAGCCTTCTCTTAGCTTCTTTATCTCCTTCTTTCCCGGGAGGCACTCTGAGATGCTGCTGGAGGGAGTCTCCCGACCGGAAAAGGCTATTAGTGGGATTGCACGATGACCAAGTTACAGCAAAGTGCACCTTCGCTTCTGTGAAGGACACGAGTTTCCTAATGGAACGGTTTGGCAGGACTGTGAGTGCCCAACAATATCGAAACGGAAGATCCTCAAATACGCTGCACCTGACTCTCGGGGCAGGAAGGCCTGGGGCAGTGGTCAGCCTGGAAGTGCAAGCTCTGCTCAGGCCAGGGAGGAGTCCATGGAAGAGCTGAAATGACGGACAGAGATAGGAAGAGTTAGAACCTGGAATTTTAAAAGCAGGTGAAGGAAGGAGAGATGGGTAGGAGTAGAGGAGAAACACTAGGAGGGAAAAGATTCTGTCCCTAAAGAGCCAAACTATAAAAGCAAAAGAAAACAAGAAAACTAGAAAGGGCCCTCCTCCCTCCTTCCCCACCTATAGGACAGCAATGCAGTTTCATCCCAAGAGACGGCTTCCCATCTCTAACACCCCATTTCTGTGTGCCCTGAGCTCCAGAAGCTTCTAGAAAGTTCATCTTGTCCTCATGCAGGCTGAACGAGGTATTGAGGGTTGGGACCATATTCCCATTGACTGTTTACCCAGGTACTAAAAGTCACACAATGAACGACCTTGTAAACCCAAACCCTAAAGCAGCATGCAGGATTCCATGCTGAGCTCCAGAGAAAAGCAAACGAAGGGACAATTCCATCAGGCTTGCGGAGATCATGTTCCCCTAAGTAGGTCAGTCCTAGAAGTTCGTGACCAGCCGTGCTGACTTCAACATCTAGTCATTACGTTCACAGTGGTCTTCCCAGGTGCCATGAATGCTGAATTAACTTCTTAAAAATTAATAAATAGAATAAATAGCTCATGTGCCCTAACATTGGCGGTAGAGTTAAACAAAGAATGGTGCAACTTGGTTTGCTTTGTTGGACAGAAACATTAAATGCAAAACAAGTACTTAAGATCAGGATCTCTTCCTGAGGAGACATAAATGTCTTCACATGTCCACTTGGAGCCTCTGACGCAGCTTTGTGTCAGATGCACTCTGAGTCCTTGGTTTGTACCTGAATGCTGGAAACATTGGGATTATTGGGCCTGGTCTGTGCATCAGATGCAAAATGTGGCAAGTGTCTTGGGCCAGAGAAACAGAAGGAAAGGAGAATTTGGAGTCTGCAGAAACCAGCCAGATGATGGGTGAACTGAAAAGTCAAACAAGAGACAATGAGGCAACTCAGACGTTGACCCCAGGAAGTCTGTATTACTCCTAGAGCCCTGAGACCAAAGGGGGACCAAAACTGCGTACCAGCTTGCCCACAAAGAGAGGGGCTCCCTGGCACAAGCCAGACCTAGAGGGAAGCGAAGCTATTGCTGGAGGTGCCACCTAAAGCAGAGAGAAACGGGAAGAGACACCTGGCCTCTCTCTGCTCCCACCCTCCAATCCCAGCACTTCCCATTGGTCGAACCTCCCCAGCAACAGAATGTTGGGAACCAGAAATCTAAAACCCAGAGCAGCACAGCAGAGGCCAGGAGAGGCTACAGAAGGAGCCGGTAAGTGACCAGCATAGAACTGATGCTTTTCTTCACTCATCAGGAAATACTTGCAATTGATTTTCACTCGTAAGAAACAAAATGCAATGTTTCAAAAATAACATATTTAGCATTTCAAGTATAACAATGTTATGTTGTAAGAACTGGTATTCACTTTAGCAACACCGTGAGAATATTAAATAGAAATACCTAGTATATACAGTCTTACTTCTTTCAAGCAAAAACAAGAATTTCTACCATTATATTTCATTATTGGGCTAAATTATACTCACATATCAGCTTTATATTGCATTTCGCTGAAATCTGACTCAACCCGTGTTCACAGAGTTCATGTCATGAAGTGACTTAGGGATAATGTAGGGCCATCCTTACTGAAGTTTCTTCTCTGGGATAGTGTTCTTATGAGAGACAAATTTATTTCTAAGTAAGAATGGCCTTACAGAAATGGAGGAGAGTGTTGCATTGTTAGATGGCTCCCCAAGCCTGCTTTGTAGGGGACCATAACAGGAGTGTTCATTCTGAGTGGCTGATGGCTCTTCCTCCTGACTTATTTGCTCTCAGAAAAAAGAAAGAGGAATTTCTTGACCAAACACATGCTTTCTTTGACTAACTGGCCACCAGCTCTTCCTGGGTTCCTCTCCTTGACCAGCATCTCCCTTAGGTGCTGCGTAGGACAGTATCTTTCTATAAGAGGGTGACAATGGGAACATATTTTTATATTTGTTTCCATCATTGAATCTATTAATGATGAAATATAGGAAATATTACTAATCAGCAAATCTAGAAGTTATTTTTCATTATTAAGTGGCAGTCAATGCAAAATCAGCTGCCTTGTTAGCTTAGTTAGACCCTTTCATAAGACATAACTGAAATACATCAGAAAACGTCTTTAATGTGAGTTTCCTGGGACCCCATGTCTACTCAGCATTTCCTTTCATTCCTATTGTTCTGGGTCACCTGCTGCTCCTGCAGTGAGTCCCTCATGCCTTTGATCATACACTGATGGGGCTTTTATAACACTTGATATTTATAATCAGAGAGCTGCATGCAGGTTATCGTTACATATTCAGAATATGTTTTTCCTTTCAATGAGAATAAAAAGTATTCCCCTGGCGACAATAGGAGCGACGGAAGCATTCAGCGGAAAAGGCGAGGCTCTGGCAGGACCACCTGGAAGATGGCGCACAGGACAGGAGCCTGTTTTGCCTGGAGTGAGGGACATTGACTGGTATCTACTGAAGAGGAAAATGAAATGAGATCACATGGAATGAAGGCGAACTTTTATCTGCTACAGAGAAAGAACCTCCTGGGAAAACATAGGCCTGCTAGGAGATAGTTCTGGGTAGCAAAGGTGATTTATGCTTCCTGTAGTCAGTTCTGAACTAATTCCCAGAACGGCATGAAGGGATGCCAATTTGAACAGAAGACAAACTGTGCTCTCTGTCCATTTGAAATCACATCACCTACAAGAGTAATACAAATGGCGTGGCTTTTTTTATAGTCACTTACTTCTAAGGAGGTCCAAGGGCTTCCTACCCATGATCTCACTTACTAGCACGCTGTGAACTCTGTCCCCCCACGTGAAGAGCAGCACAACTTTCCTGGGTAGAAGAAAGGGGAACTTCCTCTCGTCTATTCCCTCCCTCTGTTTAACCCTCTGCACCAGCAAAGAGGAAAGCGTATCAGCTGGGCTCATGCTGGAGCCCCAGCAAGAGCAGGGCCTTTCAAGCCAGAAGACACACACAGCGAGATCTGGATTCACGGCCACTTCTCTCTGGGTGAACTTGGCCAAGCCCTTTAACCTCTCTGGGCCTCGGATTCTTTACCTATAAAATAGGAGAAATGACCCCTACCTTGAGGATTGCTATAGGGAATAGAACTAGTACAATTAAAATGTCTTGGCCAGCATTTAGCAAATACTTGGTATTTAATAAACAGTCTCATGTGTTATTATTAGTTGACCCCAAGGCCACCCCTCAAGGCCTGCTTCTCCTCTTCCACTCCATCCCACGTTTCCTCTCTTTTAAGCTCACTTTGTGATGTGGATTCAGAAAAATGGCAGAGCAGAGGTATGGCCATGCACGAGAGATGCCCAGGCCAGGAGTTTCTTCACGCCATCCTAAATGGGCACAGGCAGCAGGGTCCTCCTCGCCATCCCTCTGCTCTTACAAAGGAACGGTGGGCATGACATCTTATGTTCCCTTTCTTGGGGAGGAAGTCTGCATTCACCCACTGAAATCCTTCAGCCAGTAAGCTCATACCCATTGCTGTCAGGGAGGTGCAGAAATTTCCAGAAAAAAAAAAAAAAGTCAGTCCTTCACAGCCTCCTAATGCTAGAGATCTAGAAAGTAGTTCCCTAAAATTATTGTGGCTTGATGAGTATACCTCAGACATGTGAACTTTTTGGACATGTCATTTCATGGATCCTGCAACATGCAAACCCCTGTCCTAGACCCGAGGAGCCAGGACCCATCCCTGGAGGAGGCACAGGGGAGTGGGAGAGATGACACGCAGGCACACAGCTCCCCAGTGCAGCACGCTGGCCTCCCTTGCCCTGCTCGCTGAGGCCCTGAGCTGGGGAGGTGAGTGCGCTGTCAGCTCCCCGCCTTGTCAATCACACCGCACAGTGATGAGCTCAGATCTTTCAGAGAAGAGTGACTATTAGCTCTGGAAGAAATGAATCACACCGAAAGCATCATAGTTTTGTTTTGTTTTTCCCTGACGCCCCCTTGGCACCACAAATTAATCCTCAAATTACTCACTGATGTAGTCCGGACTCCACAAACACAATACGGCTTCATGATTGATTTCTAAAGTGGTTTCCACAGTTGAAGGAGTCTTTGAAGGAAAGTGTGTTTCCGGTGTTACATAGTCATAGAAAAATAGCTATTATCATCATCAGAAGATGTTTTTTTTGGTACCAAAGATATTAATTTTCTAGAGAATAAGAATAAACACTGAGGGGCATGTTTTAAAAAATGTTTGTGCCTTCACTGCAGGTTGAACATCAATGTTGCAAGTCAGTGTGTAAAGAATGTGTTGCTAGCGGACACAGCCCTCTCGAGCAGTTGCTGGAAAATTCCATAATAAACGAATCACTGAGGGCCCCCAAAGCTCCTGCTGGGATCGGCTGCCACGCTGCAGGATCTGCCCTGACACTTTCTAAACAGCCTGCGTGAAAGAGATGTCTTGTCTGGTTGTGCTGGTTATCATTCTTTTTTCAGAACAATTTCAGAAAAGACCATAAGCTTGTGACAGAACGAATTTGTGATCTTATCCAATCATCTGGGCTGTTTGCAAAACTTCAGTAGGTGGCAGCGTTTTGTTGATAAATGTTTTGTTAGCCAAGTGATCTCATTTAGTGCAACTGTTGCAATATTAATAAACTGAACTTATGATCGTGTTTGCCAGGACTGAAAATATTGCCATTCTCTCCAGCGGGTGCTCTTATCTGAACTGACAGCAGCATTCATTGTATGAGAGATGGGGGTGGGGGGAGGCATACTCGGGGTTACGGTATGCGGGAAAGTGATGGAGGCAGAGGGAGGCTTTGGGAAGGAAGGCACGAGATGAAGAAAGGGAACGTAAGATGTCACACCCACAGTCTGGCTGGGTCAACAAAACCCTGGACTGGCACAAAGGTTCACTCCTTTCGGGCAGCCTGTGTGACGCATAAAGACCCTGAAGGTGATCCCTGAGGTCCTGAGGAAACCAGGTGAAGGCCATTGGTTAAGCAAGCACCTCAGATCCCTTTGCAGCAAAGGCAGGAAACCAAATCAGAGCGCTCCCGATGTGCCCCCAAGCTTCTCGGGGCCAGCACAGACAACGTCTCAATACCTATCCAAATCACAGCAAGTTCTGCCAGGCCAGTCACAACCAACCCAGAGGAGAGGTCCCAGAGTGGCCTCTAGAAAGAGGGGGACAACACCTCCTTCACCAGAAGCCCCAGCCTGTCACTCAAGTCTGTTCAATCTGACCCCAATCAATCACCCTACATTTCTTCATTCCCCTAAGGCTCGCGAGCCGCATGCGGCTCTTTGGCCCCTTGAGTGTGGCTCTTCCACAAAATACCACGGCCTGGGTGAGTCTATGTTGAAGAAGTGGCGTTAGAAGAAGTTTAAGTTTAAAAAATTTGGCTCTCAAAAGAAATTCAATCGTTGTACTGTTGATATTTGGCTCTGGTGACTAATGAGTTTGCCGACCACTGCCCTAAGGAAGCAACCTTCCTTTGCAGAGTGTAAAGACCTGGCTGGGAAAGAGAACCTTTCTCAAGTGCCCCCTCCTTCCTAGGGGACCAGAGAACCCACCATTACACAAGGAACTTTCAGGGTTCCCCAGGCCAGCATGTCAGGTGGTTCCTCGTGAGCATCACAGACTGAGCCAGAATATGCCTTTGATTTTCCAATCCCCGGGCTTGCCTGCTGCCATTGCTTTCACCTGCTGGAGATGGCCCTCATTCTGCCACCTTCACCTGTCAGAAAGACACATTTTGTGAGCCCACTCCAATCCGTCCTTTGCGGTAAAGGCTTGTCTGATCACCCCGGCTGGAATGGACATCTTTCTTTGATGAATACCCACTGCAGTTCCTGCCGGGCCCGCTGCCTGCGAGCAGTGGGAGGACTTCTCTTTCCTGCAGCTGGCCTGCAGGTTCTGTATGGGCCTGTAGGCACTCAGTGAAAAGGTAGCTAGTGCCTGCCTCCTTTCCATTGTTTTCCATTGACACCTTTTATGCCACTTATTTTTGCCTTGTATTAAAGTTATAAAAATACCATATGTGCAAGGCCTGCTTTCCTCTCCCAACTGTAAATGCCTTGTAGTTATCTTTGTATATCCTTAACACCTAGCCCACTGGCTTAACAACAAAAAAAAAAAAAGTCTTTTGAATTAATTAGTAATTAATTGATGCCTTTATATCCAAATTAGCATGCCAGTCAGCCTCACTGCTGTGTGAGAACTCTTTCAATTCTCTTTTTGGTAAAGTCATTTCTCTAAGATGCGATGGTTAAATCGCATCCAAGGAAAGACCCACATCTCCCATTCAGCCACTGTCGCACAAGACCCAACTGAACAGATAGAAAATTATAGGGTTAATGTTTCTACAAGACAAATATATAAAGCATTGTCCTTAACACCAGTGAGTTATTTTTTATTACTATTTATGATTTCATATGAAGGCAAAAATATAACCACCATTTACATCAGGAGTAGGGAACATCCAGCCTGTGGGCCATATAAGGCCCACGAAATCATTTGGTGTGGCCCTGCCAAGGCATTAGGGGTGAGTTAATGAAACGTTCAACCAAATACAGCAGGCTAATTTTTAAGTTGATAGTTCTGTTGTTGTTGTTGTTGTTGTTGTTGTTGTTGTTAATCCTCACCTGAGAATATTTATCCGTTGATTTTTAGGGAGAGTGGAAGAGAGAGGGAAAAACAGAAAGGAACATCAATGTGAGAAAAACACATAGATTGGTTGCCTCCTGCACGAGCCCCAACCAGGGCCCGGGCCGGGGAGGAGCCTGCAACCAAGGACCCTTTGGTCCACAGGCTGACGTTTTATCCACAGAAAAAAACCAGCTAGGGCTAAGTTGATAATTTTGTATGGCCCGAGAATGATGTTATAAATATCCAAACGTCCCTTGGAAGAAAAGAAAGTTCCCCACCCCTGATTTACATAAAGATCTTTTCCTCCTCACCACGTCCTCTTATTAAAATCAATCAGGCATTTGGGAAGACACTGGTTATACCATATACCGGATTGTTTCATGTGGCCCAGAAGAGTACATCCTCTTTCCTTGGGGGACGCCAAGGTACTACATTATAACTGAATCCTATTTTCCTTGCATGATGTCTATTGCCTAATATTTTCGCAACTGATCTATTAGTTAGTTCATCATGTCAGAGGGAGTTATATAACTTCAAGAGTATGGGATCTCCCATCTGCAGGCATCATCTTTACATCCAAATATTTTCTGAGAACCCACAGTGGGCACAGTGACATCCCCACTAAAGATCTCACACAGAGATGGAAAGATGGCCTGGGTCAGGGCATGGAGTTTGACAGTGAGAATGTTTGAGCAACAAGCATTTGTAAAGCAACCACTCTTTCTGGCCATTCTCTTAGACATATAATTGGAGGCGGGGAGGATAAGCAGAGGGCTCTGGTGACATAGAGTCGCTCCAATATGTCTTCCAGGTACTTCAGAGATCTCCGGTGGCAACACCTCTCAGAAGGTAGGGTGGGAGGACAACTCTTCCCCAGCGTCTGTCCCACAATCTATAAGGTTGCATTCCTTCATATACTGTAATATTGCAATTCAAGTGATTGTCTTTCCCCATCTCAATCCCTCCTCACAGAACTAACCAATGTGCACACATGCACAACATATGCAAATATCCTTGGGCCTGTAGCGTTTCTAACTCTAGGAACTACAGTTCACGGGGAAGCTGAAAGTATCTTTACTTATCGAAGATGCCCCTGATGTGCACACCGTGGCAACCACGTAGGAGAGGTGCTCCTCCCCAGGTTTACATTCGTCACCAGACGCACTTGTTTCAAACGTCTCTACTACTCACTAGAGTCGTGCTCATTCAGTCTGCTTAAACTTCTGGATCCCCGCCTCTGGAAACTTTGCATTTGAATCGACCTGCCCATGGCTCACTTCAGAGTGATCATTAATATCATCAAGTTCCATCAGATAGTTGGTCACCACTTTCAGGGAGCAACCCATTGCTCCATTATTCCATGCTTCAGCCCACATGAATCCTAACTAGTGGAAGCAAGGAAGTAACGGCATTATGGACTGAAGGAAAAAAGGACATCGCAGAAGATGTTAATCCCTTTACAGTGATGATACAAATTAACTGCATAATTATGGGAGATCAAGCAGAAGTGTTTTTCATGACTTGCCCCCATAATTGTTTCTTCCTCGTATTGTTAGCTCCCATGTCGTCGCACCATTATTACAGAAGAATTAAAGTTATTAGAGCATAGTGGATAGCATGCTACTCTCCCCCTTTTCACATTTCATAGTAATAGGCCAATGGAAGGTCTAGAACACACACTGTCAGTCTGACAGGAGTGGGCCCTGCACATATTAGAAGTATAATTTAATTTTAGGATGCAGCCTTATAACATAGCATTCAAGGAAAAGAAGAAAAGGGGTCTGATTGTGATTGTCAGTTTGAAAATTCTCACTATTGCCCTGATTAGTGATGAAATCTTAAAATCTGGCATCTTAGCTAGTTCTCTCAAGGTGTCATTATTTAAGTCACTCATTATTAGAATACTGAAAAGCAAATTTAATTAATTTCATATCAGTATGGCTTATTTGTCTGGCATGAAGTGACATTGTGAAATTCATCACAAGCGCCACTTCTCACTTCACAGTTGAAAGAAGTTGTGCAGTTGTCTTGAATCCAAGGAACCGGCAGAGAGATGTGCCAGAAGGAACTGTGGGCAGGAGTTTCAAATCTGGGTACCAGCTCCACTTTCATCCCAAATTAGATGGCTTTGTGCAAATTACTTTGCATCTCTGGGATGCTGTTGTCTTTCTGACAAGATGAGGCCAGACATTTGCTAAGGGCTCTTCAGTTTTAATATTTCAATGATTCTATTAGCATTTTATGATTATGATACAGAAAGTTACAAAGATTATGGCTGACCACCAAAGCCCACTGAATTGTGGGGAACCTTTTTCCAAATAGATATGAAGCCAAAGGTGACCAGTTGATTGGAGTGATAACATGGGCTACTAGATTCAGACCCACAAAGGACTTGACTTCAATAGGTAGGTGATATTGATAAGGAAAAACCTAAAGCAGTGGTTCTACATGAATGTAGCACCTGCTCTGGAGATCATTTTGATGTGAGCAAATCTTGGTTTTAGTCCACAACCTCTTCCTCACTTGTTTACTCCCCTTCCAATTTTCCAGGACCTGGGTGATTCTATTATAAAGTAACTCAGACCAAATCATTCCTCTGCTTAAAATCCTGTAATAATTTCCCATTGCACTCAGATTAGAAACCAAAATCTTCTCTATGTTCTATAAGCAATAAGTTGTCCCATTCACCATTAGTTCACTTTTCTCAACTTCTATTTTCTTGTCCCCATTGCTCACTCGGCTCCAGCTGCCTGTCACACTGGCCTCCTTGCTCCTGGAACATGCCCAGGACATTGTTACCTCCAGGCCTTCCTTGGACCAGCTATTCCCTTTGCCTTGGACTTTCTGTGTATGGATTGCTCCAATATATTCTCTACGTATTTGTTTAATTTTAACCTCCTCAGTTATGGCTACATGACCTCCTACTTACAAGTAATCATTACAATCCACCCTTCCCCCTTGCTCCACTGCCCATCCACGATTTATATCTTCCGTAGCACTAGTAACCTTCTAACATACTACATTTTATGCACATATTTTTTTCATTATTTATCCCCATTTGAAAGTAAGCTTTCCAGAGATTTGGAATTTCTGTTTGTTGACTGCTCTATTCCCAGAAAATATAAAAGTTACTGGCACACAGTAGCCACTCAATATTATTGAATGACTGAATCTCTTTATCTCCCATTCTCCAAAAATATTTAGGTATTATCGTTTATGATGATCTGTTCTGATATAAATTGGGGGGCAGGGGTGCAGATAGATGTGTAAAGGGACTAACATTTTTGATCTTAGTATTTTATATATAGTGATTGTGGTTTTATTTCACTTTGTATCATGAGAAGGTCTTTAATTTGAAGCCAAGTTAGACTGATTTCAAATTCTGGTCATGTTGCTTGTCAATGAAATAACCTTCAGATTATTTTTTTATTTTTTTTTTGCCAGCTATGAAATTGATGTAATGAGGCAGCTTGCTATGCAAGGGTTTTGAGAAAAGGACATGCATTGACCTATATAAAACACATAGCATAGTGTCAGGTACAGACTAGCTGCTCAATAAAAGTGGTCTTACATGTTTGAGCTGTATGAATAAATTGGGAGTCTGACTGTTCACATAGGTTTAGCATATAATACCTGTCTCCCTAGAGAGCACTTTGATTCAAAGGAAGAAACCTTACAGGAGAAATTTCTAGGATCAGCAATAATGGGGGAGATTTTTATTGGGGAAGGAAGGGGAGACAAAAGGAGAGGGGTGGGGTGGGCAGAGCACCCTCCCAGACCTCCTCACATCCTCACATTCCCCAGGAAATCACTCTCATTAGAACCCTTGGCAACCATGCACCTCTGAGCCTTAATAGAGTGAAAGACTCATTCATGAGCACTTCATGACTTTTATAGCACAGAGATGGTCTTTGAAGATTACAATCCTACCAGAATGTCCCCCACAGAGATTAAATGCTGAAAGAGAAAAAAGATAAGCATGTGGGGAAAGGGTAGGGTGAAGAGAAAGATGAAACAAAGTCTAGGAATCACTTCTCATGTCATCATTGTCAAATTAACACCTGAATGGCTAATACACATGCCCTGTGGCTTGTTAAAGGAGAAACTTCAAAGCATGTAAATATTTTTTTAAATGAGAATTCTTGACCCTAACAGTTGGTATTCTCAGGCAGACAGCAGCTGGCATATATGGGCTCATATCCCCAGCCCACACATGTGGAGACACAGTTGTTCCCAGCATCCCCCTTCCTTTAATAAGCCAATAAATATTGATTCTGACCTGGTTGCCACTTGTTCCCCTAGCATCGTCTCTCATTCCAAGACTTCTCGAAACTATAAAAAACTAATTTCCAGATTTCTAGTCTGGCTAGAAGAACTCAGTTTTTCAATCAGATCTCCCAGAGGTCTAAGAGCAATCATTATGAATGAGAAAAGGCATTTTGTATTCTTCCCAGCTTGGTAGTAGGTAGAGGGAGCAGGGCTAGTTACCTACTGAGGCAATGATGAAATTTAAACATTCGGATCTGCTGTACATCCTGTAAGATCACAGAAAATTTGGGGCAAGAACCTGACATGCACAAAGGTCAGCAGTCACTGAAAAGTACAGCTCATGGACTAAAATCATGATCAAAACATGAAAAATGAACCACACTTCTCACATAGCCAGCATTTTATCTCAGGCAACGCAGTTCTAAGGAACATTATTTGAACAACATACATGATGGCTAAATTTGAGTTTTAGAAAAACATGTGACTGAAAGGAGACTTGACCTACATTTTGAAGCAGTTTTATTTTTTATTTTTTCAGTTTCAGTATTCAATAAGAATATTGAGAATCTCCTATATGCTTAGCACTGTTGGAGCAGGTCATCTGAGCAACAGACGGTAATTATAAGACAGTTCCCTAACTCAGATATTTCATTAATTGGAGAGACAAGACAAGCATATCCTCTCAGAGTTTTGGTGCTTAATCTTTTGGGGGCCATAGACTTCTTTGAGAGTCTGAGGGCTGGTACAGAGGCCTGTTTTAGAAAAAAATCAAATATACATATAATTCTTTACTCCATTTTAGTGATTTCACATACTTTATGGACCCCTCTGCGGTCCAGGATAAAGTTTGACTGCCCATCACATTTTCCCCTAACAGGCTATTTTCTCTTTGGAAACACGTGTCACATGTCAGAAGTATATTTCCCACTTTATCCCTAGCATCTAGTTGAGTTCTGTCACATAATAAACATCGTTGAATAAATAAATGCATCAATGAGTTTAGAAAGCCTGCCTTGGAGAGTATGAAAGGCAGTGAGGATGCCCAGGGTCTGGGCTGCACTTGGGGTACAGCTGGTCCTAGACACAGAAAGTCCATCAGGACTAGAGTCAGTAGGAATGCCTGAGAGGATTAGGGCTGAAATTGGACAAATGGATAAAATTCATGTGGGTACTACAACGAAATGAGCAAGTACTATCATCAAATCATGAATTAAAAATAAAGACCGCTTATTGGTGGGAGAATGAAGGGATGCCCTGGACTTGACAATCAAGGCTTGCCATGCCCACTTGCTATGTTGGAAAAGGAGCCTTTTTTTTAAAGGATGCCTGCGGTGCCCAGAATCAGTGCAAACCACCAAGACGGGGGTTGAAAGGAGGCAGGGATGTGCGGCATCTGGGCAGCTTGGACCACAACATGGCTGCGCCACCCCTGTGATGAATTTATCCTCCCAACCTGCTTTCCATTGAGTAACCAGGAGGCAGATTCCGGAGACAGCACTGATAGGATGAACCTGGGCCACAGGCCTGCCCCAGGTGTACCAGCAACTCACAGAGGATTTCCCCTAAAGCTTCGGTGGTCACAGGTGGCATGAGAGAAGCATAAGAGGCTGGCCCTAGGAATTTCTTTCCTGCAATAACTATTCGAAACAGTTCTCCCTAAATGAGAGTCGGGTGCTAACAGGAAGTGAAGGAATAGTGGTAGATGTCAGAGAGCCCAAACCAACAAATTTCTGAGGGATCTTGAGCAAGGTACCTTAGGTACTTTCCCCCATCTACTACCTCATAGGTAAAAACAGCGATGATGATGATAATAACTGCCTCCGTTTAGGGAAAATCAAATGATATAATTCATGGAACACTTTTAGCTTATTGCCTGGTGCATGCTCATTCAATGTCCATTATCATTGCTGCTGCTGTTGCTACTTATTACTTAGCTGGATGTGGAGGACAAGATTTGGGTACCCATGTATATTTAACTTCAAGCTCCAAATGTATCCCATATTTAATACTACATCTCAAAGACACAGAGGGGGGTGAAGAAAGTAAATGTTGATGAATCGGTAAACACCATACAGACAAAAGTAGGATACTCACTCACTTTCTGAGAAAAAGATGGTCTCCCTCCCCAGGAACTCACCCTTTCCCCTCTTCAGTCTTCCTTTCTCCCCTGCTGTCAGCTTTGCTGGCTGTCTTAACACTAATGACTTCCTCCCGGTTTACCATTTCTCAAAGCCTGAAATTGCTAGTATTTATTCTTTTCCTACCTCCTTCAAGTCCAGGCTGGTTGCTTGCTCTCAGGAAGGTTCTCCCAGTCGGGCAGGAGGGGTGTTTGCCTTCACCCCCATTTCCCACAACTGCCTTGCTCTCCAACCTACAATATGAGTGTCTTCACCTGATATCCAACCTGACGTAACTGGAGGTGGGTGGCTGCAGAGCAGAGTGAGGAGCCCTATATAGATTTGATTCGATTTAAAATGTAAATGTTATTTGCCTCATGCCTCTAAATGTTTCAGAGTCCTACCCTGAGATCCATGCACACACTTCCTGCCATGTCTCTTGAGGGCAGGACCTTCATTTTTTTTTTTAGGGTTTAATTTTTTTAATTGTTTGAAGTATTACATATGTCTCCTTTCCACCCCCACCCCCACCCCCATCAACCCCAGGACCTTCACTTTTAAGCAATGACATAATCGTATCCCATTATGGGAATGGTATGTATAAACTTTTTAATCGACCCTTGCACTGGCCTCACCATTCTGAGTGGATGCAATTAGCTCCAGAGAAAAATTGTCACCATCTTCTTTCCTAAATTCCTCCCCTACTTCCAACACTGAGACAGTGTGAGTGACAGTAAGGATGAGGGGTAGAGAGGAAACATCCTTGAAATTTGGGGAATGAGGTCAAAGTGGATAGGAGGCAGAGGAAATCTTACACTGCTTCCTTTTCCCACTTCCCATGCTTTATGCCCTTAATATAAACCGTGAGAAGCAATACAATTGAGCAAAGCAAAGACTTTGAATAGTTCTTCTCATACTCATCAGAGACCAACACATTGAAAATCAAGTCGCAACCATCTTCATGACTGCACATGCCTTACCACCAAGAAGTAATCGCAAACTTTTCATCTGATCTTAAAAGCCTCCTTATACAGTCAAACCTTGCATACTGACTCAAAAATATTTGGTTGAAAGCAGGTCCCATGCATTAAATAAGATGAGAACACCTATCTTACTAAGTGTGGCTAAAGACTAACGGGGACTTCAGACCCAAAATGTAAGTTACTAATGTTTTTCTGTCATCACCATCTGCCTGTACTAGTATACATGCAGCCTTTTCTAAATCAGCAACGATGGACACTATCAAAAACATATGGAATGCCAACCAAGACATAATCAGCAAACCAAGGGGTAGTCTGAATGTGCAGGCTGGTGATCACTCACAAAGACGTGATGTCCTTATGTCTATTCATTTATCAGCTTAAATCAAAGGTTTAGAGGAGGAGGAGGGAGAGAGGGGGAGGGAAGCCTAGGCATGATTAACAATAGGTGCAACACAGGATGAGCTGGATGAAACTGCTCCATATGCAAATTATACAAGTCTGATTGCATCAAAGCGTGCACAGTTTAATGAATATAGCAGGATGCCTTTATCTTTGCTTGGATATGCTCCTAAAAGGAAGACTGTGCCCAGATAAAGCACAGTTTAATAAGGAGATTTTTCATTGCAGAGCCAATGAGCATTTGCATATCTTTCTCTCAGCTTCAGGCCTCTCTCTGTGTGTTGTACTCAGTCTCTTTCCATCTCTTGCTCCTGGTTTTTCCTCCTTCTGTCAATCCCCCCTTCTCCCTGGCACCCCCCCAACCCCCACCCCCAGCCTCTCTCTCATCCACAGGGCTATTCTGATCCTCTTTTTTTCCCATTGAAGTCAGTAAACATTTGCATGTTGTTGGCATATATTTTAGGAGCATGTATACTTAGTGCAAATTAAAGAGAGTCCTACACAGATGAGATTAGAATCTTTAAAACGTGACTTGAGCAATTATTTATCTCGGACGATTTTCACTTTGCTTAACATTGCCATGTTTCAAACATTCTTTAATTGATTATTTAAATATGTTCTGGTGATTTACTATTTATGTTTCTTAGTTCTGTTTTTTATTTTTGTCTCACTAAATTGCTATGTTAAGAGCACAGGCTTTGGAGTTTGAAGCCTTTCTCTACCTCCTACTAATATGTAATCCTGGATGAGTCACTTAACCTCTCTGCTCTCATTTTCCTTGTCTAATGAAATGGTGACAATAATACTTATTAAAAGAATTATTTAAGATAACAATATATAATGCATGTAAAGCAATCAGCACAGAGTTTGGCACATTACATGCATTCAGTAATATTCTTCATTGAACAGCTTCTTCAAAAGTATTCCATGTACAACTACATGTCTGGTATATGCTACATATACATGTAGTTATTTTGTGCGTGTGCATGTGTGTGTGTGTATACACAGAATGGTCTCTTGTAGACAGGAAGGCAATTCTAGGACATGTTGTTTAGATTATCTATATTGACAACAACTAAATCATGCACACACACATATGTATATATATGCACGTGGGTATATATCCATATGCACACATATACAGATATGTGTATGTATGATTTGGATTGTATCAATGCAGCTAAACTCAACTCCATGTCCTAGAATTCCCTTCCTGGTCCACAAGAGACATTTTGCTCAAGATTTGGAAGATGGAAATGGAGCACCAACCCTCGTGCTTTCGACTCCTGGAAGGTCGGAACAGAGCTTGGGAGGTATCACAACACACCCATGTTGTGGCTTATTTCCTGCCTTAATGGGTCAGCATGAGACTGACTTCCAGCTCGCTCAGCTTCTGGGCCACATGGTGTTTCACTTCATACTGTAAGACAGCACCATCTTCAAAGTTACAGGCATGGGGTGGTGAGAGACCCCCGCAGGGTCCAACCTACCCCCACTTCCACTGTCCAGGCCCACCTTCTCTTCCTGAATACATGAGCTGAGGACTGGACATAGCAACAACAGTCTCTCATGTGGGTTGTGTAAGCTGCTCCCACAATTGCATGTAGTCAAATCCCCACTTTATTTTTATATGTTTATCCCTTTGAAGTATAATTAATACCTTAGATTAAAAATAGCCTTTCCTCTCAAGTGAAATAATGCTGTGAAAATTAACATTACATAGATGCTCAAGCCTAGACAGAAGTTGCTTCTTAATGATTTTTTAAAAACTGCAAGCTCAATGAAAGCTAAACCAGGTTTGATTTTCATCAATTTTCTGCACCTAACACTGAGCCTAGTACTAAGTATTTATAAATAGCAATAATAATAATAATAATAATAATAATAATAGTTACAACTGATATGTTAGGAAGATTGCAGTGGTAGAGTTTTTTTTCTGAGGGTTAGGTACAATTTTATTCCTTTGGATGTTGTCCTTGAGTTACTAAATTATTTTAAAATTTGAACGCATTCCAAAGAATTATTTTTGTGCTATGATCCTATCAGAGCTCACAAGCATACGGATGGTGTCAGTCTAGACAAGAAACATAAGAAACCAAATTTCTTAGCAAGAGAAACTGTGTTTTCTGGGCAAACCCTAACTCATAGCTTCAGATCCAGGACAGAATGAAGAGGAGCTATTGCGTCCATTCATTTATTACACAAATTTTATTATTTTTCTGCATTTTAATAAAATTTCTAATGGGATTTTGACAGCTCCTCTAAATAATTTATTATATTTATGACCTAGGATGCTATGTTGCCCTCATCTCAGATTACTCTCTTTTCTCTGCCTTTTCGTGTTATCGGAACTATTTAGACAGTAAGCCTTCATTGGACGGGAATCAAGCATTATAATTCTTCTTAGTTTCTGCATATAAATAGATACTTCTTAATTTATAAAGTGGCCATTGCCTTTTAAAATTAATTATTTTCTTAATGTTTTTAAATCTTTTGGAAAACATACCACTCAAATAAGGACTCCAACTTGGATCACTGAACTTTTGTACCTGTGAACCAAAACAAAGATTCACACCTTCTTAAGGAGAAGGAAAGGCAGTGAACAATCCTTACTCTAACAGCCCAAAGCTAAAATTCTAATTAACCTAATTTGGGGGCAACTATAGCCCTTTTAAGTGTTGTGAGTCTTTGTCGAGGTCTATGAAATATTTAGTAATTCCAAGATCTCTAGAAAAGAGAAAGTAAAAATAAAATATGTTGCTTTTTGCATGTGATGTTATTCTTTTTATGATATTGTAGACAGCTCTATAACTAATAAATCCTGGGCCCTCGCATGCCTGGTCTCTGTGTGGAATCTTAACAAAGACACATAGCCTAGCAAGCCAAAGAGTAGACATTAAAAGAGAACTCTAATATTTACTTATGTTTCTATAAAAACATCAAAAGAGAACCAATGAATAATACACAGCACTACTCAAAGTCCTTTTCTTTTCCCCTCAGTGCTCTTCCACGCAGCTTCTCACATCCTAAAATCCATAACCGACCCATGGTCGCAGCCATGATGATATCCTCCCTATGTTCCCATATTCTTCCATTTTAATAGTGAATCAGCATAGTTTCTCTCGCTGGGTTCTTGTTCACTCTCGGGGCCTCTGTGGCCTTATCTTTCTCCTAACTCAACATCAGAGAAGACCCGGGGACCAGGCTAAAACAGATTCTCCTTTACTGGGAGGAAGGGGTAGGGGGAGAAATAAGGTACAAAAGACTTAACCATTAAAAATAACTACATCCCTATCACACCAACTTCAATGTAAGCGAATTCGACAGCGTTGCAGATTTGGGCTAGATGTGGCAACAATTCAAGGTCTTAACAACACAACAACTCAATTATTTGATACTTCAGTGATTTTGATATTATTAGCTTAGTTCCACAACTCAATCAATAATGTGACCTATCCCTAAATAGCTTAACTCAACATGAGTCCCTCACAAGCCTTTGTCCCAGGGATCAGCAAAAGACAGTGTACCTCATGTTTTGTGTGGCTCACAAGCAAGGATTGCATTTTACACTTTCACCTGGGTGGAAACAATCAGAAGAAGAAGGTTTCTGGCACATGGAAATTAGGCATGATTCAAATGTTCGTGTCCATAAATGAAGGCCACAGCCATTCACCCACCGGCTGTCTCTGGGGCTTCTGCACCTGGACTGCAGAGGTGCATATTTGGCAGTAAATGGGATGGTCCCCAAAGCCTAAAATATTTACCACGTGGCTTTGTACAGACAAAGCTTGCTGGCCCCACTTATCTCATCACGGTCTGGTCTTATTTGGTTCAGGAAGTTACCCTAGTGTCTGCTTAATATTTAGACAGCTGAAGGTCATTGTATATATCATCCAAGAACGTTTTCATCCTATAAAAAACAGAGCACCACAGAATCATTTGCCCTAAAAAAAATGTTCAGCCTCAAAGTAGCTAGGTCTCTGAAGAAAGTGCGGATTTATAGGAGAAATAGAGCCTTTGGGGCTTTGGATCCTATTTTCATTTTTATTCAAACACAACCAAGGACTTTTTAAGTGGTGGTTGCTCTCCCAAATTAATTAATTGCTAGGCAAAGAGTTTACTTGCATGGAGAACTGCCTGTACTACTTCAGTTGGGTCCCAAGTAGCTTTCTTTCTGCTCCCCATTGAAGAAGGTATTCAATTATTTCCCAAGAAACGGTGTTCCTGTTCTCCCCTGAAGATGGCTGCGCCACATGCAGAGGTGACATTTGTGGAAAGAAAGCGACACATGGATGTCATCCGCACATTTCCAGAAGAAAAGCACCATGTAACTGTGAATACATTAGAAAAATGAGAGGTTCTCTTCGTGTTATAAGTATCGAAATGCTACATCATGTGCATCTGAAACTATTAAGTTATTCCACTCTGTTTTTATTCGCCCGCCTCACTTCTGCTTACTTCTTTTAATTGGAGTTTTGAATAACTCAAGTCCCGTCCTTGCCAAACTCACTCTCTATGTACAACGTCCCGCTCTCCTTGTCTCGGTAAGTCACTTGCAAACATTCACTTACCCAGCCTTGGAGGTAAAAGTGCTCTGGGAACTTCAAGGTTATGGAATGCAAAAGCTGTCTTTTATTTGTTTCACAGTCAGTACACCGAGAGCACAGAATGGAAATTTCAATTGTACTTATCTGCCTGTGCTGAGAGGAAGCACACAAAAAAGCAATAGAGTTTCTTAAGACATTTAAAAAAATGGTATTATTTTGTTAATAGCCTTGTTTATACTACCAAAGCAGTCAGAAATGCACAGTTAAAACTGATTTAAAAACAATAAACAAAATAAGTCATTATAATTAATGTGTTTGGAAAGCTAAACCACTGATGAGCAGTCAGTTGTTGGTGTTGGGGGGGAATACTTGAAGTTATCAAAGGAAAAGTCTTGATGTCAAAGAGAAAGAAGCTCTAGTTTAAAGGGTAGTTGAAGCTACTACTTTTTTTAATTTAAATTCTTTATTGTTTAAAGTATTACATGAGTCTCCTTTTTACCCCATTGACCTCTCTCTGGCTGCTCCCACCCCCTAGCACATGCCCTCATCCCCCTACTGTTTGTGTCCATTGGTTATGCTCATTGAAGCTACTACTTTTAAATGGTGTGAATTTTGAAGTCATCGAAAGAGATTTAGAAAAAAGCAAAATTGGTGAGATCTGAGGAAGAACATGAAAATTCCAGGGAGCCTAGCTTTGGAATGGCAAACTCTAAACTGAAGTTTCTCCTTCATGTAAGCAGTTTGGTCATAAACACACACATACATGCACACACATGCATGCACACATGAACATGCACACACTAATGTACATGTACACACACACACACTCCCCTTGTAGCCTATATTTCAGGTTTTTAACTTGGTATGTAACAATCAGGCAGCATGATCTAGGTTCTGATCAGAGTTCAGAAAACAGAGACCAATCCTGACTCTGCTACCCACATTAGGCAGGTGTTATGGGATGAAATGTACCTGCCCAAAACTCATATGTTGAAGCCCTAATCCCAGTACCCTAAATGTGACTGAATTTGAATGAGGGCCTTTAAAGTTTAAATGGAGCTCTTAGGGTGGCTCCTAATCCACTCTGACTTTTGTCTTTATAAGAAGAGGATATTTGGACACACAAAGAGACACCAACACCACAGATGTGCTTGCACAGAAGAAAGACCATGTGAGGATACAGTGAGAAGGCAGCTCTCTGCAAGCCAAGGAGATGAAGCCTCAGGAGAAACCAAGCCTGCCAACACCTCGATCTTGGACTTCCAACCTCCACAACTGTGGAGCAATAAATGCTGTTGTTTAAGCCTGCATTTTGTTTGGACAGCCCAAGGTGATTAGTACCAAACATCAGCTCCATGAGAGCAGACATGTCTGTCCCTTTTGCCAGCAATTGTATTCTCAGCACTTGAAATAGTCCCTGGCACACAATGGGCTCTCACTAAGCATTTATTGAATAGCTGAATAAATGAGTGAATAAACTCAAGCTTCCTGAGCCTCGATTCCCTCATCTGTGAGAACAAATGCATCATAACCCCACCACACAAGGTCCTAGTTAGTATCAGAGAAAACATTTATGTACATACTAGAGGCCTGGTGCACGAAATTTGTGCACGGATAGGGTCCTTAGACCTGGCCGGCAATCAGAGCCAATTGGGGCCTTCTGGCTGCCAACCAGGGCCTTCCTTCTGGCTGCTGGCTGGGGCCTTCCTTCATTCCATGCCACCCCCTGGTGGTCAGCACACGTCATAGTGAGTGGTCGAACTCCCAAGGGGACAATTTGCACATTAGCCTTTTATTATATAGGATTCCTTTTATCCACAAAGGACCACATCAGAAGTATTCTTCATTATCATCCCCATCACCAGAGTCACAGTAGTATAGGACTGCTGATTATTCCGAATCTCATTTTCATTGTGGAATAAATAGAAAAGAACTGTTTGTCTCAGAGGGGTGGTGGAAAAAACAAATGATCAGTTATTATGTGGAAAGAATGAAAGACTTGTTAGATGCCAGGCATTTCAGAATCATTATTATTATGACTTCATGCATTCTGGGACTGAAAAGACACGAGTTTAGGATATATGGTTGTCAACACACCTCAAAGCAGTGGCAAGTGCTTCATGCAATTAGCATCTGAATACACAATTATGGAACACAAGCAATTGGAAATCTCCATAAGATAGAGGTCATTTTCACAAATATTACAGTACTTATTGCACCCGAGTGTATTTTTGTATAACTCTTGTAATAATGCAGAATTGCCCCCTGTTTTACAGATAATGTTACTCAATAATGCTAAGGGGAAAGAAGTGTCAAATTCGCAAGCTAGGCATTTTTTTCAGCATTCAAAATATGACCACAAGAAATTGATGAGAATTTAATTGCTTCAAAATCAGATTCTTAGACATATAGTTCATAATTTTAAAGCAATTCATCCATGTTCAATCTCTAAATTACTAATCCACAATTTCTTGCATTCTGTCATATTTTTGTCACTTAAAATGATTAAGGTTCATTTGATTTTAGGGAAGTGAGTGAGAGTTGGGGACAGACATGTTGAGTTTTACTTGCCTCTCCACTGCTCTAGATTTCTAGTGACAGGAAGCTGAATAAAATATAGACCCAAAGTTAGACTCGAGGATGTAAACTCTGGCTCCCTCTTCACTAGTTGTGTTCTGAGGCAAACGACTCAGTAAACATTTCTGGGCCCTGGGAGGTCCCCATGAGGTCCTCATTGGACAGCTTGCCACACACACTGTACAATTTGGAGCCACACAGTCACCCAGTGGCAGAGGCGGAGGGGGGCGGGGGTAGGGGTGGGGGGGGGCGCAGAATTCTCTTATTTGTTGCGACGGTGACCTGGCACCATGTCTGCCCATAGAAAGGAGTGTGCTTCTTTACCCACGAAGATGCCATCTCATCCCCAAGCCATGTGCCCACCATAGGAAGCACTGTTTCCTAATTCACACAATGTGTTATGTAGGCTAATTGCAGCCAGGTACCTGTCTCATTTTGTACCTATCCTACTTGCAAGATTAAATGAGATAATATGCAAAGTGCCTGCTGATGCTGGTGTATGCCGTGGTAGCTGTGAGCTGCAAGACTAAGTTCCCTTGACCAATTCCCTCCTTTCATACTCACCACAGTGCCCAGGGTGGCCTGCTTCTCATCATTTTGTGCGACAGCTGCTTCTGTAGCCTCCCAACAGGTCTTCTGCCTCCACCATAGCCCGAATTCATTCTAACTCACGTGTAAGTGTAAAAGTGATGCACCAAGCCTGCTGGGAATCCAAGCTGCTGGGAATCCTGCAATGGCTTCACCCAGATCTTTGAGCTACGGGGTCCCTGGCCGTCGCTCCCTGCCCAGCACCTGATGATTGGAGATGTTGAGCACGTTTCCATGTACTTGTTGGCCATTTGTAATGTCTTCCTTGGAGAAATGTCTAGTTAGGTCCTTAGCCTATTTTTTTTAATTGAGTTATTTGTCTTTTTGCTATTGAGTTGTAGGAGCTCCCTATACATTTTGGATATTAATCCCTTATCAGAAATATGGTCTGCAAATATTTTCTCCCATTCCATAAGTTGCCTTTTTATTTTGGTGATGGTTTCCTTTGCTGTACACACCTGCTGTACCTGTATTTGATGGGCTCGAGTCGCATTTTCCTGGGAGAAATGATCCTGCTGAGATGGCAGGGCTGCTCTGTTGTGCCAAGATGGTACTTCTCTTCCCACTCTAGTCTCTGTGCCTGGATTTTGGAAAAATCAAGTCCCTCAGGGTGAGATTTTTCAGGACCTGCTTAGGCTGAGTTCCATTCTCAGCTCTAATTTTTCAGAAATTAACTAAGTCGCTGATAGGAAGCTTTCCTGTGGGAGCCTGGCCTAACCTAGCTTATGATGTGGCCTCCCATCATGACCTGGTACTGGCACCCGAGAGGATTTAATGGAAATGCCAAAAGCACAAACTTTGGAAGCCTTTCTCTCATGTTACAGGGAGAAGGTGGAGGAAGAGGAGAACTTGACAACGGTTAGAAAATTTACCTCACAAGCATCCTATATGATAAGTCTTTTCATCACCATTACACAAGGAAGCTGATGCTCAAGGAGGTAAAAATGAGTGACGTCCAGATTTGAACCAACTACCTGACTCCATTTTCACCTTTCTTTCCATTTCTTTCTAAACTAGACTCTGATTCGTTTAATGACACCTCTGATTTCCATTCATTAATTAGAGCTGAGGCTAAATTGAGCCCAAAGTTTACCTCCAGCTAATCATGGTTAATTTACCATCTGGTGGTAATAATAGACTGTGTTTAAGGATACACAGGCATCAACTGTCTACCATTCCCATCACTCCTATGTTGGCAAATCTTTCATCTGGCCTTTAACCAGTGCTGCTGCACTTGGAGTTTCTCCCCACCTTTTGACTATACCTGTTTCATCTTCTGACTTCAGAAACATTCAAGAAAACCCTTGAGCTGAAATGTTAGCAAGTTTGATAGCTTCTTCCAGGTGATGGTAACTATCACAATAGCAATGCTGACAGCGTTTTCTGACATGAATCCCTTTAATTGTAAGTATTCAAGATCACTTTAACTAAAGTAGTTGAGGAAAATGCAGGAGTTGCCATGGTTTAAATAAAATTAAGGGGGGGGGAGGAATAGCAGAAGGAAGCATACTAATTTAACATACAAAGAGCTGTATTTCAGTTCTATCTAATTAGCAATGTTCAATATTATTAAAATCTGTTGACAAAAAGTAGCAGATGCTCCATTTTCCTTGATGTTAATTAATGAAGTTTTTACCTCTGAAATTTTTACAGAAACCGGATCTTTTATCATCAAAGAGCTTTCGCCTACACAAAATCTACATCTGGAAAAACATGTAAGTGTGTCAATATTCAAAAAAGGACGATTATCCTTTGAGTTCTCTTTGTTCCTTTTTCTTAAAATGTTCCAACTCGAGATATTCACCAATTTCCATTAAGATAAATAGTGATAATGGCATGGTAGAAATTAGTAGGTATCTCTGGCTGACTCTTTTATGGTGGGGATGGCTCATTGGCAATGCTTTAAAATTAGAAGATTGTTATAATTCTAACAAGGAACTCCATGAATTTTCAACCTATAGAGAATAGGTTTTGCAAATGTTGATTTTCTAACTTTATTGTAGGATATTTCTAACATATTAAAAATGAAAATAATACAGTAAATGCCTAATTACACATTACCCATCTTCAATGATTATTAATTCCTGAATGTTCTCTAATTCATTAATACCTTCACCCACTTCCCTGTTCCCACATTATATCACTTCATGCAAAAAGTATTTCATTGTGGAACATAAATGAAGAAATAACAGAACAAAAGGTCAAAACACCCTAATTCACTCACATTGATAGGTGGTCCATCAGCCCATCACATTCCATCATTTTCAAACTGAAGTATCAGAACTGGGATCCCAAGGTCTGGGTTCCTCTGTTCCCTGGTACTCAATAGAGAAGAGCCTCAGGCCCAGGCTAGGCCAGGCTCCAGGACCCATCCTCTTGACCTTGAGTCGTTGGTTTTGGAGCTCCCTCCGATGCCAGTAGAGGCTATGAAAATAAAAAGTGGTTTCCATGAAAAAATAAGAGGTCAACCAAATTAACCATTTTCTTGGTCAAGGTTCTTCTCAGAGACATTAGTACGTACTACGCATTGGAAAAACACTAAGTAGTACTCTCTTCCCAAACAATGTGGCGTCAGGAGGAAACTGTGACTGGTGCTTCATGATAACCATAGTGAAGAGCTGATGTTTTGGCAAACTGAAGGGGAAAGGTGGCTTTAAAATGTTATAATGCCCATCATCCTTTTCTTGCTAACAGTTTTATAAATGTTAAACTAGTCCTGAGTCAGAGGACAGTTGCCTCAAGGAACTAATTTATTTTGGGGATTTAGAGTCCAGGGAAGTAATACATAATGTCAATAATTACAGTAGCATAAGTAAGAGTCATTTAACTGATATGAACCAAGTTCGTAGGAGTCTTTAATTCAGACTGCGGGATGATGCCATCCTCGAAAACTGATATTTGAGATGAATGTCAGCATATTCAGGAATTAGCATGATGAGAAGGGAAGGGCTAGGTAACATTTGGACACCCCATGTGCAAAGGTTTAGAGGCAAGAAAGTCAAGGCAAGTTAAGGAACTGGTAGAACTTAACCACTCTATGCCTTGACATTTGCATCCACAAAAGAGAATCAAAATGGTACCTACCTGGTTGGGACATTGTGAAAATTAAACTATGTCCTTAATATAGAATGCTTACATCCATGCCTCCATACACTGAGTGCTCAATTAACGTTAACTAGTGCTATTTATTATTTGTCCATATGCGATAAAAATGGGTGAAAAACATAGCAAATATGTAATGCAAACATCGCTTTTAGGAAAGTCTCTAATCAAAAACTTCAGAGGATGCAAGAAGATGTGGTCTGTGCCATTAAAAAAAAAAAAAAAAAAAAAAAAAAAAAACCAACCTGAAGATTTTTAAAACAGAATGACATGCTTGTGTGAGAGTTCAGCCCTGATTCCTGGCATGAAAATGACATCTGACGCGCCTCTGATCTGCTCCGCCTGGAGAATGCGAGTTCGTGTTAGCCATGCAGCTGGGCTTTCCTTCCGCTTCAGGAGGGGGGCGCGGGGGAGAGACCAGGGCTATTTGTGCTCAGGCGGCAATTATCCTCTGAAACCCAGAGCCTGCCAGTCGCTGCTCCCAGGCCATCCACCCTGCTTCCTGCCGCTGGCTGCTTAATGCTGCAGAGGTGATGGGACCTGAAGGCAGCGAGCGAACAGGTGGTAATTATGACTGACACAATGACGGCCTGTGCAGACATGTAACCGTGGAACAAAACACCGCAGTTAGCTAACAAGAGCTCTGTGGAAGGTTTTTTGCTGGCACTGTGTCTCCTGTCTGACACCTCTGAAATGGGAGGGAGGGAGGGGGGAGGGAGGCAGGGTATTCAGAGGTATAATAGGCCAGCTGAGCTGCAGGGAGAAGGCTTAACTTTTGTTCCCTTAGCTGCGATGAGAGCAGCCCCTGTTTTTATGTTGATTGCCCACAGTGCTCGTGGCTGGCAATTTTTCCTTTTGAAAACCTGTCCTTTGGATGCTTCCTTTGATACAGTACAGCTCGCTCCCACCCAGCATTGTCAGCAGTTTTCAAGCTGCCATGGGTTTCTTGATATTGCAGTTCACAATATACACAAAAGAGGGGTTTAGAATAGAGACCTTCTTTTTCTCCTTCTGCCTTGAGAGTTCCATGGACCTCCTTGGTCCCTCCCTCAAGAGAAGGAAGGAAAAGAAATATCGGGGCGTGTTCTGCGGTTGATTCTTATAAAGTTGGTGGACATCGCTAGAGGCATATTGACCCTGAGTCCCCCCAAAAAATGTGAAAAATGCTATAATAAGTGCATTTTTAGACTTTTTTTTTTCCACTAGATTTCTTCCCTACTGGTTTTCCTTCAAAAGTTCTTGGCCATCCCATCCCCTGCACTATTTCATCTGGCCCAGCCAACTTGAAGCCTATACTTGTCTGACCTGAAGTTGAACGACCGAATGCCTTCCAGGATCCTGTTATAGGGCAGCCACATGCTGGCGGATGATGGAAAAGATTGTCATTTCTTCTTTGAAGAACTACATGTAGTCAAAGAGAGAGAGAGAGAGAGAGAGAGAGAGAGAGAGAGAGAGAGAGAGAGAAGGCTTCATATTGTAGACAAGTAGGAAGTAAGGTTGGATGGGTAGGTCTGGTTGAAATTGGTGAATCCATACGATTAGGCAAAGTAATTTGCTCCCCAAATTTTGTTCTCGATAAGAAACGGGCATTGTTGTTGTTTTTCTCTCACCAGATGAGTAGTGGGACTGAATTTGAGTCATGTGCCCAGGGCTGCTCCGTGGCATTGGTAGGCAGATGGCACTTAAACTTCTCTCAACATAATCATTCCAAATAAAACAACAGGTGAGAACAGTGTGGTTGCTACCCAATACAAATGGAATATGAACCCCTGACATTTTAGTGCTGAGGGCCAAGTTCAAGAGAAAAGTCATAGATAATTAAGAATATTTTCATAAGTTCAGCAATGGAATCAGCTGGGGCTAATTATGGGAGCTCCGTGCCAGGATGTGGGATGGTGGGAGAAATAAAGGGAATGGCCAAGAGAGAGGCAGGCATTCTCTCTCTTGCTCCTCTGACCTCTCTCTCTCATGCTACTACTGGAGAAATCTTCCTAGTACCATACGGTGAGTGTGACAGCCCAAAATTCCTTAGGGGCGGAAGACTTATGTAAAGCCAGGGGGTCTACAAATTTATTTTGGGATGACTTAAAATTGCATTTTATATAACCATTTTTTAAAGCACGACTCTGTAAGATGCTAATAGAAACCAGCTTGGTATTTTCTATTACATTCCTTTCAAATAATCTCTGGGGTTATTCTTTCCTGACCCTGCTTGAAATGTCCATCCTCCCTTGGGGTCAGATTGCCCCTTCAGGTGGCCTTCTAGCAGACAACAGATGGCCATACACATAGCTTTAGAGTGGGAGATACTTGACATCTATCATGTCATCCTCAGCTCTTGGGGCCCCAGCTGAATGAATCAGCGAGACCTCATGGCAAGTCATGCTGAGCATGTTAATATAAAGGGCGAAAATCTAGTCTTTTTAGAAGGGACTTAGGTAGCAACCACACTGTTTTCACCTGTTACTTGGAGTGACTATGCTGAGGGAAGCTTGAGTGCTCTCTGCCTATCAATGCCACCAACCAACCCTTGGCACACCACTCAAATTCAGTTCCATTACTCATTTGGTGAGAGAAAAACAACAATGCCCCTTTCCTATCAAAAACAAAATTTGGGGAGCAAATTACTTTGCCTAATTGTATGGGTTCACCAATTTCAACCAGACCTACCCATCCAACCTTACTTCCTACTTGTCTACAATATGAAACCTCTTTTTTTGTTGTTGTTGACTTGAAAATGGTATAAATTGGCCAAATGTCCATATGAGTATCTTTAAAAATCCCTACCTCCCTGCCATGTCCTCAGATTCATAATGAAGACCATTTGCTAATAAGTTAATAAAGGATGGATAGAATGCCTTTATTCAAACCAATAGTCACAAATTTCAGCAATTCATGGCATGCATTTGAAAATGTTTTTACTGAATTACTTTTCGGACCTAGGCATTCAAAAATAGAAGTTTGCAAGGAAGTATTCCAGGGCTAAGGTTCTTAGCAGTGGGATTCCAAGGTCACACTCATGGCCTGTACAGCAAGAATAACACATCATTAGGTAGATCTACGTATACTCTTAATGCTAAAAGAGAAAATGAGGACAGATCAATGAGAGACCCAAATTCTTATTTTGTTCTGTTTCATGATTTTGAAGTACATGAAAAGTGGGCCAGGAAAAACACTATAACTGAAACTCTGGAATGTAATTATAATTCTTAGCTTCAAATAGACATATTCCAGACTTAAAACTAGTAAGGAAAGGCAAGTAAGCTAAAATAAATAAGGGTTTAAGTCACTTCCATTATGAGATTCAAGATATGAGATTCAAGATATATGTTAAATATGCTAAATTTCATACAACAGAAAATTACCAAAGACCTTTAGACAAAAGTTTCAATTAAGGAGAGCTCATGATAAACCTATGTGGGTATGTGCATGAGCCAGTGTCCCGCTGCCCTTGACCTTGACCCTGACCTCCAGAGCTTCACTTAGATGTGGGCAGGACCTGCCTTTACCAGGCTTTCAAGATTCCCCGGGCACACCATGCTATAGATCAATTAACCTGAGTCCTGCATACAAAGTGGCTTGCAAGTTCTAAACAAGAAACTTTAAACTACATAAGTCAGAATTAGTGAAGTTTCTCAGACATCATATGGACATTTCTTTCAACTCAGAGAATCCTATATAATAAAGAGCTAATATGATAATTACACCAAACAGCAGAATGACAAAGCTGGGGCTGCGAGGGCCGAGCCCCTTGCACGAATTTCGTGCATCGGGCCTCTAGTCAAATATAAATGATGACCCAAAGGAAGTTCCCTTTAAAACAGAAGAGTGAAAGGAAACAGTCAACTATTTCAATCATCTCTCTCTCTCTCTTTCTTTTCTTTTGTTGTTTACCTTTTAAAAGTCAAAAAAGTACAGTGTCCTATAAAACTTAAATCTTGGGTGCTTGTTAAACAAAAGCACATATATTTTTCATAGTTTGGGATACTGGAAGTCCAAGATCATGGCCCATCATGGGCATGTCCTGGCGCAGACTGCCCACTTCTTATTGTGCTCCCCCACAGGGGAAGGGGCTGGGAAGCTCCATGAGGTCTCTTTCAAACAGAATACTACTCCCATTCACAAGGGCTCTGCCCTTATGACCTAAGCACTTCCCAGTGGCCCCACCTCCTAAATCCATCTGCTTTGGGGGTTAGGATTTCAAAATAATCATTTTAGAAGGACACAAACATTCAGACCTAAGCACCAAGGACACATGTGGAGGGGGATCCTACGTATATAGGTGGATCCAACCTTTAGTTCAGCTTCCATCCACCCCAGTGATTCTCAATCTGGCTGCACATCAGAATCACTGGGGGAAATTTTTTAAGATACTAGTTCCTACATCTGACTTGAGACCAACTAAAAGAGGTATTTTGGGAGTGGAACCCAGGCATTAGTATGCTAGTATTTCATTTCCTCCAAGTCAATTGCATGTGTAGCCTGGGTTGAGAAGCACTGTTGACCTCTCTAAGCCCTTTCTCTGAGATGCAATTTATTACAATATTCACTCTTCACTTTCTAACAGAGTAGCCAATCACCACATGTGGCTACTCTATTGGAACGTGGCTTGTCTGAAATGAGATATTCTGTAATCATAAAATACACCCCTGATTTTGAAGACTTAATACGAAAAGAAAATGCAAAATGTCACATTAAAAATTTGTACATTTATGATATGTTGAAATTATAATGTTTTGGATATTTTGGCTTAAATTAAATACATTAGTATAACTAATTTTGCATGTTCTATTTTACTTTTTTATGAGGCTACTAGGATACTTAAAATTACTTATGCGGCTCACAGTATATATTAGACAGCACTGCTCTAGACCAGTGGTTTCCCAAGTAGGATCCCTAGATTGGAAACATCAACATCACCTAGGAGCTTGTTAGAAATGAAAATTCTCGGGCCCCACTGCAGACCTCCTGTAGCTGGGTGTCTGGTGGGCCCAGCCATCTGCTTTAATAGGCCCGGGAGGTGCTTCTGATATGTGTTACATCTGAGAACTCCCACCCAGATGGTGGCTGAGCCACATATACCTATTCGACCAAGTTTCTTTCCTTGTTCTCTTCCAAGTGGTCTACGGTTGGTTTGGAACAAAATGTCAAGTGGCTTTCTTTAGGGACCTTGTGTGCAACATTAGAGACAAAAGTTCATTGACCCTAAGAGCTGCTTCTTTTTTATGGATACAAGGAAAACTCTTATTTAAATAAAAAGTAAAAATTGTACAATTGCTTTTAAATACAATATTATATAGTCTTGACATGCTTAAATCTCTTCCTATTTTTATAGTGCTTACTTAATATTTGTTTAGAATTGTTAAATATCAAGATATTTCATATAAAAGACCATTTAAAATACACACTGAAATGTGTATGGCACCGGGTATCACCAGGAAGTTGTGGCTGTGTCTATAGTGGAGACGATGCCACGTCTCTGACATATTTATTCGCTCCTTGATCTGTACACGCAGCTCCTAAGCTCACCTGGTTTCCCCAGCGCGGATCCAGTCTCATCCGTCAGCCCCTCTGTCAACTTCCCTGGAAAAGGAAAAAGAAAATGATCCGAGGTCAAGAAGCTCCCTCACCACGGGCAGTTTAACCTAACTTGTCTGAAAGGAGATTTGAATTCTCAAAAATAAGCCTAACTTGGAAGCTAGCAAATTAAACAGTGACATTTAGTGAAAGCTGAGAGTGGCGTCCTTCTAAACCAAAAGAGCAGGAGTCCCGAGCGTCCCTAGGAGCTCTGAGGTCACAGGTGGTCTCCGGGCAGTGAGGACCAGGCTCTCTCTGGGCCCACTGTGGGGTGAGCGCCTGTCCCTCGGGCACCCTAGTGGGAATGGAAGTATCTGGGCTTGGCTACTGATGGAGGTAGAGGGCATCGCACACCCACAGTGAAGTTCCCCAACTGAAGGGAGACAAAAGTTAAAACTCACTAATCCACAACTTTGTCTATATCAGTGGTTCTCAACGTTTCTAATGCCGCGACCCTTTAATACAGTTCCTCATGTTGTGGTGACCCCCAACCATAAAATTATTTTTGTTGCTACTTCATAACTGTAATTTTGCTATTGTTAATGAATCGTAGTGTAAATATCTGTGTTTTCCGATGGTCTAAGGCTCTACAGCAGCGGTTCTAAACCTGTGGGTCGCGACCCACAGGTTGAGAACCGCTAGCAGGGTCACCTAAGACCATCGGAAAACACAGATATTTGTATTATGATTCATTAACAGTAGCAAAATTACAGTTATGAAGTAGCAACAAAAATAATTTTATGGTTGGGGGTCACCACAACATGAGGAACTGTATTAAAGGGTCGCGGCATTAGAAACGTTGAGAACCACTGGTCTAGATCATATTACCCTGAGTATTTCACCATAAAAATGTGAGAACAGTAAATACAGATTTTTGGTTCTATACCATAATTGAGACATAAAAGTGTCGAAACAGCCCCAATGGGAGACTAAAAACCATGGCAACCACCACAAGGAGTCCCAGGTCCAATGGTTCCTTATCAAAATCTATGGGAGTTGTGATTACAAAAAGATAGGTTGTGAAAACTCAACCAGCATAAAAACGTCTCACCTGAGTGAAATAAAAATGAGAACATCCTTTATACTAAGTATAAAAGATAACCATTACTTTAGATTCTTCTAGAATATTAGCTAAGTGCTATGGAGGAAGAGTAAAAAGAAAATAATTTGGGCTCTGGAATCAGCCTGCCCTGGGTCTGAAATCCAGTTTTGTCACTTGCAAGATTTAGGGCCTTTAAGAAGTTAATTTCCCTAAGAGTCACTGTCCTCTCTTGTAAAAGGGTCTTGCTGCCATGCATCCCCTGGAGCTGTTGTTGGGGTTAAGAGAGATGATGTATGTTAAATGTGTAACCTAGTACCCAGCACATAGGAAGCACTCTGTACGTGGTAGATATTACTTTACTAACTATGACCACCATCAATACAATTCCTAATGTCATTTCCAAAATGAGCAGACCCACACCTCTCAAAGAGGGGATCAACATTTTTCAAATGTCTACTGCAAGCCAGGCACTCGGTTGATGTCATTTCACCTTCACAATACCCTAAAAGGTGGGCTTTATTTTCTGCCTGTACTGGTGGGAAAAGAAGGCCCAAGGATGTTAGGCAACTTACCCAAGGTCCCACAGGTAGAGAGAGAGAGCGCCAGAACTTCCATCCACATCTAGCTGGCTCTGTAATCTAAGCTTAACCCTGTAGTCTGTTTGAAATTCTCAACATTGAGGGGGAAAAAAATCCTATTATAGTTTTTTGCAGAGAGGGGACACTTTTTATTTTTTATAGATAGAACATTAAAATTTAACCAGAGTGAATAGAAATGCACTGCAGGCAGAAATTAGTAAAGTTATTTCCATTTTTATTTGGGTGCTCTGAGATGTAAGGCCCTTAAGCTCCGGGCTAATATTGGGTTTCATCCAGGGGCAACAGGAAAACCAGTTCTCAAGAGATCTGAGATATCAGAACAGATGCCCGTTGAATATATGTTTAATTTTAACAAATAGTTCTTCATAACTATAGGATTTTCTATATTTATTAAAAAAAAATCTGGCACACAAGAAAATATCAAATTGTGCTATTCCACCTCCATATGTGCCAGTTATCTATAAATATAGAAATGCAATAATTATCGCTAAGACTGTTACTTGTTAAATTTTTGAAAACAGATAAATTATGAATATGAATTCGAGAAATAGTTGAAGGAGTTAAGAAACGGATAAGAATCTCAAATCACTAACTCTCTGAATTAAGTGGGACCCTGAAGGCTACTGAATCCAATACCAGAGGAGGGCTTTGAATTCACTCTTACAAGTGGTTTTCAAACCTCTGCTTAAACACCTCCATGGACAACAAGCTCGCCACCTGTGAAGGCTCTCATTTGCTGCTGGATGCACCTATTCCTTGAGAATTCCTTCCTTACATTTATGCAGTCTGCTGATACTGACGCTGCTATGCACGAAGCCACCACTATATGCCAGGCACCCTTTCAGCAGCATCAGACTCATTACCTCACAGAACCTTTAACACAACCTCAGGAGACACCCTGATGTTCACAAGAGACACATTGGCCAAGGCACTAACCATGACAAAGGGAGTGAGCGGCCCCGTCGGCCTGGCTCCAAGGCCTTGCTCTGACCACTGCATAGCAGGGTGTGCAGGTGACAGGTCCCAGGTGGGGTTGGTGACAGATTGCCTCACCAGGGCAGCATAGGCCTAGTGCAAGCCTGTTTCCATGGGGAACCTCCTCAAATCCACGATTGACACCTACCGTGTCTCCAGGAATAGACTCTTGTCCAGGTTAAATATCCCTGATCCTCCATTTTGTGCACATAACAAAAGTTCATGTTTTTTCACCTTTGTGGAAATCTCCTATGGAGGTTCTAACTTGCCAACATTCCTTTGCAAGCATGGTGACCAGAACCAGATACAACACACCGGAAATGGCTCAGAGAGTGAAGAACAGGAGCCTATCGGGGTGTCTCTCTGGATCCTCTTGCCCCACCAAGGCAGACGTCTAGCTTTTCCAGCCACCCCATGTCACCATCAACTCCTACCATCTTTAAAGCAAACAAAAGCCCACATCTCTCTTGTCTTAGACCTTCCAGCCCATACCTCCTCTCATTTCAGAAAAACTGTCCAGCCACGTGATCCACGTGACAGGTGACTGTTTTTTACATACCTTCCTCCTTGGATCTAGCATGTGGCCTGCAGTGGTACTTGACCCTGGCCAGTTAGAAGCCTTCCCAGAAATTATTTCATTTCTCCTGAATAAACTAGAAACATGTGAGTCTGAGAGTTGTTTTCAGCCAGACTTCCTCTCTGGTAGAGGAAAACTAAAAAAATCCACCAGGAGAATCAGCAATGAGACGAATTGAGAGAGTCCAAGCAGCACTCCACTTCTAAGCCCTCAGGGTTTGCCTACAAGAGCCAAAACCTTCCTCTTTTGTGTCCATAAAGGTAATGTTTCTGTCACTTGCAACCCCAGGAGTGCTGACTAATTCACTGCTACCTTATCTCTGTTTGAACAGCTAGTTGACTTTTTAGATCCAAGTGCCAGCCCGGACATCTATTTAATTTTCTTAGATTCAGGCCATGCTTCTAGCTTATAAAAATATTTTGTTATTCTTTCCAGCTTCATGCCATCTCCAGATTTGATCACTGAACTAGCAGACCCCTCATCTAAGTAATTAACAAAAAACTTTAATACAGGAAAAAGCTGTGGGTCAGGCCTGAAGTCAGACCTAAGATGCCACTGTCAAAACTGAACGGGTCCATCCATCAGCGGTACCAGTATTTCCATGGCGTAGCTGTCCCATCAGTCAAGAACTGAGTTCAAGTGTGGATGCCTCCACTGTTAGTCTCCAGTGCTAACTCCTAGCCCCCAAACACGATTTTTCTTCTCTGTGATTCAGCATTCCCATTACTAAAGTACCTGCCAGGACTGCACAGCATAACGGAAACTAAGGAGAATATAATTTACAAAAATCAGGCATTCGTTTGAATAGAAAGGGAGAGGGCAAGCTCCAGACTTGGAGAGACTGAGTCCTTGTATTTTAGGTGAAGACTCTGAGGTAAAATGACCTGGCTATTGCATTTCAGGTTGCTAAGTGTTTGGACTTTTTTTCTTTACATAAAGAATGTGAAAGAATTAAAATGCTTTGCAGCATCTATTGAAATCATCATATGGTGTTCCTTATTCGGCTATGTGCTTTTTTTATATACAATAGAAAACAATTCTTTCATAATGCTAAAAGCAGGCTGACTTAGATGATAGCTGACATGGGGGTGGGGGAGACAGCACTAACAGTGGGAAGATGGTAAAAACGTAAGGAGTAACCAAAGTTAAGCTTGATGCACGTCAAAACTGCACAATGTCAACGGTCCCTGGGCTTGGCCCCTGTGCCCAGCAAAGTAGTGGGAAATGAATGAGCTTCGGGATCTGATAAGCTTGGGTACAAATCCCTCCACTTTCCCCACCTGACGATGGTGTAGCAATGCCCACTTCACAGGGCTGTTTCGGGACACAAACGGCCACTGTGAAAGAATATTGCCCAGTGTCAGGCCCATAGTGGTTTCTCAATAAATGTGAGTTCATTTCCCTCCCTATTTTATTAGTTCCCCTGATAATATATAAAAAGATTTAAAAAACTCCACATTGACTAGAGAGGTAGCAGTGATAAAAATAAACTTTATGATTGGATAACCAAAATGTGAGATATCTTACCTAATAATAGACAAACATGTAAATTGGCCGTACCTCTGCTACACCACCAGCCAATCAGTAGTGATATGCAAATTAACCCAACAAAGATGGCGGTTAATTTGCATACACAGGCTCTGAGGGACAGGGATGGGATGCTTGCGTCATCACCATGATGCAGGCGTTCTGCCTCATCCCTGGTCTCTCAGGGCCTCTGGGCAGCGTGGGAAGGTGGGGCCAAAGCAGAAAGAGGCGACTCCAGGGCCTGAGCGGAAAGGAGATGGGCCAGAGTGGGAAGGCGGTGCCCACAGCCAGGGAAAGGAAAGCCCATTCTAGCATGAATCTTCATGCATCGGGCTTCTAGTATATATATATATGATTGAATATTATTCATTCCGAAAAAGGAAGAAGAGAATTCTGACACATGCTACAGCATGGATAAACCTCAGACATTATGCCACGTGAAATGAGTTTGAAACCAAAGAACAAATCCTGTATAATTATAGGAAGGCCAGTCAGAGTCACAGACACAGGAAGTGAAAGGGTGGTTGCCAAGGCTGGGGGATTCGAGAAGGAGGAGTTGCTGTTTAATGAGCATGAACTTCCAGTTTGGGAAGATGAAAACATTCTGGAGGTGGATGGTGGTGATGGTTGCACAATGTGAATTTATTTAATACCGCTGAACTGGAAATATCTGGAAGAACACTTTGTAAAGTGTCTAATTGTCTAACCACTATCCTGTGCACCTAAACTAATACAAAATAATATTGAATATAAACTGTAATAAAATAAATAAATAAATAAATAAAATTAACATAGTTCAAGGGCAACTAGTGTTAAAAAATGGTTCAGTTAAAAAACAAAACTTATCCACTTTTTTTTAAAAAAATTAAAGTTGTGGGGTTGTTTTGAGTGTTGTTAATTCCAAATTTAAAAAGTAACCTGAGAATTTCCAAACCATACATGTCCCATCCATCAAATTTCCAGGAAGCCCAAGATCAGTCTGTTAGGGTATGGCAGCACATCCTTCTGGTTGGAACAGAGTAGACATGAGCGCAGAGGCAGGGCCCACTTCCAAGAGCCTATAATTAGTGGCAGCCCATAGGGACACTGCTGTTCCGAGCTCAGAGGTGCTAGTCCTTGCAGCTCTCGAAGCTCCCACTTGCTTCTCCCTCCTCTGTGCCGATCCTGAGGCTGAGAGAGAGCAGAAACATCAGGTTTCACCTTTTTTACTTTCTCATTCAACTCACTCTAGTTCCACACTGGCAATAATATTTCTATCAAAATTTTGCAAAGCATGTCAGCAAATATCTGAGTCTTAAGGAAACTCTTGATGGTGAGATCCTGCTCACAGTAATCACCAGCTCCTCTGAACTAGCACTTACTATCTGTACTATCCAATTGACATTTGTCACCCGGGGCTTTGGGACATCTCTTTTTTGTGATCTTGTATTGTTATCTATCACCGACTCAAATTCACCAAATTCTCTAGCAAAATTGGACATGGCCATTGCCTTGGGGTTGATTGTACATCCCTTGGCTACAGAAAGAAGACAAACACAGGCCTTTTCTGTTCTTGTTCAGCATATTTCCTCTGGCTTTGCTGTCTACACTGGAGAGATCTGAATTGCCACTTAATATTTGAGAGCTCTAGCCTCTCTCTCCATACTGCTGCCAGAATTACCTTCTTAAAATGCAAACCCGGTCATGCCAGTGCTGTGCTTAAATCATCCCATTCATTGATTTGCTTGGTGCATATTTTTTGAGAAATGACTAAGAGCATAACCTGGCCCTGAGTTGGACCTGAGTTGGTTGTTCAAGATACAGAGATGAGAAGACACGTTTTTTTTCCACCAGGAGCTCATAGACAGTGAACAGAGGGACATGCCACCAACGACAATATAATGTGGGCACTAACAGATGTGAGTACAAGGCACCCCAAGACATAAAGGAATATGAGGTGATGAAAGGAGACTTGACTTTGGGTGGTGAACACACAATACAATGTATAGATGATGTGTTAACAGAAGTGTACAACTGAAACCTATATAATTTTATGAACCAATGTCACCCCAATAAATTCAATAGAAATTTTAAAAGGAACATGAGGTGTGGCGTTTAAGGGCAGCTTCAGAGAAAATGCACTTTCCCATAGGATACTACCTGATAAGGGAACCTCCCCTTCCCCCTTGGGTTCTCCTCGCTTCTTCGGTGCCAGAAAGGTGCAGTTGGGCATCACCATCAGTGACAACAAGAGAAAATCCTGGACCTGAACAGGCAGCACTCCTGAGGCACCTGATAGTTTTGGAAAAGATATTTGTGATATATACTTGATGAAAATTCTCTTAGAATATTTTCCAAATTACCATAAATCCGTAATAAAAAAGCCAAACAGCTCAATTTTTCAAAATTAATAAAACACTCAAACAGAATCATTACACATAAGCTATAAGCACATGAAATCAGCTCAATGCAAGATGGCATATTCACCAGGAAAATGCCAATTAAAGCTACAATGAGATACACTACATACCCACCAGGATGGCTAAAACTCTAAAAGACTGAAAAGACTCAGCATTGGTGAAAATGAAGAACATCTGAACCTCTCCTGTATGGCTGGTGGAAATATAAATTATTACAAAGACTTTGGAAAACATTTTGTTAGTGTGCTAGTGTACAAGAATGTTCATAGCAGTTTTTTTTTGTGGTTGCTGTTTTTTTCTTAAGAGCCAAAAACTGGAAACATTTCAAATGTCCATCAACCATAGAATGGGTAAATATACTTTAGTATATTCATGCAATGGAATATTGAACAGCAGTAAAAAGGAAAAAAACATATGCCTCAAACAGCATCATGGTGAATCTCACCAACATAATGTTGAGGGGAAAAAAGTTCAAAAATAGCCAAAACTTATCTCTTGTGATAAGAATCAAAATAATCATAGGTTTTAGGAGATAATTACTGAAAGAAGGCAGGATTGAGTCTTTGGAATGCTGGTGGTATTCTAAAACTTGATTTGGTTATGTTGGGAGGGAGGGAATTCATTGAATTTTACACTCAGTTTGTGAACTTTGTTTCATACATACATTATTCCTTAAAAGAATTAATTGTTTAAATAATTACCTTTGAGCCCTGGCTATCTTAGTTGCTTCTGCCTTCCACCCGTCCGAGTCTCCATGTCTGGTCCAATACCCCATCTATGACTGGGAACTTCTCTGTCCACAATAAATTGGGAGAGTTTATGCCAATTAATCAAATACAAGAATCCAAATTATTTTCATCATATATACATCAAAACCCTTAAGATGCTCTAAGGCAGGGATGGGGAAACTTTTTTCTGCCAAGGGCCATTTGGATATTGATAACATCATTCGAGGGCTATAGAAAATTATCAACTTAAAAATTAGCCTGCTATATGTGGTCAAACATTTAATTAACTCACCCCTAGTGACTTGGCAGACCCAGACCAAGTGATACGACCCTCGGACCAGGCGTTCCCCACCCCTGCTTTAAGGGGTGGCCCACCTTTGGTCATCATCTCTCTTGGCGGTAGAGAGAAGCTATAAGCTGTTCAGAGACATCATCATGAATAACTTTTTCCCTGATGCAAGTAGAAGTGTAAGGACTTGGGTCAGGAGAACCTCTTCCCAGTAAACTGGAAGGACGTTCTGTTCTGCACCACTTTGAATATTTAAAACATTGGTCATCAAGCCAGGGGACCAGGCCCAAATTTCCTCTCATAAAGGAATTCTGCAGCCAAATTTACTTGGGCAGGAGTTTGTTACAGGCATTCAAGGTCTCTGACCAGCAGGGGCTGAATGGTCTCCATCTTCTTAATTGAATGAGAAAGTATCTGTGAATCTGAAAGACTGCAGCAGTGTCTCCAAGAATGTTTCCCCACTTAAAAGTAGTCACTATTGACTGGGCTGTGTCAATTCCAATGTCTCGCCAAGCAGATATCATTAGAACAACAAGCACTGAAGACAAAACTTTTGGTGACATTACTGCCTCACACAGACTGTCTCACCTGCATTGACTCAGTCAGTGTTAGATGAAAGCATCAAGTTCAAAAGACCTGAACTCATCCCGACGAAACCGCCACAGGAGAAACAGGTAAGGCTCTCTGGGTCCCATTAGGAAGTGTCTCCAGTTGTGAGTGGGCCACGCCTCCTTCCTACATAGAAACGCTGGCTTCCTTTCTCTCCACCTCTCTGTTCAGCCTCTACGGAGCAGCATGAGGACCCCCTATGTCAGACATCTGATTTCCACAGATCCCCTAAAACACACCTTCAAATTTGGACCCAGATAAGAATAGTTAAGACAGAAGGAATTATGTTACCAATCATTGCATCTATTACCCTTGTTTGAATGCCTTTCCATCGAGACAGGAAGGCCCCTGCATTCTTAGATTGACTCCAGCATTCATCTCCATCCACAGATGAACCTCCCACAGGTAGTTCTAATACAAACCTTGAGAGCCTGGTGTGAAGTCAATGCATATTTTTTTTCTTATTATTAGACCTGATGTTACACAAAAACAAAATGAGGGGGAATTTTTTAAAATTTTTCAATTACTTTAAGTGTCATTCCTACAAACTGAAATATAATATTGCCCTCAAGGTGAACAGTGACTCCTCTATCCCCTGACGCTCTCTCAGCTGTCTATGCCACCACAGCACGCAGCGGTCAGAAATCTCTGGTAGTTTCGCTGACGCTAAGAAAATAGTGCCATAGAGGTTGTTTGTCTTTGTGTCCTCAAATGCCCCTTCTTCTTGATTTTTTTTTTTTTTTGTCTTACTGGTCCAAGATTCCCCCTCTCCTATTCAACCTCCCTTGCCCCCCCACAATAAAAACCTATGGAATGCTTTAAGGGGCATCAACCAACCATTGCTAATGATCACTTTTATTATAAGTGGGTCATAGTTAAAATTGTGACCTCCATGATGGAGCTCTTTTGTATTTTAAAAGAGATTGGGAACTCTTTTTTACTGCCCTGCTCCCTGGGTCTCACGAGAGAAGCATTCAGGAGAACAACCATTTATCTGATAAGAACGGTGGTCCCTCCTGCTGACAGAATGTCCTTCTCTCCCTCCCAAAATCTTGGGTGAAGGCTGAATAGTCAGTCTCTACCAGAAGGGATAATGAGCCTGGACTAAAATAACTTGAATAATAACGTGGGTATCAAGAGAGTAGCAGAGCTGAGCCCGACTCACGACAGGGCCTGTCTTCAATGCATCCACCACAGAATTCCAGAGCTAGCATCCCCAGGATGTGCTTATTACCTCTTTGCAGGGAAGTGACAGGAATAGATTAAGGGACACAGAGGTAGGACTGAAGCATCTCCCCATTCTGTACTGGCCCAGAAGTCAGGCTGTTCTAGGGAAAGCTGGCCAACACATCTGTTTATACAAGAACTTGAATTCATTAGTTGGTGTTCTGTCTTCTGTAATTACAGAACTGGTGGAGGATCTGAAGCTCAGTCAGGATGGGAATTATCGGTTTGCATCTGCCTGATTTTGAACTCTCCAGGGGAAAGCGGGGGATGTGGATGTGACCAGCCTGGAAACGCTATCTTCTGACCTGCCTGGAACTCTTCTCCTCTGCTTCAGTGAGGCTGCCGGGTGCCAAGCTCAGGCTAGATTCTGGGATAATGAGTTCGGTTTTTGACAGCTTGAATTTGACATATTAGAAGACAACTGGAAATACGAGAGGGGAGCTCAGGCAGGAGGTCAGGACTGGAGACATGATTTGAAAGTCGTCCATGGGGAAGACATGGTTGAAAACGTGAGAGTAGATAACATGCCCAGAGAGACCTTGTAGGGTACAGAGAGGAGCAGGGGGAAGGCGGCACCAGGGGGAGAGTCAACATTTAAGTAGAAGATAAAGGGAAAGAGCCAGTGAAGAGAAGATGAATGAGTATGGAAGAAGTGGGAGGAAATGAAGAGAGCCTAAGAGGAAAACTAAATACAAGAGTCAGGCTACAGAGAGGCCAGGTAGAAGGAGCACAGAGGTGGATGGTGCGATTTGACAAGTAGGAGCTGATCATTGTTGACCTTTCCCAGAGCAATTTCTAGGAGAAGGGGCGGAGTGGACACAGAGTGGCGGCAAAATCCAACGTGTTGATGGGTGATGTGTAGGTCAAGAAATAGTGGCATCACTTTAAGGGGAACTTGAAAAGGATAATATTTAAGGGAGACACAGAAGTTTTTGTAGATATTTTTTCTCCTAAGATGAAGAACTCAGGATGTTTATAGCCAGAGGAGGAAGAAGCCAGTGTAGAGAACATGTAATTGGAGGTTTAAGAAAAAGAGGGAGTAACTGATGTAGCTGAGACTTTGGGGACACCTAAGGAGATTGGATCAAGAGCTCACAGGTGCCTGGGTTAGCCTGCATAAAAGGGGAGACATGGGAGGGGGGAAACAAAACACACACACAAGCTGGTAAACTAGAGGACAAGAAGGAGACAGAATTCAGCCCCGGTGGTTTCAGGGCAGCAGCAGAAAACAAGGAGAGAGTCGACAGGCTCCATTGGCCAGACCTGTCCTGTTCTCCCAGTTGGAGCGAGCGAGGTGGGAGGAGGGAAGTAGAGGGGAAGCGGAAAGAGGAGCCCATGATGAGAAAGCAAGATTTCAGGGATGATTACAGGGGTGAAAGTTCACCATATTCCTGGATGTAGTCATGGCAATCACCAGAACGTTCACTAATCCTATGGGAAATCCAGGGCCATGGCAGACAACGAGGGAGGAAAAGCAAATGTTTTGAATCAAGATTTAAAAATAAGTAGGAAATTGATTGGACGTTAATTTATTGATGAGCACGCCACATGGCCCAGTTCTGTTCTTCCAGCGTGAAGATCCAAACCGATGTGAATTTAGAGAGTAGTCCAGAGCTGGGCTGGGCAGATGGAACACGATAATATCAGAATGCAGATCAGATGTTCATGAAGTCACTGCATGCGACTCCTCCTGATTTTTCGTTTGGTGCCTTTAACTAGAGTTTCTCCATTTTGGAGTGTATATTTGAAGCACTTAAGTGCATTCATTCTCTATTGTTTCTTCTTCATTTTAGCTTTATCCCATTTTAACATTTTTTCTCACTTAGAGATTTCTTTATATTACATTTCATTTACCACCTCTCTGCAAACCTAAATTGGTTGTTGAAAATTAACAGGCTTGCCCAACGGGTGTGGCTCAGTGGCTGAGCACTGACCCATGAACCAGGAGGTCACAGTTTCTATTACAGTCAGGGCACATGTCCAGGTTCGGGCTCAATCCCCAATAGGGGGCATGCAGGAGGCAGCCGATCAATGATTCTCTTATCATTGATGTTTCTATGCCTCTCTCCTCTCCTTTCCTCTCTCTGAAATCAATGAAAACATATTTTTTTAAAAAAACAAAGAAAGAAAGAAAATTAATAGACTTAAGGGGAAAAAGAGAAAAGAGAGGACAGAAAAATTCCTGTCTCAGTTTTCCTGTCTTCATTCCATGGTCACCCTTGACATGTCTCCTTTTCACAGTTGCCCCTAACTTGCTGGGGGAGGATGGAAACAGTGAATAATGGTTTCATGGGGTAATACTTTTCTTTCTCACCTTTCATCCTCTCTCACTGGCTTTGTTTTCCATGTTTGAATTCATCTCCCATTTATTGACGATAACATCATTTCCCTGAACTCTCTTTAGGGAAATATGCAACACTAATGCAGAAGCTTGGGGATGCCTACCTAGAGCTCCCAGAAGAACAGTCCCCCAAACTATCCCAATAATGACTTGGGATGTCCTGACTCCAGAAACTGAGACTACATGGTGAAAACTGGCTCTCCTTCCTCCCTACAGGCCAACAGGACCGCAGCGGAAGCATTCAACGCACCCCAGTGTGTCACCAACCAGGGGAGGGGACCACCCCCTGAAGGCCAGCTCGGACAAGGCCATGGCCGGCTGGGCTTGTAGCCCTGGTGCTGTGGCAGGAGCTGCCGGGGCATCCCCCAGACAGACATATTTTCCTCTGCGGGCTTGTCAATCTAGCACCTTTTGTGACAACTAAATTTACTGGAAAATAATTCAAAATTATTTCAGCAGCAGCCAGCTTCTGAAATTTTCCGAATGTACTTTTTTAGCTCTCCATCTCCCTTAAGCCATATGATGTCATTTGCCTCTCAATCCCTGAGTGCCAAAAATTCTGCTTTCATAGCTTTGAAATTTGCCCAACTCTAAAAACCTCCGGATCTCAGTTTGGGTTTTTATCTCCCACCAAGAAGGCAAAAATTACTTTCTACACTTTTCAGTGGAAGAATATCAATGACAAAAAAAAAAATCACAGTTCACAAATTTGTTAAATCTTTTCCCACGTTTCCCCCTGTTGGAGCTAATGGGCTGCCCTAACTCTACTCAGAATTCTCATCTCAGTAGCTTGTCAGCTGCTGTTTCAGGAGGCTCTGGGCTTGACAGGTAACCAAGAGACCGATTTTCAAACACAGTGCTTGGCTTTAGGATGTAGTCATTAGTGATTTTAGAAGTTAGAACATTTCCCACTGATTTGTAAGTTCTGTAGGTTCTTGTTATGTATTTACTGAAGCTTTTTAGTTCACCTAAAAGAGAGGGGGGCGGGAAGAGCCTTCGTTCTGCTTCCCTAATTACAGTTCCATTTCCTTCGCAAGTCCTTGAAAAAGATTTCTGCGAGTCTCTAATCATCTCTCTAGTCCTAATCTCCATAATTGTGTCCCTTCCAGATTCCTTCCTGGCACAGCCCAGAGAGTGATTTGCTCCATGTGGTTAAAACCTTTCATTTGATGCCAGTTAGGACTTGTTTTCATGGTTTGCCTTCTTGGGCTTTCACGCTTCATTGGATGCGATTGATCACTACGGGCTTTCCTTCTTTCCCCAAGGACTGATTGAAGTCCTTGTTCCATTATCTTACTTGGGGGGGGGGGGGGGGTAGATTAAGCTCGGCCTGGCAGGGGTACAGCTCTGGGGTTCCACCAGGGGGCCACCTCCTCCATTGTCGGCCACCTATTTAGTTGACCAGTTCAGTAGAAAAGCATTCGGAAGAGAATCATTGCTCCCCTAACACCATGTCGAATAAAAAAGGGAGGGTTCACTGATCTTAATTCATTCTTAGACTCGTGATTCTCAACCTCAGGCAACTGTGCCAACCCCCGACCCACCACTTCCCTCAGAGACACTGGGCAATGTCTGGAGACATTGTCGGGGTCACGGATGGGGGAGTGCGGCTGCTACTGGCATCTAGTGGGTAGAGGCCAGGGATGCTGCTTCACATCCTGAAATGTACAGAACAGCATCACCAACAAAGAATTATCCAAACCCCAAATGTCACTAGTGAGGAGGCTTCGAGACCCTGGTTTGGAGAACCATCACCCAACCTCCACCAGAGACTCCCTGAGATTGCTTCTCACACAGCTCTGGTCCCCAGGCCCCAGAAGACTGTCTGGCAAATGGGAATTATTTGTTGAGGAGTCTATTCAGTGTAAAAAATATAGTTCTCACGGGCATTCCAGTGATCAGTCATCTTCAGCGGAGAAAATCGTTGCTTGCAGTCTAGCTAGAACTCCTTTTGCTGCAGGTCAGACCCTTTCTTCCTGCTCTGTCCTTACTGAAGGGGACACCGCTACAGCCACTCTCCTGTGCAATGTGTCAACGTCTAGGCATCCACTGTTTGAACCCTGGGGTGTGGAGTCAGGCCATGCAAGGAAGGTTTTTATATTTCCCGGGATTCCTAGCCCTCTTGGGGGTTCTACCAAAGATGATCAGGAACTGACAACCAGGCCCCCTTAGGCCTACAGGAAGGCCCTCCTAAAGGACGGGAACTCTATCCTGATTAAGCGCCAGAAGGGTCTCTGGGAGGCAGGAGCCATGTCCAGGTATCAGATGGTCAAGGGATGGTCTTATGGACAAAGGCTTAGGAGGATGTCCCTCTGACACCTTCCCAGCCAGACCCTGGGACACAGCTTCTGAAAGAAGGGGTGGTAACTGGAAGCAAGAGTTCAAGGACACAAGTGATAAGAAAGCAGCAGCACACACAGAACTGGGTATAACCACAGCGGAGCTCTGAGTGGGAGATGGAGGGGAGATCGGAAATGAGGTCCACATCCAAGAGGGTAGCCTCGTAGAGGGAGCCGTGCGGAGGGACACGACTGCGCCTGCACGCACTGTTCCCCAGCACTATTGGGGGGCTCTCTATAAGCACTCTGAGGTTTTCATTGACTTATGCTGTAGAGTCCAACCTGAGAACCCCCCTGTGCAACCTCCCTGGAAGCACATGGAGGGGCAGGGGCAGGCTGAACCCCAGGGAGTATCGTCTTTGGATGTGATGGAACTTCTGCACCAACATTCTAGTATCGTGTTGGGAACCTCTTATGTTCTAAAAGTTATTAAATTACCAAGCATCTCATACTCTAGGGACCTGGACATCTGAGGCATATGAGGACTAAACCTATAGATTTGCTACCTACTGTTGATTATCTCCCCTAATAGGAGATAGGGCTAACAAAGATTTTTTAAATTAATCATACATAAAATATAAATATATCATTGGATTTATAATTTTATTGAGTACATATGTATATGTATATGTATGTACACACACATATATACATATATACACACACATATCCTACCTAATAATAGACAAATATGCAAATTGACCGTACCTTCGCTATGCCCGCGATTGGCCAGGAGGTGTGGGGGGGGCGGGACTCGGGGTGGCCAGGGTGGCCGATTGGGCCAGTGGGATGCTGAGCTCGCATCGCCAGCGGTGGCTCGAGCTCAGTGTCTGCGCCATGGCTGTGCTGTGGCACAGAAGGGGCCTCTGGGGCAGCGAGCTCACGTCCCACCACGGACCATCAAAAGCGGGGGAGCTGGGTGCCTGTCCGCTCAGGCACCAGGCCTTTCAGAAGCCTTCGCCGCACTGGAGGCTTCTGAAAGGCCTGGTGCACCAGCGGACAGGCTCCCAGCTCCCCCGCGATCGAAAGCAAAAGTGTGGGAGCTGGGTGCCTGTCCGCTCAGGCACCAGGCCTTTCAGAAGCCTTCGCCGCGCTGGAGGCTTCTGAAAGGCCTGGTGCACCAGCGGACAGGCACCCAGCTCCCCCGTGATCGAAAGCAAAAGCGTGTAGGGGACCCTACACGTGCATGATTCAATCATGCACTGGGCCTCTAGTATATATATATACTAGAGGCCCGTTGCAGAAGATTCCTGCAAGAATAGGGCTTCCTGCGGCCTTCTCCGCCACCCCGCCTGCTTCCCTCCCTTCTCCATCGCCCTGCCTTCTTTCCTCCCTTCTTCGCCGCCCCACCTGCTTCCCTCCCATCTCCACAGCCCCGCCTGCTTCCCGCCCTGCCTGCTTCCCCGCTGCCCCGCTTGCTTCTACGCAGCTTCGCTCCCTTCTGCAGTGCTTGGCTTCCTTCTACGCTGTCTTCAGTCTTCACTCTGTGCCTGGATATGCAAATTAACAGCCATCTTGGTTGGGTTAATTTGCATAGTCGCTCCTGATTGGCTGGTGGGCGTGGCTTGTGGGTGTAGGGGAGGTTCGGTCAATTTGCACGTTTCTCTTTTATTAGATAGGATATTTGTTCAGTTATGGCTTCTGCAACAAACACTTCACCACAGCAGACGTTGGATAACTAGATTAGCTGGTTTGAGTTCCCTTTTAAATACACTGGTCACTCCCTGTAAACGTTCAAGTGAATAATGAAAAGGACTAATGTTGAACTGCTTATTTGTCTCTCTACTTCCACTGCAACAAATCATGGGGAGTGAATTTATTTTATTGGATCTTTTCTTGCATTAGAGTTCCTCACGTATTTAGGAACTTGGAGTAAGAAATTTCCTATTATTCTCATTTCTATTCTCTCTCTCTCTCTCTCTCTCTCTCTCTCTCTCTCTCTCTCCTCTCTCTCTCTCCTTATCATCTATTGTCTAATCTTTTTTCTCTCTAGCATCTTTCCTCCTCCCTTCCTCCCCTTTTATTGACCATCCCTCCACTCCTGTCTGGAACTTTTATATCACTTCCTCCTGCCTCTCTCTCACCCCACCTGCCACCATCAGGCTAGTTCTTAAAATGACATTTCTGGGTTCCTAATCCATGGTGACACTGGGGCTATCCCAGATCCAACCTCCACTCCACTGGCCACTGACTCACTCTTTGAACATACTGTAGTGTTCTTGTCCTGCTGTGCCCCTGCTCTTAGTACTGCTAGTTCAGGCAGTGGGCCCTAGAGGTCCTGGGCTGGCCAGATACCATTCTGTCCAGCCTCCTCTCTTGGGCATGGGGACAAGGATGGGTGGTGCCCTTGGCTGTAATCAGTGAGTGTGGTTTATGTGGCCTGTCTGGTAAAGAACTCTTTAGATGTTACTAGTATTTTCCACAGAATTTACACCCTCGGGTTTCCTCTTCTGGTTTCTAGCCTGTAGGCCAACTCCACTCAGCACCATCAATTGCTATTGTTTTCTGAGGATTTATTTTCTATGGTCTTTTTAAAAACATATATATGTTTGAACTTGAATTGCTGTGTACTTGGAAAGAGGGGATGCTCTGAAGCATGAAGCTCTATGCCATCCTGAGAGGGAGACTCCCAATGAATGCTTCATTTTTTTTTTCCAGTATTTACTTTTTCCTAATTACAGGGGTGATGGATATTCATTGTGGAAAACGCTGACACTTATAAATCCCATAGCTTTGAGATAAACACTTTAAAATGTTAGCATGTTGCTGTTAAACCTTTGTCCCTATAAACTTACATACACACTTTGACAAAATTAGTTCATATTGTACGTTCAGCTTGTTTTTTATCACCAATTACTGTTCTTTATGTATTCTAAATATAATATCTACTAACTGATAGAAAATTCATAAAGCATAAAAGTACAGAAGTTATATCTCCTCTAATTTCACAATAAGTAGCCACTGTGAAAATGGTAGTATTTCATTTTGCACTTTAAAAAATTTGGGGTAACAAGGTGTATAATTTTGAGCTATGCTTTCTTCACAACATTATACTTTCATAATATTATGAGCATTTTCCAAGATTGTAAAAATATGGGTTGCCAAGCCACATTGCTCTCATTTTGTGCGTTTTCCCTTGAATAAAGGTCAGAATATATAACCTATCAATTTTGTAAATTTTTTGTCATTTTTAGTTTAAAAAAGTACTCAACCCTCAAAAAGAACATGTATTCTCAGCTTAATATATAATCATTATTTCAATCTCATTAAGTATATTATATAAATTTTCTATGCCATTATTTACCTCCATGGTCTGTGAAGGCAATTTCAAGTGATTTATATTTTTATCAAATTTTAGATTGATATATTTAGTTTAGGTAGAAGGTTGTTAAAAGAACATTTTCATAATTAACGTATCTTTTATCAAAATAAAGGAACTTCCTTGGTTTAATGTTTTTGCCTTAATTTCTATTTTGGCTGATGTCAATTCTGCCATGACATACGCTTTCTTTTGTTGTTTCCCTGATAAATATCTGAAAAACATTTAATTTTAACCTTTTGTTGTTGATTCTCTCCTGAGCAATGACTTCCGCAAGCAGGTATAGTGAGCTTTTATTTTACTTTAATCTTGGTTCTCTACTTATCGTCACCCATGATCTATGAGGACTTATTTTTATCATTTTATTATTTTTAGTTTTATGTTCTTTGGATATTATTTTGTTTTCTTGCTGTTGAGACAACATTTGGCTGCCCTTGTCTTCTTTGGTAGTTTGGTAAATTTATATTGTATTTATGATTCTATTACTGGTTGGATTGATGTGTTCAAAAACAGTGTTAGTTAGGGGTTGGGTACAATCACCTGAACTAGAAAACCGTGCAGACCCGGACTGACTGTTCTCATGGAACAGGAAGTCGGGACACAGAGTGCAAGGCTGTGCTGCTCCCAGAGGCCTCCTCTCCTCCCTCTGTCACCCTGAGCACGGGCTTTCGCTACAGAGGTCTCCGTCCCAGAAGACAGCTGTGTCTTTGGCCTCCCACCCACATTCCAAGCAGGAAAAAAAAAAAAAGAAAATGGGGAGGAGGAGAACAGGAAAGAGGAGGCAGTTGTCTAGTGAACAGAGCAAAACTTACCCAGAACCTCTAGTCAACATTCTCTTCTGCCTCATTGGCTAGAATTGTGTCACACGGCTACTCCGAGCTACAAGGAGGCTGGAAAATAGAGGGTTTTTATTGGTTTGCCACTCCGAACAAAGCTGGTTTTCCTGAGTGAGGAATATTTTAGGCAAACAATTAGAAATTGCTTGCCCATTATTTCTACGTTTGTCAAAATCAAGAGTGGAACAATATGTGTTGTCCGCCTGATTCTTCCCCCGGCCCTGACCCCCCCCCCCCCCCCCCACCCAGTCCCACCCTTAGCCACACGACTGCACACATGTATATTTTCACCATGAGGTTTCAGGAACTTAAACATAAGATTTTCACCCATCCTTTCCACTAAATCATAATTTTAAATTATATAACTCCCTTTTCAAAGGCTTTAAATCACACTCAGGTTTTAAAACACTTTCAAACGTTATAAATCCTTACATTTATAATTATTGAATTTGACTCTTCAGATTCCTTTAAACCATAAAATTGCTTTTCCTATGCTTTGGATTTTGGTTCTTTCTTCAATTGTTTAAAGTATGTGTTCAAGTGATTTTTCAAAATATGGGTAGGTGGGTGGTGAGTACTCTGTGCTCTTGTGGAAAATTGTCTTTCTAATTCAGCACTACAGTTCCTAACTCATGCAACAAATTTAAAAAGAGTTGTCATTAAAAATGAATTCAACTCACCCCAGCTGGTTTGGCTCAGTGGATAGAGTGTTGGCAATGGAGTGAAGGGTCCGTACTATAATTGAAGTACATGCTGGTCAAGGGCACATACTTCAGTTGCAGGCCCCATCCCCGCCCTGGTGGGAGGCAACCAATTTATGTGTCTCTCTTACATTGATGCTTCTGTTTCTTCCCATCCATTCCACTCTAAAAAAAAAATCAATGGAAAAAATATCCTCGGGTGAGGATTAACAAAAAAATAAATAAAATAATAATTTAAAAAATAAAAATGAACTCAACACATTTAGGTCCCTAATTACTTTATAATCAAAAATTAACTTGTTCTTCTCTTAAGGCCAGGCTCTATAGTGTTTGAATTCCAAAAACAAAACAGAACATAAATACAATTCCAGAAGCTTTGATGACCAGCACAGATCTTAACTGAAGTTTTCTGGGAATATGGAAGCAGGAAGCACATTGCGTGCCATCAGCAAGGCTTCTACAAAAGTATTTCTCCCACTGCTCTCTGCCCTTAAAGTTTCCTGCTTTATAGCAGGCCCCATCTCACTGCACCCGTGATCCTTCCTGAACATCTGGCTTTTGACACTCTCAAACTCTGTATACTTTTTATTTTTATTTTTCAATGTTCTCTTTTGGGTTTTCAGTTTATGGATTTTAACAAATGCATAGAGTATCTAAAATTCACCCCAAACAGGACACAAGAAACAGGAAACATCACCTCCAAAAGTTCTTTCATGCTTCCCCCTTGTAACCAAACCCTCTTCCTTCCCCAATTATAATTGTGAATTTTTCTATTATTCTTTTTATCTCTTTTACTTTTTGCTACATGTATATTGAAAGTCTGTTGTTACGTGCATATATGTTTAGAACTCTTATGTTCTTTTTGATAAATTAACCTTTTTATCATTACGGGATACATGTCTTTATTCTTGGCAATTTATCTTTTAATTAAATTCTGCTTAGTCTGATATCACTATAGCATCTCTACCTTTCTTTTTATTAGTTTTGGCAAGCCATATAATTCTTAACCTTTTTAATTTTTTAACCTATCTATGATTTTGTATTTGTTGTGGCAGTAGACATCACACACTTGCGTCTTGGATTTTTCTCCAGTAAACAATCCTGGTTTTGATTTTGTTTATTTAAATAATTTACATTTACTGAAATTATAGATATGTTTGAATTAAAATCTAAATTTTATTATTTGTTTTTCTCTAGTGCTCTTTGGTTTTTCACTTAACTCACCTTTTTTCTATCTTGTTTTAGATTATTTGAAAAATTATTAGTTTTCTTTTAATTTATTTATTAGATTTTGGACTATAGTTATATGAGGAGCTATACCTCTACCCAGAAAGATAAGCTTCTCTCTGGGTTTTAAGCCTCATAGTGTTGTATTGTTTTGTGCATTGGGGGTAGGGGGAGATCATGCTTGGATTAAAAGTGGTAAAAGAGAGAAAACAAGAATAAAGGATGCACATCCACACACTATTAAGGCCACGGGGACCATTTTTCTAGATCCTCTGACCACTGAGATGGGTTATCTCCTGGGGTTTAGATAACCCCACTAGCACCAGATGTAGGTAGTGCAGTGCCATGACTAGGGTTGGCCTTGGCATGGCCAAGAAAAGAAAAAGAGATAAATAACGAAACAACAGGGATCTTATTCCACTTTCTCTGACTTTCAGGAGCCTCTTTTACTGGTCTTCTGACCAGAAGGATGGCTTTTTTTTTGCGGGGGGGGGGGGCGGTTACTCTCTACACCTGTTGCGTAGTTCCACTTCTCAGGTTGCTGGTCTTCAATGAATGAAAGCTGAGACACAGAGGATGAGAAAAATAGGAAACTTACAGGACTGGCTGTTCCTCAAGGTTTGACTTTTCTCCTCTACCTGACTGCTATTGGTTGCTTTTCTGAGTCTTCAGATAGTTGCCTTTTGAATTCTTCCTAGAGGCGGAGTATTAATAAGTGGAATATGTAAAAAGTAGTAGGCTTACTTCTCCTTGGTCAGTACCAGAAGTCTGTCATACTCTCATTACGCAGAACAATCTGTCTCTTGACTTCTTCCATTTTCATTCTTTATTCATCACCTAAATGACATTTTTTGACATAGCAACATCGATTATATGAAAGGAGAAAGTAATGTCCCTTCAAGAATTATACCTACCTGCCCACAATGGGCTTTTGATTTTCCAGGTGGCTAAAGGGTGTCTCATATTAAAATCTGTACAAAATTAAGTTAATATAACCTTCATCGTGTGTATCTATTATACAGCTTCCTGGTTAAGGAGCTTAAATAGTTCAACAGGATATCATTGAAACTACCAAACTTTAAACCAGTTACCTGCTCTTAAGTTAGAACTGTCGTTTCATACAGCTGAAGGATCAGTAGTCTGTAACAACAAGTCTCTTCCATTCCCACAATAGTATTTAGAAAGGCACCATATGGTAGCAGTCTGTGTTTTATGTATAAATGGGGTAGGGGAAGGAGGAGGAGTGGGAGAGAAGGAGATAAAGGTAGTTTTAATTGTTAACCAAGCATGGTAAGAAAAAATCCAGATGAATTCTAATTCTGTAACAAATAGAACACCTACTAGGCAAGGAAGGTTCTGTGCTACATGCTGGAGGAAGTTTAAAAATTGCATGAGACTAGTTTTCCTACTTCTTAGGAGTCTGGTAGGACAGATAACTTGTGCATCACTGTCTTAACACAAGTTGAAGTGTGATAATGCCCAGAGTGATCAGTACAAACAACAATGCGTGTCCTGAAATGGAAGGAAGAATAGGATAATCAGCATAGACTTCATGAAAGAGATGATCTCTTTAAAGGAGAGGTGGGGTTGGGTGTATAATGCTCAGGGGAAATGCAGGAAGAAAAAGTAGCATGAAGACAGCATAAAAGTACAAAGCATATGAAGGAAATACCACATGTTTTATTTTTAACTGAGTGGCAGAAGATGAAATTTAAAAAGTAGACTGGGGCCAGATCATCAAGGGTATGAAAAGCTAAAGCAAACATGTTTACCTTGAGAGTCAGTGACCAGCCACACTGGAAGATTTTTGAGCAGGAAGAGTAGCACAATTGGAGCTTTGGCTTTGGAAGACCCACCTATAGTGTGTGAACGGTGGTGAAGTTTGAGTAGGGAGGGGCATGGGAGAAAAAACATCATCTTTATTACTATAATGATGTGGCCAAGAGTGTCTCAGTAGAGTAATGAAAGTGGGAGTGCACTGGAAAGATGATCATTGGTGGCCCTGAGTGCCTTGGAAATGGAGAACAGAGAAGAGTGATTGAGAAAACAATCTAGGCAAGTTCAGTTAGAAATATTGAGTTTGACTTGCTCATAAGACAACTTATTTGAGAAGCTCATCAGGCAGGTAGGAAGGAAGGGCTCAGAAGCACACAATTAAGTGCCAACTCTGGGAACTGGGAGGTAAATGGTGAGAGCACATGTGTGGATGGAATTGCAAGAGCGTGGAAAAAGAAAACCATGGGATGTATCTAACTTCCTAGGACAGGAGGTAGAGAAGAGAGGGAAGTTTGGAAAAGGGGGAGAGACTGTTTTAAGGAAAAGTACAGAGTTGTAGGGAGTTCAGGAGAGTGAGCATGGGCAGTTCGCAATTATGAAGCTAATGGATGATCTTTACAGAAGCAGTTTCAATAGTAGTGAAGGCAGAAGCCAGGATGCAAGAGTTAAGAAATGAGGGGCTGTGACTGGAAGAAGGGGACGAAGTGGATGTATGTCTGTCTCTTGAAATAGCCTAGCAATGAAGACCTGGGTTCCATGAACCGAACTGAGAAGAATTTGGCCTCTGATGGGTAAATCTAATCAGGAAAACAATTGGGCACCAACACTTTGTGGGAGGCCATTGTCCAATGGTGTCAGATGTTCTTGATGATTAACACAAAAGTGATACGAAAAACAATAAATGATGGAGTCAGGCAAAAGAGTGTCCTTCTTATACAGAGGGATATGGATTTTTTTCTTCAAAAATTTCTCTCATCTCCTTTGGGAAAAAATATTTGTTCCCCAGCTTCCTGTCTTTATTGGGTTTATGTTGCCACAGAAGGCAACACGTTCCCCAGTGCTGTCAAGTTCCAAAGATGCAGACCACAGGGAAAGAACATGTTCTTTCCTAACAGCTGGAGGAAGGGAGGGAGGAAGGGAGGGAGGAGGGAAGAGAGGATGGGAGGGAGGAAAAGGGGGAAAGAGGGAGAGAGGGAAGGGAGGAAGGAAGGAGGGAGGGAGGGAAGAAAGCGGGGGGGGGGAGGAAGGAGGGAGGGAGGGAGGAAAGGGAGGAAGGAAGGAAGAAGGGAAGGAGGGAGGGAGGAAGGGAGGGAGGGAGGGAGGGAGGGAGGGAAATGCAGAGGAATGATCTGGGAAGCTGTGGTGGCAAGCAGATGCACCACTTTGACCCAAAGTTCAAACTTGAAGCCAAGCTACAGCCACAGCAGCTCCTCTGCCTGAGCGTTTCCGGTGGGAAGCTAACTGTCTCTCACTCGGCTCCACTCCACTTCATGCCCCAGCTCATCTGGTTATCAGCACCTCCTCCTTCCCATCTCCTCCCACAGCCACCACCTGCCCCCATACCTGACAGTCAGGAGGTGGCAGGAAGAGCAGCCTGGCAGAGAGCTCAGAACAGGCGACTCTTCCTGCCTCGTCCATTCCCTGGGAACATGCAGCTCAGGGCCCCGGCTCCACGCTGGCGAGTTGGAATGTACCCCCATCCCCTCTTGCTCTACGACCATACAAATGCGAAAGGAGGGCTTGGGGACAGTTAGAAGGTGTATAGTGTGTGGCTTTTTAGACTCACCACCAGCGTGCACTCTGGAGTGGCTTACATTGAAATTGTAGGGAATACTACAGCCCCCCATTGTCACATACCCCCAAAGTCACTTACCACCTGTTTGTAAGCACACAATGGAAGGGGAAAGGAACAAGTGGCATCAGCCGCACCCCGTCATTTCTATCGTCTTCTCCGAAGCTTTCCCAGGACACGGTGGGGCTGACAGGCAAACTCTCCCCTCCTGGCCGACACACGGCAGCTTTGGCAGGACACCCTAAACCCGGAATGGGTACGGGCAGGTTCTCATGGGGAGCAGAGTGGTGAGGTGATCCTTACACCCGTCCCTCTCTCCTCACCCACCCCCTCCTGCCACAGGGACTTTGGAGATGATGAGATTCCGGGCCAGGACAGCCCTTGCCCAGGCTGTGCCTTTGACTCTGGCGGGGGTGGAGAGCTGGAGGAAGAGCAGGTGGACGGGGCAGTGTGGAGAGGAACAAAGTGCCAGCGGCTGGTGACCGGCTCTTCCTAAGCCTCAAACCAAGTGAGACATTCGAGTCACATAGACGAGCCAGGGGTCCTCAAACTTTTTAAACAGGGGGCCAGTTCACTGTCCCTCAGACCGTTGGAGGGCCGGACTATAGTTAAAAAAACTATGAACAAATTCCTATGCACACTGCACATATCTTATTTTAAAGTAAAAAAACAAAACAGCGAAAACACCCACATGTGGCCCGCGGGCCGTAGTTTGAGGACGCCTGGACTAGACCAACAGGGCAGGGATATTGGAGATGGAAACTGGAGACTTACATTGTTTGACCAAAACTTCCATCTCTTTCCTTGTAAACACACCTCCCAGCGATCTGAGAGAGGGGGCAGCCGCTACACAGGGTCCCCTCTCCGCCGGGGACAAAGCCCTGATCTGCTGCCTCCCCAGGGCATGGGTCCCCCAAGGCCTTCAGGGGGAGGTGGGGGGGATGAAGGAAACACAGTCGGCCATGCTCCGGGTCTCACAGCGAAGACTGGAGCGAGCATGGGATAGCGAATGACGTAAGGCATACACTTCCTGGGCGGTGCGGGGGCGGAATTGTGTTCTCCAAGGCGAGGCGCACGCCAGGAGGCTTGCTGTGGCCCTTGCAGGGCTGAGGGGTCCCGCCGGGAGCAGAGGCCCAGCCCTGCTGTCCTGGGTGCCCCACCGGCGGCTGCGGAGGCTAAGGCCCCGGTTGTGCTCAAACCTAAAGGACTCAGGGGTCCTCAAACTTTGTAAACAGGGGGCCAGTTCACTGTCCCTCAGATGGTTGGAGGGCCGGACTATAGTTTAAAAAAAAAAACGATGAACAAATTCCTATGCACACTGCACATATCTTATTTTGAAGTAAAAAAACAAAACGGCAAAAACACCCGCATGTGGCCCGCGGGCCTTAGTGTGAGGACGACGCCTGAATAAATAATCAGCTATGAAGCATCCCTGTGCCCATTGCGCCACGCTGTATTTACCCCGCACGCTGCCAAGAGCCCACGCCTTTGTCCAGAGACCAGCGCCTCGATCTTACCACCTGGGGCAGAGGGCGCCGCGGGTGGGAGAACAGAAACGCAAAGGGAACTGTTCCGCGCTACCCTGGGCCCAGAAAGGACGTGATGTGTAGGGGGCCCCCACTGGAGAGAAAATCCAGTCTCCCCAGCAGCCCGTGTCCCTCTCATTTCACAAGTGCAGCCGAGGGCCCTTTCCCAGACAGGTGAGTCCCTGCTCCGCATCGCCTGCTGTTCTCTGGGCGGCTCCTGTTGTTCCTCTCCCATCTGCTGTTGTCATCGATTTCAGCTAGATTTTTCCAATGGGGAGGATCTGATCTGGGGAACGATGTATTCCAGAGATGTCACCCCATTTGAAAAGAACGGACGACGGTGTGTTTTTTCCACCTGGAAGAGAATTTTCGGGGTCTGGGAGTCCAGTCTGTCTCCTAGGTTTAGCAAGTAAGGCTTCTGTTCAGAAACGCCCCACCGGAGCCCCTTACCAAGCTCAGGGCTGGGGGTGTTCTGCTACGGGCGTCCTCTGCCAGGGGAAGGGCCTCGGGCCACCCCTGCCTCCCAGAGCCTGTGCTGGGGGGCGGGGGTCTCCAGCAGCCTCAGCTCCCTCCCGGCGTCGGCAGACAAGGGAACTGAGGTGGGAATCAGTGGGGATCTGAGCTGCATCCAAGGACTCAGCTCTCCGAAGGCCAGACTTTCATCAGGAAAACAAGGAGGAGGGGGGCAGGGGGTACGCACCAACCTGGAGCAGCTTCCTCAAGTTCACTTCACACCCAGGGAAAAGGAAGACGCGAGCCAGAGGCCCCGATGTCCTCCCCGCCCCACTCCTTCCACCCTCAGCTCCCTGCTGGCTCTCCCGGGAGATCACTGCGGATTCCATATGTGCCACGCGCTTTCTCATAAACACGCTTTTGTGTGTGACGAGGCTGCCTGGATGCCACTTGCTCTTTTCCGAGCCTGGCAAACTCCCGCTCATCCCCTCCAAGTCAGCTGAAACGTCCTCTTCTCCGGGGAACCTTCTCAGTCTCCCCAACCGGAGGTGTCAGTGTCCCCAGCTGTGCTTCGCACACTCACTCCTGGCGCCTACAACATTTCATCTGGGCTGTTTCCCCGCTGGATGCTGTTAGACGTGGGCGCTCCATCGGGGTTTGGGGTGGATGTGGCGGGGAGTGAGGGACGACAGCCTAGAGTGAAGGAGAGCCAGATGCACGCGGATCGATCAGCTTCTCACAGCGTCACCTCTCAGTGATGTCTACAGACGTCATTATTGCTGTCTCTGTGGTTCTCGCTGCAACTGGGGGGAAATCGCAGGACTCAGACCCAAGAGGCACTGGTTCTCATTTGCTTCTGCCATTCACTGGGTGAGTGGTGTCCTAAATGCGAGCAATTCTCAGTTTCCTCAGCTGTCAGTCATTCCCTCTACCTTGCTCTCTCTATGTTGAGGTTAAAAAAATGAATTGATAGATGTGAGGGTGTCTAATGATTGTATAGGAAGATATAAAAGAAGATTAAATTTTTCTCCTCTTTTCAACCCACAAATCTCCTCCTATAAACTTGCCAACATAGAATAATCCTATATAATAAAAGCCTAATATGCAAATCGACCAAACAGCAGACAACTGGTCTCTATGACATGCACTGACCACCAGGGGGCAGATGCTCAATGCAGGAGCTGCCCCCAGCCTGCAGGCCTCAAGGCAGGTGCCAGTGAGGCCCCCCCCCCCCGCCATCACCCCACTGGTCACCCCACAGAGGGAGGCGACTGGCAGTGGCGGGGTGATTTGGGGGTGGGGCTGGCTGGCAGGCAGCGCCAGGCCAGCCAAGGCAGGTGCCTGAGGGGACCCCCGGATCACCCGCCGGTCGCCCCACAGATTGGCCTTGATCGCCATCAAGGGACCCTACCTGTGCACGAATTTTGTGCACCGGGCCTCTAGTCCTATATAATAAAAGCCTAATATGCAAATCAACCAAACTGTGGAATGACGGGTGGAACAACCAGTCACCATGATGCGCACTGACCACCAGGGGGCAGACCCTCAACACAGGAGCTGCCCCCAGCCCGCAGGCCCCAGGCCAGCCAAGGTGGGTGCTAGCGGTGGGCCCTCCCAATCACCCCGCCGGTTGCCCTGCAGAGGGAGGTGACCAGTGGCAGCAGCAGGGGTTGGGGCCAGCGAGCAGGTGGTGCCAGGCTGGCCAAGGTGGGTGCCAGCGGGGGCCCCTGATTGCCCCGCCGGTGGCCCCACAGATTGGCCCTGATTGCTGACCAGGCCTAGGGACCCTACCCATGCACGAATTTCGTGCATCAGGCCTCTAGTAATAGTAATAATAATGATATAATTTAAAACATTTCATTGTAGCTCCAAAGCTTTTGCTTTTGTTTTTCACTTGTGTGTTGAAGGTAAAGAGAACTTTTATAAAACACTAGAGGCCCAGTGCATGATTGAATCATGCACGTGTAGGATCCCATACACGCTTTCGCTTTTCGCGGTGGATCTGGGTGCCTGTCCGCTGGTGCCGGAGCAGACAGGCACCCAGCTCCCCCACTTTTGATGGTCTGCGGCCGCTGAGGGGGGCTACCCTGCTGTTGAGAGGCGCCCCCTGCGCCTCTCAACAGCAGGGTAGCCCCCCTCAGTGGCAGCAGATCCGTGCCTCTCAATGGCCCCAGCCACGCTCCGCCCCCGCCGCGCCGCGCTCCGCCGCGCTCCGCCCCCGCCGGCCCCGCCGCGCTCCGCCCCCGCCGCGCCGCGCTCCGCCCCCGCCGCCATCTTTGTTGGGTAATTTGCATACTCGCCCTGATTGGCTGGTGGGCGTGGCTTTGGCTGGTGGGCGTGGCTTGGGTGTAGCGAAGGTGCGGTCAATTTGCATATTACTGTTTTATAAGGTAAGATTCTTTAGGAAAGGGCATATTAGCCTGTGAGTTTAGAGTCAGATGATGGGGGTCTACATGTTGGGGGCTACTTGCTGGTAACCCCAGTGTACAGATCTTCTGACCATTAAGTTTTCTGTTGAAAAGCCATTTAGAAAACTGAAACTCGTGGTTAGGAAAAGCATTTTGCTCAACAGTTTGAAGTTCCCTATGGGCCTTCCTGAATCATCAGCTGACTCATTCCACCTGCTCAATTTTATTATTAATTAGAAAAAACTCAAATAGAGTCAAAATGATGCTGCATGTTTGATTTCTTTCCTCCCGTTGCATAATTCTGTCATTTTGCCCACATTTTGGCAGTTACTCTCACTACCCATGCAACAATGAGACACATTCTTTTTAAAATATTTCCCACCCCCTCAGGCTCCCATGAAATTGTTTCATTTCTGACTTTGTTTCAGTTCTTACATAAGATCATTGCTGGGTAACATGACATCTTTAGATCACATGTGACTTATTTCTAATGCATGGTGGGGATTTGAAAGATCCCAGAGTTGAGCTCTTCTCTAAAGCCAAAAAAAAAAAAACAAAAAAAAAACCATTTTATAATGTAATAATCAACTCCAATTTATTTGTTAGATGTTGGTTCCTTTTTTAAATTAAAATTTGGTCACTTTGAAAAGAAATTTGAGAATGTACAATTGCAGTTAAACCAAATATAACAAACCTTGTAAAAATGTGAGTTTCTTGTACACAAAGTTCCAGTCTACACCAATGTATCTCCACATGGCTTTGCAGCATCTTCAAGATTTCTGCTCTCATTGAAAAAAGACTGCCTTCCCGCTTTCAGTTGTGGAGTGGCTGAGCTGGAGATGGCAGAAAACAGAGAAACTTGCTATGAAATCTTGGTAAATACAAATAAAGATGAGGAAAAGTAAACGCACGCTTAGAAGCAGGCCCGAGTGTCCGCTGTGTGGAAGACTTACAATGTGTATAGAGCAAAAGCTTTTGCCCACCTCACATGTGCTTGATCACCCACAACTGCCCTCCCCTGCTGGCCTGATTGCCCACAACTGCCCTCCCTTGCAGACCTGGTCCCTCCCAACTGCCCTGGATCTTGGGAGAATCTTAGAAGTGGGCAGGACCCACAGAAGCCTGGGGAAATATCCCCAGAATGTCAGACAGGGGGTGAGTCTCATAAAAGGACTGGATAGGAAACAAACATCTTAATATATACACCTTTGCAAAAAGAAACAAAGCAACGTTACAATAATCTAGTAGGTGAATGGCGGTAAAGACACACAGATGAGGAGGTAGTGTTATCATTTTACATATGAGGAAACTGAGGTCAAGAAGGCATGTAGGTTGTCTCTCTTTAGTGTGTGTACTCTACTCATTCGAGCAGAAGCCACAATCATTATGAGGATTTCATTGACATGCAACTGCCGCGGTTCTTTAAATCCTATTCTACGCACAGGACTAACATTCTCATTCTGCCCAGAGACGGTTTCAGATCCCTAACCCAGGTTTGGGGGGGGGGACCCCGCCTCACTCAATTTTTAATAAAAAACAACTCTATTAAAGGAGTATAATTATTTTTTTAAATATATATTTTTTCATTAACTTCAGAGAGGAAGGAAGAGGGAGAGAGAGAGAAACATCCATGATGAGAGAGAATCATGGATCGGCTGCCTCCTGCAAGTCCCCCACTGGGGATCAAGCCCACAACCCGGGCATGTGTCCTTGACTGGAATCGAACCCGGGGACTTTTCAGTTTGCAGGCCGACGCTCTATCCACTGAGCCAAACCGGCTAGGGCAAGGAGTATAATTATTACTAACTAGTTACTATTATCTTCATCTTGACCCTCAAAAGAATTTTTGGAAGCAGATAGGACAACAATAACTATTTCCAATATCCAGGCGAGGCAACTGAAATTTCAAGGGTTGGTGATCGCTTGAGATTTTACCATTTACAGAGAATGGACTGAAGCCCAAACCTCCTTCTTTGTTTGCTTGTTCACTTCAAAATCCCAGGTCCCTCTACCATATGCCGAATGGGTAAGCTAGAGTGTGATTGATATAGAAATACACACCTGTGGGAAAGTCAGGGAGCTCACTAACGAATTTCTTTGTGTACTTAATTTCTGCCGAATATAACTCTGCTTATGTTCCCGCTTCCCTTTTTGTGTTTTTTCCCTCTGCATCTATAATTGATGCCTTTGAACTTTAAGGAAGATGCTCCGGGGGAACTATGACAGGCTTAAGGATATCAGGAAACATTGTACAAAAGCCCCTTTGGCATCTCATCCGGCCTTGAGTGGCTCCTCTAACGGGGCAATCTTTTATTGCCTATTAGGTAAAAAGACAAATGAATACATTTAGCTTTAATAGCTTTCCTTTTCAACTAGTATGCCTCTGCCATTTCTCTTCTCCCCTTTATTTTCCCATCAGAATAAAACATTCATCCATTTATTCAGAAAAATACGTTGAGTGCATTTTATTTGCAAGGCATTAGGGACCGTCAACAGTGAGGCAATGAAGCCCACTGTACTTAAGCTGAGTTGCAGCTTAGTCAGGAGGGCTGGGTCTTGGTGAGTCCAGCTTATCTGGTTTGAGTCCTACTTTATGTAACAATTAGAACAGAGGTGGGGAACATCAGCCACGGGTTGTAGAAGGCCCTCGAAATCGCTTAGTCTGGCCCTACCGAGGCATTAGGGGTGAACTAGGACAAGCTTAAGGATATCAGGAAATGATGTTATGAATATCCAAATGGCCCTCGGAAGAAAGAGAAAAGGTTCCCCACCCCTGAATTAACACTGAGCCCCCAATGGTCCTCCTAGGAAAGGCTGAGACTGAAAATGTAGGAGCTCCATCCCAGCTATAGGCAACGGCAAGATATTATCATGGGAACCTGAGTGAACACCTGCTATTCTAGAGACAAATACAGCGGTAGCTTTTAAACCAAGTGAAGCATAAAGGAGAAATATCAGGTCAGTGAGAGAACAGTCCACGTACCAGCCTGTCCATGGCGGGCATCTTGGTGACCAGCAGTCTCCACGTGGCCGGCAGCAGCCCAAGTATAAGCAGGAGGATGCTGGGGTGTAGCTCCTGGAAGGTCCCCAGCCCCCTGTGGCAGACTGACATCTACGTGGACCCCGAACGTCACTGGCTGTGATGCGCCAGGTCCTATGGCCTCTGGTCCTGGCTTGTGTGGCCCATGAACAGAACTGTGGTCTATTCGGGAATGGTGTTGACTCAAATAGAGGTTGTCGCAGCTGATTTGGGAACTCTAATAAAGAGAGTTCAAGGAAGGGGATGACTCGTGCTCTGGTCAATAAAGCCAGGTCATTATTTCTCTTTCCTGCCTGTTCTCTACCCATGTCCCCATGTCAACCCAGACAGGGAACACAGCCTCTTTCCCTAGATTCCCCAAAGACTTAGAGAGATGGAAGGGAATGAAATAGTAACACCATGAAGTAACGACTTAAAATTAAATGTTAGGCATTCTCTGTTGTTGTTTTTTTAACATCTTCCGGTCATCCCTGCTAATGGAAATTTTTCACTGGCTAAATATCTCCTTAGACTTCAGAAAGCCCCTCTCATTCTCACTCTCTCCCCATCATCCCCCCTTTTACCTTTCACCCCTACACAAAGTCACATTCATTTCTCATGCACAGCACTTCCTCTATCTCTTGGGTTTCCTGTTTCTTTCCAATCTAATCTCTTGAGCAATCAAATATTGCACCAAAAGTTCAACCAACATATCTTGTTTAAACAAAAGGATATCTGGTCCAAGAATAAGTTGTGCTACTAGATTTTGGAGTGAAGCAGTTGAAGTTGGTTTTAATAGTATTCTTTTTCTATTACAAATGTTTGGCTGTCCACCCTCTTTAGAATTGTAAAACAAGCCTAGAATACAAGATATGATGAAAAATATTTCTAAAAATATACATATACTTGTGTGTGTGGGGGGAGTGTACAACATTATATATTTATAAATAATTAGCACATAAAGCAGGAAGCCTGATTACTTAGCTCTGTGGTGATGCTCAGGGGTCAGACAAGGACCAGAATAAAGACCTACTAAATCCTGAATTCAATAGATGGAGATTGAGGTCACTGTCCTACTTGCCTGTGGCCAGAACTCCTAAGTCTAAGGCAAAATTAAATCTATGGGTCGAGGCCAAGAAGGAGTCTGCCCTTAAATAAATGTAGAATTGAGTACCCAGACTGACTCTGAGTTTGGGGTCAATTCCATGCTTGCTGTAAAACATAATTAATTTAAAATAAAGTATAATGGTATTGGTTTAATGAAATCCCCCTTTGCCAGCCAGTCCTCAGCAGAATGCTCCTGGATTCAATTATAATAAGTAACTGATGTAAAGTAGATGTGATTTAACACATATCACTGAGGATATATATTTTTTGAAACATACTATGTCTCTTTTAATCATACCTAGGATCTTAAATGTGTACATTTCAGAAATCTGATAGAAAGGTGAATTCTTAATCTATGTGCATTATACATTTTTAAGTCATAATGCAATTTGATAAACTTGCAAATTAATTTAGCAGAAGTCATTTTAGAAAAGTGAGTGATAAGCTGCTAATTTTATTTACTAAAGCTAATTTAAGCACATACTTATGAATCAATTAAGAGGTGAATCATCTCCCATTCAATAAGTTTATAGTATTTAGGACATGTGTTTACCATGGTGAATTAGGAGGAAAACATCACCAAGCATAGTAGACATTTAACTAATGTTATTTAATTAAAATAAGTTATGTACGCTGGGTCTTTTTTCTCATGAACATAGTTATGTTAATAAAACAAACGTATTTTTCAAATTTTAGCTATTTTGACTATGAAATTTGGAAATGTGAACATTTTAAACAAAAATTAAATTATTGCAGCCATACCAACGCAGGAAACTTTAAATACTGGGTTATGCAACTTATTAAATCTGACTTCCTTCTTATGTGCTTTTGACAACTGTGAAAGAAAGATAAGCTGTTCTGTTCTTTCTGTTTCCTGATGATGTTAATGTTTAGAAGAAATACATGTGAAAAGTGTTCAACCATGATAATAATGAAGTTAAAATTAAAATAACTCAAGACCATTGGAAACAAAAGTCTAAATGATAAGCATGATGGCAACAACACTGGAGTGATTCTGTCACATTTTGATAGCAACTCTGTATCAAACTACAGACCATCAAAATATATTAACATATTATGCTATTTTAGAAATTCTTCTTTTAAAAAGTCCAAAGCAAGTAAAAAGCATGCACAAATGTTCATGAAAATACTAAACTGAACGAAATGGAAACAACCTAGTGCCAAGTAGGAGAATGGTTTAATTATATGTCTTCTATTTGCTGGAATATTCTGAGGTAGGTTAAATAATAACCAAAGCTTTTATAATGACACTAGAAGCCCGATGCATGAAATTCATGCAAGGGGCTTGGCCCTCGCAGCCATGGCTTCGTCCGGAAGGTCGTCAGACATCCAGAAGGTCGTCTGGCTATCTGGTCTAATTAGCATATTACACTTTTATTAATATAGATGGAGAAATCCTTGTTGTACAATGATAAGTGAAAATGTCAACTGTACAATCACGCCCATGCTATTGCTTTACCTACTATGGACAAATCATGGGAAAGCAGGTTAGAAGAGAGAATAAAAGGGGTCTGCTATAAGAAGTCTATCAGGAGCATGGCTCCACCCTCATCTCAGGTCCCTCAAGTGTGGTGTTTATCTGCTTGTTATTACCGAAGAAACATCTGCTGGTAAAGTCGATGCTGTTTGAAGGAGGAAAAGAAGAATTATGCACATGTGTTAGAGAAAAAAAGAAATTGCAGGGGGAGAACATTGTTCTTCATTCATTCTCAAAATTAGAACATAGGACATACTATGGGCTAAGCAGATACATAAATTGTTATGAGTTGAATTGTGTGTCTCCCCCCCTAAAAAAAGTTATGTTCAAGCCCTAATCCCTGGTACCTGCCAATGTGACTAATTTGAAATAGTCTTTGCAGACGCAATCAAGTTAAGATGAGATCATACTAGATTAGGGTGGGTCTTTATCCTTTCCCATATAAGGGGAGGAAATTGTGGACACACACACTTACCCCAAAGACCATGTGATGATGGAGACAGACATGGGAGCGATGCATCTACAAGCAATCAATACCCAGGGTGGCTGGCCATGGCCCGAAGCTAGAGGACAGGCAAGGGTGGAGGCTTCTCCGGAGCCTTCAGAGAGAGAGCATGGCTCTGCGGGCACCTTGACTTTGGTCTTCTAGCCTCAAGGACTGTGAAGGAATAAATTTCTGTTGTTTGCAGCCACCCAGTTTGTGGTACTTTATTATAGCAGCCCTAGGAAACTAATGCATACATAAGCAAGGTAATTAATATCCAGGCAGAATCCATTCTAAAATATTATTTCCTGATTATTAACACTTCTGGGACAAGAAATTCAAATGTTGTTCTTTACGAATAATAAGATCAGCCCTTGCAAACCTCTTTGGAAGGAAGGGCGACAGTTAGAATCATTGTGGAATTACAAGAGCAGCATGTCCTCAAGAGGGCTGATTGGGGAGCGGAAGGCGTGGGTCCAACCCTGACTCCATCGCCCACCTGCTGATGAGGCCTAGCATGGCCCACCCTCTCTGTGCTTATTGCTTGCTTTTTAAATGGTGATAATAATGGTCTCATTGGGCTATTGTGAGAACTACATCAGCTAATAAATGTAAAGCAATTAGAACAGTAGCTGGCCCATTATAAGCATTCAATAAATGTTAGCTATAATTATCATGTCTGACTAAACATTTTAGTTCCATTCCCATTTTATAATTACGGAAATTTCACAGGCACATTTTTAGAATGCATGTATCAATTTGTAAATTACTTATATATCACCATATCAACACTTCTCCCTTCCTAACTCCCAGTGATTCCTACAACTTGACATTCATAACCTCGGGAGCCCTGCTCCCAGGACCACCAACATGGGGAGTGAGTAGGAAGAGGGAAGAGAGGGAATAAAAAGCACAGACTGCTGGCCCAGCTTGTCTGGCTCAGTGGTTGAGCATTGACCTATGAACTAGGAGGTCACGGTTCGCTTCTCAGGAACATGCCCGGGTTGCTGACTTCATCCCCAGTGGGGGTCGTGCAAGAGGCAGCCAATCAATGATTCTCATCATTGATGTTTCTATCTCTCCCTCTCCCTTCCTCTTTGAAATCAATTATATATATACATATATTTTAAAGCAAAGACTGCCAGTTTGAACTTCTATGGATTGAAATTCTATGAAGCAGCATCAGAAGGCTCAAAGGTGATCAGAAGCTTGGCTGTGGTTGTTTGACAGGCCAGGCGCTTAGGCAAGTAGCTTCTTCCGCTGTCGGTGCAGGAAATGTGACGTTGGTCTCATCTCTCATGCTGATCCACAATCGAGTGAGAATCATGCAGAAATCTGTTGCTCTCAGTCCATACTGTTGTACTCACTGTGGAACTCTCCATGGGATGTGCATTCATTCAAGCATCATCCGAGCAGTTCTAGGCAGCATCATTCAAGTGTGGGGGGAAGCTATTTTCAGGGTAATTCCAAAACTGGATTGCAAATCTGTCCAGCCCAACCCTCTGTTTGCATGGTACTCAACTCACCAGCATCCTTAACACAGTGTCATTATCTGTTCTTAACAGCTTCCCGGATATCCTAAATATTTATTGTCACCAGAGCCACTTTGCCCATCTCTCGGGTAATTCCGCTCTGTTCCCGAGGCCGCCTCCTTCTGTCTCACCCAGTAGGACAACAGGAGACTGGCACTCCAGCTACGAAAAGGCCGCAGGTGAAGCGCTCTCACAGTGGGCCACGCAGCACGAGTCAGTGTCACCCATTTTGAAAGAGGAGTTGTCTTTCTGAAGGCCAAGTCCAAAATGTACTCCTGTTGAGAAACTAATTAGCTACAGTATTTAAATGTCCCTGACTAATCTTCTAGGCGTCCTATTGCAAATTAAGTATAAAATAAGATTGCCCTGATAACTTGTATACTGTGTGATTAAAAGAAAAAAAAAGACTGTGCATCTGGCAATAATAGCCAAAGGTACTCTCCAGGTGAGATTGAGTCCCGGGTACCCGTCAAGGCTCATCGTCCCCCCCCCACCCCCCCACAGGGAATAAGTGCAGGCGGGAAGCGAGCTTGACAGAGACCTGTGTTGTCAACAGAACCAAGAAAAGGGTCTTCGTAGAGCAAAAGGGGGAAACGGCAACTCGTACGATGAATGGTGGTGTGCTGACATGCCGCTGGCACCTGAAAGAAATAGTTTTTGTTGGATGTCAGCTGCAGAAGAAGAAAAGAAAGGAATCAGGGAAAGAAATTAGCTGAATGAGTACAAGGGAGAAGATCAATAACTCCCTCCGATGTTTTTTTGGCAAATTGGCCAAGAAAGGACTGAAGTCTTTACTGGCTGACAATTCTGGCAGCTTTCCTGAATAGAAATGTTGCAGCCAGAAAATGCACTTAGCGAATTTAGGAGACAATGAGTTTGGGGAGACGTGTTAAAAGGCAGAGCGCAGACTAACAAATTGAGTGCCATCAGAGAGCCCTATGTCCACCCGATATTGTGCATTGGTAGCTGGTGGGTGTCTCCTGGGCCAGGCCTCGGAGCTGGGGAGGGCACTGGGGCCTTAATGCCCAGGCTGTGTGCACAGCAGCCAGCATGGGAGCGGGACCGCACCATCTGTCACCCAAACGTAGACACCTTCGCTATGAATCATCCCTCTGAGCCACAGATACAAACCTGGGCTGTCCCAGGCAACGCAGGGTGCACTGTCCCTCAGAATCTGCTTGGAGTTGACGAACTAGGTAGAGCCTTGATCCGGGTTGCTGTTTTAATAACCTGTGCTTCACTCCCAAGAAGTCACATGCAAAGGGGGCGACAACTTGGTTTCAATTTGCCGCTCCTGCTGGGAAAATCACCTGGCATCACGTGCCCCTCGGGCATGGGGACAGCAGAGCTATCCTGTCATTTTCATACTTTTCCTTTCCGTTCAATCAAATGTGCAGGGTTTCCATTGCGGATCACGTAGAAACAGGTGGCATCATGGTTACTAACCGGAATGCAAACGTAATGGAACAATGTTCATTTCCATGAAGTGGGGGTATTCAACAGTTTGAAAAGGGAGAGGCCAAGTCCAGTCACCAAATCCTAGTTGGGTCCCAATGCAGGAATGGTCACACCATCTTCCTTAGGCCAGTGCTCGTCTTCAGTTTTGTAAAACTACTTTTGAATTACCATAGAAATTAAGTTCCCCTCTCCCTCACGTCTATCTCTTTTTCTCTCACCCCAAGCCACCCAGGTAGTTCAATTTTGAATTGTAATAGGTGCGCATTTGTTTTATGAAGTTTTTAATCAAGCCATGAAAATAACCTTAAACAGAGGAATGGAGACGCCTGGGGAGTTTCACTCACTGTCTACAATATGGAAAGTACTCATTCAGCCATGGCCCATCTGACCAAAACTTTTCATTTACCCCGAGTGCCGCCCTCAGTGGCTGACAGTTACAGCTTCTTGTGCTGTGGCTGCCACTGAAATGTAGCCTATTGTGTCAAGTACACACAGTGCAACATGCATCGGGTGTTGTACTTTCAAAGCACCATTCCATAGAGGGGCCCATTTGCCTTTACAAGAATTGTGTGAGGGGTCAAAGGGAAAGTGCACTTATACCCATTGAGCAGATTAGGAAACTGAGACAGAGGGAGAAAGATGGCTGATCAGCGTCACACAGTTGGTTATACTCAAGCCAAGCAGTAGACACTGAAGCATCTCAATGTTGTGCTGACCCACGTTTTATAGGAATGAACTCAATTCCACTGCCATCGTGGAATGTTGATTTGTCACCTTTTAATTGCCCACCCAAATTCTAAAGGTGTCTACTCCTGAGGTTTGGTCTCTGCAACACAGATTGTATAATTATCAAAATCAGTAACAAAATCATAAAATGGTGCTTTTACATACCCTCCACTGATCCTCAACCCAAAACTGTAACCCATATTTAGAACCCAAATATGAGCACACTTACAACAATTGCATGTACCTTACCGAATCCAAAATCTTTATATTCCCAAGAAGCAACATTTTCATAATCACATGACTTCAACCTCATTTAAAGAACAATGATGGGAACTCAAAGGTGTGTGTGATTATAAGATTCATATTATGAAAACTGTAAATCACTCCAAGTGTCTGGGTCTACATTTCCCACAACATCAGTAGAGTGGCAGCAGCAGAAACTTTGACAGAAGTTATTGGAATTAGGGTGAGTATGTTCAAAAGCACCTGCTAAAAAGATTGTGATCACGTAATGAACTGACCAAACCAGCACACAGAACACGAGGACAAGAGGGATAAGCCGGAGCCACAAGCAGACACAGGCATGTCCAGTTGCCACAGTGGGGTGTGTTAGTCTAGCCAAAGTCCAAAGGCACTTTGAGGAGAAACTTGTAAAGATGGCGTTGACGTGGTACAAATTTCAATAAGAATATTATGAATGTTCTTTTCTAACCGTGACTTACAAAATTTGAATATTGGTCTCATTTCATGATCAGCAGTCAGTCAGTTCATGGTAAAATAAGTTAAAAGAATGAAGATAATATTTTTCCATTTCTGGCAATCCTACCTAATAAAATAGTAATACGCAAATTGACCACACCTTTGCTACGCCCAAGCCACGCCCACCAGCCAAAGCCACACCCACCAGCCAATCAGGGTGAGTATGCAAATTACCCAACAAAGATGGCAGTTAATTTGCATATACTAAGGTAGGGAGGAGTGAAGACTGAAGACAACTTAGAAGGAAGAGGGAGGAAAAGCGGAAAGCAAGGTGGCTACCAGAGGGAAAGCCCAGGCGGGGCGGGGCAGGGCGGGGCGGGGCGGAGCGGGGCTGGGCGGAGCAGGGCAGGCAGCAGCGGCGCGTGGGTGCAGGCGTGGCGGCCGCAACGGTGGTGGTGGCAGCGCACGCAGCCGCAGTGGCCGCTTGCAGGATTCTTCCTGCAAATGGGCTACTAGTTAAGAAAATAAAACCAGAGTAGAGGGTTGGGAGAAGAATCCAAAAGATAAATATCATATGATCTCACTCATTTGTGGAATATAATGAACAACATAAACTGATGAACAAAAACAGATCCAGAGACAGGGAAGCATCGATCAGACTATCAAACTTCAGAGGGTAGGTAGGGGAGGGTGGGGGTAAGGGGGAAGAGATCAACCAAAGGACTTGCATGCATGCATATAAGCCTAACCAATGGCACAGACATCAGGGGGGTGAGGGCATGAGTGAGAGGGTGGGTGGGGGGGTAATAGGGGGATAAGAACACATATGTAATACCTTAATCAATAAAGAAATTTAAAAAGAAAAAGAAAATGTCTTGCCTTTGGGCTCCAGGCAAGAACAGCCTCAAAAGGGGGGTGGGGGGGGGGGAGAGGCATTCTTTGGAGATGAAAGCCCCTGGAGGACCCGCTCTAGGATGTGACTTGAAAGGACCATGTGACACGTGATCTAATGGTGGGAGGTTTCTAACACAGAGGCCCCCTGAAGATTTGGGGTGGTCTCTGAGGCGGGGCCCTTTGGTATGGCTCTTTTTTTTTTTTTTCTTCCATTTTTTTTGTGTGTGTGTGGGTGGGGAGGAGGACTCTGTACTTTGAAGTTCTAGCCAGCGGTAAAGAGGAAAACTTCCACTGGTATTGCTAGTTTGGCTAAGAGCTGAGATTGAGGGAATGCTTCCCCCATGTGTGGCCTGCAAGCTGATGCTCAGGTTGAGCCTATAATAACCATCTACATGCATCTCTGAAATGAACATGAGAGTTGGGATCTGATGAGGTAGCTCATGCAGCCATCATCCCTGCACAGCGACACAACTCACAAACAGCACTGGAAAGGAGAGCCGTGGCCACATAGCCCACGAGGCTGAAAACATCCAGGAAAGCAGCAACACAGAAAAGCAGCCCTCTCCCATTCCCACTCCGATTCCTGGCCCTGGCTTCCGATCTGCAGGAACATTCTCGCTAGGACTTGTTGCTTCCACACTCAGTGTGATTAGTGGCAAACCGTTAGGCCAGCAGCGAGGCCCTGTTCCTTTGTTCTGGAAGGAAACATCTGTGCTTCTGTCGGGGAGCACATGCCAAAAACTCTGCGATGATAAGCAGAGGGCTCTTCGGGGAGCAGTCAATGCATCACAGCCTGGAGCACCGACCTTGAAACTTCCCGCACTCCGGTCCCTGCAGGCCCCGATGCTGGGGAGATGTTAGCCGGTCACAATGAAATCCCTCCCCATCCATTGGGCCCCAAGCATCATTGCTGGAGGAGGGAAAAAGGCAAGTGGGAGGTGTGGGATGGAGCAGAGAGTGGGGGTTAATTATTGATAAGGCTGCATTAAAAACGAACACACAGACTCATTTGACAAGAGCGTCTGAGCCACCTGCATAGATCTGAATTCTCTAGGCGTGCGCTGTGGTATCCCAGCATGTAATGTCATGCATGCTGCTCACAGGTAAATGGAAAGTATGCAGAAAATGACGGAAGGCATACTTAGAAGGCCTTTGGATTGTCTCAAGGTACAATGCCTATATGTTGTCCTTGACTTTCAAGGGCCCAACAGCAGTCTTGAGAGTCTTGCTGCCTGGGCCTGATTCTGCTTTCCCTCATTCAAGCTCTCTAAGAAGAGTTACAAGCTCTGTGAGCCTCAGTTTCCTTATCTATAAAATGGGGCCAATAATGGTACCTGTAGCATAAACAAACTAGCATCTATAAAATATACAAATGACAAAATAACAAAGATGTAAAATCAGTAATCTAAGCCTCTATCTTAAGAAGCCATCAAAGAGTAAATTAAAGCCATAAGAAGCAGAAGCAAAGAAATAATAAAGATTAGACATAAATGAAGTAGAAAACAAAACCAATAAAAAACAACAGAGAAAAAGGTGGTTCTTTGAAAATACTAATAAAATTGAAAAACCTCAAGTTAGATTTAAGGAAGAAAACACAAATTACCAACATCAGGAATTAAAGAAGAAAAATTATTAAAATCTTTCACATATTAGAAGGTTAAAAAGTAAGTATCATGAACAACACTATGTGAATAAGTTTGATAACTTAAAATGAAATCAATGATTTCCTTAAAAATACAGTGTAAGAAAATTGTAGCAGATATATGTAATTTAAATAGTCCTATCTCTATGAAAGAAACTGAATTTACAATCAAAATGTTGTCACTAAGAAACCTTCAGGTTCAGCTGGCTTTAATGCTAAATTTTATGAAACTTCTAAGAAATGAAGAATACCAATCTTTAAACAAAAACACTTTTAGAAAATATGGAGGAACTCCCAACTCTTCTCACAATTCCAGCATTACTCTGATACCAAAAGTATTGCCTTCTTGCTCAAGAACTGTGGTCACACTTAGCATCTACTATCTGCTTTACAAAACTTCAATCTTGAAGCACTGGGCCTTTAACTTTTTTGTTGTTGTTGTTAATCCTCACCTGAGGCTATTTTTCCCACTGACTTCTTTAGAGAGAGAATGGAAGAGAGCGGGAGAGACATCTACCTAGCAAGAGAGACACATTGATTGGTTGCTTTCCACAGGCGCCCAACCAAGGCTGTGATCGAGCCTACACCCGAGGTATGTGCCCTTGACTGAGACCCTTCAGTCCGCAGGCCAACACTCTAACCACTGAGCCAAACCGGCTAGGGCAAGCCTTTAACTTTTGATTGGAAGCAAAAGCTTCTTTTTTTACAATTCTGCCGAAGCTCCCTGGTGAGACTATGCCCAGTGTGGCTCCACTGATGTTCTCTTTGGCAACCATATTCTTATTGGCTTATCAGATTTATTTTTTCCTTTTCTATTTCTTTCTTTTTTCCTTTTTTCTGGTGTGTGTGTGTGTGTGTGTGTGTGTGTGTGTGTGTGTGTGTGTGAAAAAGGGTTTCAAAGTGCCTCTGGCAGGAAAATACTCCATCAATTTGGAGGAACAATTGAACTGAAGTCCATCATTATATAGAAGCAAGAACACGGTGTTACTTTCCATGCAACCTCCTTAAATATCTTCCTGGTAAGAATGCCTCAAATTTCCAGACACTTGGGGCCATGAGAGCCCTTCAGGAGAGGGGAGCTCATGTGGACCAGAGTGCAAGAGTCAGACAGCGAAGGGGGCGCAGACAGCACAAACAATGAATGCACCATTTTGTTTTTAATAGTTAATATTTTGGTTCTCCCCTTCCGGGCAGCAAGTGGGCAATGAGCCATGCATTAGAACAGAAACAAGAGCTCTGCATCAATAAAACCGGAACCCACGTCACCACCCACCCACGCAGTCCTCGGAGTAGATCATGGCTGCAGGATTCAGAGGGAGCGCAAAAGAGAGGAGGGAGACTCCACACACCAGCCCAGGGGCTGCAGGGCCATTAGAAAGAGCCATTTTTTTCATTGAGAAGTGATAGCGTTGAGGAGAAAATAATCAAGTTGTGAAAGGAGTTAAGAGAGAGAAGGAGGGTCTGATGAATGCTGCTCTCAAGGAGCTGGGAGGGACGTCAAGCACAAGCTTCTGATCTCAGAGATCAGGTCCTTCTGGTTGGAACCAGACAACTGTCCAGCTAAGGCCAGATGCTCACTGCAGGGGTGGGGCTGGGGACGCAGACCTCGGTCTCTTGGCTCCCATTTGTTTTGAGTGGATCAAGTCCTGCTCTTTCTACACCCCAAAAGATTGAACTTCGGACAAGAGTGATATCACTAGGGGTTCTGAGGACCATTCAGTTAGAATCGTGATGATTCCGTTTCTATCTGAGACGACTACCAGAGCTGGTGTGAGGACCTGGGACCACCAGAGGCCCTGGGAACACCACATAGAGTGTTTCAGTCATTTTCAACTATTCACAGCCCAGGCAACCAAGGTCATCCGGGGTCTCTCCAAAGAGACCTGGGCTAAGTTTACACGGGGTGAGACATCTCTGGGGGTCACAATTCTACGTTATGATCAGCCTAACAGGAGGCCATCGTCACAAACAGAACTGCAGGGCTTCTCCCCACGAGCCACGCGGCCGGGAAGAGGGGCCTTCACAGTATCTACCAGAGAGTTTTTTAAAGAAGCGGGAAGAAAAGTGCCATTGTGATGCTCATGGAGTTGCTTCATATAGTTCTTTAAAAATGTATAAATAGTGTTTCTGCCCCTATTTGCATTCTGAAAAGATGGCCTTTTTTTTTTTTTTTTTTTTTTTTTGGTCAACATTATCTGACATTGCTCCCCCAGACTCAAAAAAAAAAAAAATTAAAAGAACAGTTAATGTTCAAAATGCTTAAAGGATGCACAAGTAGGGGAAATGAGAATAAAGAGCAAGCCCTCTTTGTTTCAGCCTGCCCTTAAATGTTCCTGTGGAAATCCATCTCATTATACTGCCCGGGCCTAATTGAAAGTGCAGCAGACGCTGCGGGAGTCCTGTGCTGCTACTGTTACCGTCAGGAATGGCGTGGGCCTTTTCCTCCCAGGCACCACGTTTGGAAACAAAGAACAGGAACAAGGTGGTTCTGCTATTATCCAAATGGGCCTCTGGCTTCCACTCTGGGAAGCGACTGGGCCAGCTGCTCTTTCTCAGCTCTCCGTGGGGAACACACATGTGCGATTAACCTAGCCAGCCACTGGGTGTGACCACGCTCCACTCTGAGGAAGTGAGGCGGGTCTCAGGGGCTTCTCCCAGGCAGAGTTCAGACAGGCATGTGCACGAGTGCATGCACACACACACACACACACACACACACACGTGTGTGCGCACACACCATGCATCCTCACTCTCAGAAGGGAAAGTTTAAAAAGTTAGCTCATGCTTATTCCTTAACTTCCAAATAGGTGCTTCAGGCCAAGTTTATGAATTTTTCTGTTACTCCATAACGAGTATAACTCATCTCTCTATTAGGCCTTGGTTAAAGAATGAGAAGCATGCCAGCAGTTCTGCATTCCCAGTAACACAACTCAAAAGCAATCACCCGCGGTGTGGCTAGTTAAAATGAAGGAATAGAACGGGGGTCCTCAGGAACCCACACTGGCTGGGTCTCCACAGCCCTGCAGCAAGTCTGCCCATGCGACACTCACAGCTCTGACCCCACAGCCCACGGTGTCTGCTGGGTGGGACCCACCTTGTTCCAGGCTCCTCTGCATGGCAGCGCCGCATACGGGTGCTGCCGTGGGTGAGACCCACATCCACTGCGATTTTAAAGACAACTGACTCCGCCGTGAGAAGGACTTGGGTCCAAGGACAGGTAAGAGAGCTCTACTCGATGTACCTCATGATACTGTTGGCCGGTTAGGTCTATTTGTTCCTTTTCACACATAGAACATTCTATAAGTGGTGGACCCAGAGAGGGAGGGCTAAAATCCAATAGTGCAAAGAAACAGTAAAAAGGTTAACCACACACACTGTTTTTAATTCAACTTTTTAACTACCTCCATTCCCGGCACCAAAAAGACACCCATATGCACACACATGTGCAAACACACACACACACGTACACAGGATGGAGACTATTTTCCTTACTTCAAATTGTCATTCTCTTTGAACCTACACAAAGGGGTATTCATGTGATTTATACTGTTTCCCCCCAAAAGGTGCACGCTGCTTTCACCACGCCATAGTTACGAGTGGAAACAGCACACTCCGTCTCCGGGAGGAAGCAGGGCCCCGTGTCGCCCTTAAGAGTTCATCTTACTTTTCTGGCGTCTTATTTCAAAGGGATCCTCAACGTGTGGCTGCGATGCTCAGGACATGTTTGTTGATTGCTACCACTGTGTCTGAACATCAGTTGGACGATGTTTTTCCAAGTCTGCCAATTTACAGAGATCAGCTAAGTCAGGGGTCCTCAAACTTTTTAAACAGGGGGCCAGTTCACTGTCCCTCAGACCGTTGGAGGGCCGGACTATAGTTAAAAAACAACAAACTATGAACAAATTCCTATGCACACTGCTAAGTCAGCTGCTAAGCAGGACAGGCAGCGGCGATAAAACACCTGGCGGGCCGGATAAATGTCCTCGGCAGGCCGCATGTGGCCCGCGGGCCGTAGTTTGAGGACCCCTGAGCTAAGGGCCTGGCGTCCCTCCATGTCCTTCGCTGGGGATATTTTTCTTTAAAGAAATGTTTTTGGTGGAGAGTCTAAACCCTGAACGAGAACCCACGGACCCATTCTGGAAATTCCCCGCTGGAACGCTTCCATGGGTCCTGGCAGCACTCTGCTTTTACAGCAAGTATAACAACTGGCTTTTTCTTTTTCATGAATAAAGCATTGCATCCTATATAACTTTCAGAGCGTAAGAAAAACTTGGGCATAACTGACAAAATAAAAATAAAGTCAATCTCATTGTCCTTAAGATTTTCACCTGTGTCATTCCTTACCTTAATTTTTTTTTTCAGAAAAATAAAATAAAATCAATAAAGTTGTGCTTTGGGCCAAGGTAGGCATTTAAACATCCCAGGATGGTAAAGGCAGCCATTGCTCTTTCTTAAGAAGAAAATTTGAAATGTATATCACCCTTGTTGGGATGAAGCTCAGAAACCAGACTCACTTTGTGCTATTTTCTGGTACAACGTTGGACTCGAATCAGTTCAAACAGTGATGAGCTAAGGAGTAACAGGGCAGTGGCTTCCGAGTGATTTTCCATGTCAAATTGCAACGGGGGCTTAAAAATGTCGAAGATAAAGATTGACTCAGAGACTACTGGTTGTTCATTTTTATCAATTAATAATCAGTGGGAACCGTTACAATTAGTATCCTGAAATTAGGAAGGCCTTTTATCAGTGGGTTCAAGTGTAAGAGAGAGGAAGACGTGAAGACAGACCCTTCCTTGTCTGACCCCTGCTTGCTTTTCTAGCCTCACCTTCCAACAACCCTGCTGGGAACCCTACCCCACATTTTCTGCCCTGACCCACTTTCAAACCTCCATATCTTTGCACAGGCTGGAGCTTCGCCCCAGGCCTCCCCCTGCCTGACCAACTTAAACTCGCCCTCATCTCTTAGCCAAAGTGAAGATGTTACCTCTTCTCTGAAATATTCTCCAATGCTCGCCCCTGAGTGGGCCCAGGGATTGGATACGTATTCTTCCTCTATAGCACCTAACCCATGGTTTATACAGAGATCTTGTGTATTCACACCCATCTTCCACAACTCCTGGAAATAAGGCATATACTTTTACATTTGTTCCCCCATGGGGCCTTGAATGATATACAGAATTTTATTTTTTTAGAGCTTTATTGCATTTTTTGCATGACTACAATAAAGTACATATACCAGTAAATTCTATTTTGTTTTTGACACCTGTAGGAAATATGCCATTCATTAATTCATTTATTTTTAGTAAACAATTACTGCACACTAGCTAGGAGTTGAAGCACTACACTAGGTAATTCATGAAAAAATTAAGTATATTCTACCCTCAGAGACTTTACAGTCTCATAAAGGAAGCAGACACCTGCATAGGTAATTATAACACAGTGGGTTAAGTATAATGATAGAGGCCAAAAAAATGGTCTGCAACAGTAGCACATAGATATAATACCTAGTCAACAGTTAAAGAGAGAAGAAAACGGATTTCTCTAGGAAGAGGAATCTTAGCTCAATCTTGAAATTCAAATAAAACTAACTGAGGGAAGAAGTTAGCAAAGAGATCATTCATGTAGAGAAATGGTAAGTGGAAAAGCCTGGAGACAAACACTTATGTCCCCTTCAGGAAACTAAAGGAAATTCTGAACTGCTGAGCAGTAGAGTATTGCGTGGAACGATACATATGCCTTGGCAATGCCTTGACTATGTACACTGTTGACCTTTAACCAATAACTGTACATATATTTCTCCAGCAAAAATGGGTTTATTCAGAAACAACAAAGAATAGCAATTCGGGACATTTGGTCTAGGCGGGAACCACATGCAAGTCCACAGTAATAAAGGAGAGGCAGCTCTTTTATGGACTTGGGAGGCTGTTGTACGCGAAGATTCCATTGGAGGAAATAGGAAGTCCCAAGTGCAGTGACTGCTCATTGGCTGAGCTATGGCAGCCTCCCATTGGCTGAGCTATGGCAGCCTCCCATTGGCTGAGCTATACCTGGACAAGGAGGAACCTTTCCATCCTCCTGCTGAGATCATCAGGTAGCATCACTTTCTGTCTGGGATGCCGGCACCTCTCTTCCTGTGGGGTCTGTCCTGGGCTTGAGTGACACACGCATGAAAGTTCTGTCTTCCAGCCTCCCGGCTCCTTGTTTTTTCTCTTCTCTTCTCTTCTCTTCTCTTCTCTTCTCTTCTCTTCTCTTCTCTTCTCTTCTCTTCTCTTCTCTTCTCTTCTCTTCTCTTCTCTTCTCTTCTCCTCTTCCCTTCCCTTCTCTTCTTTTCTTTCCTTTTTTATCTTTATTGTTGAAAGTATTGCATAGGTCCTCCTTCCCCCATTTAACCTCTTCCAGCCTCCCGGCTCCATGTTAAATGAGGTTGCTGTTTATTACTTTTCACAGCACAAGCTGGACAGAGACGCTACCACCACTTCTTCCCAGGCCCAGGGCAGGCATGGCTATTGTCCCCCTTCCCACAGGACCCCAACCTGTCCAAAAGCAAGATGAAGCCCACCTCCATGTTTGCTGTGGGCCCTGGGAAGCCGGGAAGGTTATACAGGGAAGACAGCAGCCAGCTTTCTGATTTAAAAGCTCTCCGAGGTAAACATAGATGGTGCATGTGGGAGGCGGTTAAAGCAAAAGTGAGAGGAGAGTTACATCTTCTACAATGAATCGCTATGGATATAAAATTCTCCTCACAGCCTGTGTCCCAACGGGAATTAACAAGCGAGCGTACAGAGCCCGTGGAAAGGTGCTGAGCTGGCACCGTGGCCCTGGGATTAGCATAAGTTCCAAAGAGAACACACTTCAGACTTTTCCCTCAGAAGTTCCCGCACCTCGGCTCTGCTAACATTTGCTCCCGGAGGATGAAGGTGTTAAAGTTTATTTAGGAGCAAAGCAATCGTGCCGTGCGGAACGCTGCCACCTCACTCAGGAGGAGAGGATGTTATTCGTCGGGGCTGCTTCGGCACCAGCGAGGCGAGGTCTAGAAACTTCAGTGAGAAAACCTCGACAAGAAAGGAATAATAATGTAGTCTGGTCTACACCGCTGTTTCAGCCAGAGCAGCCAGTGAGTTTAAAAATAACCCCAACTGGGCTTGTTGAATTAAGAGACTGAACCTTTTCTTTCCCACTTTTTTTTTTAATATCCCAGCAGAACTGCCACTTGTCAGTCGATTTGTTTTTAATCCCCAGGTCTCCCTGGTTTGTTTGTAGCGACTATGTTTTTCTCGCTTTAAGTGCAGGAGGAAGGTTAGAGTTTTGATAATCCATGTCCCCCCAAAGGCTCCAGGGATGCAGGAAAGCAAACAGGGCTCGGCTGAGAGGGAATCTATCACAGGAAAAAAAAACACAGGTAGGAAGACTCTCATTCCACGGGGGAGCTTTTCCCAGGATTGCTGGGGAAGCGCCCAATCCCACTGAGGAAGAGGGCATGTCTGGCTCAGGTTTACATGGGGCAGTGCTCTGGGGGCAGAGGCTCCTGGGCCTGCAGCCAGGCCCTTTGTGCCACCTGCCACTGATGAGTCTAGACTTGAGGACGAAGCCACAGGCCTGTAGAGGGCAGGGGTGCAGCGCAGGGGAGGCCGGGGCCGAGCTTGGGGAATGAGGAGGGGAAACGCCTGTCTCAGAAGACTCCATTACCAAAAAACGAAAACCCGGAAAACAGAGCAGTGCTGTTTGGGTTGAGAGGGGCTGAGAGAGAGAGAGATTTAATAAAAGTGCCAGAGGAGGAGATGGGGAGTCACGCTGGGAACTCTGTAGCCACCTTCCACCTGTCTACCACCTGCAACTAAAATACACTTCTATCACCTGCTCGTTTCCTATTGGTTTGTTTAGGGGAGGTGCTTCAAGGCACACCGGGAGACACTATTAAGTCGTTTATCAATATATGCTTCATTCTAGAAAGACCTAAGAGGAATTTTAATGGCAAGATGTGCCCCGCCCCCCAATTTATCAAACTTTGTGGAATCGTTTTACTTTCCTTTCAACCCCTAAAGACACAAATGCTTTGACCTACAATTATGTTCTTCCTCTCCCAAGGGACAGCTGTCATAGTCCAGGGACTTGCAGAGTTGACAGTGAAGGAACGCGGGCCAGGTTAGCTCTGCCTTTGGTGGGCCAGGTCCATTTCCACAGCAAGTGCCTGTGAGCATCACCCAGCAGGCAGGTCTAGAGGGAAGCACAAGCAGTCCTTTACTCTTCCATCAGATGCGAGTGCCCTACGTTGGGCGGCCAGTTGCGAGTGTCCCCCCCTCCACGTCCCACGTGGGGTTCGGGTTCAGGTTCAGGGTTCGGACTCTGGAGGAGGCCTCACGCAAATGAAAGAGACTGGAAATATTAATTTGGAAATATTGGGGGCCAGGCAGGAGCCCAACTCAAGGGGAAGGACTCCTCCCCGCTCTGGCCTTGCAGTCCCTTTTATTAAGACTATGGGATACACCCATAGCCTTTAGGCAGGCAATTCCAATAATAGCCAATCAGCAAGGATTTACATAAAACTAAAAGGTGGAAGTTGCTTTAGCTACCATTGTCTCAGCTGGACAGTGGGTGGTTGGCTCTGACCTTTCAGAGCTTCAAGGTTGACCAGCCTTCCGGGTTCCTTGTCCACACCTCTCTGCTAGTGAGGACAATGGGCGGCTTCCAACAATCAGAGGCCAGTCTGCCTGAGGCAGGCATCCTGAGTTCCCTTCCCCGTAATCTCTCTTCAACATTAGCCCCCCAACCCCCAAATCCTCTGCGATTCTCCTCCTCCACCTCCACAGGAGGATACGTCCTAGTGCAAGATGAAGCTGGTCCAGAGCAGAGAATAAAGGGGCTTTTGTACTAATGTGAGTCACCTCCCACAAGAGAACCCGGAGCAACAGAACCCGGATACAGTATTTTATGTTCACTGTAGTCGTCATGCTGAAGAGCAGGGAGGAAAGGAGGAAGAGACAGTCTTGCCACAGAAGCTCTGTTTTCCAATTGGGCAATGCTGCTATTTCTCTTCATTTCTGACTCAAGGGTTTTGCAGTGAGGCAAGTAAGATTTTTATGTTTTTATTTTTCTTGGTTCCTGATGGTTTCTGTTTTGACAAGACCTCTTTAAAGACCTGCCAGCTCAGCTATAAAAAATCTTCCTCTGGATTGAAACTTGGCATCAGTTGTAGTCCCAGAGCTGCCTTTTATTATTATTATTACTAGAGGCCCGGTGCACAAAATTCATGCAAGGGGGGAAGGGAGGGTGTCCCTCAGCCCGACCTGCACCGTCTCCAATCCAGGAGCCCTCGGGGATGTCCAACTGTGGGATTGGGCCTAAACTGGCAATTGGACATCCCTCTCGCAATCCAGGACCTCTGGCTCCTAACCACTCACCTGCCTGCCTGCCCTAACCACTCTGCCTGCCTGCCTGATCCCCCTAACTGCCCTCCCCTGCCAGCCTGGTCACCCCTAACTGCCCTCCCCTGCAGGCCTGGTTGCCCCTATTAACTTTTTAAAAAAAATATTATCCCCTTCATACACAATTGTATTTGACTTCCTTATTGGCTTCTCCCTCTCACACAATTTTTCTCTCTCCTTTCTGTAACACTTTTTCCTACTGATTCATCATTTATAAACTTTTCTTTCCTCCTTATTTCCTACTTCTGTCCCATCATCCTTCTTCCCATCTTTCTCCTACCCTCCCTCCCCACATTCCTTCTTTCCTTTATCTTTATCCCTCCCCTCCCTCCCCTTTTCCTTCCCACCTTAATTTCTTTCTTCACTTCCTCCCTCGGACCTGCTTTGCTCCCTCCCCCATTTCTTCCTTCTTCCCATTCTCCTTTTAAGCTCTACTGGCTCCCCTTTAAAACTTTTCTTCCCTCCTTCTGTCTCTCTCATCCTACCTTTCCCATACATTCTTCTCTACTTACTTCCACTGTTTTAATATCTATCTATCTACCTGCCTAATTATTCACTATCATTTATCTTTTTTCTTTTCTGACTCCTACTTGTAAAATCTGTCCCCAGTACACGACTATACTTGATTTTCATTATAGCTCCTACAGTTCACTCACACATCCTCTTTCCTTCTTTAACTCTGCTCTCTACTGACTCCTTTATAAAGTTCTTCCCTCCCTTCTTAAAGCTTCCATTCCGGGGGGGGGGGGGGGGGGGGGCGTTAACCACCAGCCCAGGGCTCAGCCCCAGCCAGATGTTTGCTGCCCCCCTTCCCCAGCCTCCCTGACACCATCCTGCTCCCATTCCCTGCCTGGGATGCCCAGCCCAGTGAGGGTGGCCCAGGCGCTGCTGCTGCCGCGAAGCAGGAGTGCCTCCACTCAGAAGGCCTCCTTATTATTATTATTACTAGAGGCCCGGTGCACAAAATTCATGCAAGGGGGGGAGGGAGGGTGTCCCTCAGCCCGACCTGCACCGTCTCCAATCCAGGAGCCCTCGGGGACCGTCCACCACTCTGTCCCGGACCCGTGGGCGCCTCCCCGCCAACGGCCCGCACCGGGGAACACCGCCCTCCTCCTGCCCCTCGCTGGACGCACCTGCTCCCCCCCTCATGGTCGCCACCCCCTCCCACATGTAGCCCCGTGTTTCCTTCCCTTTTCCATTCCTGCATCTTTTTCTTGTTCTCTTTCTCTATTTCTGTTTCTCCTCTTGGCCTGTCTGCAGGCAGGCCTGCCTTCCTCTCCCTCTCCTTTCTTATCCCCTCCTATCGTATCCTATCCTACCCAGGCCTTGCAGCTGCCTGAGCGGAGGGCAGGGACACAGCCTGCTCATCTGGTCGTGATGTGACGCTGTAATGGATAATTTGCATATTTCTCTATTATTAGTATAGATGATGATGATGATGATGATGATGATGATTATTATTATTATATCTAAGACCTTTCCTTGTCAAGATTGTGAGTGTAAAAATAAAATTCAGGAGCTTCATGAGTTCCTTGATATTTTGTGTTCCTACTATGTGAGGAAAACAGATTCTAATGTATAATAATAAAAGCGTAATATGCAAATCAACTGAATGATTGAACAGCAGAACAACCGTCCAGACGACCTTCCAGATGACCACACTATGACACCCACTGGCTCCAGGCCAGCCAAGGCGGGTGCGATGCGATTGGTCAGGGGCCTGGCCATCACCCCATGATCGCCCTGCAGAGGAAGGCCCAGGCCACCAGCCAGCAGGGCAATAGATCAATTGGGGGACTTCATGATCGCCCCAAAGAGGGAGGCCCAGGCTACCTGGTGGCGGTGCTGGGGGGCGGGGGGGGGGGGCAGGGCCTCCCTCTGCAGGGGAGATCCATCTCAGAGCCCCGGCTGGGTGGGCAGGGCCTACCTCTTTGGGGAGATTGATCATGGGGCTCCCAGACTGTGAGAGGACACACGTCGGGCTGAGGGACTACCCCCCCCCTCAGTGCACGATTTACATGCACCGGGCCTCTAGTTTCTAAATAAAAGACAAACTGCCAATCCGTGGTTCAGATTTCTTCCTGAGGCCTGTGCCAGTGTCTGTGGGTGAACTTCTCTAAATACATCCGTTCCTAACTGCACGTGCACGTTCTCTAAGCTGGTTCAAATAAGAAAACGTTCAGCAAACACCAGGCACATCTCTCAAAACCCACCGGGGACCTAGTGGGCTACCGGGCCCAGACGGAAGAAGCAAAAGCAGTAAACAGCCAGAGCCCACCTGGCCCCTCTCTCTGACCCGAGAAAGACCGGCAGGTGAGGGGCTCGGAAGCCTGTTGTCCCCACCGGGAGCACGTGTCCCTCTCGGCAGCAGGCCCGGCAAGGAGCGGCACCTGTTGGCAGCTGCTGCCCAGCTTGGCAGCAGAGCATCCATGCTTCCTTCCTCACACTTATGTCTCCCCTGGCTGGGGCCAGCCGCCGAAGGGTTAATGCCACTGTGCGATCACTCAGCCAGGCTGCAGACTCAGCAAACCATCTCCCCTCGCCGCCTAGGTGCCGTTCCCATGTTCATTGTTTACTGTATGAAAACGGTCCCCACATTAAAATGTTTAAAACTGTACTGAGAAGTCTCACGTCCACCCTTGTTCCTCATTCCCCCTGGACCGTCACGGTCACCCCGACCAGAAATCATTTGTATTGGCTTCTCGCTGGTCCCGCCAAGGTTTCCTCACACAATAAGTAGCGGAGGAAAACGCTTTTACATTCTTCTCTGTCCTATGACACCCTTCTGCACGTTTCCTTGTTCAGGAAACAGAACTGTTTCATGTTAATGCACAGTGATTGTCCTCATTGACTTCCTATGCTCCCCAAGGTCACATTGTGTGGAAGGAGCCAACCACAACCTTAGTTTTCTGCACCTGGGCTGGTTCCTGTCTTTCCTTCTCAAATATCGAAGCAATAAAGAACATGTAGTCTAACAAATTTAAGCTTGTAAACTTACTGAGGACCTCCTTTTTCTTCTTTTCTCCAACTTTTGAGCTGCATATTTAGTTCCTTTTCATTCATTCATTTTTGTGTTTGTTTGTTGTTGTTTTCTGTATTGAATCATAGACGCATTGCATTGTTGCCAGGTCATTTTGCTGTGCTATTTCTACTTAATTAAAATTTATTGAGATTTTCTTTTTGGTATAATTAGCATGTGATCAATTTTTGTGAAGGACCTATGAGCACCTATGAGCACTTAAAGACTTGGGGTTAGGTTTGTGCATTTGAAATATGCAGAACTGACTTATGGTGTTGTTTAGGTCTTCCATATCATTGCTTTGTTTCTTTTTCCTTTTTCTTTTTTGAATAGTTGATATATTTTATACTGAGAGAGGTGAGTCACCGCCTCCAGCTATTGCTGAACTTCTTCTGTCTGCTGTGGTTTCTGTTTCGTGGAAGTTCCCACTGTCATTTGCTGCATAAATATTCTTAATTATACCATCTCGTGTGAATTTATAGCCTTGAGCATTATAAAGTTTCATTTCTTCATTATTAATGTCCTTTGGCCTGAATTCTATTTATTAAATATTAAGACTGTGACCTTTATTTTTATTTCTGTTTACATTTTTCTGGCATAACTTTACCCAGCCTTTAACTTTTCTTACTAACTTCTAATTGTCTCTCTTGTATACAGTGTAGAGTTGTGTGTGCTTTGTAATCCAGTCTGAAATTTTAATAGGTGAGTTAAGTAACAGATATGTAATTTCAATTCTTATTATGTATAACATATGTATAGTATATACACATGAATATGCACGTATAATTTTCACAATGTACTCTGTTTCCTTTGCTTTTTTTTTTGTTTGTTATTGTCAACTATTGTTCTAATATTTAGAAAGTTACTTGTTTTGTCCTTGGAGTAACTTTTATATTAAACTTTTATATAATGTCTTTAATTTCCTCTTTACTTTAGAAATAATATATTAGTTTCCTACTACAAGCAACCATTAGTTTATAAGCTTTTCCTCATTTTTCACCGCCTAATTTTCAGCAATACAATTAATTCACTTAATATTTGCCTTGTACTGTTAACAAGCTAAAACCTTCACCACCTGATTTGCCAGCTTTCAAGGGTCATGTTTGACTCCCAGCTGTTACCTCAGGGGCAGGCTGTGATCTTACGTGGCTTTCCACCTTCGCTTCCCATCCTCCCATTTTTGTTCTGCTCTATTGACATATTTAGAGCATATAAGATGTATATGTTCTTTTGTTCTGTGTATAATTTTTGTTTAGTCATAGTTTAAAATTTAAATATGTCTAGCATTTACCACTAGTCCTTCCCCTAAAATCTTCCTAATCCCCGGTTGGTTGGTCAAGGCTCATTCTCTAGGAGACTCCTGAGCAAGATTTGTTTAACCCTGTTTGTGGGTGGCCTTTCTGATGCAGAGCCACTCGCATGAATATGAGATGTTTGGCTCCCACTCTTCCCCTTGGGTTTCTTGCAGTTTGCTCAATGGCTTCTCTGAAGGAGGTTGCTAAAACCCGAGGCCAACCTGATTATCTTTTCCTCCAAGAGACTTTTCTTTGCCTGGATGTCATAAAATACCTCCTTTATCGTCAACATCAACATTTTAATGGGTTATGAGTCAGTGTGAACAGTTTGGGGTCAATTTTCATTTTCAGCATACACATTTAAATCTTTTTTATTTCAAGAAAAATGTCATGAATTATAGATTTAATATTTGTTCTGTTCTAGTCTGTTCTAGTGTGTTTATTTTCTTCTTTGGGAATTCCAATTATAGAAATGTTAGATTTCCTTTGCCTCTCCTCTATATCATTTTATCCACATCCATTTTTAATTTTTTTGCTGCCGTCTCAGTTTTAATCTTTATGATACTAATCACTCTTTAAACTGTGACTATTTTATTTTGTTCTGCATAATTTAGTCTTTATTTCTGAAATGACATCACCTATTTTTTTGGTGTGTGTGAGCATATGTTAATGTGGCTTTTTCTGATTTTGAAATCTAGCTGCTACAGGTACAGCAAGGCCTACCATATATATTAGTGGGAATAAAATTTGAGGGCCCATTTCCCTTCCTGCACTGGATATGCATTTAGCCTTAGGACTGGACATAGTGTTGTGAGGATGGCTCTGAAAATCCTATTTCAAAGGTGGCCCACACAGGAAACGTATGAAATGATAGAATACCGTCATCATTTAACCAAAACAGTCCATTATGGTAGAGAATCAGTCTTTAAGTTATATGTGAAAATATGTGTAAGATATATATATATATATATATATATATATATATATATATATATATATCTTTAATGTCCTTTATTTCTGTTTACATTTTTCTGGCATAACTTTACCCAGCCTTTAACTATGTATATTTGTTTCATGTACATATTTCACACTATATATATATATATATATATATATATATATATATATATATTGTGTGAAATATGTACATGAAACAAATATACATATGTACTTTAAATATTCTAGTTTAACTGAAAAACATTTACTCACCAATCTTTTGATTGGTCAACAGCCAACCCTGGCTTTTGGAAGGGGTGACCAGTGATCAGAGCTTCACACCATTTTGTTCGTTTTTGCACAATTCACACTCATAATGCAACGTGTATGACTTCTAGCTTCAGTTTGGCAAAGGATGTAAAGATACTTGGGGAGTGACATGGGAGGGTTATTTCTTATAATTTTCCTGATATCATACAGTCATCTCATTCGTGCCTAAAACAATAGCAAAGTTTTAAAAACTTTATCAAATCCTTACTGAATATTTAACTTTACTTTCATAAGTGTTGCAACTCTTTTCACAGTTATATTTCATTACATCGCATAATGAAATATGTTATCACAATAACAAATCCATCTAGCATAAACCCAACAGACTCTTAGATCTGGCGGGAGCAGATGTGGGTGGGTTTTCCTGGGAGCAGCCTACTGTGAGTGGGGGACATCGGTCAGTATGTTTTACAGAAAAGTTAAGAGCATTTGGTTGATTTGATGAGTCAGCTTTATCATCTTTTTAAGAGTCTGACGTGTTCAGGACCCTATAAGATATGCTATGGCAATTTTATCCCTTTGCTTTATTTCTCAGCATCAAGACCACATGCAAAATGCTTTCATTGCTAATTTTCCATTTTGATTCTAATGAGGTGGCCAAACTGCATCATTGAGTCCCCTTCACAAAGACATTGGTTCGGTTAAAATTCATAGGTTTCAAGAAGGTCTGGACTTTAAAGGGTTACGGATATTATAGGGACTGAATGTTTGTGTCCCTCAAGTTAATTGTTGAAGCTGTAACCCCAGTGTGATGGTATCTGGAGGCAGGGCCTATGGGAGGTAGTGAGGTTTAGTTGAGGTCATGAGGGTGGCGCCCCAGGATGAGATTAGTGTCCTTTAGAAGAGGAAGGGCCCAAATCTGCCTGTCTTTCCCCCAGGTGGGGACACAGCAAGGAGGCAGCCCCCTGCTAACTAGGAAGAGAAACCCCACCAGAAGTGAGCATGATGGCACCTCAAACTTCCCAGCCTCCAGACCATGAGAAAGAACATTTCTGTTGTTGAAGCCATCTAATCCATGGTATATCACTTGCATCCCTTCCAAAGCAGCCCGGGCCAACTAAGACAGAAATTAGAACAATTTGAGAGTCAGTGCAAATTCACATTGAAATAGTGTCCCTTAGCAGTCATGGGAAGAAGGAAGAAGGCAGCACAGCCAGAAGGGGCTGGCTAAGCCATTACATATGTGGGCCGGGGTGGCAGCTCCAGCATGGGTGGAATTTCTGTAAGGAGATCGCATCACTGCACGGTGAGGTGACATCAATAGAGTTAAATTGGCTAATTGTTCTTGAGAACCAAAGGAATTGAGATTCCCACTTCCCATGCCACATACATTCTCTTCTGCCTGTCTTGATTTTTATACTCTTGCTTTTTTACTTGTTTTTACACTGAGTGGCCAGATTATTATGATCTCTGATCATAATCTGGCCACTCAGTGTGAATATAGATATAGATATAGATATAGATATAGATATAGATATAGATATAGATATAGATATAGATATAGATATAGATATAGATATAGATATTAGAGGCCCGGTGCATGAATTCGTGCATGGGTGGGGTCTGGCCAGCCTGGCCGGGGGGGGGGGGGGGGGGACATGGGCAGTTGGCCAGCCTGCTTACTGGTCGAACTTCTGGTCAAGGGGACAATTTGCATATTAGCCTTTTATTATATAGGATATACACTGAGTGGCCAGATTATTATGCATTTGGAGATCATAATAATCTGGACACTCAGTGTATATGTTCAATATACCTTTCAGAGGTATTCAATTAAAGGTTTACACACTACACCTTGCATCCCCTTAGTAAAAGGTGGAAGAAAACAGTATAGAATAAGTACAGAAAGGCCATACAAAGAAACATGTTTTTTATATTAGAGTCAAATGGTATAACAATCCTATATAATAAAAGGGTAATATGCAAATTGACCCTAACAAGGGAACGACTGGTGTTATGACACGCACTGACCACCAGGGAGCAGATGCTCAACACAGGAGCTGCCGCCTGGTGGTCAGTGCACTCCACCACAGGGGGAGCTCCGCTCAGCCACAAGCTGGGCTGATGGCTGTGAGCACAGTGGCGGTGGTGGGAGCCTCTCCTGCCTCCACAGCAGTGCTAAGGATGTCCGACTGAGGCTTAGGCCCACTCTCTGCAGGGAGCAAGCCTAAGCCATCAGTTGGACATCCCCCGAGGGCTCCCTGGCTGCCAGAGGGATGTCTGACTGTCAGCTTAGGCCAAATTCCCTGGGTCCAGCCATGAAGTCAGAAGAGAAACAGTCCAGAGACGGAAGACACTGACGATGCCTTGCCATACTAGCAGTCAGCAGATATGCGTCACTGCAGATTGCCCAGGACCAAACCAGAGAGGGTCGGACCTGCAATACCACCATTTGTCCACCATCCAGAACTGAAATATCATTGCTGTTATGAACACATTAACAACTGTTGGACATAGAAACCGGGACTCAAAAGAACTGTTGGCCCAGAAAGAAACTCACTATAGACTGATTCATTTGCCTCTCAGCATAACTATTATTGCTTGTCTCATTTTCGGTTCCTATAAGTGTATTCCTAGTATCACATGAGCTCACTCATCTAGGGGAAAAGATGAACAACATAGACTGAAGAACAAGAAGAGCATTGATCAGACTGTCAGACCTCAGAGGGAAAGTAGGGGAGGGTGGGGACAAGGGAGATAGATCAACCAAAGGACTTGTGTGCTTGCATATGAGCCTAACCAGTGATCACGGACAACAGGGGGAGGGGGGCTTGCGTGTGGGGGGTTTGGGAAGGGAACGGGGGGAGGGGGTTGATGACAAATATGTGATACCTTAATCAATAAAGTAATTTTAAAAAAATCCCCTGGGGAGTTGGCCTAAGCCAGCAGGTGGACATCCCCCAAGGGATCCCAGCCTGCAAGAGAGTGCAGGCTGGGCTGAAAGACGCCGCCCCCCCCCCCCCCCCCCGCCCCAAGTGCATGAATTTTCGTGCACCTAGTTGCTTATAAAGAGGCATTGATTCAGATTCAGATTAAAGATCTCAGTGGGAAAAGCAGGTTAAAATCTATGCATATTATGATCACATTTTTTGTAATGTAAAATGTCTAAAAATAAATATATATATATCCACATATTTTGTTTGAGTGAATGAATGCTAAGAGAAAAAAAAATCTGGAAGAAATGTCAATGTTAATTTCCAAGTGTTGCAATTAAAAAGGCCTTCATCTTTTTCTCCTGTACATTTTCTGTACTTCCTGAATTTCTAAAATAAGAATGAAGTATTTTTTAATTGGAAAACAAAACTGTTTACATCTGTTAAAGAAAACAGAACTCAGATGGAAATATATAAGTATATCAAAACACATTTCTAACCAACTGCAGAGTTTAATGTCAGTCAGCCTGGCCTCACTTGCATCCCTTCCAAAGAATTCTACTCACATACCAAAACACCATTAATCTCCTGGACATGGTTTTGAGGGCATTAGAGTTAATCTTCAGTATGTATATGTCTATAGATATGTACTAGTATAATGGGGAGATATAATGATATTAGGGAAAATCATTAGAATGAAAGTTCACAAAGTGTGAAAAGAGCACATATCTGAAAGTCAGAATACATGTATATATACATATAGATAGATAGATAGATAGATAGATAGATAGATAGATAGATAGATATAGATATATATACCCATATATATGTCTACATTCATCAAGTACAAGGACCAATGAGACAAAGCACATTTCTTCATCCTACCCATGTGTCAATCAACTCGAGTTAACAGAGAGCATATGCACAAAGTACCAATCTGCCTCCAGCAAATGCTACTAAAACACAAATATCTTCTTTGTCAGCACACTGCCACATTCAGAGTTAGGAATTATTAATACAGAGAAAATTCTGGGGTTTTATATTGATTCATAAAAGAAATTCTGCAGAAGTGGGCCTAAGGCAATGCTTGGAAAATAAGAAGTTCAAGGGCCTATGAAAGTATAAATTGAAGTTAAACTGGCAATACCAAAAACATCCAGATTGGCTATATGACCTACCTTGCTGAGTTGCTGGGGCAAAGTCCCAAGAGATTCAGTGTTGTAGGAGATTTGAGGGAAAAGAAAGGAACATTTTTTTCATATGTCTATTGGCGATCTGTATGTCGTCTTTAGAGAAGTACCTATTCAGGTCATCTGCCCATTTTTTAATTGGATTGCTTCTCTTCCTGGTGTTGAGTTGTATGAGTTCTTTATATATTTTGGAAATTAACCCCTTATCAGATATATCATTGGCAAATATGTTCTCCTAAACAGTGGGTTCCCTTTTCATTTTGTTGATGGTTTCTTTGCTGTGCAGAAGCTGTTTAGTCTGATGTAGTCCCTCTTCTTTATTTTTTCCTTTGTTTCTCTTGCCCTAGGAGATGTATCCACAAACATATTGCTCTGAGTGGTGTCTGAGATTTTTCTGCCTATGGTTTCTCCTAGGATTTTTATGGTTTTGTGACTTACATTTAAGTATTTTATCCATTTTGAGTTTATTCTTGTGTATGGTGTAAGTTGGTAGTCTTGTGTTTTTGTTTGCTTGTTTGTTTGTTTGTTTTTGTTTTGTTTTTTGCATCCACCTGTCCAATTTTTCCAACACCATTTACTGAGCAGACTATCCATGCTCTTGCCTCCTTTGTCAAATATTAATTGACCATAATAGTGTGAGTCAATTTCTGGGTCTCTGTTCTGTTCCATTGGACTATATGCCTGTTCTTGTGCCACTACCGAGCTGTTTTGATTACAGTGGCTTTGTAATATAGTTTGATATCCAGTATTATGACTCCTCCAACTTTGTTCTTCTTTCTCAAGATTTTTGAGGCTATTCACAGTCTTTTTTGGGGCCATATAAATTTTTGGAATATTTGTCCTATATCTTTGAAATATGCTGCTGATATTAAAATCAATAATAGACAACTCTAAACCCCCAAATATTTGGAAGTTAAATGTCACATTTCTAAATAATTCATGGGTCAAAGTAGAAGTTACAAGAGAAATTAGAAAATATTTTGAGTTGAATGAAAATATCAATGAAAAATATCAGAACATGTGGGATACAGATAAAGCAAGATTTAAATAGATATTTGTTAACATTTGGATACATATATTAGAAAAAAGAAATGTCTGAAATCAACTATTAGACTTCTGTGTTAAGCAACTTAAAAAAGAAGAGAAAATTAAACCAAATCAAGCATAATAAAGGGAATAATGAAGATCAGAGTGGAAATCAATGAACAAAAATAAACAAAAACAGCAATAGAGAATATCAATGGAACCAAAAGCTGGCAAAAACACATACCGATTTCTATTTCTATTAATGGCTTGAACCACACTAATCTATAATAATAAAAGTGTAACATGCTAATTAGACTGGACAGCCGAACGACCTTCCAGACGACCTTCCAGATGAAGCCAGAGCTGTAAGGGCTTAGGGGAGCTGCCTCAGCTGTGAGGGCCGAGCCCCTTAAACGAATTTCATACATCGGGCCTCTAGTCATCCCATAAAAAGCAATAAAATAAATAAGTAAAATACAATTTTTGAAAAAAGCTGAAACATGCGAAGTATCAGAGAACTACCAAAATACCCAGAACTTGAGGTGTCAAGATGCTGGAGAAAATGGAATTATATCAACAGTAGAGGCCTGGTGCATGAAAATTCATGCACTCAGGGAGGCGAGGAGAGTCCCTCAGCCCAGCCTGTGCCCTCTCACAGTCCAGGACCCCTCAGGGGATGTCCACCTGCTGGCTTAGACCCACTCCCCAGAGTATCGGGCCTAAGCTGGCATTCAGACATCCCTCTGGCAGCCTGGGGGCCCTGGGGGGATGTCCACCTGCCAGCTTAGGCTCGCTCCCCAGGGGATCAGGCCTAAGCCGTCAGACAGCCGTAGGGCTGCTGCAGAGGTGGAAGAGGTTCCCACCACCACCGCGGCACTCACAGCCATTAGCCTGGCTTGTGGCTGAGCATAACTCCCCCTGTGGGAGCACACTGACCTCCAGGGAACAGCTCCTGTGCATCATAGTGACTGGTTGTTCTGCCTTTAGGGTCAATTTGCATATTACTCTTTTATTTTATAGGATCATCCCAATATCCTTTGCCACTTTTCCCTCAACTCGTCTAACAATTTGTCTATGGTGCCAGGCTCCATAGACTGAGAAAGGCAGCGGAAAGCACTGGCTAAAAGGCAGAGAAGCTGAACGGAATCTTTTCTTTTTGCAACTTACAGACATCTGGTGATGAAAATTGGGATCAAAGTCTCACCAAAGAAGTGTAGCCTGGTGGTTACGACAGGCTTACCGTGAGATCCTAAAGGTCTGTGATAAATAAGGGCAAACTAAAATAAAGCAGGCCTTACAAAGACGGAATCCTAGCTTCAAATCAGCTCAACTCCTGATTCGTTTAGTGTATTCTGCCCCCACTCCAACCACCTGACAATCCCAAGATAAACTTTTTGTGGAGAGAGAGAGGACATCAGCCAGAACCTCTACAATTTTCATATACAATATCCAGGATTCAATCAAAAATTACCCTACATATAAGGAGACAGAACAAAGAGAATCCAGACAAGAAAGAGGCCCACAGATATTCAGATATTAGACTCATCAGTGATGGACTTTAAAATAACCCTGATTGATATCTTTTAAACACTAGTTGAAAAGTGGGCAATTTTAACAGAAAACTGGGATCTCTGAAAAGTAACTGAATGGAAATTCTAGAATAATTATATACTTTAAGTTAAGTCAGTAGGTGACTTTAGTAGCAGATTTATACAATTAAATAGGCAATCAATAAACAGGGAAATGGATCAGTAAAAAATATCTAGAAAACATCACATAAAAAATAAGAACGTATAAGACAGAGAAGAGTATAAAAGATATGTAGGGTAAAGAAGTGATATACATGTAATTTGAGTCCAGAAGAAAAAGAGAGAAGAGAGCTAAAGTAACTATTGCAGAGACAGTGACCAGGAATTTTTTAAAACTGATTAAAGAGTTAAGGTCCTAGCTGGGTAGCTTAGTTGGTTATAGTGTTATCCTGATATACCAAGGTTGTGGGTTCGATCCCTGGTCAGGGCATATACAGGAAGCAACCAATGACTGCATAAATAAGTGGAACAACAAATCGATGTCTCTCTCTCTCTCTCTCTCTCTCTCTCTCTCTCTCTCTCTCTCTCTCTCTTTCTCCCTCCCTCCCTCCCTCCCTCCCTCTCCCTCTCTCTTTCTAAAAGTCAATCAATTAAAAAAATTTATAAAGAAGAGTTAAGATATCAGTCAAGTCCTGCTGTGAACTCAAGCAAGATAAAATTAAAGAAATTTACTCACAGCCACATCCAGGCAAAATTGCAAAAAAAAATAAAAAGTAAAACTTAAAATCACTTAGAGAAAAAAAATGGGGGATTACAAAAGAGCAACAGATAAGAGTAAGAGATAAATTCTGACAGAAAGAATGGAAGCCAGAAGACTTTAGAATGATACCTTTAAAGGTCTGAAAACAAAATAACTGCAATCTTGATTTCCACACCCACTGGAAACATCTTTCAAAGATAATTCAAAATAAGGAAATGTTCAAACAAACAAAAGTTACTACTTTTCTTCACTAACAAAACTGTAATAGTTACATATATATTAGACAGAAAAATCAACCCTATTGATTTTACAGAACCCCAGGAAGAAATGAAGAGCAACAGAAAGGCTAAATATGTGAATAAATCTATGTTAACATTGCACAAAATAATAATAATAATAATAATAACAATAATAATAATAATAATAATATGAGTTTTGAAATATATATACATTTTTAAATGTAAAACAATATAATACACATGGCAGGGAGATGGGAGGTGGCAAATAGAATTCAAATGCGCTAAAGTCCTTCCCATTACAGAGAAAGTGGTAATAATATTGGTTTATATTGGATTCTAACCATTAAATAAACAGTAATAAGAAATGGGGAAAACAAAATAATAAATAAATACTTAACCAAAAAGAAAATAGAGCAAAAGAACAAAACCGGATGTGATATATATAAAATATAGTAATGTAGAAGATATAAAATCAAATATACCAATAATCACATTAAATATAAATGTAATAAAAATTCCAATTGAAAGACAAAAGTGTTCAGGCTGAATTTTAAAAATTGACAGGCTTCTTACAAGAGATCACATTAAACACAATAACACAGGTAGACGGAAAGTAAGAGAATGAGAAATGAGATCCATGCAAACACTGACTGAAAGGAAGCTATTATAGCTGTGCTAATATCGGCAAAGTAGAACTAAGGGCAATTATGTTTCTAAAGTAAAAGAGGGACAATTCATAATATTAAAAACAGCAATTTACAAGGAAGATGTAACTACTAAATTTGAATGTATCTAAAAATATGGCTTCAAAATAAGTGATGAGAAATAGGCTGTGTAAAAGAAAAAAGAAATAAACTGCCGATCATAACGAGAAATTTTAATACACCGTTAGAGCTGAGGTTACCTGCAGTGCAGTTGCAGATTCCTGTTCACTGATAGATTCCCATGTCAAGTGCCTGCACATCTTCCTTTCTGCCTGGACCTTTCTCTGGAGTCTTGGGGTGTCCATCTTCATGCACATACACAACCTAAAAATACAAGGGAGCTAGTGCTGCTGGGGATAGCCCTCAACTACTGGAGGGTGGGAGTTGAAAGACAAGTTATTTTGTCTTGCTGTGTAGAAGTGAGAAAATTCTGAGGCACGCACTGCCTTTTCAGAGGGTCTCAAATAGCATTCAACCCTAGTTTTCAAGAGTGGTAACCAGATCAGTAACATGCCCTGTCTTGACTTTTTTCTCCATTCCTGCCTCACTTTCTCCATTCCCTTCTTGAAATTTCTAGGATTACATATATAAACTACCTGAGTCCAAGAACACTTCTCAGTGTGTGATTTTAAGGGAGCCCAACCTAAGACAACAGTAAGTCTCTTAGTAGCAAAGAGTAAAATCACCAGTAAAAATATAAAATTTAAACAACATAATAAACAAACCTGATCTAATTGAAATATATAGAACACTGTACCCAGAAACTAAAAAATACAAAGAGCATTATTTAGAAAAGTATTTTTAAATTTCCAAATATTAGGAAATTTTTCTCTTTTTTATTGATTCCTAGCATAATTTCATTCTGATCAGAGAAAATATGCTTTAAATTTTTTAAGTATTTTGTGACTGGCTTTACAGACTAGCATATGGCCAGTTTGGGTAAATGTTCCATGTGTATCAGAAGAGCTTGCATTTTGATGACTAAATGGAATATAGTAACTTGGAAGTCATTCTGGAACAGATAAAAGACATTATGTAAACACTAAGGAAATTTGAATAAAATGTGCACTTTAGTTATTAATAATATATCAATATTGGCTAATTAATTATATCAAATATGCCATAATAATATAAAACGTTAATATAGACAAACTTGGGCAAGAAGCATATGGGAATTCTCTGTGCTATCTTCATAATTTCTCTTTACAGTTTTAGTAAATCTAAAACTTCACTAAAAAACTAAAGTTAGTTTAAATATACAATATCAATTATACTAGTAATCACTTAAAACACAGGATACCTAAATATAAATCTAACAAAATCTGACAGGTTCTGTATGCTGAAAATTATAAAATTTATTAAATAAATCAAAGAAGATCTAAATAAATGGAGAGACCTACCATTGTTATGGATTGGGAAGCCCGACATAATATAGTGTCAAATTTCCTCAAATTGATATACAGGTTAACATAGTTTCTATAAAAATCCAAGCAAGGTGTTTATAAATGTAGAAAAGATTATTTTTAAATAACTATGAAAAAGCTTTAAAAATTATAATAGCTAAAACTTTGAAAAATAATAATTAAATCAGAGGAAGCCCTCTATCTGATCTCAAGATTCATTATATACAGACAATAATCAATATTACGTTAAATTGGCTGAGGAATAAACACATATATAGATCAATAGAACAGAATATAAATCCTAAAAATAGGCCCAAATAAGGACAGCCAACTGATTTTTGGCAAAGGAGCAAGAGCAACTGAATGGAAGACAGTCTTTCAACAAGTAGGGCCAGAGCAATTGAATAGCTTTCGTCAACTAATGAACCTCAACCTAAGTTTCACATCTTATACAAAAATTAACCATAAATTTAAATATAAAACTATAAAACTTTCAGAAGAAAATATAAGATAAAATATCTGGGACCTACGGCTTATTTAAGAGTTCTTAGGCACGACCCCAAATGAGCATCCATAAAAGAAAAATCAATACAGTTAATCAGAATTAAAAACTTCTGCTCTGTGAAACACCCCTCTATGAAGATGAAAAGACAAGCTACAGAGGAGAAGAATATGTGTTTGCAAACCACATATGTGACAAAGGATTTATATCTATAATGTATAAAAAACTTTTAAAAATATATTTCTATTGATTTCAGAGGAGAAGGGAAAGGGAGAGAGAGATAGAAACATCAATAATGAGAGAAAATCACCAATAGGCTGCCTCCCGCATGCCCCACACTGGGGACCAAGCCCAAATCATGGGCATGTGCCCTGACCAGGAATTGAACCATGACCTCCTGGTTCATAGGTCAATGCTCAACCACTGAGCCACACCAGGCTGGGCAATGTACAAAAATTCTTAAATCTCCATCCAATTGGAAAAGGGAACATCACATGAAGTGACATTTTACCCAAGAGAATATGCAAATGGTGAATAAGCCCACACACACACACACACACACAAAATGTTCAACATCTCTAGGCACCCATGAAATGCAAATTAGGACTGTGCCAAGCTATCATTAGAATTACTAAAATACAATCACTCGTGACAACACCAAATGCTGGTGAAGATGCAGAGAAACTGGATCTCTCCTATGTTGATGGTGTAAAGGCAAATGATACAGTTACTTTGGAATATAACTTGGCAATTTCTTTAAAAACTATAATGTGCTTATCATAAGACCCAGCAACTCCTCTTGTGCATTTGTCCCAGAGAAATCAAAACTTCAACATTCACAAAGTAACTGTACATGGATGTGCAACTGACTTATATCCGGGGTAATCAGGTGGCTCCCCCAGAAAATATACCATTACCTTGATGGTAGCTGCTCTGAACACCAAATGTGGGTTCTGGTTTAACTTGACACTGCATGGCTTCACTGAAACTTTTCCATTCTGCAGGGCTTGTTATCAGAGGCAGAATTCAGTAAGGTCAGCGTGGAAGAGTCCGTTCATGAGAGTTACAAGAAAAATCTGGCTTTAGCGTGAGGGATGCTTGTCAATTTATTCTTTAAAAAGGAGACTAAGACATAAAAAATATTTGGAGAGACAAGATGGCAGCGAATCTTAGAGAATAACATTCCAGATATATTGGCACAGTACCTTCCAAAATAATTCTTTAATGGCTGCTACAAGTTAGTACTATTTAGTCTAAACGTTGGAAGCTTTGTCTGGGGGTGGGAGAGCAGGGGGACAGGTAACACCATCTGAGTGGTTCCCTTTTCTCACTGAAATGGTCAGAAACATAAGGAGGTTTAGAAGGCTGCAGAATATATCATTTATTCCACATTCAAAGGCAATGGCAGAAAGCAAGCCAAGAGAATGTCTTCATTCTTCTGTGAGAATTCTATTGTTCATCGTGTTCTAATTATGAAATTTGAACTTCAAAGGATGAAAGGGAAGTTCAATCAGCAGTATAAAGTGTATCTTCTCTGGAAATAGTTCTTAACAATTTAAATGGCAGGCTTATGTACCCTGCAGTGACCCGGTGGTTAAAGCAATATTCTGTAATATTCAAAACAGCCTGCCAAGAGGCATTTCTTGATGCGGGTTCTAGGGAAATTATAAAGCCGCATGGCAGGGAGAGAAAACACTGCTAATCTTTCCTGACTGTGAGGTGGTTTTACAGAAATGTAATTGTGAACACAAATTTCTCAGGTACGGGGGGAAAAAAACACATCGTGCCATTTCCTCAATTCAAAGTGAATTCATTTATTCCTTAATCACAGGAAAGAAGAGGAAACCACATTGAACAAAAGGAAACAGGGAATTTCCACAAAGGAGAATTTTAAAATAAAATGAAAAAGGACTTCGAGAATACTTTCATTCCCTAGAGGCCCGCAGGGGAGGTAATGGCACCGTGGCCACAGCAATCCAGAATGAATGGCCCACGTTTGGAAAATCACCATGCTTGGAAACGGCCAAGAGGAAGGCTCCGTGGAATGATATCATCTGGGTCATTATGTATCTACAGTATCCGCCCTCTCGGGCACACTCTGACATATGTAAAAGTCAGAACGGTCTCTCCTCCAGCTGAGATTTTCTTTTTCTCCAACAAATGAAACTCCAACCACAAAAGCAGTTGACAAAGTGAAATTACAAAAAAGCTGTCAGAAGGCCTGTGTGGGAGATACATTCACCATAAGCTCAGGAGCTAGGAATCTGAGAAGCTTTTTAAATGGATTCAGAGACCTTTGAATAAAAAAGGTCTCCTTCTCCAGTAATTGAATTTGACACCAATGTTCTTTGGATGCTAAGGCTGTGCAGGGTATTTTCCCATCCACATCTAGGCTAAATTGGAGATGGTGACCTCTGATAGACTAGAGCAATCCAGGAAGTAATAGAAACCTCACTTCATAGAGGCTGGTGACAGGCTGGGATTAAATGCTGGGCTGGCCGGGAACAGTCCAATTCCTTTTCAGGGAGCCCGCAGGCTTCCAAAGACATGGAGACTTTAAAAAAAAAAACAAAAAAAAAAACACAAAACATTCTACAAATGCTTCTTTTTCCAACCTGCTTTAACTAAATTGAAAAGTATAATCTAAAATCAGCCCAGTCGGTGTGGCTCAGTGGTTTGGTGTCCAAACCCAGGCAATAAAAGGTCACTGGTTCGATTCCCGGTCAGGGCACATGCTCGGTTGTGGGCTCGATCCCTAGTAGGGGCCCTGCAGGAGGCAGCTGATCACCGATGTTCCTCTTTCATTGGTGTTTCCATCTCTCTATCCCTCTCCTTTCCTCTCACTCTAAAAATCAATAAAAACATATTTAAAAATAAATATTAAAAAAGAATTAATTAAAGTAAATCCTATCTAAAATAAGGGAGTAATATGCAAATTGACCATCACTCCAACACACAAGATGGCTGCCCCCATGTGGTCAAAGATGGCTGCCCCCATGTGGACACAAGATGGTCACCACAAGATGGCCAGCAGGAGAGGGCAGTTGGGAGGGACCAGGCCTGCAAGGGAGGGCAGTTGGGGGTGATCAAGCCTGCAGAGGAGGGCAGTTATGGGTGACCAGGCCGGCAGAGGAGGGAAGTTGGGGGCTACCAGGTCTGCAGGGAAGGGAAATTGGGGGGGACCCAGGCCTGCAGGGGAGAGCAGTTGGGGAGGGACCAGGCCTGCAGGAAAGGGCAGTTAGGGGTGACCAGGCCTGCAGGGGAGGGCAGTGAGGGGCAATTAGGCTGGCAGGGGAGCAGTTAGGCATCAATCAGGCTGGCAGGGGAGTGGTTAAGGGGTGATCAGGAAGGCAGGCAGGCGAGCAGTTGGGAGCCAGCAGTCCTGGATTGTGAGAGGGATGTCCGACTGCCCATTTAGGCCGTTTCAGGATTGGGCCTAAATAGGAAGTCGGACATCCCTCGAGGGGTCCCAGATTGGAGAGGGTGCAGGCTAGGCTGAGGGACACACACACACACACACCCCGTGCATGAATTTTGTGCACTGGGCCTCTAGTAATAAAATAAATCTCTCAAATTATATTTGAGCGCAAGATAGGGAATTATACAATGTAATAAATATACATATATGTATCCATATATGTATAGAATAAAAAATCAGAAATCACTGATTAATCACTAGGCAATATAATTGCAAATGGGTTTATTTTTTATATTCTTTTATTAAATTACATATTTATTAAAATGCATGACTTTATAACCAGACAATTGGAAAAAAAAGTAGTTAAAAGAGTAAAAATGTTATTGTGGTCATTTTAACCATTAAAATTGCATTATACTTACCGTATTTTCCGGCGTATAAGACGACTGGGCATATAAGATTTTCCTGGGTTAAAAAGTCGTCTTATACGCCGGAAAATATGGTAGCTGACACTCTATTCATGAGAGAGACTTGGGCAAAAAGCCTATTTACTATTACCCTATTTTCCGGCATATAAGACAACTTTTTAACCCAGGAAAATCTTATACGCCCAGTCGTCTTATACGCCGGAAAATACGGTACTTGCTTATTAATTGTTAATTCAGTTGCTGAACACGGCTTGTTAAAAACATCATTTAGGACTTCTGAGAAAGATGGAAAGGAGAATACATATTTGCATAACTACTCTTCTAGAAGAGAATAAAAGCAATTGAAAATAGAGAATGAAATTGTATCTGGTATAAAACTAAAGAAATGGTAAAAACCTATACCACAAACTCTAAAGAATATATATAAACCATAATTAAGTGCCTATCAAAAGAGCAGACTGAATATATCCCTTAGTCATTTCCTTTCAAAATTAATTGGTTGAGTAACTTTTGCTGCATCCATATCATTAGAAAGAATAATTTGGACCTATACAAATTGACATGTGGAGATGTAATATTAAATAAGAAAAGAAAGACACTGAAAAGTATACATAAGTTACTGAATAAGTAAGTATACACATATACATATATTATTTATAATTATACATTTCCATAAATAAATATACATATATACAAATACATCTGCTCCTTGAACAACAGGGGTTTGAATTGCATGAGTCCACTTATATACAGATTTCTTTCAATTGATTGGTGCAGTTCAATTGACCCACACAGTTCAATTTACTACAGTTAAATTGACCTGCTCAGTTCAATGGACCTCCTCAGTTCAAACCCATGTTGCTGAAGTGTCATCTGGCAGCTTAGAATCCACATACACTGAGTGGCCAGATTATTATGATCTCTGAACGCATAATAATCTGGCCACTCAGTGTGTGTGTGTGTGTGTGTGTGTGTGTGTGTGTGTGTGTGTGTGTATTAGAGGCCCGGTGCATGAATTCGTGCATGGGTGGGGTCCGGCCAGCCTGGCCAGGGGGAGGGGACATGGGCAGTTGGCCAGCCTGCCTGCTGGTTGAACTCCTGGTCGAGGGGACAATTTGCATATTATCCTTTTATTATATAGGATATACACTGGGCGGCCAGATTATTATGCATTCAGAGATCATAATAATCTGGCCACTCAGTGTATATGGAAGACTGATTTAAGTCACATACAGATTTTTGACGTGTGGGCAGTTGACACCCCTAACCACCCATGTTGTTCAAGGGTCAACTGTACATAAATTTCTCCTTCTAGCCATAACAGTATAATTGATACTGAACTTGCCTACCAAGAATTATAAAACTGGTTAAAAATGGACCTAAATAGATACTTTTCTAAAGAGGACATAAGGAAGGCCAAGAGACATATAAAACATGATCAAAGTCACTAATCATCCGAGAGATGCAAGTCAAAATGACAATGCAGTACCATCTCACACCTGTCAGAATGGCTATCATCAACAAATCGACAAATGACAAGTGCTGGCGAGGATGCAGAGAAAAAGGAACCCTCCTGCATTGCTAGTGGGAATGCAGACTGGTGCAGCCACTGTGGAGAACAGTATGGAGTTTCCTAGAAAAGCTAAAAATGAAACTCCCATTTGACCCAGTGATCTCACTTCTAGGAATATATCCCAAGAAACTAGAAACACCAATCAGAAAGGATATATGCACTCCTATATTCATAGCAGCACAATTTACCATAGCTAAGATGTGGAAACAGCCTCAGTGCCCATCAGCAGATGAGTGGATTGAAAAACTGTGGTACATCTATGCTGGAGTAAAAAAGAAGGAATTCTTACCATATGCAACAGCATGGATGGAACTGGAGAGCAGTATGCTAAGCGAAATAAGCCAGTTAGAGAAAGATAAATATCACATGATCTCACTCATTTGTGGAATACAATGAACAACATAAACTGATGAAAACAGATCCAGAGACAGAGAAGCATCGATCAAACCATCAAACCTCAGAGGGTAGGTAGGGGAGGGTGGGGCTAAGGGGGAGAAATCAACCAAAGGACTTGTATGCATGCATATAAGCATAACCAATGGACACAGACACCAGAGGGGTGAGGGCATGAGTGGGGGGGGGGGCAATGAGGGGGATAAGGACACATATGTAATACCTTAATCAATGAAGAAAATAAATATATATATATGTGTATGTATGTGTGTGTGTGTGTGTATATATATATATATATATATATATATATATATATATAATGTATGTATATGTATATATGCGCTAACTGCTTTCAGACACTGACAAACAGGCAGTACAGGATGTGATCATTGAAAGGAGGAAAACATACAAGATAAGTCCAATAGTTACTCCTCAACTGCCCTGATTTTCTGCCTGATGCTATTTTCTGCCATAAATCAGAAAAGTAGAGCCAAGCAGAGCAATAGTCTTACTGAGTTGAGGAGGCAGAAGCTGGAGTTCCAGGCTGCAGGAGGGGGAAAGTTTCAGAGCAGGAGGGCACTGAATAGAAGAGAGTTGTGTCAGGTGTGGTTGCAGTGGGGGAGTCTCATGGGGACTCATTAGAGTACTAGGCTGAGGATTGGACAGATTGTGCAACAGGATGAGATTCTGCAAGGCCAAGCAGAGATAGCCTGCTACAAGAATGAGTTCTAACCAATGATACTTGAGGTTGTGCAGTCTGAAGACATAGGAATCCGTATTTTATAATCAAGAAACTACACTGAGTATAGTGAACATTCAGTTGACAATAACCATATGCTAGAGTTAGAGACACATATTAGAATTTGGCCCAAAAATGAAATAGACAATCTTCACAATGAATAAAAAACAATCCCGTCAGGATCAAAAGAATTTGACAGGATTTAATGTCTGTCAGGAAAGAAAATTAACACCTTTCATATCAAAACAACATAATCTATACTCTCTATAACATATCACTGAAGATTTCCAGCATATACTTCAAAATTAGTAGAAAATTAAAAGAAACAGGAAAATGTGACAAAAAGGCAAAAGGAAAAGTATTAATAATAACAGATGCCCAAATAACCTATATGTTAGAAGCAGCAGATAAAACTTTAAAACAACTATTATAAATGTTTAAGGACTTAAAGGAAATTATAATCATAATGAATAAAAGGATGGGGAAATTTAGCAGAGGAGTACCATTAAAAAATCAAATGGAGATTTACAAATAAAATGTATTGGCTCTGAATTTTTAAAAATTCACTTTTGATGGGCTTCCTAACAGATTGGGAGACCAGAAGAAAGAGTCTATGAACTTGAAAACGGAACAATAAAATGTATCTAATGTAAAGAACATAGAGGAAAAGAGTTGAAATAAAATGAGCAGAACCTCGATAACCTGTACAAGAATATTAAGAGAAGAGAGAAAATAAAGCAGAACAAAAATTTAAAAAAATAATAGCAGAGAATTTCCCAAATTAGGTGAGAAAGATAAATATATGTCCAAGAAACCAGCAAAATGCAAATACTAAAAACACCAAAAAAACCCACATTTACACACATTATAATCAACTACTGAAAACTAAAAATAAAGAGAAAATCCTAAAGTAGCCATAGAATAGCCATATATTACACATTGGGGAACAGCAGTATACATAATGGCTAATGTCTCATCAGAAACAATAGAATTCTTTAAAAAAAAAAAAAAAAAGGAATAGCACCTTTAAAGTGCTGCAGGAAAAACACATCATCCAATAATTTTATATCCAGAAAAAAATATTTTAAAAGGCATTTTCCAAAAAAGAAAATAACAGAAAAATCTGTCACCAACAAATGTGTACTAAGAAAGTACTAAAGAAGTTGTTCGGGTTGAAGAAAAGATGATACCAGATGGAAATTCAGATCTATAGAAGGAATTAAGAGGACTGAAAATGGTAAACATGAAAGTATATATATGAAGGAGATTTAATTTTTCCTTTGAAATATTAAAAATCATATAATTATTTAAAATAAAAATTATATTACTGACAAAGGGTTTAAAATGTATATCAAGCACAAAGTATAAATGATATATAAAACTATATTATTGCAAGTCTAACAATGAAATATTTACTCTAAAAAGATAGTGATCAACTATAGATGTATTGTAATTCCTAGAACAACTACTAATAAAATTTAAGACGTATCTCTAAAAGGCCAATAGATTAGTAAAAATAGAATAATAAATTGTTTAATATTGCAGAAGAGGGCTTAAGAGGATAAATGGAACAATAAAACTAATGGAATAAAGGGAAACAATTAGTGAATAATAGATAAATCTAACCATGTCAATAATCACTTTATATGTTAACTAGAGGCCCGGTGCATGAAATTCATGCATAGCGGGGGGGGGGGGGGGGGGGGGGAAGGTCCCTCAGCCCAGCCTGCCTGTCTGATCACCCCTAACTGCTCGCCTGCCTGCCTGATCACCCCTAACCACTCACCTGCCTGCCTCATCGCCCCTAACCACCTCTGCCTCGGCCCCCGCAGCCACGGCTTCATCTGGAATGTGTTCGGCTGTCCAGTCTAATTAGCATATTATACTTTTATTATTATAGATAGACCAAACATTCCAAATAAAAGACCGAGATTGTTGGTGGGATTAGAAAATAAAAGACTATTCCCAGGTATGCTTTTTTAAAAAGAGATAATCTTTAAACAAAAAGAGAAATATAGGTTGAAATGTTTTAATGGAAAATTATATACTAATCAAAGAGTAAGGGTAAGAAAGCTGGGATGGGCACATTAATATTAATACCGGGTACAATGGGAAGCAAGACAAGGAGGATAGGCAGAGATTTTTAAAGGCATTTCTTAATAATATAATGGTCAAATATAAGGAAAAAATAGCAATCATAAGTGTGAATTAACCTAATTAATTACCTTTAATATACATTAAAAAAAACTTTAAAGAACTAAAGTTAAAAGGGGCAAATAAATGCATGTCAGTTGTTGAAGATTTTTCTCAGGAATTGATAGAACAACTAGGAAAAATTCAGTAAAGATATAGAAGATCTAAACAAACTACAAACCCCCTTAAACTAATTGATAAGGATTAAAAAATATATTCAAGAATTGTAAAATACACATTCTTTTTAAGTGCAGAGTACATCCGGGTTATATAATCAGTTTTATACATTTCAAAGATCAAAATATGTTTTCTGAACAAAATTAAATTAACTTTTAGAAATAAATAAAATGTTTACAAAGTGCTAATTATTTAAAAGTTAAATAATTTGCTTCTAAAATTCTATGCGTCAAAAAAATTATAAAAGAAATTTAAAATATTTAAAATAAAAGTATAATATCAACATTTGTGGGTCATAACTAACGTACTGTTTAGACAGAAATTTAAAGCTTTATATTTAAAAAGAAAGGTGAGAAAATAAGTTAGAAGTTGGTTTTTTGATTAATAAGATGGATAACCCTATCAAGAATGATTTTTAAAAAGGAAGAGAAAACACAAACTGTAAAATTAGGAGTTAGAAAGGGGGATCTCTCTCCACATTCTACAGGCATTTTTTTTTTTCCTGAAATTCCTTAGGGTACTCTTACAGCATCCCCACATTGATTCCCGTAATGGGCTGTCCCTCCCATTCTAAACCACTGCGCTGGGCCTCTCTGCATGTCATTGTGGCCATCTAGTAATTTCCTTGCCATAAGGCTATCACTTACCCGAGTCTGTGTCATTCCTAGTATGGATATAGATCGACACATAATTCCATAAAGCAAAGCTAAAATGAATGTAGCATATAATAGCATCACTAGAAGTTGGGGTTTATTAAAAGAAGAATAAAGTATAACTGAGAAAAAATTTTTAACTAATTCTTTACATTCCTTTGCTCCTGTCTTAGTCCATTTGGTCTATTTTAACAAAAATATCGTAAACTGGGTGCCTTATGAACAACAGAAACCTATTTCTCATAGTTTTGGAAGGCTGTGAAGTCCAAGATCAAGGTGTCAACTTTCAATCTAGACCCAACTGTTCCTTTTTGTCCTCAGCCAAAGGAAAACATGGTTATATAAAACTCTTTACAGAGATCCAATTTTACCCCACGTCAGACGAGCTTTATATCACTTGCATATAACTCAATACACTAATATCTGAAGATTCTTCATTCAGATTGTGGTGCTGTTCCCAAGAACCCAGGGCGGCTTATATGCTTCAGTCTCCACACACCATCCCTGGGAGCACAAAGGGAGAACCTGCTGGAGACAAATTCCAACCGCCACCCCTACATGCAGAGACTTCTTACGACTCACCAAACAGCAGTTCCTTTTACTGCCAACAATGTTAAGATCCAGATTGTACCCTTGCCAAAGGAAAATTAATAGCTCCCAACAATGTTACGGCAGTCCTTTGTCCCACATAAAAAGATGGAAAGCTCATGTTTGTTTGAATTCACATGTATTGGTGGCATTCCATTATTTATTCAGGACTCGGATTGTTCCGATTCTGTTCTCTTTTCATGTATCTGACCCTTCCCAGGCCCATGCTTGTCTGGTTACCTCCACCGCCTGCCACAACAGACCCGCAGGCCAGAAACCCAGAGGGCGGGCGCCTCCAGGCGACAGAGGGAAAAGAACATGAACTTGAGGAATGGTTCCACTGTATAGGGACTGCCTGACAGTCTCAGCACAGGAGCCACTTGAACTCTACCAGCCGGCTCAGTTCTGTGGCAGGACCCAGGGCCTACTCGGGACATACGGACCCAACACTGGGTTTGTTTCAGCGTTTATTTTCTAGGATCTTGCTGCTTTCTCTGAAATCAAGACTCCTGACTTCTAAAATTCTAAAAACCTCGTCCCTGAAATTGTTGCTTTCTTCCATTCATAAAGTCGGCAATATTTATTGGCATCAACTATGTGCCAGGAGCTCTGCTAAGCACTGGATCTCAGCTGTGATCCAGCAGCACTGACCTTGCCTGTTAGGACCACAGACTTGGGGCACATCATTCTGAAAGCAGCAGCAGGTGCCGTGAGCACTGCACAAGGGGTTGCTTTGGTTTCCCACCGAGTGCCTCCTTGGCTCATGTTCCCTGAAGCCACAACCTTGCTTCCCCAGTGTCCTTCCTGACCCCAGGCTCTGTCCCCACCTCCACACTTCCCCACCACCCTCTGTGTGAGTGAACTTCCATTGGCAGATGCCATATTACCCCCTGCTAGAACCTTCCCCTACCAAGACCCAGCCTGCAGTTCAGAGCCTTTGATGCTCATGCTTACCTCCAATCATTTCTCACCTGAACCAGCCCACAAATGAGTGACCAGCCCTAATTTGGAGAAATGAACAGATATTAGGGGTCCAGGCATGAAATTAACAGAAGCTAAAAAAAAAAAAATGTGGAAAGAGATCTCTCTATGGTGAACTGTAATCTAATTCCTGCTTTCTAAAGAGTGATTATTTGTGGGAGTTTTGCTTACCCTCATAATTGTATTTGTTATTAATTGTATTTGTTTCTCTATCCCAAGAGATGTCCGAGAGAGAACTGTGTTTTGTGTCTGTGTGCAATGGGTCAGCGGTCAGTCAGATGTTCAGGAAGGAAGTTCTTTGGTGAGATCCCCACATACCTCATATTCACAATTTGTGATTACTGGGCCAGCTTGATAGGCAGTGAGGCTTTAGATTAGGTGGGGGGAAACATTTCTAATCTTTCTTTTTTTAAAAAAATATATATTTTATTGATTTTTTACAGAGAGGAAGGGAGAGGGATAGAGAGTTAGAAACATCAATGAGAGAAACATTGATCAGCCGCCTCCTGCACACCCCCTACTTGGGATATGCCCACCACCAAGGTACATGCCCTTGACTGGAATCGAACCTGGGACCTTTCCGTCTGCAGGCCAACACTCTATCCACTGAGCCAACCCGGTTAGGGCCTAATCTTTCATTTTTAACACAGGTTGTAAAGGTCCACACCATTCATCCATAGAAAGAAGACACACAGCAGCCTCCACAGTATAGAATTATTGACTTCACTGATTTTAAAATTTTGATCTCTCAATTAGAACAATACAACTTAATTTGTATCTGATGAAGCAAATTAAAAGCACAAAGATCTTTGTTGTCGCAGTAAAATGCTGCAATATAAAATGGGCACCGAGTAGAGTCTCAAGTATTTATTTGCTGTATCTGCTGATTTTAACCCTTTATATGCATAAGCACCAGAAGCAAATAATCAAATAAACATGCAGGAAGTCACTGGGATAACATCACTGGAATGATATGTGCTCAAGGCTTCAGGAATATGTCTTTTTCTTGATTTTATCAGGATAGCGCAGTGATTTTCAACCATTGCGTCACAGCAGGCACTAGGGAGCTGCAAGAATTTTTAAAGCATGCAATACCTGACTACTCAGTCAGGAGCACTGACCTCTGTTCCCTTAGATTACCCAATTAAAAAATGTCAAGAGCCAACACAATAGCCATCCAGTGTGAATGAATTAAAATTATATCTATTTTTTGTGAGACTGGCAGAATGTTAGTCATTAGTGTATGTGCCATGTGATGGCTGAAAATCATTAGTGTAGAGTACAATGTCTTACTCTTAGGGGAACCACTGCTGTTTCTCTTTCTCTCTCCCTCTCCTTTCCTCTCTCTGAAAAATCAATAAAAATATTCTTAAAACATACAATAAAATAAAAGATATAAAATTTGCCATATGACATACCATGGCTTCCTTTAAAGTTAGAATAATTAAGACAGTGTGATACTAAATGTGGTGATAGAATTGCAGACAATTATAACAGTAGTAAGGGACAAGTAATAAACTCAAGCTAAATTGGGGGTTCAAATGTGACAATGGGGGTCAATCCATTAGTAGATGCGAATCAACATTTTTAAACTTCGATGTCATTGACAGCTAAAATCGAAAAAGAAATTAACCTTGACTAATATTTAATATGCAGACTCGACATTGGATCCTGACTAGGTGTTTATGTCAGTAGACAGGGGTCACCTACAGTGGGGAGAGGACCCTGAGGAGGTCGGAATCCCTCAGCACAGGGGAGCTGTCCTCAACCACCATGAACAGAGCCTTAAAGACGCTCCAGATTAAGTTCACAGAGACAACACCACATTAAAATGCATTCACCGTATCGTTCATGGGAATATCATTGCTGCAAAGATGTTGAAGCCAGAAATGCACCGAGAGCTACAGATTGTCATCCACGTGGTTAATTTTGTTAAAACAAGACCTTTTAAATACAGTAGAAAATTTACAATATTTCATAATAAAGTAGGCGCGAGACGATGAAAATCTGCTGTTCTCCAAAGATGTTCATGGTTTCGTTTATGGAAAGTTATTTAAAATAATTGTGAAATTTACAGATGAGCTACACATTTTTTTAACAAAGTGACATGTGTTCCCAGATTGCCGACCTTTTCTGTGATGAAAATCAGCCACACAATTAATCCACCCTTAAAAAGCAAGATAACTTCGTAACAATGGTTGAATAAGAAACTGCTTTTCAAAATTCACGCTATGGAGTAGATTTGAAAAAGATATTTTGGGAACGTTTCCACAATTATGCAGTTTTACTATTACAAATATATCTTCAATAAAATGTATCATCTATGCATACTGAAAACTGTAGAAACATAATTTTCTCTCCTGTTTAAAAATCATACAGATGAAACATTTCTTCGGGTTTTGAATGAGGCTCCTTGCCTGTGCCAGGTTTGATGGCAAAGCCAACATCATCACAGAGTGGGGGAGACCGGTGGGGAGATTGGCCATCACTGTCAAGTGCAGTAAGTGTTACATGAGGAGGGCTCCTAATTCAGTCTCAAGGAGGAAAGAAAGCTTCCTGGAAGAAGTGGCATCGGCGCTGAGATCTGAAGGTGGCCTTTGCAAAGGTGTTTGAGAGAAATGGACCATGGCATCATAGGCCCTCTGGCTTTATAAGAAATTTTTCCCTTCTTATTCGGACATCTCAGAACCTGACCTTGAAAGTTTGGGTGGTTTTTTTCAACTGGGAAGTAAGACGGGTGATGTCACGGAGATACACCTGGAGAAGAGGCTGCTAAGATCAAAACTAGATCTGGATGTGGAAACACCTTTTCCATACTCCTTCCCATCACCCCTCAACACTCCTCAGCCCTTGATCCCTGTTTCTTAAACTATTCCACCCATCCATCAGGAACAGTAAACTGGCCCAAGACCAGCTGTGCCACTCCATATTTTTTATCTCTTTCTTATATATGGTTGACGAAAAAAAGCTGTATCTGGGTTGTCCCTTGAATGTAGAAGGAAATAGGGTGATATACACCTCTGTGTTCCAATCTAGGTTACCAGAGAATTCTCTTCCCTGAGTTTTTCATCCCAAACCCAACTAATAACGCAATGATAGTTCAGTTTTCTTTGCCATGAGGGGTGTTGACACACAAAGGAAAGGCCATATGAGAACACACGTGATAAGGCAGGCATCTACAAGCCAAGGAGAGAGGCTTCAAGGGAAATCAAACCTGTCAACACCTTGGCCTTGAACTTCCAGCCTCCAGAACTCCAGGAAATACGTTTTTGTTGTTTAAGCTACCCAGTTGGTGGCATTTTGTTATAGAAGTCTTAGGAAACTAATACATTATGGCGTTAGAAGAATTTGCATATATGATTCACTGAGTCTCTGCAACCTTTGGGAAGTAATAAAAACAGTGTAGGTACCTGAAAGTTGGAAATCATCCATCTGACTTTTAAATAGTCCATCTGACTTTCAAGAATGGAAACAACATGAATTCCAAAAATTGTAGATGGGTACAGCTGACATGAATTCCCTTGACAACAGAGCTCCTAGAAAATGGAGCTACAGGGAAAAGCTAGATTCACTCAGATGAAGCCATGCTGAGCGAACCTCATTTCCTGTATTGATAAGGTAGTAGATGGAGATCATGGGAAGATGGCCACAATCATACTGCATCTAGATTTCAGTAAGATATTTGGTAAAAGGATGTCATGTGATCCTTCAGGGAGAGACAGAGAAAAGTAGACAGAATGAGATTTGGCACTGGGTGAATTTGTGGCTGATTGAAATCAATGACCCTAGGAAGTTAATCAAGAAAGCATACAAACTCAAAGATTAAGACTCATAGTATGTCCATAACAATGACTAGCTAAAACTCTAATTGCATACATGCAAACTGAAAAATTGTGTATGGCAAAATTTGCTCATTGTCTTCCTATTTTCCCCTTCTTTCAGAGAACAGAATTTTTAGCTGAGTAGGTGAACATACAGGAAAACAGACTACTTTCCCCAGCCTTCTTTGCAAGTTGGAAACGCCATGTGATTAAGTTCTGTTCAGTTGGGTGAGAGCAGATATAATGTGTTCTAGGGATCACGGCCCGCCTTCACCTTTTTGCCCTTCTCAGTGATTAGAATATGAACATGTTGGTGAGCCAACTTGGTCCAAGGATGCGGGAGAAATAATATAAAAGGCACCAGGATTTCTGTGCCCATGGAGCCTTCCCACCAGCCCTAGACTGCTTATACCCAGATGGTTAAAGAAAGAAACCTCTCATTTAAGCCACTGTTCTGTTGCATCTCTGTCTGAGCACCTAAACCTATATCCTAAGTAATTGAGCATGCTTATCTGATTGGCAGAGGATATTAAGCTGGGAGGATGACCAATACATTCAGCATCAATCAGGCCAAGAAAATCTTAATAGGGTAAAATGAAGAGCCTAAACTCACATGTTGCATTTTATTGACCTTGAATTTGTGTTAAAATAATCAATTACATAATAAAGTGTAGGAAGATCCACCATAAAACATGTTTTAAGCCCTAGCCGGTTTGGCTCAGTGGATAGAGAATCGGCCTGCAGGCTGAAGGGTCCTGGGTTCGATTCCAGTCAAAGGCACATGCCCAGGTTGTGGGCTTGATCCCCAGTGGGGGGCATGCAGGGGGCAGCCAATCAATGATTCTCTCTCAACATTGTTGTTCTTTCCCTTTCTCCCCTCCCTTCCTCTCTGAAATCAATAAAAATATTTTTAAAACGTATTTTTAAAAATTAGATATAATTTGAAAGCCACAATCTTAGGTTACAGTAAGTAAATATGGTGTCATCAATGATATTAAGAGCCCCACTCATTTCATTCTGCTCAGACCTCAGAAAAGCAGTCAGAGAGTGACCAGGACTTTGTGCAATGAAGACAGTGTAACCTCTTTACTGAATGGAGACACAAACAGAAAATGGGTTTATTTTCTCCCACACAGCCTTCAGACACACTAGGCTGAATCTCCCCTTTCATCACCACTTGACATCTCACACAAACGTCATACCTTCAGTGTTACATTCATTTATAATAATAGCCTCATGCTCCTAAGCTCACTTTCAAGTATTAAAGATGTCAGTCCTAGCGAAAGACAGTTGTGAGAGAGATTTCACCATTTACCTTAGGATTCTGAACTATAAATTCCAGTATCAATCAAAAGTTCAACACCACGTCCGATTCAAAGCTTCTCCCCTCCCCCTGGTTCAGGTCAGGCTCTGGGCTCAAGGCAACAAGGACAGGGGTATGATCTGTTCTATGGTGTTCTCTTCTGGCTCTTCCGCTCTCTTCTACTCACTGTACTTCTTAAGGCAGAGGGGGTCAGAAAAGGAGTTGAGATAAACAGAAAAAATAATAACAACAAAGGAATCAAGCCTTTTAACTTCGCTGGAGCTGTGGGTGTTCTCTCTTGGCTAATGCCGGGTGGCTGTCCTGTTGTCCTTCCTGGCAGGACTCTGAATGCTGGCCCACTCACATGGCCAATATAGGGGTTCATCAGTGGCTCTCGTTGGACTATCTAAACTGCACAATTCCCTGACTTCTTCATGTATTCCACCTGGATTTTTGTTAGCCTCTCTCAGACCCTGACATCTGTGTAATGTAGCCCACAGACCACTACTGTTCTCATATGCAAGGCTGTGCTGTGAGCCAGGGCTCATCGGCATGGCTTCCCCCAGCTCCCTTCTTCAGTTTCACTTGCAACATGCCCGAGACACAGCCTCCACTAGACACAAGGAGTACAGCCTCCTCGCGTCCTGCCTTCTACCCCGGGCAGAGTGCACCAGCCTCGGGTCTTCAGTATCCATCAGGCAGGATCAAACACCAGCCTCTATGTTCGTACATCCTCCTAGACTCCAGGGGACATGTTGAAGATCCTCAAGAAACCCCTCAGTCTTCTCTTCTTGGGGGTACCAGTGTGAGCTTGAGTTTCTACCACTCGCTGTGTCCGGCGCACCTCTTGCAGGCTTCCCCATCTCCATGAGCAATTCCCTCCTCATGGGAAAGGAAGAACATCTAAAACTTCTAAAAGCCCTTATGATTACTTATCAGAAAGTCTATTCTGCATTTTAACAAGCTATCACAAAAATCACATATTATGCTATACTTGTGTTATGTCTTCATAGATGCCACTCCTGTGTCCTCTGGATATGCTGTAGTGATGTAACAGGTTCAAATCCACCTCCTCAGCAAAAGCAGGAGGTTCCCAATTGATGACCTGAGGCAATAAGTGATGACATTTCACCTGAGTGAGCATGGATTCCAAGATCCCTCTGTGTGACACCAATAAACATCATCTCTGGCCATTGAATCCAGACCTTACGTTTAGCAATGTAATGCTTTTGTCATATGAGCAGCTAATAATTGATGTAGAGCTGAGATAAATAAGAAAAAAATACTGTTTACCCAAGTTGCGTGTTTATAATACCCTATTATGTTGGAGTCAAGTTCATGTATTTTATATTAGTAGGTATGACACTAACATCTATATTTTTCTTAAACACTTAATATGTTACACCATCCAGACAGAAACTAAAACACAGGGTGTAGAACACACACACACACTAACCATAAAAACAACCATATTGCAACACCAAAATATATTTATAAAACTGGTCAAGGAAATTGAATTTAACATACGCTGTTATCATACAAGTATTTTTAATGAAATAACACTTAGTATTTATATAGCACCTTTCTTCTAAAGAGCAAAAATATGGCTCACATATTATTACTCATTCTCACACCATCCTTGACAGGTGGGTAAGTAGCAACATTTATACCAAGTTTTAATCACTGGGAAACTAAGACGGCATGGAGAGCAAAAACAAACCACGCGCAGTGAGCCAAAGACTTGAAATTTCCCAGCTCCTACTGCCCAACATTTTCTACTCACTCCTTTCTGTGAAATCGTAAAAGTTAGTTTGAATACTGGTGGGGGAAAAAACACAGATAAACCATTGATAAAACAGGTTTATACTAGACTACTAGGAAGCTGATGGTAGAAGCTAGACTGGAAATGGTTAGAAGTTCAAAACAATGCCCAATCCTTCATCATCAACTCGGACAATCTATCTGCAGCCCAGGAAAAATCAAACACGGTCCAAAATATGTTTTGAATTGCTGCCCAGGCTTTCTGTAGTTACAGCAGGTGAAGTAAACCCATCTCCCAATAAATCCCCACAGAGTGTACAGGTGGTCAACAGCAAATCAACTAGCAATACGGGATAAACAAACTTAAGTAGCACAGGAATTCTTGCATAAAGCATAACTTCAGCAAGATAGGAGATTTTAGAAGATATATCCCTGAGAAGTTCTTTAAAAAAATTATTCAAAGGCCTAAAAAAGGCTCTTTTTAAAGATATATGTAAATTATAGACATAGTTGTAGCCTAAAAGTATGTCTTAAAAAGGAAAATTGCCAGAGGATGAATTACTTAAGAGCAGGAATGTCGTTTAAGAGGTTTTAATATATTTAATCCCCAATTCACTCTAAGACATCCTAAGCCATAATGCCCCCTTTTTTTTTCAGATAACATGCAATGTCTAAGGACCTTTAACATATATGCCCATGTATTCAACCAATGTCAGCAAACTTAGGGGAAACATCAGATATAGAGGGAATGTTGAAAATATTCAGGGGTCAATTTCTGAGTCAAGGGGCCAAGGAAGGAAAATCACATTATATTCTAATAATAAATTTAAATCATGTAAAAAAATAGTCAATATTTAGTAAGCACTTTCTATACACTAAGATTGGTCCAGCACTAGCCACATCACACGAATTATTCAATTCATCATCACCAAACTCCCTTGAGATATCCCCATGTTGTATATGCAGGGAGGTTAAGAAACTCGCCAAAGGCCAGGCAGATACAAGTCGCTGTCTGGCTCTGAACATTCACCAAAGCTGCCTGGCTTTTTCTCTGTCTTCTCACTTGGTGCAGAGAAGTGAGTCTTACCTTTCATTTCCTCCCATGCACTGAAGAAAAACTGAAAAGCCATCCTTGTTATGATATTAAAAACTTGGAATAAAAAAATCCATGAAAATCTTACTTATAGAAACATTTCTCAAAGCCTGATAGCGAGAAATTCAGATAAAAAGCACATATTTCCACTTCTTTGATGTTCATGGATTTAAACCATGATTCGTATTTTGAGCTTTGTTTGGTTGCTTTTAAACCCATCGTATTGTACCATGAAGCTGCACAAACACTGTTAAAAAGCTAAAAAAAAAAAAAAAAAAGCAGCCACCCTCAAGATAGTCGATGACTCCCTCTTCAACAGTTTAATTTATATGAACTATAGTAAATTACAATGATACACCTTTAATTAATTAATTAAATTAGTTAGTTAATTTATTTACTTAATTAGTTAGTTAATTAATTAATGCCCCTGGCAGATCACAGATCAAGTTTTCTTATCCAGAGAGCCTCCTGGCCCACAAAGGAGAGGAAAAGTAATGATCCTCAGGCAGTCTCGGAACTTCACCACAGCTGGAGGCCCACCTTCTAGAGAACATGTCCTCTGTGAGGTCACAAAGAAAATGAGGTCTTCAAGAATGCACATGCCGTCTGCACACTGGCCTCCAATGAATCAACTGGGAGAGAGATGCATTGTTATCATTAAGCAAACCACACCGGTCACCCTTTGCTTGATTTTTCTTCTTACCTCCACCACTGGGCAGATTTCCTTTTAATCTAACTGCTGAGGCTTAGGACCTCCTACTCCCCAGGAACCAAAGCAAGAAAATTAGGAGGAGAGGCCCATCTCCAAACACCACACTCTTGGAATAAAGGATTTGCCCTTCACCACCTTGACTTGTACAACCACTGGGCTGTTTTTATTTTAGTAACACACCCTCTATCAGCTTTAAGGTACCTCAAGCATCTTTCATGCCAACTCAGGTAGAAACCTCAGGACAGTAAAGTTCATCCTAAATAATAAACAGTTAATATGCTAATTAGACCAAGCAGCTGAACGACTGTCTGGATGACATTCTGGACGACCTTTAGGATGAAGCCAGGGCTGCGAGGGCCAGCAGAGGCTGCGAGGGGCCGAGAGGGCTGAGCCCCTTGCATGAATTTCGTGCATCGGGCCTCTAGTTAAGTTATAAAAACATTGTCTCCCAAACTGAATGAACTCAAGGCTCTGCAGAGCTTCCCTCACTGTTGCTTGGTTCTTGCCTCGCTCCTGGCCTCCCACCCCACTGGGTTGGGTCCATGGTGGGATTCCTCTTCCACCTGAACTATTTTGAGTGACCCTCCCATTCTTTTCATTTTGAAGAATGTAACACCTTTCTGCTGGAGTTATCCGGGTCTGAGGCCCACAATGAAGTCATCAATAATGTCCTGGACATCCATGAGCACACCTTTTCCCCAGATCCTCTTCCTCCTAGCACAAAGACCAACATCGTCATCTTTCCCTTCCCCTGGTCTCCTTTCTAGTTTTCAAGCCTTTCACGGCATTTGTTGATTTGTTTAATCTTTTAACAGATGTTTACTTAACAATTATCTACTATGGTCCTGGCACTAAACTAGGTGCCAAGAAACAACGATGAAAAACATAGTCCTTGCCATAAACAAGCTCCTGCTCCTGTGAGCGAGACCAGTCATCAGGCCATTAGAGAACACGGTGAAAGGGCGGGGATACAGTAAAGCTCAGGGCATTCGAGGCCCTCGAAAGGGATAACTTACCCAGCTGGCCATGCAGTCTCTTTCCTCTTACTCTTCAGGCTTCATGTGTTTCCAGACCTTACTTTCACTAAAGTGTTTAAATATTTCCCTCTCTATCAACCATCCCCAGAGACACGTGGTCAACCAGCCCAGCTCTTCAATCTCAATCATCATATTACACTCCAGCCTGCAAGTCATGTAAACCTAAACTCATCAACTTCCCATAAATACTCCCACAAACATCAGAATATTTAAAACACCTATAATCAAACCCACCACAGCCCATATTCGAGTTGTCTTAATTCACATGATTTGGAGAGATGATGAATTATCAATATAGTATTATCTGATCTTCATAAAGATGAAAACAAGAAAAATCCTCTAGTCATTTGAATTCTCTTAGTCCCTAATGCGATGCTCTGCATGCATCCTCTATGACTGGCCTTCCTTTTTACCCATCTGGCTTTGAATGGCATTGGCTAGCTTCAGAAAAATCATCTTTACTAAACTGGCTCTGAGACTAATTGAGGCAGAAGATATATGCAGGCCCTCGGTGTTTCAGCTACACTGTCAGTTTTGAAATAAACAGCCTATTAACGGGTCACATACATGGGTTCTAAAAGCCTACTTATCATATATTCAAAACCCTTAATCAGTTTATAAGCTTCACATTATATTTCAGTTGTCATTCTTTTTCTCATCATGATTCCTTAACAATCCTAAGTGCCATTACATTGTTCTTTTTCTAAAAGGAGAAAATAAACTTGAATGTGAAAGAAAGCTACAGAGAGACAGGGACAGAAGTGTGGGATCCAGACGTAGAACCACATTCAAATCTGGCTTCCCCACTTAATCATTGTGTGATTTGCTATAAATTATTTAAAATCTCTGAGCCTCATCTCCCTTATCTACTAGATGAAGACAATAATAATTTCTGCCTCACACGAGTTTTTGAGGATGGGCGAGGCTGAGTGAGTCCTCAGCGGAGCCTTCCCACCCTGCCCAGCCCCTCTTTCTGGAAGTCCCCCCACTCTGAGCTGTCCCCACCCTCCTCGGGTCTTCTGCTGCTCCGGCTTCTTCCAGTCCTCCGCTCCATGGCCTATGCACAGTAGAGTTTCTAATCTTTCCATCCTAGACTCAGTCCTTTTCAATTTATAGCCTCTCTCCAAGGCATCTTGTCCATACTAGTGACTTCGAGGTTCTGTTGCCTCCAACCTCTAATTTGAATTGCAGACCTTTCTGTGCAAGGATTTACACAATTATCTCCATTTGGGGATATCTCACCCTCAGCAGGTCTAAACCAAGTTCAAATTGTCTCCTAAATCTAGTCATCGTATCCTGCTGTGTTACCCATCTCAGCTTAGAGGGACTGACATTCATCTAGCTATGCAAGCCAGAAACCAAGAAATTATCCTTGACCCCCTTACCTGCTCTCCCCAAACCTGAGCATCACAAGCTCTGTGCTTTCTATCTTCCAAAGAGCTCATAAAGATGCCTTTAGACCTCCACCTTCATTCTGTCACACTGGTCCACGTTACACTCATCTGTTTCCCATACCATCCACCCTGCTCATTCCCGTGCTGCAGCTGGAGCACCCTTCCCAATACGAAAATATCATGGTGTCATTTCCTGGGGCTACTCTTTGGATCAGAAATAGAATTCTTAATGAGACCTGTACAGTCCCACATGGCCTGGCCCTGGCTACCTCACCAGCCTCCCCTCCCATTGCTTTCTCTTCCCTAAATCCCCTTGCCCCCTTTTCCACCTTAGTCTTCCGTCAGTTCAAGTTCACTTCTTCAGAATGGTATTCCACGATGCCTTGAACTAGTTGGGACCCTTGGTTTAGACATTCCCATCTCATCACATGATTTAACTGCATGGCACTTATCCCAGTTTGTGTTATATAATCGTGTGCTACTTCTCTCCAATGTCAGTCCCACCCTAGAATGCATGATCCAGCAGGAGAGGAAAAGGTATGCCTTTTTTATCCTTGATTTTCTGATGGCGAGCCCCAACTTCAATATGTATCTATTGCATTATTAATGGAATTATTATTAAATTGTGAATTACTTCTTAAGTTAATTATTATTGAGATAGGCAAGCAGAGAAGTTAAGAGACCTGATTCCTCAAATAAACTTCCAGGACCCATTTCTGTCTCTACCACTTACCAAGTGCATGTCATTGGTCAAGTTACCACTGTCTCCAACACTCCCTCTCAACAACTGGGAACTTGAACAGGAGACTCAGCAAAAACAAAAGTTAGCTTCACAGCAACCAGCTAAAATAACCATCTCCAGCCAAATACCAAGAGTACATTTTGTTTCTTTTTAAACACGCCCTCAGTAAACATTAGTTCATGGCAGAGGATGATCATTAAAAAGAAGTGAAGTCACTGCCTATTTGTGTTTTGCTAACAAATAACTCTGACAATACCTTGTGCGGACAATGTCAACTCACACCCATTTCCAGAATGGGGGTCTCCTTGAACACAGGTTCCCCCAGACCCTCTCCTCCAGTGCCCACGCTCCCCTGCAGCTGACAAGCCTTCCCCCGGAGAAATACAGCCAGGCCCCGTGCCCGGCGGGCAGAGAACAAGGCTGGGCTGTGCCCTCTCCAGCAAGCAATCAGCACAGGCCCTCAAGCATGAGATTTAATTGCTTGTTCATTATTTTAGCTCACAGGGGCTACGGGGCAGCGTGGCATTTCTGAGCACACCATCCGAGAGAACACTGGGAGCTGAAGAGATTAAAATAGAACAACAGAGTCGGGCAAGGAGCCTGTCCTGATACGCATGGCTTCAGGTGCCCGTGACTCGGTAAGAGGCCTGCGTGGCAGCCCCTGGCTGTCTGTCCTGCCCTTCCCAGTTCTGCGTGAGCAGGGAGGAGGGCCACAGAAAGGCGAGGATTTGAACTCCCAGCCACCGAGGGGAGCCGTGTCCCTCTTCTGCCCGACCGTGTACCTAAAGTGCCAGGCAAGTCACTAACTTCCCACGGTTTCTCAGCAAAGCCCGGAGATGAGAAAAGCGCATTGTCCTTTTGAAGCTGTGGAAAGCAATAAGCGAGCAGGCCGAATCCTCTTTGGGTTTCAGAGCCCGTGTGGTGCTCGCGGCTTTGCTTTGAGGTGTCCAAATTGCCTTAAATCGGGAGCTTTGTTATCCCCGCTGCCACGCGGATATAATAGAGCCAGGCTGCCATTTGGAGATCATTTTTTCTCTCTAAAAACTTAGTGGAAATACATCTATATTAGCACAGACATTTTCTTAACATTTGCTGTTTTAAACATACTGTGGTTTGTTTTGTTTGGGGTGTTTTTTTGTTTGTTTTTTTCAGATACTTCTTAAGAGATCAGGGCAGCCAAGCAATAGCTCGCTTAAAAAAAAAAAAAAACACACAAAAAAAAAACCATTGTGCGCCGCCCATCCGGCCTCCTCCCCCACTTTGTTTCCACCTTTAGAACAGGTTTGACCTCGTCTCTCTAAAGGCAGGAGAGTGGGCAAAGGCGGGAGGCCCGTTTAGAGGATGAAACCGACTCTGGAGGAAGGCTTCTGCCTTCCCGGCCGCCTGAGAGAAACGCAGAGCTCAGGAGGTGGATGGAAGTCAATGGCAACCGTTCTTTGCTTTGGATGAAACCTTGAAGCTGCGCTTCCCCCATTGTTGTTAAAAATAAAAATAAAAAACAGAAAGAAACAGAGGCGAGTAAGGCTTATGGTCTCGGCAAACAGTACATTCACATGATGGGATGTTCTGTTCACATCACTGAACACTAGAGTCCCTGACACAGCCCAGGCTCGGTGATGAGCCGGGAGCCCAGCCACCGCACAAGGAGCAAACGTGAGTCTAGACTGCGGGTGGAGAGAAAGCAGCCTCGTCCTGCTCTCCCCCCGGAAGGAGAGGACACGCCTTGGACCCGCAGAGGCAAACAGCCATGACACCTCGCTCTGAGAGAGCAAAGATGGGGAGGAGGTCAGGTGGAAAGAACACCTTGAGGATGCTACAAAGACGCCCTTCCTCTCTTTGCACCTTTCCCACCATCACCTTTCCCTCCAAAGCACCCCCACCATCCAGCTCCTGATTCCACTCTCTCCCTGAGGCCTGACAGAGGCATTTCCCAAAAGTGGGTAAAAGTGGGCAGGATCTCAGACTCGGCCATGTCTGAGGCATTCATCTGCTAGACAGACCCAGTCGGGCCTATCCGTGTGTGCCCGTCCTGTATCTGTGGGACTACAAACCACTTCAACATAAAGCTAAGGCCCAGCTGGTGTGACTCAGTGACCTATGACTCTAGGACAGGGGTCCTCAAACTTTTTAAACAGGGGGCCAGTTCACTGTCCCTCAGACCGTTGGAGGGCCGGACTATAGTTTAAAAAAAACTATGAACAAATTCCTATGCACACTGCACATATCTTATTTTGAAGTAAAAAAACAAAATGGCAAAAACACCCGCTTGTGGCCCGCGGGCCGTAGTTTGAGGACGCTTGAGGAGGTCACGATTCAAATCCCCATCAGGGCATGTACCCGGGTTGCAGGCTCGATCCCCAGTAGGGGGCGTGTAGGAGGCAGCCCATCAATGATTCTCTCTCATCGTTGATGTCTATAACTCTCCCTCTCTCTTCCTCTCTCTAAAATGAATAAAAACATTTTTTAAAAAAACATAAGGCTAAGTATTCTCAACAGCGTTGGTCCCCTCATACTAGTACTTCACTTCAGTGCTGACAGGTGAATGTTTACTTTAAAAAATCATCCCAGAGCCAATGTGATTGGTGAGCCTTGAGTGGCAGGGACGGCGCCGCACCAGGAAATGTCTCTCCTCATCCCCAGCCTTTGAGGGGTGGGTCTCAGCTGTGCCCTGTGGCTATCACTGGGTGCCCTGAGCCTTCGCTCCTCTGGCCCGTCCTGGCTGCAATCACTTGATGAGCAGACCCGGTCACTCTGCCTGGCCTGCCTCATCTGGGCTGCTTCAGAAGTAGGGCTTGCCAGAGAGAGCAATTTCTTAATGGAAAAATTTATCAGTTTAGGCCACAAGCCCAAGACTTTGAGACAGCATGACGCAGATGGTTCAGCACTCAGAGGATTAAGGTGGCGCATCCCCTGTCTTTATGTGAGTTTCTTACTTGCTGGCGGCTGAGAGAATTAAATTACGGGCAGCATCTCATTCATCGTCCTTACAGTATGTATGAGCACCTACTGTGTGCCAGAGGTAGTGGGACACATGAAGATGAAATGTTCAAACAGCTTCCAAGGCTGTTAGCTTATAGATCTTAGAATCGTGCGTTAGAAAATATTGTGGGGGTTTTATGTAATTCAAGTGCTTTACTTTACAGATGAGGGAGTAAGGCCTTGAATTATTCCATCACTCCTCCAAAGAATGGCGGAGGGAATTCTCAACCCCGGGAGCTCTAACTAAAATAAAGACTGTCCCTTTTCATGCTGTTTGCTAACAGTCAAGGGGCTCCAACATCAACTGGCCCCAGACACCTGTGTGGTTGACCAAGCTGGTGCTGTGGTTGCCGGTCACCAGGACACACCACTGGCTGAGTGCCACCCAGGGCCAGCCCACAGTAGGAGGACTGTACCCACATAATACCCACCGCGCGGGTGCATGAATTAATACACTGGATCTAAGTTAGAGAAATCCGGGTGCAGAGTAGTTAAGTAACCTGCTCAAGATTAACCGGCAAGAGTAGAGAGTTGAGGAGCCCACCCAGGATGCCTCCCTCCCAGTCCACTCTCTACCGCCTTCACATCAGCAGCCTCGCTCTCCGTCGCCTTTGGTTTTCCCTCTGTTTCATCTCCACATGCTTCTGACACCTCCCTTGTGCTGAATAATGAAATCCTAGAGTTTTCAAGATGGAAGCATTCTCAGAGACCATCTAGATCTCTCATTTCACAGGTGAGGGAACTGGCCCAGGAACTTACCTGCCACCATGTCGCTAGAGTCATGAAAGTTCTGGAGAGCAGGTGTTGAAATGGGTGAGTTCCTTTCCCTCCTGTGACACCAGTCCATCCAGGGTTCGGTACAGTGTGGGCGCTATCCTGGTTCCCCATGCCTCAGCAGCCAGTGTGTGTTAGAGAGGTCACATGATCAATAAACATCGGTATAAGTAAGTACGTGGATGAGACAGACAGACATATTTGTCTGGGTTTAGGTTGCGCCTGTTACTGAACCTCCACCTCTACCAACATCTACACCTACTTATTCCGAAGTCTTACTGGCTGTACCACCACCGCCCTTCTTGGTGCTCAGGACCCCAGATGGCACTAGAGGGAGCCTTTCACCATGACCTCAGCTGCCCAGAAACTCCCTAACACTCTGCCACTCCTGGGGAGAGTTCTGGCTCCTGACTCTCAGCCTGTGTCTTCCTTGTCTGAATTGGGGCCCCTGGTCTACAAGGAACTCAGGCTACACCGTGACCCATGCTTGGGAGGACGTCCTCTCCCACCTCGGAGACCATCTGTCCATCAGGCACTAACACTGTTTGCATAGACATGTATCATAAAGTCTCTGATAAAAACAGCCCCTTACACTCCAGTGTGAAAAATAACAAATCCATTTGGCTACAATGGGGACCAGTTATAAAGACAGACATCCCTCCCACCCTCCACCCACTGCCCTGTCCCTCTCCACCCCAGGTATTCTTAGCTAAACTGGATTGCCACTCCTCCAGGAATTCCATTTTAATGATGCTCCCACCAAGCCAGAGGGCAGGATTGGAGAGATCTAAAGCCAGGCTAAGCATCGGCTGGAATCCCCACTGCATACAGATCACCAGATCTAAGTTAACTTGTCTTAAGTGTTATTAATTATGCAACCGGACTAAGAGCATAGTTCAACAAAACTTTTCCAAGAAGAGTTTCCAACAAAACTTTTCCATGGAGGGTATTATGCTGAGTGAAATTAGCCAGTCGGAGAAAGATAAGTATCACATGATCTCATACATACGTGGAATCGAATGAACAAAATAAACTAATGAATAAAATAGATCCAGAGACATAGAAGAATGGAACAGACTGTGGAATCTCAGAGGGGAGGTAGAGATGGTTGGGTGGGTGGGACGAGAGCAGCCAAAGAACTTGTATGCATATAGGCATAACCCATGGACACAGACAATAGAGTGGTGAAGGCCTGGGGCGGAACGTGGGCAAGCTAGAAGGGGTCAATGGCGGGGAGGGAGAAGAGGACATTTGCAACAATAAAGATTTAATTTAAAAAAAAAAAAAAACTTTTCCAAAAATGCCCTAGCTTTTTCTCTCTCCTAGAAATTATAGGTGAAATAGCATGTCACGTGAACAAGTAAACGTGTGTGTTTTTTTAGGGAACAAAATCATTTAATTGCACAATCAGAAGCATATTGTGGGGAGAGAACAACTCCCCTTTTTTGCATGTGTCAGTTCATTTGTGCATCTATGAGAGAAAAGTAGGTAAAACCTAGGTAAAGTGTAATTATTTAAATTGAGCATAAAAATGAGCTTTGGATTTCCTAAAAGCCAAGGTAAAATGTAAAATGGATGAATTATAGAGTCTTAACTGCTATCCATCTAATAGAGTTATTTGGTATCTCATCTAATATCTAAAAGCCTACCATCACATGAGAATATTATGTCTCTTTATAGAAAGGAAATAAAGTACCCAGAGAACAAGGTATTTGGGGGCATTACCTGGGTGGTCCCCACCATACTCCCCACAACAGTTTTATGTAAGTGGCAGAGACAGACTTCACCTGACTTCTCCTTATGCAAAGCACCTGAAAAACCTTGATTTAATAATAGTTCTCAGGAGGTCCTTTTACAAAATCCCCCTGCTCTGAACACCAGTAGCCTGCCTCTGTGGGCCCAGCTTCCTGGACTGACCACCCAGCTGGTACAAAGTATCACAAAGTTCTAATTTCCAGTTCTCAATTCCACGTGGGCTCCAGAGTCAGAGGGGGGCTGTGTTTGAACCTCTATTTGTTATGTAAACAAATTTACACAAGAAACTCAATCCCTGGGAACCTCAGATTCTTTACCGGTAAAGTGGGAACATTAATCCCTATTATGCAAAGTTGTTATGTTTTCCTAAGGAAAAAAAAGTTACTTAATTGCGCAATCAGAGGTATAATTGCACAATCAGATGTACACTACATCTGTGGACATACAACAACTCCCTGTTTATTGCATGCATCATTTCATTTACACACCTATGAAAGAAAGACAGATGTACCAAAGTCATAGGTACAACATATAATTCATCTTATTACCGGCCTTGGCCTTAGTAGGCCCTTAGTAAACAAGAAGTAGTAAGACTATGAGGCAACTGGGTTCAAACATGACCTCAAAGAATGAGCAGAGTTAGAATGGTAAATGGAGAGCAGAGGATATGGTGGGACGAGGGGAACAGCTTGAGAACCGGCCCAGATGAAGGACTGAGCATATGAGATATGAGGGGAATTCAGGAGAGGGCCTGAGTGTGAGAGGGATTCACTAGAGAACAGTCACAGGCAAGATTGGATAAAGACTCAAACACCAGGGCGCAGGCTGAGGGGCTAACAGAAAGCAGCCCTGTGGGCCTACCGCGGAGAGTCCTGCAATGAAATGTGAGTTATGAAAGCCAGCCTGGCCACGATGCATGCTCAGTGGATGGAACAAGGAGAGACTCGAGAGGTGTGATCTTTGATACCTGGCGATAGTAGATTAATAAAATTCTGGACACTTCCAGCGTGTACAGCTCACCTCGCCATTTCCAACCTAATTGGGTTTCACGTGGATACGCACTCGCCCCATTACTGGCCGTCACTACTCCAACTCTCAAGGGATCCGTAGATACAGATTTCATACGGATTCTAGTCACTCACCTTCTGCTGATTTTTAGCTTAAAACACAGTAGAAAATTATTGACATTATTTCCTTGAAAACCCTTCCCTGCCTGTACATGTCTGTGTCAATAATTGTCATGTTGGCAATTGGAATGGGCCTTTGGCAGCTCGCCTAGGAATGTCAAATAGTCTCCATTAGGTTTGAAAGCTCTGAGTTTCAGTAATGGGCTGATACTCTACCTGATATGATTGTACAAAATTACATAATTGATTTCTGGGACACTGCGCCACACAAATGTTATAGGTTTCTTTTATTTTGTGCCTCAAAAGGCAAGTGCGCTTTCATTCATTTTGCTCAGTAAGAGGATTTCAAGTCTTGCTCCTGGCTGGTCCAGATTAAACTTGGGTATTTTATATGGCTCTACACCCATTTTCTCAGTTATTTTACACATCAAAGCAGTGATTTTCCACTGGCTTCAAGGAGTTGGTTACTAGAAAGTGGCCCTCAGAATGTTAAGCCTCACCAGCTGTATACAGGTGCATAAAATACATCATTCCCAGAGCAAGGGAAGTTACATTTCTTAACTGGGGCAGTATTTTTATTTTGGTGTTTTTCCAGCTTTATGATTGTTACAAACATAGTATTTGTTACATATTTTTAGAGCATATTTGGTAAGTGCAGGCATTCTCTTCTTTAAAGAACTAGTTATTTCTAACCTCCAGCAAGCCTGTGGTCAGGGAACGAGGATGAGACAAGAAAGGATTGGCTGCCATGCAATCTATTCTCTCTGATCCATAGCTGCAAGGACTAATGGGGCCCCATTCAGGCAGGACTGTACTGTCTAGGCCAGAGCAGAGAGAGAACACTGATGCAGCCCCATTCAGTGACACCAGGTAATTGTCCCTAACACTGAAGCAATGGCCATGACAAATCCATTGCTTAGAGGGGCGGGAGCGGAAGAGGAGGGGGAAGGAGACATTAGGTTGAATAGGTGCTGGGGGAACTGTGAGTGGAGTGTGAATGTGGCATATGAAGAGAGAGAAGAAGATTACGAAATTCGAAAGGCAAATAATGAGGATAATAATATTCGTAAAGGATGTTGAAAGGCAAGAGGAGCCGAATTCAAAAAGAAACCTTCATTTGTTTGATTAGGCTCCCAAGCTGAAAGCTAAACTGAGTCCCAGGAAACCCATGTTCAAGAATCCTGCTTTTTAGACTTGATTTTCAGACTGAAGAGTTTTAGAAACGTCTTTCCTCTCCTTGAGAAATGCATCTTTCTGATAGAATTTTTCAAAAGATTAATAAAAGTAGGTTGCCATCAACAGAGAATCCCAAAAATATTTCCAAATAAGAAAACTGGCCACCTGAGAAATACGGTGCAATCAGAACCGAATTTCACACCTTGTCATGTAACAAGCCCACAGGCAGCCATGAGTCTCTGACCAAAGGTGGAAATCAAACCTTATTTTGACGTTCAAGGGAATCTTGATATGATCGTCTCAAAAACTCTATAACAGATATGGTTTTATTGTCTGCTACTGTCGCATTATTTCTTAAATGAAAATCAATAGAAATTAATTAGTTTTGAAATTTTCACAACTGCCTCAGAAATACTTGGGACATACGCTGAGGCATTATAAAATTAATGCTTATTCATTTTTCATGCTCACTCATCATCCAATGCTTATTTCAGTCAATATAAATAGACTGACTATTCAAGACACAGTTGAGTGGAGAGTAAGGACCCAAAAATTGAAAATTCAGAAACAGTCCTCATCCACATGAACAGAAAAACAAGCAAATACCCTACAACTCACTTATTCTTAAAGGCAAGAAAGAACTACCCAAACCTCTCTAGAAATTTTAAATAGATAAAAGAAAATAGAGAAATAAAAATTTTCAGAAGAATTCACCTCTTAGCCTACGTACAAGCCATCAGTAATCTCTGTTTTACCCAATTTCATAAACTTTAGAAAAGAAATTCTTCTAGAGAGGCTAATGTTGGATACTTTTTCAGTCTAGCTTTGGGCTCAGAGGTCTTTGCTTGACATATTTATCTGGAATGTCCATGTGTTGTTTTTCCTTGGCTATTTTTACTTTCTTAGGCAGGGGTTGAAATTCAAACATACTTCTGACATCTGAATCTCTGTGGTAACCAGTGGTCCTGCTTGACCAGTTCTCTCATTCCGGGCACACAAAAGACCTGGTTTCCTGACTTCCTGGTGGGCATATGACAGTTCAGCCCACTGTGTTGTCACCTCCATGCTGGAGCATTTCATTGTCCATGGTAGGCACGCTCAGCATTCCCTTTTTCAAATGATGTCATATTCCCTTCGGTGACTGATCTTTCAGCCTGGGTCTTGGGAGAGAAGAGCACAGAGCAGAGCTCCCACCTGACCTTGAGCTACCACCGACTGAGATTCTGGAATCCTTTGTTATTGCAGCATAACTAAGCCTATTCTGATCTACACCTTCTTTTATCTTCTCCCTTGAAATGCTCTCAAGGTTTTCTGTCTAAAGGGAACTGAGAAGAAGAAATTAAAAGCCTTTGGGGGCCTTTGCATACATGAGCATTTTTGTTTCACAAGAAAAGAAATGACTTCTCAGACCCAGAGCAATTGGATAGGCCGATTACTCTCCAAGGCAAAGGACAATTTTTTTTTCTTTCTTAGAGCAGTTAATTCTCTCCAGCTACTTACAGTGCTCCTAGCAGATGCCTCAGATAGAGGAGGTTGGATCAAGAGATAAGGCTGGAAAGAGGGCTACAGAGAGAGACACTTTTGGGGATCTGAGAAGCCAACAGCAGGTGTGAAGGGTCAGCTCACACAGCTATCTCCCATTTACCTTTTAGGCTGGCTTTCCAAACGTTTGGGAGTGACATGCAGTGCTGGACACTAGACCCGCTCTCTGCTATGAAATTCTCCAATTTCCCTCCATTTTCTGTCTTCTGACTGAGGCTCTTCCTCAAGTACACCTGTTCTGAATGCCCTCAGCCATCTGTGCTGGGTGTGGCTTTCTCAACACACTGATGGGAGAAGGTTCGGCTTCAGCACAGCCAGGCGTTGCCCTCCCGTGTGCACTTCCAATAAATCTCACTCATGACACCCCTGTGCAGGCAGGGTTGAAACACTGTTGTATAGATTCCTTTCCTCTTAGGTCACAGGGTAAATAAACAACTAGTAGTAATTATAATTACATCCACTGTCTCTAATAACAATGATAACAACTTTTTATTGTCATCATTATTATTATTGAGCACATACAAGCAATTTCTGAGCATTAGCTCATTTACTAGTAACTCTCATACCAATCCTATGAACTAAATACTGATATTTTTCATTTTTAATAAATTTATCCCAAATCACATAGGAGAAAGTGGCAAAACAAGAACCCAAATCCACAAAACAAGAACCCAAATCCACTAAACTCTAAAGACCTTCTTTCCCCAAACAGAATCCAAACGCTTCACTTTAAGCTAAATGTCCCTGTTTTCTGTCAAAACACAGCCAAACCAGAAGAGGAATTACACTATGGAAATTGGCCTGGTTCTCTCAGAGGAGACCTGCCTGATGCTGGCCAGTCTTACTCCTGAGGAGCACACAGGAAGAACATGTCGGCCGGTCTCCCTTCAACACAGAGCGACAGGGTTCTGGCCAGTGGAATGTGGGCTCCTCCAAGGCCTGGCCAGAAAACATCCTGCAGACTGTCCACACTACATCTGCTTCTTCTGCAGCTGTGGAGGTCACATGTTTAAGATGGCAGCATCACAGGTTAGAAGGGGCCGATTTCCCAGCCATCTCTTAGAGAAGAGCTTCTCAGGACAGTACCCAACATACAGCAAACAGTTGCAGGAGCAAGGACTATCCATGGACTTTGTCAAGCCACTAAGATGTGAAGGCTGCTCTCTTGGCAGCTAGTGTTCGTATCCTGATGAACACGCTTTCTTGCGGTAATAATACGGAAATACTCATGAATGACTTTCAGTCCCAAGTTCTCAGATTCAACACAAATATTCCAAATCTCACCCCCACCAAGTACAAGTTTAGCCACCACTGAGCCAAGACTAGGTTAACTAGCCAAAACCAACCATAATCCAACAAAAACTCCTGAAGTCCATCCAATGACATTCATCCCTGATACACTGTTTCTTCTGGAATGTTCCTAAGGGAATCAGCTTATTCATGTCATCCCATCCCAACCAACTATTTGGAGCTCTTTTCTTAGAAAAATCACTTCAGAAAGCCCCCTGTTTTGAAAGTCATCTAAAACCACCACACGTGTGAGTGGGTGAGGCATGATACAGAGTTGAAGATGTCATTCCAGTTATCACTTACAACCCATATGGTTCTGTTTTAATCAGCACTTCAAGATGCACCTGGAAATAATTAAATATCTTAGGTAACAATAGCAAGAATATAGAAAGTGTTCCTGGATTATTGCAAATGGTGGGTTCATGTCATATCTGAGGTTGTCGGGCATCCCACAAGAACAAGGCCCAGTAGCACATTCCCAAAGCAAATGAAATATATATATATATATAAATATTGATATATATATATATATATATATATATATATATATATATATATATATTGATTTCAGAGAGGAAGGGAGAGGGAGAGAGAGAAACATCAATGATGAGAGAATCATTGAGGGGCTGCCTCTTGCACGCCCCCTTCTGGGGATCGAGCCCACAATCCAGGCATGTGCCCTTGACTAGAATTGAACCCAGGACCCTTCAGTCCCCAAGTTGACACTCTATCCACTGAGCCAAACCAGCAGGGCTTTTATATATATATATATTTTTTATTATTATTATTCTAGTGATCACTGTGCAAAACTCTGATTACCACAGTGGTGGTCATTGGGACTTAAACTCATACTGGACAATGGCTTAAGATATTACATCACACGAGCTAAATTTTTCAGACAGAGGTTCATCCACTCAAAATATTTTTAAAGAAAGCTTGGCAAAATGCAAGTCTGGGATGTAACAGCAATATGACAGATCTATAAAGTAGAAAAGAAAACAATGGAAATTCTCCATCAACGTGTGGCACAAAAATTAGCAATGGGCTAAGTGATCTGAAGACTCAGTTCAGGGTTTAATGTTCTCATATTTTGTAAGTTATTAAGCAAATATTTAGATTTACTTTTTTGTCTTATAATAGGCTACCCATAATGGTGGGGGGGGGGGTACTTTCCAATAAGAGTATTTAAAAATAAAATAAAGATTGACATTTTTAACCTGGATTTATGTACATGCAATAGCATGCCAAAAACTAGGAGGACAAAAATGCATATTCAACTGGACTGGGTCCATGGTGCTCTATGTCAGGAACTTTTTAAAACAGTAAACAAGTTTGCTATATTTACAGGCTTTCTTTATTTAAAAGATGCTCCTTTGTTTAAAAGTAGTGTTTCTCAAAGAGTGGTCCAGGATGCTGTAAGTGAGAGTCAATTGAATATTACATAAAAATCAGATTCCTCGCCTCACTCCAGATCTAATTAGTCTGGATGTCTGAGGCCTTCGCATATAGGATTTTAACAATCACTGTGCCGTTCTGAGAAGCCCTAGTAGAGACAGATCACTTGCCAGAGATCAAGAAGGAGAAGTATATTGCATCCCAGATAGAACATATTTTCCTGCGAAAGTACCCAGAGGAATTAAACTCTAACAGACGTGATTTTTTAATTGAGATATTAAAGATCAGAATAAATAAGAAGTTGTTAAATGTGTTTGTCTAAATAAAACAGAGATAGCTAAAAGGGTATTAGAGAAAATAATTCTGTTTCCAATAGGGATACATTTAATGTTTAACCTTTATATTCTACTAAGTAGAAATAAAGATCTTAAAATTTATATAGATAATAACTAGATAGACAGATAGATATTACAGATTACATCCCTCACTATGATTAGCAAACAGCTGAAGAAAATGCCCTTTATTCTTTATTTTATATTCTTCCCACTGCTAGCTTCCTTCTGTCTTTAACAAAGACTCCATACCAGTCAAAGGGGAGAGGTTTTGAAGTAGCTATTAGAGAGATAGTTTTTTCCCCAAACACAGCAAACACAATTCATCCTTCACGTATCAGAACCACTTCGTGGGAAGTTAAATTTGGTCGATTCAATATTACACCTTTCCATTTATAGCTCGGTGTCCCAATCTACTGCATCCAAGGTACTGGTACCCAGTCCCTACATCGTTGTTGGGAGTCCGGTGCCAAGTGCCGTTGGAAATAGATGTCATTTGAACGATGAAAACCATATTTTCTTTTTTATTTTTTTGTGGAGTACACTAAATCATTTATTTTTACCACAAGTGATTTTTTTTTCCCAGCAAATAGTTTTCCTGAACTATCTTAAGGCCTCTTCCAATCTTAATATCCTGTGAGCCTGGAGCCAAGATTTTAGGGGGAAAACTGTTTTTGCCTAAAGAAAAAATTTATTCTATCTTCACTCTAAAATTGATCGATCACCAACTTCAATACATCTGTTTTTGTGTAAAACTGTGTTGGGCTTAGAACAAAGCTAACCATATTTTTCAAAGGAAAAAGATGAGATAGACCACACTTTTTAGACCACAGGGAAGTTTCAGGAATCTGAACAAGAATGTAGGTATAAGAGCAAGACAGAAACCCACAAATGAAAAAGCTGTAAGAAACGTGGTTATCTGTCCATGAATGGATCTCAGCTGTCCAGCACAGGTCAGGAGGACAAGTGTTGCAATGCCGACCGAGCTGGCCCTATGACAGCTGAGAGGAACACATAGGAAATATGAGTATAGGAACGAGCAGATAGGACCCCTGGGAAGGACGTGACCACATTATCCAGCTGTAAGCACACGAGGGCAGGCACACCTTGTTTGGCTCTGCATGTAATCCCCAGTGTCTTGCACACTCCTTGACTCCTACAAGTATGCATACATACGTAAACAAATACATTTATTTTGAAAGAATAGCAAATGAAAAAAAAATCAGTAAAAATAAAATGGGCTCTTCAAAACTATCAGAAGAAATCCCCAGGTATAACCTATCTTCGCATCGTCTGACCCAATTACTTCCTAAGTATCTTTCAAGACCTTCCACGTTTCCCCACCCCTGCCCTGCTCATCTTAAGCTCAACCATCATCAGCTCTTTCCTAGACTAATACAAGAGCCTTTGAGAGGATCTGCCTGCATTGACTCGAGCCCAACTTCAATCTTTTGTTCATGTTTCAACCAGAGTCATCTTTTTAAAATACAAATTTGATCTTCACACACACACACACACACACACACACACACACACACACACACACACCATAAATCGGATTAAACCATTTCAGTGATTCTCATAGGTCTTAGACTCAAGACCACAGTTCTTGGTGTGGCCACCAAGACCTTCATAGTGTGGCTCCTCTCTACCTCCACATGGTCATCGTGTAGCACGCTTCAGCCACTCGGACTGCTCACAGTTCCTTTACTATGTCATGGTCCTTCCGCCACAGGGCTTAGACACTGGCTGTGCCCTCTACCTGGAATGTTTCTCTGCCACCCCCTCCCTTTACCTTGCCCTCTTTTGTAATCACAACTCTTTCAGATCTCAGCTCAGGCATATCTCCCTCAAGGAAACCTTTGTCAGCATCCATGTCTAGACCACATCCTCTTAAATCACTGTGGACCTCTTCCGTGGAGCACATAGGATAGTCATTATCTTATGTTCACTTGTGTGATTCTTGGATTGAAACCTGCCTTCCTTTATCTTGAATGCTCTGAGAAGGCCAGGGTCATGCCTTGACTTGTACTCACCAATGTTTCCCCATCATCGAGCAGAGTGTTCGGTATTACAGTCGGTTCTCAGGACTTGTTAAGTCCACAAATCAACGAGGGAACCAATAATTTAAGGGTACCCTGTTATCTGTTGGTTCCATATTCCTAGCTCCAGGTTTGTTGTGATTGTTGTTTTTAAAACCTGGAAGGTTCCCTCCGACTTGTCAAGCTGACACACATTTAAATGATTTCATCAAGTTAGCATGATCTTTCCAAAAAATCAGGTCCAGACATTTGTTGGAAACACAAATCCAAAGCATTCCCTAGAAAATTGGGTCCGGTTTGAAAATTTCGAATAACCACATCCACAGCCTTGTTAGGTCCTTGGGAAGCCGCTTGGGTATTTAGACTAAAGCATTGTTCCAGAAGAGCCACCACGGAATCTGGTTCCATAAAGTTCAGAAAACAAAGTGTGGAATTACAAGACATATTATTTTAATAAAATGCCCTTTCTAAGTCCCGGGAACCCAACCACATAATATCCACCAGAACATCTGGACTCTTTAGTAAGCAGCTCTGCAGATGTTTTTAACTTCTAAAAATGTACAAAATATTTAATATTTACTATGTAATAAAAATTAACACGTATATACAGAGAAACTTTGGGGATTTACTCTATACAACAACTTTGTAAGGTAGATAAGTTGTTGTTACTATTATCTAATTGAATGCATGGAAGTAGGGAGTGGAGACTGGACAAAATGGGTACAAACTTCCAAGGATAAAATAAATAATTCCTGGGGATGTAATGAGCAGGGTGGTGACTATAGTTAACAATACTGCATTGCTTATTTGAAAGTTGCTGAGAAAAGAGATTGTAACGATATACGATGGATGTTAACTAGGTGTATTTTGGTGATCATTTCACAATACATACAATGATCGAATCATTACGTTGTATACCCAAAACTAATATAATGCTATATATCCATTATACCTCAATTTAAAAAAATAAATAAACATCTACGGCTCAGTCATCTAGCTACTATGTGCCCCAACTGAGATTCAAACCTACCTCAATGTCCCATAACCACCTCCTCCTCCCCTTAAAAAAAAATATATATATATATATCTATATATAATATATATAATAATGTGCCGACTGGCTTGTGCAGTACGGTGCGTTAAATATTTTAGGTCTGGTCTAAATCTATAAAGTGGTCAACTGCACACTACCCAGGTTTTTTCCATTTATAAATTTCAAATATTTTTCCTAAAACGAAGTCCTGAAGCAGAGTTTAGAGTTTCATTCCACACCGAGACAAAGGAGGAGAAGTGCTCCGAGTTCCAGGCACATTCCTGCTCCTTCACTCACGCGGAGGTCTGAAATTTCTTTTCTGTTTCATTCAAAAAGCAATTCCACCGCCAACCTGAGGTTAGCTCCATTAATCTAATGTCAACTCCATTCTGGTTAATTATTTTATGGTGGCTGTATTTTAACAGAAGGGGGACAAAGATCCCTCGTGTCATTTGATAGCCCACTAAGAATTATATTGAAATAGCTACATTGATTTCCAGATCTCAGCAAGCAACTAGGACATAATTAAACTTTTATCTCTGCAAATTTTGCTGTCTTTTTTTTCTAACCGGGTTACCTATTGTTCAGGAGACTAATCTTATTTTGCTTCTCAGGTGGGCCTAAAATTTCATTCAATGCTGAAGAAATAAATTAAGATGAAAGGCATGTAATATCTGAACATTTCTCAAATCAGCATTTCCGTGGGCATATTTTCTCTGGGCTCATTTTTTCCTGTTTCTTATTTGACTTTAATAAAGCTATCCTCTATTGGAGTTAAATAAAAGCATTCCTCTGAGCACTTGGTGTTAAATTAAAATAGCTATAAATCTGAAGAAGCAGCCATTTAAAGATTCTACTTGACCTACCTTCGCAGAAATAACCTGTAGCTACAGAAAACGTAGGCTCGTTGGGACCCGCACTGCAAAACCGCCTGTGCGGTCCCACACTTTCCCCTCCCACAGCGCACCTGTCAGCTCCCCCTGCCCCTCCTCACCCCAGACAACTGGCCTTAAACTTGATGAGAAGGAAACTTTCTCCAGATTTCTGGAAAATTTTTTTCTTCCATTAAAAAGAAAATTAGCAAGTGAAGGAGCAGTATGGTGGACTAGGAAGAAAAAAAAACCCCACCAGCTGTAAATAAACTTGCATGCATGTTCCCCTTCACTGCCTGTGTCACCGGCCACTTTGTGCTCTGTGCCTCAGTTTCTCACCTGAACATCTGAAGAACTGGGGAAATCCCAGAGCCAGGACTAGGGTGACAAAGGTGAGGCACTCAACCGCCCACACAAAATGTATAGCGGCTCCAAAATTTTAATCTTACACAGAAACACCAGGATGGACACAATATCAACTGTTTAAATAAAGACAGGCTGAGAATTCCTGATTGTCCTGGGCGCTGATCCTGCGGTAGGTCATCGTTACACCCTGACTCCCTCTAATGTTCCCTGGAGGCTTCTAGTCTCTGCTGGCAGCCACCCTACACCTGGGCAGGGGGTGCTCAGCCCAGCACGGCCCACGGGAGCATGCTCAGGGCGGCTGGGACCCTGGCTGGTGCCTTCCTGATCCTCCTCCTCCCCTTGGCTCGGGGACACAGTGACTTCATGAGGCTCACCTCAGGACTCTGCGTGAGATGGAGAGTGAATGGCCAGCTCATTTCCCTAAGAGCCTCAGGAGGACACGGGTCCCCAGCCAGCAGCCCTGGGCACCGCACTGACTTGATTAGGCTGCGTGTCCCACCGATGACCGCGTGGGGGACACATTCAGAAATTCTGGAAGACTGCCCCTCCCTTCACCCAGCTGCCCTGCCCTTGCTCACAGCCTGGGCTCCCTGCGTCCTGCCTCGGGGACAGGTGACATGGCCTGGCCAGCGGGGGAAGCAAAGGCAAGCCTTGACTTTGGAGGGCAAAGCTTCCAGTCCCAGGAAGCACTGGGACACTGTGACTTGGAAGCAACTTCACAGAGACCCCGAAACCCCAGGGGTGAGAGGAAGTGGGGAGAGGTCCTAGGGCCCGTAAGGCTGGCAAGGGAGCAGGGAAATGATGTCCGGGCTCCTGTAGGTACAACAGGGTCTCACAGAGGAAGCGCTGAGTTCTCTGCGAAGTTAAGCAAGCTGAGTCCCCTTCCTAAGGGGCCAGTGGCCCCCCTCCCTGCTTCCCTAAAACCCTGTCCCCACAGCTCGGTTGGAGACCAGAGACCTTGATGACCGAGTGATGTGTGATGTGTGATGTGTGGGGGGAGTCCCGATGGGGGAGGAATTCAAAGGTCCCGTCAAGGATGCTGCGGCCCGAGGGACCTCCTCCCACGCTGGCGACATTCATAAATCCGACGGCACCGCCTCTCCCTGACCGATGGCTACTTCGGTAATTCCAGCTGCTTGCTCGGTGGCTCCGGTAGTGCTCAGTGCCTTGTGAGTTATAAGGGCTTCCATATTCTTCTTTCATATTTAAAACCCCTTATGCAAAATCTGCCCGCAGCCCAGCAAACTAAAGTTCCTGCATTAATGCTCCGTATTATTCACATCCCAAAATTCCATTTAAATCTCATTAGGCTGGTGACATAAATCCAAACAAACCGGAAAAGGCCCCATGAAGGTGGGAAAGTGGCATATGTCTTCGAGGCCTCCTCCCCCCCACACACCCCCCCCCCCACCTGCAGAACCAGGCAGAGGGAAACAAATGATGCAGCCCCCCGTTTGGGACAATGCACCCATGGACATGTATGTTCCTCTTGCGCCTTTAACGGGCGCTCGGCCTCCCTGCTTTTATCTCCATTGCATTTAAATGAAGTGTTTGTCAGCAACTATTTCTGGTGATGTGACGTCTGTGATTCAGGGAGGCTGTGAGCCGAGTTTCTGGAAACCTAGCAGCACCCTGGGAAAATCAGAAAAGGTCTGTCTGCTAATGGCATTTTTTGATTTCCCTCGAGGCATTTCTTGGGGTTCGCGATATAATTTATCTGTCATGTAGCATTAACAATCTACCTTTCAGGGGCTTAAAGACGAGGGGGGGCCCCTGAGCTGCCTGCCGAACTTGCCAAACACTGTGCGTCCTTCGTGTCATCGTGTCTCATCTCTAATCCAGTTTTTCCTGCGAAACCATCGCAATCACATCGGCGGTTCCCGCGGCCTCGGCAGGCCCCGCACTGCTCAGGAGCGTTGCTGCCGGCCAGTGATTCGACAGTTCATTCTGTCACATGTGCCGTGTAGGGATTTGGGGAGTTGGGGGCAGATCAGCTTTGGCTTTTTGCAATTGCAAATCTGAGTGTATCTTCCCTTTGGATGGGAAGACGCACAGGTTGAGACGAGTACTTTGAATGACACTATTACACTATCACAGTCATTTACATATTTCCCTCAAACAATTGGTGTTGGCATAGCTTTCGGCAGCTGCAGGACTCTCTCAGAAGGCTTCAGGCGAGTATCTACAAAGGTATGAAAGCCCCTGTATGTTGGACGCCACATGAAGCCTGTAGCCACTGTTCCCAGCTCTCCGGCCGCTCTTGTCAAGCCTTCAGAGATGTCACCAGAAAAGAAGAGGTGTCTGCGCCCAGGCCCCCGGGGACCTAGTTCTGTTCTCTTGTGTTGTCGAGAACAATCGGCAACTATGGTTCCCTATCCCTATCCATTTTAAAGAGAGAGAAAGAGAATGAGAGAGACACCTGTGCGTAAATATGGACAGAACAGAACAAGTTTAACATGCCTGCTGCCTGGAGAGCATTTCCCTCATTCCCCTACAGAGCTCCTTCCTCCTCACCTTTCACCTCTCCACTCAAGCTTGGCTTCCCTGGCGGGGGACTTTCCCCACTCCTCCCACCCCTCGCTAGGTGGCGCTCTCCCATGCCATGCCATCACAGCATCGTGCACAGGTCACACAGTGCCTCTCAGTGTGTCCCTGTGAAGGCAGAACAGTGAGGTGGGTAGGCTCAGGGCCTCTGCAGCCACACAGCCTGGGCTGGCACCAGCTCTGCCACTTACGGAGTGACCTTGGGCAGAGTACTCGTCTCTGCCTCGGTTTCCTCATCAATAAAACAATGAGTTATATATGTACGTTTAAAAAATGCCTGGCAGACAGAAAAGGCTCAGTAAGTATCACATATTATTATTTTATAGATACAATTGTCTCTCTCCCCCGTCAGACTGAAAGCCAGTGAAGTGAGGGACTCTGGGGTGCTTACCTAGAACATAGCTGTAACTCAGTGTGTGGCTGGCTGATAGATGCTGATGGGTGAATAGATACCAGTGATCCAAAAGCATTCTTGGAATTGTCAAAATGTATAATTTCAGATGTATCTCTACGACGCTTTCTTATTTTCAGTTAAAAACGTCATTGAGGTCTAACTGACAAATAAAAACTGCATATATTTAAAGTGTGCAATTCGACAATCTTTGGCATATGTCACTATCCACGAACCACCACCAACTAGACCAAGATAGTGAACCCGCTGGGTCCCTCCATCGAGTGCCTCCTCCCCCACCCCTGGCAACCACTGATTTGCTCTGTCACTACTAATTAGGTTGTGTTAGCTAGCATTTATATAACTGGACTCACATACTGTGTACCCGTTTTTGTCTGTTTCTTTCACACAGCATACTTATTTTGAGATTCACATTATTATGTATATCAACATTTTATCTGTGGTTTTTTTTTTATGGCTGAGTTATATCGTATTGTATAGATATACTATGGTTTGTTTATCCATTTGTCTGCTGACAGACATTTGGGTTGTTTCTAGAACTTGGCTATTACAAAAATGCTGCTCAGAACTGTGGACATAGACTCTCTTTTCTCTTGGGTGAGTACCTATTAATGGAATGGCTGACCACATAAGAGATGTAAGTTCAACTTTTTAACAAGCTACCAGACTGCTTTCCAAAGTGGTTGGAATATTTTACATTCCCACCAGCAGTGCATAAACATTCCAGTTCCGCCACATCCTTGTTAATGCTTGGCAAGGGCCGTCTGCTTAATTTTTCTCTCTAATAGGTATGAAGCGGTAACTCACTCTGGCGGTTATGTACATCCCCCTACTGACTAATGCTGAGCATCTTTCCGTGGCCTTATGTGCCACCCACGCATCGTCCATTCAAATCTTTGGCCAATTTTTGTATTGAGTTGTTTTCTTACTGCTGGGTTTTGAGGGTTACTTATATTGCTAAAACAGCAACTGAGGCATATTAAAAATTTTAAGAATTTATGTTAGCAAAATCGATCCCCGTCAAGCAGTGCCAAAGGGAAAGTGGTTAAGAGCACTCTACCCAAAGGAGCCAGAGGAAGGACTTTTCTAGAGAAGACCCCAAGCAAAGCAGGGAAATCATCTGACTCGTTTGCCTTGTTTAGAAAAGCCTATCTGGTTGAGTGTCCTTACGTTTTGCTTTCTTAACCCTGAGGCATTTCCAAGCCTAGGTTTTGGTTGGCTATGTAAATTGCTAAGGTATTAGAACCACCTCAGGCTAACGGCCTCTTTGTTTAATTAACTTAACAATTCTACTTTCTTGGCCATCCTCTCATACTTGAGAAATTGACAAAAAAAAATGGTATTAGTGTCATTCTCAGTCACCATCGGAGTTACATTGTTCTTATCTCATCCTGAAACTTGCAGGTTACGATGTGGAAGAATTGTTTTTGTTGCTCATTTTGTTGTTCATCTTGTTTCTGTTTTCCCGGTTGCAGTGAGTCCATCTGGTGTTCTGCTGATGGCTGCAAAGATGCATTTAAGACCCTTGAGAGAAGACAGCACACCCGGGAGACCACAGTGAGGCTACCAGGAGGATAACACCAAGACACAGATTTATGCTCCTTCGCCAGCTCTCCCATGAGCCAAACCAGTTGGTTCTCAAATGAGTCCAAGGATGTACCTGAAGGGGCATCAATCTGATTTAGCCAAGTGGCGTGTTTGTTAATTTCTTGTATTTGCTACAACATCAGAGATGTTGATCCAGGTACAGCAGGAAGTATTGGCCATGGCACAGACTCCTCCAGGTTCGGCCAATAAGGAAATTGACCCCAGATCCAGTCCGGAAAAAGACATGCTGTGGAAAGACTGAGGTTTCATAAGCTGTGGAGCTTGGCTATCGGACAGGGACTTACCCAGGACCTCCAGAGGCGGTGAGAAAACAGCTTGAGTGTGATGAGCTCAGCGGGTATCTTACACCTGCTCATTGCTTGTTGCTCTTGGAGGCCACCAGGGGTCTCTACTTCTGACACCAGAACTGTTGGAAGATAAACGGAAGCATCTTAAAAATTGTAAGATTTTATTTGAGCAAATAATCTGCTCTCATTGGGCAATGCCAAACCAGAAGTGGTTAGAAATGCGTCACGGATAGGAGCTAGGGGGGAAACGTTTCCAGAGAAAGGGCAGAAGCAAAGTAAGAAAATATTTGATTGGCTGTAGCTGAAGCGTTTGTCATATTTAGAAAAAGCGAGTTGGCTGTTTGTCATTCATTATCCTTAGGTTTTGATTTCTGAACCTTAAGGCATATACAGACTTCGGTTTGGTTTGCTTATGTAAACTGTTAAGCTATTACAACCACCTTAGTGGCCTCCTTTTTTTATTAATTTAACAATTTATTCTGCTTATAGGTTCTTTATCAGATACATGTTTTGTAAATATTTTCTTCCAGTCTGTGGCTTGTCTTTTTATATTTTTATGAAAGAGTTGAAGTTTTTATTTTGGTAAAATTCAGTTCAAGATCTCAGAGATTTTCTCCTATGTTTTATTATAGAAGTTTTCTAGTTTTAGGTTTTACATTTAGGTATTCATTTTGAAGAGTTTCTATTAATATATCTTCAAGTTCACTAATCTTGGTTTCTCACTGTCTGTGCTGTGTCAAGACATAATTGTATAATCTGAGGGTAAAATAATAATTATTTTAGGAATCCAAGCAATCAAAAATTTTGCTTCCCACATATCTATCATAGCATCTTAAACTTGGCTAAATCAGATTGAAGCCCCTTCAGGTACATCCTTGGACTCATTTGAGAACCAACTGGTTGGCTCATGGGAGAGCTGGCGAAGGAGCATAATTCTGTGTCTTGGTGTTATCCTCCTGGTAGCCTCACTGTGGTCTCCCGGGTGTGCTGTCTTCTCTCAAGGGTCTTAAATGCATCTTTGCAACCATCAGCAGAACACCAGATGGACTCACTGGAACCGGGAAAACAGAAACAAGATGAACAACAAAATGAGCAACAAAAACAATTCTTCCACATCGTAACCTGCAAGTTTCAGGATGAGACAAGAACAACGTAACTCCGATGGTGACCGAGAATGACACTAATAGCAATCTTGAAGAAAAGGAGCCAAGACAGAGAAAAAGTAACAGAAAGTCCTAGGACTAAGCCTTCTTCAAATGACCTCACCAGCCGATAGATCAGAGCAAGAGGAAAGAGAGAGAAGGGAGGTTCCCGAGAGGTGGGGGTGAAGGGGAGATGGAGTGCTATAGGTAATAGGATGTGCCTGATTACTTGAAAAATATATGGTTAGTCATTCGACAAGTTTTTTATCCTAAAGAAAAAAAAAAAGGGTTTTAAAAGAACATAAAAATAAGCAAATTTAAAAATTGTGGAATAATTGACTCCTGGAAAAACTTAAAAGTTGTATAGGAAAGTTTAATGCTATGCTGTGCATTTTGACAATGAAAATTATTTACTTACTCGTAATAATATAAAAACAGATAATTAACCAAGATGTACTTGAACTCAGTTGGGAGAAGGGAGAAGTTGGGAGAGGAGTTGTAGGCACGCGCATCCTCAGATGCCACCAGACAACATTGAGATCCTGTCTACAATTAAAGAAACAGCAATACAAACACATTTCCTGGAAATGTGGAGGTAAATCCCTGAAGGTAACAGCTGCAGAATTTGAAGCGACTGCTTCCTTGGTGTGGGGTGCAGGGAGGGGGTCCAGTGGGCGATTAAGCCAAGGAACTCTCCCAGAGAGTGGAGGGGGGGGGGGGGACAAAGAAATGGCAAGTGTTTTCTTTTGTAAACTATGCGCACATATTATGTTGATTGTTTTAAAAAATGGATTTTTTAAGAAAATGGTGGATTCAAATGTTTGCTTTTCAGTTTCTTGTCGTGTCTCCTGCATGGAGCCTTGGGCTGAAGGAAATCTGCAGGTGACAAGGGCGCCTGGGGGAAGGCGCTCGCTGCTGCATCTCGTGGGAACATCTCTCACACCCTAGTTCCTCTCTCAGCCTTGACTTCTATTTCCATCTCTGCAATCTTCCCCACCCTGAAAGAGTTCCCGAAAGGTCACTGCTCTAAAATTAGAAGAAGTCGCTGCTGTCAAAGGGAAGGCCCGCCTCTGGCAGGCTGCGCCGCACAGGTGGAGGGAGTGGACGCTGTGGGTTACAAGCACATGCAGCCACCGTGCATCCCAAGGGGTGTCACCCAGCAATCGGCAGTTGTGCTCAGGCAGATGCCGTTCTCTCGGGGCCGCTGGGTGACGGTGACGTCGCTGTGGGCTCCGGCTACTCGGCCCAGGGGAGGGGGGTGTTGTTGGGAAAAACAGCCCGGCTCAGACAATGCAGCAGCTGCCTGGTCTAAGAATAGAATCCTGCGTTTGATTTGAATTAGCCATTTGAAACAAGAGCAAAACAGCTCTGAAAGTAGTACCATCTGTTTTCCTTTAAGGCTGGGTCGTAAATAACACGATGAAAATCTATTTCCTGTGCTGGACGTGTGACCTGAGCTGCCTCCGCTGCATCGCCACTGGCCACTCCTGCTGCAAACGCTGTGATGTTCCACGGGCAGCTGTTGGCTGTCAGGTGGCTAGAATGCGGTGTTGTTGTTGTGTTTTTCATCTCTGTGCTTATGAAGAGCTCCTTTATTTCACCCCTCGCTGGTTAAACAAGGGAATATAAATATTCTTTGTATATTTTTTATAAAGCAGTTCACACACCAAATACAAGACAGGTGATCAAACAGTACAAAACTGTGGCTGAAAATGTCTGCATGGTAGAAGAATATCTTCCAGGTCAAGGTCAAAGTGGATGAAGAAGTAAGGGACTGGGGGGGGGGAGAGAGAGAGAGAGAGAGAGAGAGAGAGAGAGAGAGAGAGAGAGAGATTCCACAAAAGCAATAATTATTCCTTCCATAAAGATCACCAGACAGTCCTGAGGCCTTCCTCTTAGCTGGGATTTCCAGCAGTTATAAACTGTAATTTATCAGCTCTTTCTCTAGTGATGTTTTCAATTCGCATTCTCGCTGAGAAGCCTCTGGTTTTCTTTCTTTGCTTACTTAAAGGGGAAAAGCCCTGAAGGCCGGTAGGCCATCCCATTTGTGTACTCGGCTTGGCCAGCTTCCGGTGAAGTCTGGGAGGCATTGCAAATGACAGACACGCAAACGTGCAATGCACCAGAGAGGCTGTGCTTTCTGCAAGTTTTGGATCAGACAGCTGCGAAAGAGCTGTACCTAACCGTGAATGTCTCCACATGGTAAATGTTTTGTTTGGTTTAATGATTTTGAAGCAAAAGACAGACTTGAAACAACAGAAATGTCATAAAGCATCGTCATGAGTTACTGAAGGTATTGCCTTGGGGACCTGGTGCAAATGCTGGGTGTCTGTGATGAAGCTAGACACTTGGCAATGACAGAGCCCAAGCAAAGCAGTGAGCATGCTGTCATCAGCCGAGGCTGGGAAAGACAAGGTTGGGAAGAACCGGGTCATCTCGTGCTTGGAGTGGCACAAACTCCTTCTGGCCAGCCTTCCCGCTGCAGGCTCAGCCCATCCAGACCCTCTGGATCATGTTTTCAGATTCATCTTTCTTAAAAACACGAAACTTCTAAATGCAAACAAACCCTCCCCTCATTCTCTATTATCGCCCATGGCTCACATGGTCCTGCCTCTACTCCTGCATGGCCTTGCCCCATCTCCGTCCAGAGCCTGCCCGTCCATCCTCTGGACATGGTCTCACTCCACATTCCCCAGAGTTTGCTCTACCAGCCCAGCCCCTGGGAACTCCATGAAAGAACAAAAAGATGAATATGCCCGGGCAACACCGACTACTGAGTCTTCCTTTTGGAGAGTTACTGTGTAGGTGTCACCGAAAGGCACTGAGAAGCCACACAAGAAGTCCCACCTCACACAGCGAAGAAGCTTACTCAACCTCTGTGGCCAGCGGCTCCTAAACGTGTGACCTCAGGACTCTTTTACTTCTAACAACTCAGGGATTTTTAGAAACCACTCAGGAAAGCACCGACTCAAATAAGACTCTACCTCGTTTGGAAAATCGCTTCTGAACACGCCAGCCTATTGCTCTTACCCCTCTGAAGTTAATGCATAGCTATCATTTGCACCTTTAGTTTGATATACTTGTCATGTCTGGTTATCTTCTTATGAACGGATGTCAAATAATATTAATCGTAATCATAACAGATACCATGTAATGAGAACCAGCTACTTTCCAAGAATGATACCAGATGCTTTGCAGATACCTCCTCAGTTTATTCAGTTCTCACCTGGGAAGTAGGTGGTATTATCTCCATTTTACCAGTCAGAACATCAGGAACATCAGAGACTGGGTGACGCCGCCTCAAGGCCGCAGGCCTGGGCTTCAGTTCTGGCTCTGTGTCTAGTCCATCAGCAAGGCTCGCTTCTACTATTCTGCACTTTCGACTAGACCGGCCACTCCTCGAGGATAGGAGACCGCCTGCCTTTCTCGGTAGCTGGTGCATGGTAAATGCTTAGCACGTACGTTGATTGGCTGCTGAAATTTTTCAAAGACCAGGAGTAAAACAACAGACTTTTTGCAGATTCACGAGCCTTGTAGAATCAGTGTATGTTACACTATTCCTTCCACTGCCCTTTTTTAAATTCTTTAAGAATTTTACTGAAGAAATTCTATATTGCTAGAATAAATTCTTATTCTAGGATAAAGTACCTAATTTTTTAAAATGTTAGAACCCATTAGACCTTACTGTCATAATTAATAAAGGATAGATATCATTAGTGAAGACAATTTTGAGCATCCTGCAGAGCTCAAAGAGAAGCAATGGCATCTGCTGGTTAAGATTCCCAAGGGAGTCCTGGGTGATATAGATTGGTGACCCCAAGCCAGATTCCAGCACCAGGCTGCCTGGGTTGAAATCCCAGCTGTCTTACAAACTTGCACAGGTTATCACACACCTCCTTGCTGGACTTTCCGCATATGTGAAATGGGGATAATGATGCTACCTACCCCATAGCATGGGAGTGAGTAGTAAATAAGGTAATACATGTCACATACTCCCAAAGAATGTCTGGCATGTAGCAACATGTAATAGTTGTTGGATATTTTTACTCTATTCACAGGCTAAATGGAGCTCTTGATTGATCATCCTCATGACTATAATAATAAAAGCATAATATGCTAATTAGACCAGACTTCCTTCCAGACGACCTTCCGGAGGAAGCCGGGGCTTCGAGGGAAGCCCAGGCCCTGAGTGCCAGAGAGAAGCCGGTGCCGGGAGCCAGGGGGAGGAAGGCCGACTCTTGCACAAATTTTGTGCATTGGGCCTCTAGTTTTTAAATAATAGCAATGATACCACATGCCAGATACATACCTCTAAAAGTCTAAATACCCTCTGATTCAACCCTCCTTACAGACCTTGGGTAATTATTACTTTTATTGTCATTTCACAGATGGGGAAACTGAAGTCCAAAGTGATTAAATAATTTTTCCAAAGCCATTTCATAAGTGATGATGCTGGATTTAAAGCAAGCTCTGCCTGAATGCGAAGTCCACACTGCTCATCGCTATTTTGTGTGCCATCTATACATATTTAAGGTCAAAGATTATAACAACGCCATTGAGATCCTGCCTTTGCTAGCACTTGCCATTTCCTGCCTGCTAAGCCACCTTATACAGTCCCCGCCTACCCAGTCCACTCCTCAGTGAGCGTGGCTCACGCCCACTCCTCCTGGGCACCTTTCCAGACACCTGCCACTCATCTCTGAACCATACTCATGAAACAAAACACACCATCAAACTCTTTACTGGTTTCATGTGTCTCCAACGGCTTGTTGTGACCAAGAGAGAAAATATTTTTATGTTTTTCTTCTATATCACATATCCTTAACAGAACAAATATTCATGAATTGATGAGCTCATTAGTTAATTGAATATATTAGCTTTCAGCTTCCATTTGGTTTTAAGATACAGTTTTATCTCTGACAGAATTTAGAAGAAATGTTCTTCTTAACCATTCTTGGAGACACCAATATAATGATTGCAAATTATTACACTGCTTAATCCTTACCACATGACCAGAGTAATTTCTCTATGTTGGATTTTTCCGCGTGTTTTGTTAGGGAGGTTATATTAAGAGCTATATGTCCTTCACACTCACCCTTTGTCCAGGTTTGTTTCATTTCAGCTTATAAGCTAGGTCTTACATATCATTGGTTAAAAAAAAGTTATATACAATGGTTATTTTTTAAGATAAAAGAAAAATGAGGATTAAGAAAAGGACTTCAAAGTTAATTTACCAAAATCCAACTCTATCCTTGACCTGTGCAGACCCCAATAAGGCATTAATTACAAACGGATTAACACTTTTCTCCATTGTAACAATGGAGTCCTCTGTCAATGGTAGGTGATAACAATATTTGCATTCAGCCATTAGCATGGAATTCATAGATTATGAGAGAGGTCTTAATACGCTTCCTCCATAAAGTTAAGCAGCCTGGTGAAGAGAAGGAGCTTTCTTCATAGCCTAAAAGGACTTGATCAATTTTGAAAAATCCCAGAACAGCGTGCACAGTGCTCTGCCCGAGGCTGGTAGGGGCACTTAATGTGTTGACTGGCAGTATATATCCTGCCTGCGTGCAACCGTCTGCACTTCATCAGGAACCAGGGCCAAGGATACTGTACAAGAAACTATTTCCTTGTTCTTCAGCTCTGAATACTCATTCTCCCCCTTTCCCTCCGCCCACTCGGCTGGCTGTCAAATTTCAGAGTGGATGCAATGACTCAGTGGGAGAGGTATAAATAAACACCATCTCTTCCCTGAATGATTCAACATGGTGCAGCCATGTCGGTACAGAGAATACCATTAGCCACAGTCAGTTTTAGTTATAAACATCTAGAGTTATTTTTTCTTCACTAAATTCTGACACCAACTCCACTGCCTATCCCTTGAAATGGGACCTTATTCTTTTGGGAATGATGTGACTCTTTAAAAATGTAGCAAATATAAGGAGACTCCGGCCAGCCAAAGAGAAGGGGGATTTATGAGTAGTATGCACACCCTCGGAGGAATGTTTCTCACTCTTTCAAGTTTGTCTTCCCATCCAGGTCAAGTCAGTAATGCTGCCAATGTCTTCATGGGTATAAGGAAGCTTTTCATAAGCTACAACCTTGAGAGATGAATGGAAGACTCTCTAAGAACTTTCCTTTCATCTTCGTTTTTCTTCCACGAAAAGGATCTTTATTGAAAATAACCCAGAGTTGACAAAAGTGCCAAATTCTACCACATTTCTGCCACTATTTAAATGAGGCACTTTTTCTTCACATGCCCTGAGGTTGGAGCTCTTAGACAACAGAAAGGGATGTGGCAGCAGCACCATGTATAGGCTTGGTGTGGCGGGCGGTTTGAAGCTGATGCCCGCGATCTCCATCTCCTTGTGTTATGCCCATGACTGAGTTAGACTGCATGGAGGGATTCTGTAGATCTAACTAAGGTTGCTAATCAGTTGACCTTGGATTAATCAAAGTGGAGATGATGTGGGAGAGCCTCAGCTAATCATGTGAGACTTTCAAAAACCAAGTGTTTTCTCTAGCTGGTGGCAGGAGAGGAAGTCAGAGAGATTAGAGAGGGAGAAGGATTCAACAGGAGGGAGTTTCTCTATTGCTGAGTTGGAAGGAACCATCACGCAAGGACAAGAGTATGCCCTCTAGGAGCTGAGAGTGGTATCTGGCCAGCAGCTAACAAAAAAATAAGAAGAAGAAGACCTTTACTCTTAGAGCCACAGAGCCTGAATTCTGCCAAAAATCTGAAAGACCTTTGAAGCCAATGCTTTCCAGAACCTCATCTTAGCCCAGGTGACCCCTGGATTTTGGTCTTCCCTTATAGACTTTAGGTAGAGAATTGAGTTGCACCTACCCAGGCTTTTGACCTACAGAATTATGGGATAATAAATTGGTATTATTTTAAATTCTTAAGTGTGTGGTAATTGGTAACAAAGCAATGGAAAATGAATACACGTGCTATTAACTGAGAACTGGTCTCCAAATTTTTCCCACTAGTCTCCCTCTCCAAGTCTCCTTGCCAACCAAAATATAGTCATTGGTTCCTAAACATACCTTTTGCTTTCTCCCATTCAAACTTTATTTTGACACAGTAATTGGTCACCTGGAAGGTCCCCTTTCTGTTTACCCAAGGCCTCTGAGACCAACGCATTGCTCGTCACGGGAAGAAAAGGAGCCTGACACAGTTTTCTCCCCAAAATGAAGTCATCTTCACGTGTATAATTCAAATGACATGCAACCATGCCCTGCTGTGTGGCACCTCTTCCTATGTGGGCTATATTCTTATAACTGCTTCTGTTGTTCTTGTTAATCAGATAGTAAGGCCCTTGCAAAGCGAAGTGCACCTAATATCTATGCGCCACTCTACTTAATACATACCTGGCACATCATCGGCACCCAATAAGTCATTGTTCATTTGTTCTGTTCTGAAGTATCTCTCTCCAATCTTAATAATACTAAATGACACCAAAAATCCAAAGAAATCTCATTAGCCAAGCGATGGGAATCTCAGCAGTGACCTGCCCCACATTCTACGTGGCCTTTCACTACCGTGAACCCTAAACACACTTAAACTGTCAAGATTAAAAATGTAACTGCAAAAACTAGATAATCACAGAAAGTCATTTTTGCCAATTGATTTGAGTGACTTTCAATGACATTGTTTGCTCCCAACTATTCCCCAAGCTGCCAATTTGCATAGAAAGGGACCATATTTACTACAAATACACTATTTGCATGAACGTGCAGAAGAGGAAAAGACCAGCAGGAGATATAAAGAGCATTGAACTGAACATTGTTAACAATTAGGAATGACCAACATAACAGGCACGAGGAAGCAAAGGCCAGAAGTCACCCGTGGTGTTGCAAGCCATGCAGATTTTGTTTAATCCCCTGAAATACAAATAGGGCTGGAAATCCCAGCTAAGACATTTACTAAACCAAATGAACTTATTTTAAAATTTCGGGGAAAAGCAACAAGAACGCAGTTTGGAAAAATAATGGAAGTCAACTTGGTCACACTCCAGTGACCCTCCTCTGATGTTACTCCCCAGCCCCACAGCAACGTGTTGTTCTACAACCATCTGAAAATTAAACTCAAACTTTAAAAATATCACTATCTATTTTTCTTGATTTCTCAAAGGAAAATGTGAAATAAAAATCAATTTTACATGTATTTTTGTGTGCTCTCTATTATGTAGAGAATAATGGAACCCGAGGGCTGGCTGAGACTCTGACAGGCTATTTTGTTTATTCTTCGACGTTAGGCAGGCCCACACTTAATCCTTCCTTGATAGGAAAATCTCTATCATTTTTTAAAGACTTTCAGAGAAGGAGATTTCTTAGACTCTCTCTCACCCACTAAGGTAGTTAATAACTTTTCCTATTATCTAGCCTAAATCCTTCACACTATGCTTAAGACTCATTTCTTCTTGTCTAACTGTTCACTAGAGGCAGGGGGAGAAATTTATCACTCTCTTTCACGTAAGAAATACTCATATACTGCTAATAATTATGGAACCAGCTCTCTGATCTCATTATGAAATATTCCAAAGCTATTGTGGTTCTCTGCTAAATTTTCTGCAACTTCTCCTGCCTTCCTTTAACTATAAGCCTCAAAATCGGTTGCTAACCTCTGTTAAGGATGTAATTACCTGATACTAAAGTCCTCGGTAGTTCTAGTATCTTACACCTTGGGCACCTGTCCAGAGCCATATCTCAGGGATATAGGGTAAAATCCATCATCCTGGGCTTTCTTCACTCCTACAAATAATTTTATGAAGATAATTTGGTTGGAATGAGTATTGAGGGCAGCTATGAAATGTGAAAATAAGTCACAGAAAGGTTGCCTGTATAGAAAAAAAAAATAAGACTGAAAGGAAATACATCACAATTTTAAGAGCAATTGCCCCTGGATGGTGGTGGCATGCTGTCTGTGTGTTTTGTCTTTCTTCACACTTTTCTATATTTTCCATACTTCTTATGTGTTATGTTTTAATGAGAGAAGAGTAAGTAGTATCTGTAGTGTTTTTGAGTGTGTTGTGTTTGTTTTATGTATGTTGTGTGTGTGTTTGTGTAGTGTATGTTGTGTGTGTGGTGTGTGTATGGTGTGTGTGGTATATGTGTGTTTTGTGTATGTGATGTGTTTGTGTTTGGGGAGGAGGTGGGGGGCGGTGTATGTGGTGTGTGTGCATGTACTAGTATAAAGGAGTAAGGAGGAGCTCCTTGATGGTGTCATGTGGGAATGTGGAAATAAGGTGGTGGGTGATCAACTATCCCCATTTTGATACTATAAATCCCACAGTCCCAAGTACGCTTGGATGGTTGGTCACCCTAGAGGAAACCAGGTGAGGGGACATGGAAAAATAGGAGCAACTCTGTACTCTAGCCATTTTTTCTAGCCATTTTTTTGTTTGTTTGTTTGTTTTTCATCTACAGAGCCACTTTGCTGATTCAGGCCAATGTAATAAAGTCATTTTTTAGTTGGATCAGAACAGAAGATTCTAGGCTTACTTGTTTGCTTTGCTTTGCTTTTTTCTTTCTTTCTTTCTCCTCAGGTCATGGGAACTTAGGAATGCCAGGACCTCACCTTCAAGAGCCACCTTAACAACACAGAGTGGCTTCGGGTCAGCATGTTGACTAGACTTTTCTACCATGGAACCAGCTCTGAGCAAAACTGTGCAGCAAGAACACAGTGCTGGCTGTTCACAAGTCTACTCTGGTCAGAACCGCCCTTCCCTCTGTCAAGAGCCCAGTGACTCTCCCAGGACCTTTTCTGTGGTGATGGGCATTTGTTTCCCAACGTGTTACATGGTGATAGTGGACCCATAGGAGACAGTATGATGTCATTGAGAGCAAGGGACTTCAAGTGAGGCACCCGGGCTCAGAGCAGATTCCCAGGCAAAACTTACCTCCAAGTCTCCATTCACCCCACAGTAACAGCAGCAATAATCATATGACTGTCTGCCTCATAGGTAATGCATGTGATTTGCCTAAAACAGGGCCCAATGGATAGTAAGCATACACACGTATCAGTAGGAAAAGAGCCTTAATTCTAGTAGGAAATCCAGTGATTGAGCTAAATATCAGGCTTCAAGACCAGTAAGATGTGGCTGTGTCCTCAGTGAGTTGACAGTCCAGTCCAGGGAGCAGATGCACACAGGTAATTTCAGCACAACCTGTTCTGTTCTCCGAGTAACAAGCACGTGGGTAGCAAGTGATGGGAAAAGAACATTAGGGAAGTTCACACAGAAGAGAGTATATCAGAACCAAATCTTTTTAATAATAAACTTTTAATTTTAAAAGCACACAACTTCACTTTAAGAAACTCAAAGCATATAAGTATAAAGGAAGAAATTAATTAAAATCTTTGTGACCCGAATGTCAAGTGATAAACAACATTTAGCATTTTATATCCTTCCATATACATTTTTTATGGTTGATAGTATTATAGGTGTACTCCATCCTCCACCCCCCGCCCACTTTTCTCTCCACCCAGCCCCTGCCCCAACCCAGGCCTTCACCTCACTATTGTCTGTGTTCTTGGGCTATGCATAATGCATACAAGTTCTTTGGTTACTCTCTTTCAGCCCCTCAAACTCTTTTTCCTCTGAGATCCTTCCATATATTTTTATATGCACATAAAATACAGGGGTAGGCAAAAGTTGGTTTACAGTTGTAGTACAAATATATAATACAATAATAAATAATAATATAAGAATAAACTCTGCGTTTCAAGTACTCACAACTATAAGTCTACTTTTGCCCACCCCTGTACATATGTATCCTTGGTGAGGATTCTATGATACATACTATTTTGTAATGTGTGGGTGTTTTTTTACTTAAAAATATAGGATGAACAGTCTTTCATATAAATAAATATAAAAATAAATTAAGTACAACTTTTTAAGTGGATGCATAGTATTCTACCATAAATGTATATATAATTGTTTTTAACTAACCCCTCCAATGGTTTCCAACTGGGTAATGCTGGACACACTCATTGAATGGGAACTAGAAGATGTATTTAAGAGTAGTGTCTTGCCCTAACTAGTTTGGCTCAGTGGATTGAGCGTCGGCCTGCGGATTGAAGGGTCCCAGGTTTGATTCCGGTCAAGGGCATGTACCTTGGTTGCGGGCACATTCCCAGTGGGGAGTGTGCAGGAGGCAGCTGATCGATGTTTCTCTCTCATCAATGTCTCTAACTCTCTATCCGTCTCCCTTCCTCTCTGTAAAAATCAATAAAATATATATATTTTTTTTAAAAAAGAGGAGTGTCTTGATGTGACTGGAAGAAACAATCCAGGCAGCTTGAAAAGTGAACCCCAGCAAAAAGAATTCTGAGGGCACCGGCATTCCAGCTGGGGTCAGAGCACCTGAATCAGGCTGCAGAGAGATGGGGAGGGGCCCCGCCTTGGAAGTCATGGGTGTGAATTCACAGGCCTTGGGGCTGACTGTGGAGAACTAGGGCAAGGGATGGATCATGCTTGACTGGGGCTTTCTCTCCTGGATGCTTATTAACTGAGAGAACCCAAGACCTGTGTGTTTGAAGGCATGTGGATATTATGGGTTCCTTTCAGGATGTATTGAAATTGAAGGCGTGTGAATATCTGAAGTGGTGATGATCAGACGTCTACTCAGTAGCTCTAGATAATGTCCAGGGTGGAGAAGCAGGCTTGGAAATCTCCATTGCTATCTACGTGGTGACGCGTTGGGCATGGAGCAGACCATCCCGGAAAGGTGTGGAGTGTGCAGACAGACAGGTGAGGACAGATCAGACAGGAAGACAACAGTTAAAGAGAGAGGGAACAGCCCACCCCTGGTCTGAGATGTGAGATATGAGCCCAAGGCCACGGGGGTGAGCAGAACTCACAGGAGAAGCATGGCTGGATAAGAGCCTTAGAAATGGCTGATCCCTGTGACAGTCTCGTGCCTCTGGAGGACTGGGAAAATCCCGCGAGACTTGTTAGCTCTCCTTTGGACATGCCCTTCCCCTGAGAGGCAGCCACCATCGATGACTTAGTAATAAACGTCAGGGCCATATCAGGAGGCCAGGGTGGTGGTGCGGGCTTGGCTAATAGGACTGTGCACTGAAATACTCTAGGAGACTCTCAGACTCTGCTAGGGCACACATGAAAATGGGGAAAGGGATTCTAAAGTCCCCTAAGTCTGAGCACAGAGGTAAGCATTTAAATGACATTCTCACTGTAGGACCTTCCAGCGGCTTTAATATGCTCATTGTAAGCGTTGCTGCAGGAGAGAAATGTGGTGGATAGCATCTTCCAAACTTCTGTAGTCACAGCATTTTCTTCCACATGCAACACTATGTACAGCTCAGCCATCACTCAGAAAAGGCAGTGTAGGAAATGCCGATGCCTGGCAGGAACTGTACATAACCTCAAAATCAATTACTTAAAATAACAAAAACAGAGCTAATTTACTTTGTCTGCAACAAAATAGGTCAAATACCAAAGGAAGAAAAGCAATAAAGGCAAGGAGACTTGGAGTGCCATCATTCATTAGTTCTGAGACACATATTTCATTTTACATTTTGCTAAGAACCAAAATCAGGATGTGTTTCAGAATTGGTGTCTCCTTGCCAAGCATGACCAAGCATTGGCAACTTGGAAAAAAAAAATGGAAAATTAGAAGCGCACTCTTGTCATGAGCTCACAATCAGACGTTTAGGGGGAGTAGGTTTGAGTTTGTCACTACGTGTTCAGCCTCATTCCTGATATAGGAGTCAAAGTTGGCTCCTGCCACTTCCTTGCCAAGCCAGGTAAGAGCTATGTGCTGATGGCGGGTAATTATCTTACAGATTCCATAGGAGACTATGAGCCACTGGGGTCTTGAAAGGCACACATATATACACAAACATAAGCATCAGTGACAATAGATGAAAAGTAAAGCAGAAGAACTAGACTTTGGGTGTGAAGAAGCTTTAGGAAAACTTTAATAGCTCAGTTCCCTGATATTTTCCCTTTTTCTGTGGGCAAAGGAGTGATGGATGATAAAGACCTACGTCTATGTTCAAAGGGCTTTATAAATGACTAGAGGCCTGGTGCACAAATTCATGCACAGGTGGGGTCCCTCAGCTGATCGGGAGCCATCTTGCCCAATCTCGATCGGAGCTGATAGGGGCCAGCCAGCAGGGGGGAGGGACTGCGGGAGGTTGGCCGGCAGCGGGAGGTGGGCTGTGGGAGCACACTGACCACCAGGAGGCAGCTCCTGCATTGAGTGTCTGCCCCCTGGTGGTCAGTGTGCATCATAGCTACCGGCCAGTCATCGGTCATCCGCTCCTCATGGTCACTTGGGCTTTTATATATGTAGATTATAAAATAAATTCTAAGTGCTAAGCAAACCTTGTATCATAGTTTAATGGGCAATGATTTTTCCTTCTTAGTGGTATATAAAATAATGGGGCATTTAAAATCAACTGTGACTTAGAATTAATAAAATGGATAAGTGGATTTTAATAAATGTATTTTAGGTAATTCTTTCTCTCGAAAACATTTTGCATTTCATTCTTAGATGGCTAAAATTCCCAAGAAAGTCAATTAACAACCGTTAGAGTGAAGTTTTGACAACAGCCCTTGGTTAATTTCTTCCTCGGGGTCTCAAAAGGGTCAGTCTCCTCTCCCTGAGAATCTCAAGCAAGCTCCTCCCAAAGCAGCATCTCTTTCCCAGGCACCTGCCTCTGCGCGGTCCTGGAGAGCGAGGCTGCTCCAGACCAAGTCTCTGAAGAGAACCCAGTCCCTTCTTCTAAGTTCTTATTTTCTCCTGCAATTCTCTCTTCATAGTGGACCCCGTGGAAAGGCCAGAAGGCCTCAGCTGATCTCAATTAAGCCCTCTGTGTGACGCACGGGTAGGGTGACCCAGCACTGCCTGGCCCCTCTTCATCTTCTCGCTATAAAACAAGGGGAGGAGAGAAGACATTCTCCGGGTCCCTCTGGCATTAACATCCTATGGTTTATGTTGGCTTCTCAAGGAGACCAATTACATTGTTGAGCTTTTACTTGCATTTTATCCAAAACAAGCACATTGTACTTACCATTAACCGTGTTGCCTTAATACGCAGACTCAGTTCTTTACAACTCTCATAGCAAACTGTCAATACTGAAACAGGCTCCAAATCAACATCTTTCAAAAGGTCTCTGCATGGTTTGACTGCTAAGTTTTAAAAGCATCTGTTCTTATCTTGAAAGAAACCAGAAGTGCTGGGACTCAACAAGATAATCATCCCTAAGTGGAGATGGGCAGTTATAATGAAGTTAAACAAACGAGGTATATGATCTACAGTCACTAGCCCGCAGATTGTGAGGTCAAGTTCACCTCCATCTCATTCACTGCGGTGTCCCAGCACAGAGCACAGTGCAGCCGTGAAGTGCTCAGCACCTATGTACTGGATGAATAAATGAATGACTCAATAGCTCTGAGAAAGATAAAGGGGAGGCAAAGTGAACTTTTTATTTATTATTTTTAATATATTTTATTGATTTTTTTACAGAGAGGAAGGGAGAAGGATAGAGTTAGAAACATCGATGAGAAACATCAATCAGCTGCCTCCTGCACACCCCCTACTGGGGATGTGCCTGCAACCAAGGTACATGCCCTTGACTGGAATCGAACCTGGGACCTTTCAGTCCACAGGCCAACGCTTTATCCAATGAGCCAAACCAGTTAGGGTCAAAGTGAACTTTTAAATGCCTAATGTGTGTGTGTATGTTGTAAACCACTACAGAGAAGTACAATGATTTAATGGGACTAATCTTTCTCCTGAACTTTCTTCTCTCTGGACATAGTCCAGAAATATAGTAACAAAACTTGCATTGTTATTAGCCTTGGGGAAATGGGTGATGGATATTGACATTAGTGGGGTTATTTATAATATACATGCATAGGCATCTTCTCAATCGCTAATTACAAAGCAGACAGCCCCAGTTGCAGCAAAAGGAGAATCCTAATCGGTATATTTGAATTTTTTTATTCAAGACTCACTATCCTCTTGGGAGAAATTTTGAAGAAAACATTGGACAAAGAGATGGGCCTCCAAACACCAGAACTAACACGCCCCAAACTCTGATGGGAGACATGCTGTGGAGGCAGGAAATTTCCTCCTGGAGGGGAATAAGCAGAAGTCCTTGAGCGTCTTGTCTGACAAGCAGAGCAGAGCTTTGGCTTGTGGCCCTGGGAAATGCACTCAACGAGCCTCTCTCCAGCCCTGGGAGTTGGTCAGGAGGAAACTGGAAGGCTACCCAGAGATGCCTGACCCCACGTGAGCAGACAGGAAGGAGCCGGGGCAAAGCTGCCCGAACCTGAGGGGATGCCCAGCTAGCAGGAGAGTGCCAGGCTGCCCAGGCGTCCCACAGGAAGGAGGACGTGGCGGGGGTCTGATCCCAGGCCCTGCACCAGTTTGGGACTCTGAGCCAAAACCACTGGCCATTTTGATTCAGGGACTTGTTTATTACCAATTTTGTATGATTTGGAAAGGGAAGAATAACACAAAAATGATAACAGTGGAGATGTCCATCAAAATCCTTAACTATCTTTCCTGACCAGTTTGCTGAAATCCCAGAATTCTTATAAAAATTGTCTTTCTCACCAGAGCTCATGGAATTCATCCACTGAACTAATCTGGAAATTTTGTCAGAACAAGCTCCTTCTCATATGGCAGCATCTCTGGATCTTTCCATGCTCAAAAAAAAAGGGGGGGGGGGTGCAGAAAAGAAAAGAAATGGAGAGGTGGTGAGCGGAGGAGCCTGCCATTCTCACATTCTTCAAACCTGAGGAAATCTTTGCCTCAGGGGGTGCTGTACATATCACAACAGGAGTGTGCGCCTCAAGTCTACACTATGTTGATTCTCTGCATTATACTGATATGTTATCTATTAATAGAACCATCCTCTAGATTTTTTTTTTCGGGTTGGATAATTTAGTTGATTATATGTGCAGTAACTAAATACTATACAGTCAGTGATAAACTGTAACCTGGTAGCATTACTCAAGTCATCCCCATAGCTTAGAGGGTATTGTATTGAATAGATGCATATTCAGGGTCCTAAAACCAGTAACACCTCTTTAAAGTTATGGGGCTCGTAGGTGGGATTGGGAAGAGGTAGAAAGGAAGATATGTTTCATCCAACAACTCTAACTGATACTTATTTATCCCACAGGGGAAAAAGCAACTGCTGTCTTGGCCATTGTTTCACAGAAGTTTGGATGCCCGTCTCCACCAAGGTCTTCCCGTTCTTTCATTGGAGGAAAGTTGGAGGCAAAGAGCCGGGTTACATTCTTCTCTTTACATGTCAGCTTTCCATTTGCCCTCCCCCCACCCCCTTACCCCCACCCTCACCCCTGCTCTTCTGACAAGTTGCACCCCGTGTGGCGCTGAGGGCTGCGGGAAAGGAAGGTTTGACTGACGGCCTCAGACCAGGGCTATGATCCTGTGTAAACTTGTCTCAGCGTCTTCCCTTTCAGCTGCTCTGAGAGGAGGGGACTGGGGTATGCACGGCTGAGGGAGAGTCTGGCGCAGAGCATGTGCTGAATGGTAACTAGGCACGCTTGTCTGTTTTGACCCTGTCTCCATGGTGAAAGATGAGATAACCTTCCCCACTCCTCCCCGAGGAAAATGTGATGAACACTAACCAATCTGAGCTGGGAGAAGTCACACAGAAAGACTTTGCCAATTCTGAAAGGCCCAGGGTGTTTTACACGTGTCATCAAGTACCTGCCCCACAGAGCTTCAAATAAGTGCGTAATAGACAGATGGGTAATCATGAAGCCAATATTATTTCATCAGAGTGGAAGCAGGAAAATCAAGCAACTAGTCAGAGAAGAAGTTAAGAAAATCCACAGCTCAGCCAAATCCCAGTGCAGGGAGAATAATTCCTCCACTGCAAAAAGTCATAGTGAAACCCAGGGATATAGTTTACACAGATATAATATATTTTAACTAATTAAAGCTAAGTCTGCAAATAAATTATAGCACAAACTCACACCCCATCTGGGTGTTCTCAGCATGAGGAGAAGTCGCCTAATCGCTGATGAACAATAGCATTCCATGAGTCAGGAGTCGCCATTCTGTGGAAAAAAATAAATACATAAACTGGCTATTACCTATGCAGGGGTGGGCAAAAGTAGGTGTATAGGTCATATAGAAAATAATACAGTAATTAATAAATAATAATACAAGAATAAACTGTGTTCTAGTACTCACAACTGTAAACCTACTTTTGCCCCACCCTGTATTATATCATAATGATGCCTTTAAAGGCAGGCCATGCCCAGCACTGCATGGACGTTACCTGACATATGAAGTCACCTCTAGTCTATGTTGTTACGCAGTTATATACTTCAATATAGACTTGAGACATTGCAATTTATTTTATATAGGGCGTCCCAAAAAGTGTATGTACACACTTTGAATAATTATAAAGGCCTGTATTCAATATGACTTTTAAAAGTTTTCATGACTGAAAGACATTTTATATTAAAATATTTTTAAAGTTATATTTCATTTTCACACTGTCTACACAAAATAAAATTATGGACTATTTCAAAGAAGATAAACTATAGCTCTCATTTCTGAAAATATCAAGAGGGGTGTTCTACACAATAAAACAATACAGTTTTGGAGCGGCCTAATATAAAATGTGCAATGATGTTTCTCTTTCATTTATTAATAAGAAAGTCTTGTGAAATGACATTTATCCTATTCAGCTATGAATGGAAAAGGGGGGTGGGAGCCTGGGGAACACCGAGTCAATGCCTACTATAATGATCCAATGCAACTTCTGATATTAGATGACTATGCGATCCTAAAAATAAGACAAATATATTATTCTCATTTTTTTAATGGGGATATTTTTGAATGCCACATATTGGAGCAGAACAAAGTAATATGAAGGATGTTTTATATTTCTATAGACATTTGGCTCTTGATAAAATATAAATGATTACATTTATCTAATTTGTTTTTGTTTTCATGAATTACATTCGATCATTTCTTGCAGCAATTAATTTATTTGAGAAAGCTTTCTTTAATATTGTAATTCAGAGTCACATCGTACCTAGTGAACTCCTATTGCAGTCCCCACCGTAGATTATAATTTCAAGACTGCATCATATTCAAAGTACAGTGCCTCCATCTTTGCCTTAAACACAAAGCCAGAGTCGCTTTCTATGATTCTAGCAGCTCGTTAAAGTCCACGGGACTTCTGGTTACCAGGCGGCATCTAAGGAGCCTGAAGGCTGCCACTCCCAATCCCAAGTCAGAGAAGGGAGGGCACAGGGAAAACGACAGCCTCAGAGCTGGACAGACAGACAGGAGGACACAGAACCACAACGTCACCCATGTCACCCATGGGCGGAAACCTCCGCAGGGAGGCAGCTCCAGGGGAGGAGAACCTGAACTGCAAGGGAGAAGCTGCCGCAGGTTCAGTTTCAACTCGGGAAGGTACGATCTTCAGGGGGGCTCAGTCATGGTGGGGATCCCACATTCTGGTGACTTACAGCTCCAGGAGATGGACCGGGTCCTTACAGTGCAGTGAGAAAACAAACCAACAAACAAAAATCTGTGCTTCCGGAGGGGGTGAGGGAAGCGAGGGGAGAACAGGGCCCTTTAGAAACACACCAGAGCATCCTCCAGAGAATATATTAAAGAGCCTAAAATATTGGGGTTCTATCAGAACCCAACTGGCCTAGGAGAAGGGACACATCCAACTCCAGCCATCACATTCCATAGGTGGGAGCAGGAGCCTGAGCAGTACTGGGGAGGTGCAGGGCGCAGGGGCACAGCTCACGGGAAGACTGAGTACCGCTCAGAGGGCTCCACTCACCTTCCCCACCCCTCACCACCACATCGCTAGAAGTCTGTCCGGGAGTTTCCTTCACCCAACACGTCATGTGCAGCTATCACAAATTCACAAGGGCTACTAAAAGGCGCGCGCACACACACACACACACACACACACACTCACTTTGAAGAGATAGAGGAATCATCAGAATCAGGCTCAGATAGTGCAGGGATGTTGGAATTATCAAAGATAAAAAAATTATTGAAAGAAGCCCCCCCAAAAAAAAAAAATTCTACCTATCAAAGAACAAATATAAAAATTGCATCTAACCTCTCAGAAACCATGCAAGCAAGAAGAAAGTGATGTGAAATATCTAAAGTGTTGAGAGGAAAAAAACAAACAAAAAAAAACACCATTCACCTAGAATCCTCTACCCTGAGACATTATACTTCAAAAAGGGAGGAGAAATAAAGATTTTCTCAGACAGAAATTGACAGAAATTTTACCAATAGGAATTTTTGTACTTTACAAAAAATGTTTAAAAAAATTCTTCAAAGAGAAGGAAAATTATGTACATCAGAAATTCAGATCTACATAAAGAAAGGAAGAGCATCAGAGAAGGAACAATTGACAGTAATATAAAAACTTCTATTTTCTTATTTTTAATTGATCGAACAGCAGTTTATTCCAAATAGAAGAGCAACAATGTATCCAGCTATAACTAGTAAGCTTATGTATAAGCAAAAGGAATGCCAGCATTGACACAGGGGCGGGAGGGAGGAATTGGGATAATTTTGTTATTAGAAGGCACTTACACCACCTTTGAAGTAGCACAGTGCTATCTGAAAATGGGTTCATTGTAAATGTGTATTTCAAACTATGGAAATCACTGAAAAAAGGGGGGTGCAAAAAAAGGAAGTTGTCTTAGTTCATTCCAGTTACTAGAACAAAATACCACAGATTGGGTTGCATGTCAACCACAGAAATGTATTGCTCACAGTTCTGGAGGTGGGAGGTATCAGCATGATTGGAGATTGGAGTGCCAGCGTGGTAGGGGCCAGGGTCCTCTTCCAGGTCACAGAACTCTTATTGGGTCCTCACATGGTGGCAGGGGCTAGGGAACACTGTGGGTCTCTTTTATATGAACACTAATCCCTTCACCCGCATGACCTAATAACCTTCCAAAGGCTCCACCTCCTAATACTATCACTTGGCGGGGAGGTGGGGGAAGGGAGGGGGGAGTTAGTGTTTCAACATAGAATTTGGGGGAGACATAAACATTCAGACCATAACAGAGGTATACCTGAAATGCTAAGAAAGGAGAGAAGACAAGATCATATTAAATACTCAATTAAAACTGACATCATACTTATGGTGACAAAATCAAACCTTTCCCACTAAAATGAGGAAAAAGGCAAGGATGCCCCCTCCCACTGCTCCTTTTCAACACCACACTGAAAGTAGTAGCGTAATGCAACAAGAGAAGAAAATAAAAGGTGTACAGATTGGGGAGGAGGAAATAAAGCTGTCTTTGTTCATAGATGACAAGATTATATATGTAGAAAATCCAAAAGAATGAACAAAAAACATGGCTGGAATTAATAAGCAATTATAGCAAGGTTGCAGGATACAAGGTTAATATACAAAAATCAATTGCTTTTTCATATACCAACAATGAACAAGTAGAATGTGGAATTAAAAGCACAATACCATTTACATTAACTCCTCCAAATTGAAATATTTAGATATGAATCTAATAATCTAACAAAAATATCCATATTCGTGATAGAAAGATCAATATTGTCAAGATGTCAGTTCTTTCCAATTTGTTCTATAGATTCAATGCAATCCCAATCAAAATCCCAGCAAGTTACTTTCTGGATATTGAAAAACTGATTATATCTATAATAATAAAAGCATAGTATGCTAATTAGACCAGATGTCCTTCCGGACGAAGCCAAAGCTGCAAGGGAAGCCCAAGTCCCGGGTACCAGAGGAAAGCCAGTGCAGGCCGCCAGGGGAAGGAAGGCCTACTCTTGCATGAATTTCGTGCATCATGCCTCTAGTCCCATATAATAAAAAGCTAATATGCAAATTGACTGAACAGCAGAACAACCAGGAGCTGCCCCTTGGTGGTCAGTACGCTCCCACAGTGGGGAGCGCTGCTCAGCCAGAAGCCCTGAGCTGGCTCATGGCTGGTGAGTGCAGCGGTGGTGTTGGAAGCCTCTCTCGCCTCCATGGCAGTGCTAAGGACCCCCACCCCGGGGATGTCTGACTGCCGGCTTAGGCCTGCTCCCCATCAGTCAGACGTCCCCCAAGGGCTCTCAGACTGCAAGAGGGCGCAGGCTGGGCTGAGGGACACACACCCCCCAGTGCAGGAATTTTGTGCACCGGGCCTCTGGTGTTTATATAAAGAGGCAAAAGATCCAGAATAGCCAACATAATATTAAAAGAGAAAAATAAATTTGGAGGGCTGACACTACTTGACTTCAAGACTCAATTCATTAAAGATACAGTAATCAAGATAGTGTGGTACTGGCAAAAGAATATACAAATAAATTAATGGAACAGAGTAGAGAGCCCAGAAATAGACCCATATAAATATATTCAACCAATCTTTAATAAAGGAGCAAAGACAGTTTTTTTTCAACATATAAAAACTGTTGGAACAGTGGGTGAGTCACATGCAAAAAAAAAAAAAAAATGAACCGAGACACAGACCTTACACTCTTCACAAAAAATAACTCAAAATGGATCATGAACCTAAATGCAAAACTATGAAACTCCTAGAATATCACATAGGAGAAAATGTAGGTAACTTTGGGTGTGGCAATGACTTTTTAGACAAAACTCCAAAGGCATGATCTTTGAAAAAAATAATTGATGCCCTGGACTTCATAAATTAAAAATACCTGCTCTGCAAAAGACTGTTAAACCTTTTGCACTCGGATGTCGAGTGTGACTTGACAAGGTTAGCATCGGTAGCAGCTCTTTTTATACTCTTTGAATGTACCAATAATTTGAAATATAAAAAAATCCAAATAAATAAGTTTGTATGAAAAGAAACTCCAGTTTTTTATTCTACTGCCGTGCTTTGTAAAATCTGGGGTATTTAAAAAATTAAATCCCGAGTAGAATAAAGGAATCGAGAAAAAAAGCAAGCGAGTGCAAAGGGTTAAGAGAATGAGAAGACAAACCACAGACTGGGAGAAAATTTTTGCAAAAGACACATCTGATAGAGTGTTGTTATTCAAGATATACAAAGAACTCTTAAAACTCAGCAATACTAAAATGAACAAGCCAATTTTAAAAATGGGCAAAAGACCTGAACACACATTTCACCAAAGAAGACATACATCTGTCACTGGAGAAATGCACATTTAAACACGAGATACCACGACACACCTGTTGGAATGATGAAAAACCTAACACCAAATGCTGGCCAGGATATGGGACAGGAACTCTCCCTCATTGCTGGTAGGAATGCAGAATGGTACAGCCACTTTGGGAGATAGTTTCACAGTTTCATACAAAACTAAATATACTTTTACCATACAATCCAGCAACCACACTTCTTGGTATATTCCCGAATGAGTTGAAAAATTATGTCCACACAAAAACATGCACATGAATGTTTATAGGAGCTTTATACAAATGTCCTTTAGTGGGTGAATGGATAAACTGTGGTACATCTAGACAATGGAATATTTATTACTCAGTGCTAAAAAGAATTGAGCTTCCAAGTCATGAAAAGACATAATCTGGAATGCATATTACTAAGTGAAAGAAGCCAATCTGAAAAGGCTATATATTATATGATTTCAATTACATGACATTCTGGAAAACAATATAGATGGTAAAACGATGGGTGGTTATGGGGATTGGGGGAGGAGAGGGATAAACAGAGCACAGGGGATTTTTACGACAGTAAACATACTCTGCCCGATGCTATAACGGTGGATATACGTATGTCATACCCTTATCAACACCCATAGGAAGTACACCACCAAGAGTGAGCCTAAAGTAAGCTATGGCCGTGGGTGATGGAGAGGTGTCAATTCAGTTTCCTCAGTTGTAACCAATACACCACTGGTACAGGATGTTCATAGTGAGTGAGGCTGTGTGCATGTGGGGGCAGGGAGTATGGGAAATCTCTGAACCTTCCTCTCAATTTTGCTGTGAACCCCAAACTGCTCTAAAAATAAGTGTACTTTTTAAAACTTGTTTTGATAAATGTTTTGTTTTTCTTTTTCTTTTTCTTTTTCTTTTTTTTTTTTTTTTTTTAGTCCACAGCGAGCCCTTTGCCCCTCTCTTTCATTTTGATTTAATGAACATTAGGCATGCGGTATTAATTTCCCAGGGCTATCTTAACAAAGCACAGATTGGGTGGTTTAAACAACAAAATGTATTGTGTCTCAATTCTGGAGGCTAGAAATCCAAGATCCGTGTTTCATTATTAGAGCAGGTTCCTTCTGAGGGCTCTGTTCCGTGCCTCCCTCAGAGATTCAGGTGGTTCCTGGCAATTTTTGGCACTTTCATTCTCTAATTTCAAATTTTCTAATTTCCCCCAAGTATGTGTCTCTGTTTCCCAGTTTCCTTTTCTAAAAGGTCACCAGTCATATTGGGTTAGGGGCCCACACTCCTAACTTCTACTTATCTGAAATACCCCTATTTTCAATAAGGTCATATTCAGAGGTACTTACCAGTAGGACGTCAACCTATGGCTCTCGAGGAGACACAATTCAACCCATAACACATGTCTTTCTACATAACACTGTGCCTGGCTCTGTTGGAGATCCAAAATATTATAAGACCCCCTGCCTTTGAGAACAGGGCAAAACTTTTACACAACCATAGCAACTGCACAATGGATATCATAGGAAAGTAAAGGAACAGGGCAAAGTGGGGAGCGCTGGTATGGCTTCAAAGGAGGGCGGTAGAGACCACTTACAGGTTGGTGTGGGCTACTAATGAGTAGGAAGCTTATGACAAAGTTTTCTAGAAACAGTGGGGATAGAGCAGAGACCCAGCTACTGTCAGTAAGTGGGAGCAAGGTGAGAAGACTTCCTCTACAGCACTTGGTACCCACTTCCCTTCCAGGGTCTGTGAGTAGCCACTGTTGGGCACAGTAGGGGCCTTATTGAGGGGAGCAGAGGGCAGGTGATGAAGCTAGAAAATCAGAGGTGAGGCCAAGTTGCAAAGAACCCCAAATGATAAGTGGGCTCTGGGTGAAGTGAGGTCTCTGAGTTTTGGAAACGGGAAGTGATGTGATAAAAGCAACATTTGAGAACGGTTTTCCTGGCAGGGGTACATAGACTTCATTGGAGAGGAATTTATTCATTCAACAAACATTCATGGTGCCCGAAAGCTCTGCATGAGAGGAGCGACAACAGTATTCTTCCTAACGTAAAAGATCATGCACAATGAGAATGTGCATTAATGGAGAGATTAAGGCAGGGACTTGTTGAGATGTGAATAATCTCAGGGACTGGCTCGCGGGCCTACTTTTATCTGTGTTTTTCTCTTGAGTACCAAGTGCTAGAGGTTTATTCATGAAGAATCCTTGCAACTCGAGTCCATCTTCACCCTGCATGCTCTCACACTCAGTGGACCACAAAGACAAAACTAGTAGGCCCAGCCCTAGCTGGTTTGGCTCAGTGGACAGAGCATCAGCCTGTGGTCTAAAGGGTCCCAGGTTTGATTCCTGGTCAAGGGCACATGCCTGGGTTGCGGACTCAATCCCCAGTAGGGGGAGTGCAGTAGGCAGCCGATCAATGATTCTCTCTCATCATTGATGTTTCTATCTCTCTCTCCCTCTCCCTTCCTCTCTGAAATCAATAAAAATATATTTTAAAAAAACACATGAATAGACCCAAAATTGTACTCAAAGAGGGAACAGGGTGGAAGAAACAGCAGCATTCTGAGAATCGTAACTAGCCCCCAGTCATCAGAGAGGCAGGCTTGAAAGAAGAAAAATAAACATAATTAAGTAAAATTGTATTGCTCAAATTTCCAATTACATAAATCAATGATATTTTCCTCAATACTGTACAGCATACTGTATATCACATGGATTTATAGGCTTCAGGATTGATTGAGCCAACTACCACCCATGTTACATCAGCAGGTTCTCTATCTCTTGGTGTCAGCAAAAAAATAAATAAATAAATAAATCAGATAGTTACTTTTACATTCAAGATGCAATCATACTGTATTTTGAAAGTACATGTCATCTCAAAAAAATTATGCTTAGGCAGGATTTTTCATATAAATAATTCTCTACTGGGCAATCTATCAGAGGCTGTGATTCCCTTTCTCCCTCTTTTTAAAAAATGGTTTTGTGTGTTGTTGGGTTTGTTGTTTTTTTTTTAATAAAAGGATAAACCTTAAAAGCCAGTTTGTTAAGAAAACACAGAGAAGGTTTTTTGAAAAATAATATTCTTTCTTAAGTGATTATAGTTTATCATCTGGTTCTTGAGTCAATAGGATGAACATTTTAACCCTTATCTTTTCATAATACGCATTACCCATGATTGTATATATTAATATTGAGCTTGCAGATCGCTACAAATAATCTATTAGTTTATTCATCCTTTTATCTCCTCTTGACATTTGACATTTTTATTTTATGATACCAGAGAATTTTGAATTTCTATCACAAGAAATCCTTCTGCCATTAATCTAGAGTTTAACTAAATTAAAAAATCAAACTTGCCCAGCCAGTGTTGCTCAGTGGTTGAACATCAACCCATCAACCAGGAGGTCACAGTTTGATGCCCGGTTGGGGCACACACCCTGGTTGCGGGCTTGATCCCCAGTGGGGGGCATGCAGGAGGCAGCCATCAATGATTCTCCCTCATCATTGATGTTTCTATCTCTCCCTCTCCCTTCCTCTCTCTGAAACCAATATTTTTTTAAAAAATTAATTAACTAATTAAAAAATAAAACTCATTACTTTTCCTTTGTTTCCATGTAATTATCAAAGAAACATAAAAACATTACGAAAAGTTACAAAAATAGAGAATCTCCTATTGATTTCTACCCTGCAATACAGCTAATGGGATTTTTGAAATATTTCTTTCTAGTCTTTCCCCATGTGAAAATGTTTTATTATAATTATAGTTATTGCTAATTTGGTGTCCTATTTTTTTAGTTATGAGCGATTTCTAGTAGCACTAGTCATTCTTCCCAACCCAGGCCTGAACCTGCGCGAAGTGAAGGTAGAGGTGGAAGTCTTTGCTTCTGAGCAGAAGCAGGGCAGCTCGGGGAGCCCCAGCAAGTCCTCCGGAGAAATCTGCCCGCCTGGACCAAGAGGAGCACAGTGGAGACACCTCAAAATTCACTCTGGAAAAGCAGCCTGGGACCAGATTTGAGGGGGAAGGGGGATTATGGGGTGAAGGCCAGAGAGGGATCTAGACTTGTTGCAATCCCACACGTGAAGCTATGGTTCCGAGCCAGGAGTGTGAGCTGAAGGAGGCCCAGTGTGGAAGGCACTGTAGCAGCTGAATAAGGGCGATGGAGGGAGGGAGGGTGCACGCGGGGACTGTGCCAGGCATGAAGTGGTAAGCCCTTGGGCTAAGGTCATGGACATGGAAATGGTGAAGAAATGTGGCTCTAAGACAACTGAAGTTCTGAAGTGACAACACCTTATTTAGAGGCTGAGGAAACAATGCCTCAAAGGTCAATATTGCCCTCCTCATCCCAGGATTCTTCCTCCTTCCCAGCCACTCTTCCCGCTGAGCCCCTTCTTCCCCAGCCCCACCCCCACTCCCTAAGAAGGATACATGGGCTGGTGGGTGGGGTCACTGAGCCTCTGAAGGCGGGGACATTCTTTCTTACACTTCCTTCTACCCTTCTCACAGAACTGATAAACTCCATCACCCATGGCCCCTTCCAGGTTCCGCGTGGATGGGTGAAAAGTAGACTTGGGCACACTTGGGTCTCAGCTTCTCTGTCTCAAGGCAGACACGTGAGAATGTGCAGTCCCTAGGATAAGACCAGGAGGAGTGGGGACCAGGGCAGGGCAGTGTGGGCCAAGAGATCCCACTTAGCCTCCAGCACAAGGGCCCATTACCGCTAGACTCCACTTCCTGTTCAGGTATTATCCAGTATCTGGATCTTTACCTTGAGAAGCCCAAAGGATAGAGCAAGGAGGACAGGGCAGGGTCAGACGGGCCTGGTCTCCAGCAGTGGCTCCACCTTCAGCCTCTCCTGCCCACAAGACCAGAGACAGTTGCCTTTGACTTGCCTGCTCTGGCCAATGGTTTTCTTATACTGGCTAAAAGATGGATATATTTCTTACACCCATGTCTCTAGAAAAAGTGGAAGCATGAAAGTTAGATAAGAGAGCCTATATTTTAAGAAAATAAACATATTCCTATAGGCTTAATATGAAAAAAATAGTTAGCTTCCTTCATTTAGTTTTTTCCTTATTGATGGAGGCATTTAGGCAAGGTGATACCACTTTTGTATGATAAGATAGACAAGCGATTCCTATTTTTTTTGCTGAAAATGAAAATTGCATTTTTCATTTCTGCACACATGCACACACACACACACACACACACACACACACACACACACACAATTTCCAAAACGTTTGGATCAAACAATTACCATATTTTTATTATTAAGCATTAATTTATGCAAAGGTCTCCACTAAAAGCTTTTCCTTGTAAATTCACCTAAGCTTTTGTTTCACTCTGCCCACTTCACAAATAAGCCGCCTGAGGGAGATTATATGCCGAGTCTCCAATCACAAAATCAATCATCAGCAAGCTAGGATTTGAACCCAGGTCTACTTCACCCAAGCCCACGCTCTTCCAGGCAGTACACGGCTCTGCTGAATATGCAGATCAGAACCACAACAGAATAGCATCCTGATATATTTTTTTTTTGCTCGTTATTTCAAAGCTATAGATTTTGTTGTACAAAAAGTAAAATGTGGGTCAAAAGTTGGATATTATAGAATATTACTAGACCAGTGATGTTAGTTACTATATTATTTTTTTTAATGTTTTATTGACTTGAGAGAGAAAGGAAGGGAGAGGGAGAGAGAGATAAAAACATCGATGAGAGAGAAACATCAACATAAATCGGCTGCCTCCTGTATGTCCCCTGTTGGGGACTGAGCCGGAAACCGGGAAGTTCCCTGACCGGGAATGGAACCAGTGAGTAACCTTTTGGTGCATGGGATGATGCCCAACCAACTGAGCCACACCGGCCAGGGCTATTAGTTCGTTTTTAGAAAACAACAATAAATATATTACATATTGCCATTAATAAAATTTTATAGAAAATAACTACTTTCCAAAACAGAAAAGAATGACAAGACATTGTTTTGTAGTTTAGCCAATCACTTTAATATCTGACTTAATAGAACACAGCTACATTCTCATTTCTGCCTCTGCCTTGAATCCGTTGAGATATTTGTTTTGCTTGGTGCATATGAAGAACACGCAGCCTCGCTGAGATATTAGTTGGAAAAGGGCAGAGTATTTTATAGCCTTTTCAGATAATTGTGGGTATTCTTCAGTACTACACCAAAACTCAACAGTGGCCATTTCTAAAAGGTTAGTTGTGATATGGAATCTGAAATGATATTGATGAACTTGTCCCTACTGGGTCATATCAAAATCCATTCATGTATTGTGCACTTTGAATGGATCTTTTATTCATGCACTGATTAATTAGAAACAATTGGTTCACTAATTTATTTTTAAAACCCCACATTCATTAACATGACCACAAACCTCACCAAAAACATTTTTAAGCCTTGGGACGCTATCAAGCTCGTAGTGGCAGGTACAAATTTTCCAAAATTATCATTTCACTTGGAAGCTCAGATTTTATCGTTGGCAACAAATACCGCCCCTGGTTTTCCTCTGAGTGACAGGCTCCCCTCATTCGTTTTTGAAAGAAAGCGTCTGCCTGATACCCATCCCAGTGTGAAAAGTCAGTTTGTCTGTCTGATGTTTTCAGTGAGAAACAGTGTTTCCAGGAAAAGCAGCGAGTGCAGCTCACGGCTCAGTCCGCAGCGGCCTCTCCTCCAGCCACGCGCCCCTCGCTGGTGGCAGCACGCTGTGTGTGCACTTCCGCTTTTGCACACGTGACGTGAGAAAGGTGTGTACTCAAGGCCAAGTTCCAATAAAATGCTTACCAATAACATTCTTAAGTGAAATTGGCATTACGCTTTGTTTGTTTGTTTGTTTGTTTGTTTGTCTGTTTTTCTCTGGATGCTTGGGGTGAGGAATGCAATGAATACTGGCACAGCGTGGGGCCACTGCCTTGATTCATAGGCACCAACGGCCTGTCCATCATTGCTTTGGCACCATTAGCGCAAAAGAGCAATGACATCTTAGGAAAATCGTTTTGATCCACAGATCTCCCCCTTAATAGGTCTTGGGGGTCACGCTTTGAAAACCAACCCATTCAGTGCAAATTTATATAGATAAAATGTATATATTTAGAGAGAGATTTTGCTCCTCTCCCTTCTCCACCTACGAGCAGCCTTCTCTGGCTCTCTTTTGAGACCTTGTCCCCCAGGAGTGGCCCCCAGCATCCCTGGGAATGCAGAGGGTCAGGCCCTTCTCCAGACCATTGACTAACTGGGAATCTGCATTTGACAAGCTCTCCGGGAGATCCCCATTCACATTACCTGTGGTCAGCACACCGCGGCTCGCGAGCCACATGCGGCTCTTTGGCCCCTTGAGTGTGGCTCTTCCACAAAACACCACGTGCGGGCGTGCACGTACCGTGCGATGGAAACTTCGTGGCCCATGCGCAGAAGTCGATTTTCGGCCTGGGCGAGTCTATTTTGAAGAAGCGGCGTTAGAACACTCAAGGGGCCAGAGAGCCGCATGTGGCTCGCGAGCCGCGGTGTGCCGACCACTGACATTACTAGTGGGGAAGCACCACAAATTAGAGAATGGGTAATTCTCTAATGATGTAACTGAGTCTCCTCCTTAACAGGTCTTGGGGGTCACGCTTTGAAAACCAACCCATTCAGTGCAAATTTATATAGATAAAATGTATATATTTAGAGAGAGATTTTGCTCCTCTCCCTTCTCCACCTACGAGCAGCCTTCTCTGGCTCTCTTTTGAGACCTTGTCCCCCAGGAGTGGCCCCCAGCATCCCTGGGAATGCAGAGGGTCAGGCCCTTCTCCAGACCATTGACTAACTGGGAATCTGCATTAAATTAGACTCAGTTACATCACCGTGGCCTCTGTGCACGTGTCTCCTTGAAGATGGGCATTGGTTTGTTGCTAAGTTCCTTGCGGGGGACCTGCTACATAATAGGTGCTCAGTAAAAGCTCGCTGGACCCATAAAGGAATAATGATGAACATGTTGAGTCATTGCGTACTTAAGATTGATTTCTAAACCAGAACACAAATAGCTACCCAGTAGAGAAATCATTGTATCTTTGTCAGCAGCAGAGACGTTTAAACGTATAGACAATAAATTCATTTTAAGATATTTATTTTTAAATGCCTACTTATTTATATCAGCCACACCTGCTCCTTTATGGAAAACTCCTCTTTTGTTTCACAGAGAACTTAAAATATTCCAAGAGCCAAAAAATGCAAACACTCTAGGAATAAAACCATCAAAAATATAGTTTTTTAATTAGGCCTTAAATGTTGACCAATGAATCTTCATGACAATTACCGACTTTGTGAATCTCACCCTAGATGAATGCACAGTAGAATCTGTGCGTCTACATTTCTTCCCATCAATATTTGCATTTGGGGTTTTCCCCCTTTTTTAGCTTTTCAACAAACAGAGCCGTCTGTCATTTTTAAGGCAGGAAGATTAGGCTTTGACTAATTGGAAGATTTGCCCATTATTTAAATGAAACTTGTTTGCAGTTTCATCATCCGTGTGGATCTAGAAAGGCGGCCGACTGGGGCATCAATTTGGTGAGAGAAGAATAAATGAGTGAGGAAGCCGACGGTTCTCTCATGGCGGCTCTCTGTCGTTATATTGTTGCTCTGGTATTAATTATCCACGTGAAAATAATGCATGGCGCTGCACTATTCTCTGCCGCTCTCCCAGCTCCCAGCTCCCAGCTCCCAGCTCCCAGCAGCCGCCTCTCCCGCACGTTCGCATCCCCTGTGTCAGCAAGTGCTGTGCACTGATGTGCTCTGTCACAGCACACGGGGAGTCAGGCTCCAGGCGGCCAAGAATTATGTTGGCTTTAGGCTGCTCTGAAAGTGAGGTTAGCTCCATCCGCACTGCAGGGGAGACTCACAAATCCCGGCACCCCTTCTCTGGTTAGGGCTTTAACAGACAGTGCCAACACCTTTACCCGAGCTTTGAGGGGAGGAGTGCCAGGAGGTGCCATGGACAGGTCACTGAGGAGTTCAGACCCCCACTGCCACAGAACTGCTGGGAAGGGAGGGGTAAGGGAAGAGGCGTAGGAAGGGCGGGGCTTACTGGGCCACCCCCGTTTTGGTCTATGACAGGGTTCCCACCTGAGCCCTGAGGGTCTGGCCTCCCGGCTCTTGCACTGGTGCAGTGGTGAAGGAGGAACGGATTCGGTGACACTGAAATGCACGCCGGACTTTGGACCCAGAGAACAGAGGATGCAGAGACGCAGAAACACTCAGCACAGGGCGGGGCAGGTGGGACTGGGGAGTGTCCCACGGGGTCCACCCCATGGCCCTCAAAACCCCATGGTTTTCCACAGAGTAACACTACTGTGCTGTACATTCAAAAAGTGGTTAAGATGGTAAATTTACTTATTATGTTATTTAACCACCATTTTTTCAATTTAAAAAAAACAACAACATTTGAAGTTAAAAAAAAAAAAATTCCTGAGGTCAGAAATCTCTCTGTTTAACCGTCCTGGTAGCAGAAGGTAATTTTCAATCGACAACCCTATGAATTCTTTCCTATGAGTCGTGAGTTGAGTTGTGCCTCCCACTCCTTGCAATATACTATATATTCAAGTCCTACCCCTGGAACCTCACCATGTGATTGTTTGGGGAAATAAGGTCATTGTCGATGTAATTAGTTAAAATGAGGTCATCCTGGAGCAGAGTGGGCCCTTCATCTAATGTGACTGGTGTCCTCAGAAGGACCGGAAAAGACACACAGACAGACACAAGGAAGGAGTCCTTTGAAGATGGAGGCCAAGCTTAGAGGGATGCGGCTACAAGCCAAGGAGCACCAGGAATGCTGGCACCGTGCAGGCTCCGGAAGAGACAAGGGAAGACTGTGCCTTAGACCAGTGGTCGGCAAACTCATTAGTCAACAGAGCCAAACATCAACAGTACAACGACTGAAATTTCTTTTGAGAGCCAAATTTTTTAAACTTACACTATATAGGTAGGTACATCGTTATTAACTTAATTAGGGTACTCCTAAGCTGGCCTTTGCTAAAAACTCAAGGGGCCAAAGAGCCGCATGTGGCTCGCGAGCCACAGTTTGCCGACCACTGCCTTAGAGCCTTCAGGGAGAGCCTGGCCCTGCCAGTACCTTGACTTTGAACTTCTAAGATCCAGAACTGTGAGAGAATGAATGTGTTATTTCCAGTCACCCTGTTTGTGGCATTTCGTCACGGCAGCCCTAGGAAACTAATATGCCGTGTACATTATGCTCCAGAATATCCTGGGAACCTGCTGCTATGATACACAAAACTGAATTTCCACCCCCTACAACGTCCCTTCTCACAGAAGCACGAACGCGGTAGCGACTCTCCACGTTCTCCCAAAGGGCGCCTCCGCCTCCGTGGCGTCACCATTCGTGCTTTCCGTAAATCAGTACAAGCCTAGATCCTTTGGCTATTCCATCCGACCAAGTTCCCTGAGTCCCGGAGTCATTTTCATCATTCTTGCTTTACCATCCCCATTGCCACAATACCCTTTTTACGCCAGAGTGGTAAGCATTGAAAACGATCTTCTAAATGAGGCTCTGCTAGTGCTTCCATAGAACAGCAGAATCATTCTCTTTGACTCACATTCAATACCCTCTCTTCACACCTCCCAGAGCTGTTGGTATATGTCCGTGCTGCTTCATCACTGTGCTTTCAAGCAGCATCTATTGTCACGGGGGACCACAGGCGGCCTGCGGTGTGGAGGCTCTAGTCCGTTTGCTCTCAGCCTCCCCCTTCGTCATTGTTGAGTCACACACTGACACGCATTGAAAATATGCACTTCACTCGATATTATAAACTTTTCACAGAAATTAGGTCAGGTACATACTAGTAGAGAGGAGGTCCCTCCACGGCAGCTGAGGGCAGGAAGGAAAACGGATGGTTACTGAACACAGACCTGCCAGGCACTTCACAGACAGGATCTCCACCCCGTTGTGCGTTAGAGGTTATTGCTTCTATTGTTTGCATTTTATACGTTTGGACTCGGGGCAGGAAGATACCTTGACCCAAGGCCACTCTTCGTGAGTACCCACCCAGGGTTGGAATCTAGGTCAGTGCCACTCTAAAGGCCACGCCACCGAGCTGAGGGCAGGTGCCTTTGCCTTCTGCCGGGGAAACACGGACACGCAGAGAACATCCATGACGAGGCCGTGCGTGGTGTCAGGAAGAGCACTGTGCTAGGATAAGGAACCCTGGGCTCTAGAATCAGCCCATAAACGTCTACAGAGCACACTCTCATCCTTTACTTGACGCATTGCTGTGTGATCCTGAGCAATGCACTGACCCCTCTGGGCTTCAGACTCATCTGTAAAATGAGGGGCTTAGCGGAGGCGATCTCGTAGCTCCCCTGAGCTCCCATCTTGATGAGCTCTGAGATGGGAATGGAGGGGGCCGCTCCCATGTGCTTTTAGTTCCTATGATTGCATGTACTCCATGTTCCTCATGTTTAGCACAGAATACTGTCAACTTCCCATTCATCTCTCTGCATTTCGAGCGCTCGGTTCTCCTGGTTTTCCCCAGTGAAGGACACATGGCAAAGCAAGGAAGGAGGAGGCCCCCTCTGCCTCGCAGCCCAATTCCCACGCGAGAGGGGCCAGACCTCGCTGTGTGGCTGTGTCAGGGACAGGAGGACCCTGGGAGGGGCTGCAGCCCAGTTCCTGCAGCTCAGCCAGTCACCCCTGACCAAGCACAGCAGTTGCCATGGCAACCACTGCTCTGTGCTCCATGGAGGCCACGGGTCACAACTGCAGATGCCACCAGCAGCAGCCACGCGCCCTCTCCCTCCCAGCACACCCTGACTCAGCAGCGCCCGTCACGCACACGGGCCGCCAGCACAGAAGCAATCAGTTAGATCGAGGTCAAACGTAGAAGCAAGTGCGGAGCTTCTTCGCACGTATCTCTACCCCACCCAGAACACGCATCGCACGCACACGGAGACCTCCTCACGGGTGGAGGCCAGCCCTGGGGTTGCTCCTCAGTGTATCACACAGCAGATATATCTGCCCTAAAGGGAAAATTAGAAAAACACCAGCATTTCCTCCTTGAGCTTTGCCTTGAGAGTTCTACTCCATGCAGTTTGACGATGTGGGTCTTAGCCTTGCAGATCCTGCCAGTCCTTTAATATGTATACAAATTACTTAGATCTTATTGAAATGCAGAGTCTGGCTCAGAGGTCTGGGGTGGGGCCTGAGAGTCAGGATTTCTTACAAGCTCCCAGGCGATGCTGCTGCTGATGGTCCGTGGGCCACTCTGATCAGCCAAGCCTCGGGTCGCACTAGCTCCCACGGCACACACAGCCGCCCTGCCCAGTCACTGCCTTTTATCACTGCACCATGGAATCGGAGAAAATGCCAGCTGGTTCAGAGCACACATTTCTATGGGGCAGGGGCTGCACCTGCTTGGGATAAAGAAATAGCTACAATTTATTGAGATCTTGCTCTTTGCCAACACACACACACACACACACACACACACACACACACACACACACAGTGTCCTCTACACAATAGTCTTTGCAATTTGTTACTTAATCAAAATTTACACGAGAGAACTGAGGCTGAGCCCTGTCCCGTGACTTACTCAAAGTCACAGGGTCGATAAGCAGTTGAGCCAAGACTCACACCCATGGTCTTGCTCTAAACCATGCTTTTCTGTCACCACCTCCAAGCGCACGGCAGCACACGGAAGGGCGTAGCATGCACCACTTCCCAAGAACACTGATCTCGCCCTGAGTTCCTGCGTCCCCTGATCTCCACTGCTGCAGGGGGAGACGCCCAGAAAACCCCAAACAGGGAAATCCCCACATGCTCCTCTGGTCAGCCCCCTGGCTGTTACCTGGGATCGGGGTTTTCATTCATTAGACAACCATTTATTGAGTGCTTCCCACATACAATGCACATGGACATCAGAAGAAGTAAAAGATAGAGGCTCTGCCCTGCTCATTCTGGATCGCATTCCTGATGGTCCATCTCTTCTCCTCTGAGTCTCCAGCAGGATCGCGAGGCTCACAGTCCAGGCCGGACTCTGCCCCGACTGTCTCCCTGTGCTGACAGGTCCGGGGTGGCACCTGATAGTGCCTGACCCAAGCACAAGCACCGAGATGTTCCCTCTGCCCCCTGGGTGCTGGCCACACAGCTCAGAGATGAGGAGGAGGAGGGCTGCCTGAGAACATGGCACAGAGAACCTGTGTTTCTCTGCCAGGAGCCTCAGAGCCAATTCTGGGATCTAGAATTTTCAAATGGTGGTACTGGAGGGAGCTTGGAGACCATTTCAGAAATTGTCTAATTCTGCAATTTTTGAAATTTATTTGAGTTGTAGAATTCTTTCTTCCGATGCAAGGATGCGTGCATAAAGCTCAAAATAAAAGGAGACAAAAGGTAGGGGGTCTCCGGTGGAGGACAGATGAGGCTTTCAGACCTCAGCCCTTGGACAGAAGTTAAAGGACTTGCCGTGCCTGCTCTCTTGCTAGTGGCACCACCACATCTGCTCGAAGTACGTCTCTTCGTGGTTAGATATCCTCACACTAAACTGTGTCCTGCAGGCCCCACATCGCCCTACGTCAGTGGGCCGTGACCTCAGCTGCACGGGCAAATCATCTAGGGAGGTTTTTAAACAACAATTCCTGGGTCCAGGTCCAGAGACTCTGAATTAATTGGTCAGGGATGTGCCCTGAACAGTGGCTGTTTTATTAGCTGTGCCGGGATTTCTAACATGCAGCCAAGGTTAAGAGTCACTTCTCCAGACCCAAGAACAGCTACTCTGCAGAGATGCTAGTGCTGCCCGACACTGACTCCACAATGGAATCATCGGGGGGCGGGAGGGGGGAGGTTATAAAGCTGAACAGGTCCTGCACCCCACCCAGGCCAAATAAATCAGACTCTCCCAGGGTGCAGACTAGGCGTCAGCAGTTTTCACAGCCTCCCGGGTGATTGTACTGTGCAGCAACGACTGGAAACCACAGGTGCAGACCATAGATATGGCCCAACCATGACTGGAGGAAGAATGAGTCCATGACTGCTCTGTGGGTGAAAGCGAAGGGAAATTCTCCACTTATGTGGCCACGACAATAAGGGTCTTTTTCCCAGACTCTGACTCTGCTTCATCTATTTGCCTATCTTTTCCGACTGCTCGCTGTCACCTGCCTGCCGACATTTGTGCGTGGGCTCTAGGAGTTCGCAGTCAATAAAGTATCCCACCTGCGGACCTATGCGGGCCATTATCCGGCACAATGTTTGCGTGATTGCTTCTGGATTGCAGGATGATTTTATCTGCGGGTCTTTCCCTCTGTCGTCTGTGGGAGAGAAGATTGCCCAGCAAATCCCGAGCAAGTTAACAAGCCTGGCTGAGGACATTTATTTGAGATTTCTGGACACCCACTGCCTACTGTTAGTCTTTTCCAAACATGTGAGATCATTGCTTACAAATTTCTTCAATGTACGTTGTTTTAATTGTGGATATTTAGGACGCTCTACTTTTTAAATCCTTAGCACAACTTTATCACGTGTTTATCACATGAACCCAGGGCAGGTTAGTAATAGGTATGCTCTCTTTAAGGGGAGACGCCTGGCACTAACTGAAAAGCAAGGCGTAGACGTTAAGAAAGAAAGGCCAGGGAGACATACGATTCCTCAAGTCTGTGCAGCAGGACTGATTTGGCAATTAAAATGGCCTGCCATTCTTTCATTCCTAGACCCACTGGTTATCCCATTGTCCTCACATTTACTTTTGTCCCGATGTCCTGATAAGAAAGAAGACAGCTCATCCTTCACTTATGCAAACATGGGGCTCAGGGTGCAGGTGTGGTGACCTCCCTTGGTTTCTCTTCAGACCCACACTCCTCTGGTGGTCCCACGTTCAGCTCTTCTTCCGTGGGATGGATGACAAGGGGGAACGGCATTTCCGGAACTATCAGTCCCTTTTCTATGTAGTGACCATTCTAATGAAGTCCCAGTGTGGTGCAGTAGAAAACATTAAATAAGCTAATTTGGAGAATTATCTTTAGAGTTTGTGTATAATTAGTTCCAAGTTATGTGAGTATTAGAGACATATTTGAGTGCCTTCCTCAAATCAATCCCTCTCTCCCACCAACAGCTTGGGGGCTTCCCTTCGGGGGAACATTCCTCCCCAGCTTCATTCAATCAGGTGCAGAATAGCTGAATCGGAACAAAGAATGACACAAACAAGCCATATTTGTAGGAAGCAATCTGTCCATGAGGTGGTGCAGAAGAAAGTCAGATTGTCAACAGGCCTGTGATTACCAAATGCTGCTAACTGAGCAGTAAGGAGTAAAAGAATATTCTCTCACACATTACCCTATGGCACAAGGAGAATTCCTATGATTCTGGCCTTTCCATGACAGGAATGTCTTACAAATAGGGGCAATAATTTAAAAGGAATCAGCATAGAAGCTATACAAAAAAAATTACACTAGCCAAAAAAGCAAGAAATAAATCAGAAGAAAACAATGGCAGAAAAATGCCAGGAAATAAATTTCCCCAAAAACAAAAGTTTTTTAATTTCAAAAATATTTTTAGAGCTTTTAATTTAATTTAAGTATAAAATCTCACATAAATATCTTTGAATATTTCAAAATTCACTGACAATGAACGCAAACTATTGTTGTTGTTGTTGTTGTTAATCCTCACCCGAGGATATTTTTCCATTGATTTTTAGAGAGAGTGGAAGGGATGGGGAGAGACAGAGAGAGACACAGCCACATGAGAGAGACACATGATTAGAGGCAGGGATCAAGCCGAGGTATGTACCCTTGACCAGAATCAAACCCGTGACCTTCAGTCTGCAGGCCAAGATACTCTATACACTGAGCCAAACCAGCCAGGGCTGAATGCAAATTTTTTTATGACATGTCTTCCAAGAAACTCTTCCACCAAACAGAACATTCTGATCTGCTCCAGGAACGCCCTGAGCTCAACTTGGTGCAACCTCAGAGGAAGAAGAGTCATCAAACTTAAATTCAGAAGTCCACCGGTAGAAATATCTGTTTAAAATTGCTTCTCTCTTCTTGCACAGGAATTGAATATATAGATTTTCCCTATGGTAGGGGGAATATTGGGTGTCTCCCTGGCCTTTCTTTTTTATACTTATCGCAGTTTCTTTTTCTTCTTCTGAAAAAAGGAAGGGACTCGTGAGTGAACTGAAAACCAACAGAGAACAATATCTGTTCATCAGCCATATATGAAGGAGTTGGTCACATAATTCCTTGAACTGCCCTTGTCAATCAGATCTGCCAACTCCTAGGTAAGAATGAAAGAAATAGAGGAAGGAGCATGCTAAGAGTTTCTGATAAATCCACTCCTAGATTAAGCCGTGACTAATAACATTTACAAACCAAAGAGAAAGAAAGTAAATTGCTCCTTCAACCTTGTTTTCATTAAAATCTTGCTTTGCGTGTATCGTTATTAAACCGGACCCTTGGAAATACTGTCTCCATAGAATTTTATTTCTACAAATAAAATCAGGAACACTCATGGGGATGTGTGTGGTGAGCGTGAATAGATATGAGGCAGGAATCTTAGCATCCCTAATTACAGGTTCTATTATTTAACCAGTGAATAAACCAATTTAAATCATTTCAACAAACATTTATTGAGATTATTTAATATGAAGAGATCTGTGATTTCACAAAGCTAAATATTCATATGATGGTGAATATTATTTTATCTTAAATTAGTTAAGCATTAAAAGAGGCTCTAATGAACTCAGAAAACACATTTTTTAAATGAGAGAGAAATGTTAGTTTCTGCTGAATGACTGTAACAAATACAGTCAGTCCTATCAGAATGCAACATATGGGCTCCTAAATATCACTGCACTCTGCACAATCACACGATAAAGCCATTGGGTTTATGGAGAAAATGAGGTGGGGGCACAGCCTTCATCAGTGACATGGTAAAAATTAGAAAAGAGAACCTATGAAAAACAACAGTGCATACATCAGTGAGATGGTTAAGAAATCATATGCATAATAATGCATATGCATATATTACATATATGGCATTTACCATCATAATGCTGTGGACTTGATAAGGTTGCTTGCTGCTGGTGAGTTCCTGTGAAGTGGTGGCCGGGAGGTTGTCTGGAAAGGAGGGAAGTGGTAGCACCATGCACCTGTGCACAGGTGTGGCTCATCATGCATGGTGCACTGAGGTAGTGGGCAGATACTTGAGGCATGTGCCTTTCATGTATCACCATAGTGTGCCAAGCATTTCCCCAAGGGAGGGAAGGAGCCATGCTCCCCCAGGGTCTGCCAACTACGATTGCCCATGCAGTTTCCAAAAACTTTCATATATTGGGGTTTGCTATATATTTCATTTGGGTGAAAAGCTTCCATTTTACATCTACAATAATAAAAGCATAATATGCTAATTAGACCGGACATCCTTCCGGACGAAGCCGGGGCTGAGAGGGAAGCCCAGGTCCCAGGTGCCAGAGGGAAGCCAGTGCCAGAAGCCGGAGGAAGGAAGGCCTACTCTTGCATGAATTTTGTGCACCGGGCCTCTAGTTTTTGAATAATAGGTGATTCCTTAGCCTTGAGTAAAGGCTGACCTCTGGAAAGACGGGGCATCTTCACCACAGTGTGGGCTATCCCCCTGGGCACACCACCGAGCGATCCCCAGCAGCAGCCAGACCCCAGACTTATCTCTTAATTGCAGATATCTTCCTTGCTATCCTCTGGTTTGCGGCCATGAATCATGCCTAGAGAAAATGTATTGCTTGTGGAATTGTGAAGCTATGGGAACAACAATAAAATCTATTAATTTGTTCTGTGCTTGAGAACTAATAAAGATTAGTGGTTGTCACTGAGGCAGGGGAACTTTAATATCCATTATAGCCCTGGGAACAAAGTAGCATTTACATTACAGTTGCCGTCCGAAGACAGTAGAATTCCAGAAGCATTTTTTCTGTCATCAGCCATTAATTATGAGATGTGAATAAAGTTTTACAAAAGGAGGGGACCAGATCCTTGTTATTGGTTAAGGTCCCAAATGAGTGAAACTCCTGTGAGGGTCCACAGGGGTGGCGGGGATTGGGGGTACGGTCCTCCCTGAGGCCGGCCTATGAGCCTTGGTTCCGGGCTGTAGTTTTCTGTATTCACCCAGCCTTTCTCTCTGACGAGATCACACATAAGCCAACATCAATGAGATTCACTTGGTGTTCACATGGCTTCCTAAGATACCAATGGCACTGGAACAAATTCTGGGTTTGAAAATAGCCGCTACAGCAGAATTGTTACGTATGTATTTATAGTCCAGTCTTTTGCAAAATAACGTTCTTTCTCATCTACCACAAAGCTTATCTGATTATTCTTGTCAAAGCCATTCGAAAAAAAATAAAAACAGTATTCCAAAATATCGTTTGCGGTTTTAAAATAAGAACAATAATATCACTATTATAACTGTGATGTTATTATTATGGCTGCTGCCTCACCCCAGCAGTGGGTCTGCATCCCACCTCAATCTCCAAAGCACACTGTTTAAAACAGATCTGTGGATCCAAAACACTCTGTGTGGAACAAGCCTGTGGATCCAGAAACAGGGCCCCAGGCCCCCACCTGGGAGAGGATTCTTTGGCCCCTGGCAATGAGAGCGGCTCATACCTAACTACCTTGTGAAGCGCTTCTACTTAAAATAGCATCGCCTATGGGGAGGCAGTGAACATCAGCAGCATCCTGCCATCGACCTTCCGCTCAGCCTCCTGGCACTTCCTTGCACAGCCCCTGAGAACTGAAACTCCCCCCCCCCACCCCGCCATCTGCCTTGACCCATTAGTGTAACATTGGCCGTCTCAAGTCTGCTCCGTGGTGGGCATTTTGGCACCACAAGCATTTAAAACAGACCCTTTAATATTTATGTAAAAAAACCTAGCTTTCCCTGTACTACCTGAATTATTTACCCTGAGTATCTGCACATAAAGTCACAGGCTGATGGCGGATTCATAGCCCAATCAAGCACTGTGAGACCTGGGAGTGGTGACCGCCAAGGGCATCGTCCAGGAGCCTGCCCAGTCTCTAGAGCAGCCACGCTTTCCTGGGTTAGTCCGAGCGAAACGTAGAAAAAAAATACCCACGGCACAAAGCGACAGAAGACTCTGCACACATTTCTCTCCCAAGGAACACGGGCCACCCACCCAAAGGGTGGCACAGGGCACCAACACCATTTGGACGCGAAAACCAACGGTATGGCCTTGCATTCACTCCACCAACTCCCCTTTGGAGTCTGGGCTTCGTTTGGCTTGGCCCTGCCTACATTATCCTATGGGCTTGAATTCCTGCAAAAGAGAACATGATCCAGCCTTCCGCTATAAACACAGCTACGATTTCACTCCCGTGCCAAGCGGCAGGCAGAGAAATCAAACGGCTGGCCCCCAGTGGATTCCTGTACGCGCCCCAGTTTCCCAACACTAAGCGCGCCTCAGACAATAGACGGGGCTTTAACTCTTCCCTGTCAGGTCTTCATCACACGCAGTCCGATTGCATTCTTCTTGCCACTTCTCACCCCATTACTCACAGAGACTCTCTTTTCCCATGGAACCTGAGCTAACGGACGTGGCAACCAAGGCCGGAGTTAGCAGGAGAGTCGGAAGCACATTAGCATACACAATGTTTCCAGAGGAAGAAAAAAGGGATCCGTCAGTCGCAGGAGCTGCACGCTATTGTCTTAAATGTTGCTGTTCTCTGAACGGTCCCCCGCCTCTACTTGGAGATAACGCACGTGCAGAGCGAGGTAACCTTTTAGAGCCACTGGGGCCCGTGTAGGAAGGAAACGCTGAAACTACATTCCAATTAGATTCTACGGAAATGGGGGGAAAGGTCTCTTAGACAGAAATCGAGATAAATAGGGGGAAACCGTTAATTACCGCACACTTTGCAAGAACTGCTCGTTTCAGTCAACCTCACTTTGGAAAAAATAAATCCCAGCACTGGCCCGCACTGCGGTGTGTGTGATGCAGAAAATCGGGTAAAGGAACCCAAAAGACAGGGAAGCGGGCGTCGCTGCACAATATCCTGAATGGACCGCACCCCGCCCAGCGGTCAGCCAGGCAGCGAGCGAACAGTTAAAAGGCTCCGGTGACCCATAATCCCCAATCGTTACACTCAAATGGCTCCTCTCCATAGAAAGGAGGCTCTTCAATAACCATAGATCTCATTTCTGTTAATTTCATGTAACTCTAACAGAGTCATTAACGGCCGAGGAGCCCACTGCACAGGCAGCCCCTCCCGCCCCCGGCCCCCTCGTTTCTCCTACCAGCCCATCTCTTGAAAATTTAATTGTTACCAGTGGAATTCCTGCCCTGACTAAAGGCTTTTGCAATCAAATCAATAGCTGATGAAAGAGTGGGCCGAAGAAAAGCCATGTTAAATGCATGACCCCCTCCATTTCCACAGCCTCCGCGGGGTTCCTTTCACGACCTTACAATTGGAGACCCTCAAAATAACATCCCTTTCAGGGAGTTAAAATGGCTAAGTGTTACCCAGAGGTGGCTATTAGATATTTATAAGGCCCCCCTCCATGCCTCTTCTGGATTTATTAAGTGCGGGAAGGATCTGTTTGGCTTGTACCAACGTCCACACGCTGAACTGAGAAATCCAAGAGGAAACAGCCACGTGCAGGTCTGGGCAGGAAGGGAGATGTGTGTGGGGATGGGAGCTGCTACAAGGAGAGAGGCCGGGTTAGTGTGTCCCTGAGCAAGAGACACAAGGTTGCGTCCTCCCCTGCAGGCCCCTCCCTCACCCCCCCTGCCGTTCTTCCAGAATGGGAGAGCCCAAGAGCTATGCTGTCTCCCTTTGTGCTTCCCACCTATGGAGTCTCCAGCACAAAAGATCCTGCCTTCAGGGAGAGATGCCTCCATGGCGGCGCCCTGTCCCTTGCTGCTAGGGGTGACACGGTCTTTGGTGCCTTGATTAGACCGATGATTGCTGCCCCTGAGGTGGTTCTGTCAAGAAAGCATTTTATCCAGGCCACGTGGAGTGTAGCTCATGGCATTTTGCAATACTCCCCACATATGAACATTTTCTTCGATGAGTGGCACGTGTCTGTTTTCAGGTGGCTACCTGGTTCCCCAACAGCGTGGTCAAGGGGGGTGGCAGACAGGGTGACGCATGACTGTACCGGGTACAGTACTAGACTGCCAGGAGCCCGGCTGCCCAGGCGACTTAGAGGAATTCTCTGGATAAAGAACCAGGGTGCTCTCCTGCAGGGCTGACAGCTGCGTCCTAATCGAGGGTGTCCCCAAAAAATGCATACACACACTCTGAATAATGACCAAGGCAGTGTTTGGTCACACGCATTTCACTTTCAAAATGGAGCTACCAGCTGTTGACGTGCACATACGTTTTTGGGGACACCCTGTATATAGGACCAGGTGTGCAAACACAGTCCAGATCCCCTCATCGAAGTGATAAGGGAACCAATCACACGTTATCTGGAGGGTTTAGCCTGCCACTATTTTCTTGCTAAATTGTCCAGATAATTACTTCAATTTTCTATTTCAGTTTGACTTGGAAACCTAGTCACAAGATAATAACAGGTCATTGTTCAGGGCAAAAGCTTACTTGCTTATTTATGTATAATGCTCGCCTACCCACAAGCAACTCCCATGTGCCTCGCACTGCCCTCGGGAAGTTTTACTCTAATTGAAGTCAACACTCAGATTCTAGAAAGATCGGTGAACGTGAGCAATGATCCTTTCAGAGCTGAGTCAGTGAGAAAGAATATAATGCTATGAGACCTGAGCAGCCGAACCTCTCTGAAGTCTCCCTGGAGGAGACAGGCTTCCCATAGACCCTACCAGGCCCCCAACCTGTTATCACATCACATACATAGAAGGACATATGTGTCTATGTACATCACCAGGCAGACCAGTGCTGCTCACAGCCAGGGGTAGCCAGAGCCACCAGCCACCCCAGGACAGGCCTGCCAACCCCGAGGGTAAAGGAGGCCACTCATCACCCCTGGTGACACATTCAAAGCCCTCCAGTTCAGACACTTCACTTTCAAGTGTTGCATGCTGGGATTTAATTGGGCCGAGGGAAGGATAGGAGAAGAGAGAAGACACATGTGATGTAAACGAATGCATAATTCTTTGAAGGGTAGGGTAGGTTTGCAAGGAGAAATGTAACCAGGAAGCAAAGACTCAGGAGATAGTGGGAATCGGTGTTTAGGTGTCCAGGTTCTAGAATTGGAGAGTCCTGGGTTTTAGACTTCGCCCTGTCACAAGCTGGGTAGGTGACCTTGGCCAAATCATTTAACTTCTCCATGCTTCATTTTCCTAACGAGCAAAACAAGGATACCATAGTCCCTATCAATTCATATAGTTGTTCTTACCAACCTATGTTCTGAAGAATAAATGAGATAATGTGAATAAAGCACTTTGCACAGAGCCCGATGCATGAAATGTTTGATAAATACCAATGGCAGTAGTAATATAAGTACTGCTGTTAATGTTGCTAAGTGATGTTTGCAGCTAAAGGTCGGTGCTTAGGGGGTAGAAATGAGGGATAAAATATTGGGTTTTTCAGAAAATGGGGATATGCAAGCGTTTTGTGTATTTGCTGGTGCAGAAATATATAAAAGAAAAAAGAATGTTCAGATGCAACAGTTCTGGTAAATCAGAGGGACAACGAAAGTTTACAGCAGCCATCCAGGCCCGATGAGGACTTGCATTTCAGATGACACATGCAAATGCGTATCTGCAAAGTAGCCCATTTTTGATTCTCCCCCCACGCCCCCGTGTTAGTGCGTTCACTTTTGCAGATGCATGGACAGCAGATAAAAAGTTTAATGCGAATGTCAAAGAAGCTACTCATCACCGTCATTCCAGCTGCAGCCTCCTCACCGAGGGATCTTCCAAGTGCCATCAAATTACCATGTTGAGAAGAATAACGGATCATAAATATTTGAGGACTATCCAGCAAAAGTACAGGAAATTATCTATTACCCATTGTGCAGCCAAACCTAAGTAAAAGTTAGTTATGGGATCTGAGATAAAATTGAATTTCCCTGAAATATAAGAGAACATAATTTGCAGCCCAGGCAGTTGTGACATACAAATACACCATCTCCAAAAGGAGAAAATAAATGATAAACTCTCAGTACCTAGCAGGGCACCAAGTACAATGTAAGTGATCGATGCAGGTTGGTGATAGATGGCACCTCCCGATTTGCAGTATATATTCATCAAAAATTTCTCAGGAAGAAAAAAGGTTTGCAATTGAAAGATATCATTAATTGTACATTTTGTCTTATTATTTAGAAATAGACACTTCAGTGCCTAAAGTGAAATGTCTATATAAAATACATTTATAAAGCACTTCATTTACAAGTTACTTTACGTCTATTTATCACTCTGAACTTCATCTCCCAGGGAAAACTATAAGAGCATTTTCGCCTCCATTTTACAGATGAAGAAATCAAATCTAAAGACACTTAGTGATTGACTGTAGACCATGTCATTTGGAAAGCATTGAGCCAAGACTAGAACCCAGGTCCTCCAGTATCCACCCCTCATCATCTCTTCTTCTATTATGGAGTCATTCTTCTAGATGCAGCAGAGGTCAAGGCAGAGTATTAGTGATCAGAACTATCCCCGCAGAGCAGCTGGGGACGACTGTCCAAGCCAAGAGAACGTATTCGCAAAGTTCGGGAGTGTGAGCTCACAGGCACAATGGCAGCCTGTGGAGTGGACTGGCCCCATCTATTGGTGTGTAAGGGGGTGTGGACTATGAGCCCTGAGGAGCTCTCAGTGACAGACAGGCTAAGGGGTGAGGGGGTTATCCCATAGGTAACTGGGAGCCATCAGAGGGATCTTTACCTGGGAAGGGACATAATTGAATATGTGACCCAAAGTCTAGCCAGGGTTGGAGCCAGCATTTCAAGGAGGATGAGTGCTGTGGAGAGGCTGGAAGTAGAGAGACAAGTGGAATGTCTTCCGTCTCCGCTCAGGGTGAGCCTCGGCGTGCACTGTTCTAGAGTGTGGACACTGACTCCTCCACTGGGTTGCGAATTCTTCATAGGAACTCATGCTCTTTTCATCGTGTTCCCGTCTGCCTGGGACAGCGAGTCACACGTTCCAAAAACTGCCACCAGGACTCCCCTCCACACAGTCCAACATTACCTCACCCTCAACCGAAACAAAACTAAATGTATCATCTGCAGCCAAATAGCATTTCTCTTCCCATCTCTCTCCCTGGTGAGTATGGCACTGCATCCCACTGGTTTTCCAAAATCTGGCATTCATCCTAACTACCTTCCTCTCCCTCACCCCCACTCCCCATTCAACTCACCCCAACATAATGCCCCCTTTTCTAATGTCTCTTGTTTCTGTACCCTCTTCATTAACTGCACTTTCATCAGAATCTCCTAACTAAATTCTTATCGGCAAATGGACCCCTTTGAATCTCTCCTTAGCACTACTACCAGAGGCACCATTATAAAGTGAAGGTGTGATTATGGAGCTGATTAAAACCCTTTGTTGGTGCTCCATTGCCTAGAGCAGTGGTCGGCAAACTCATTAGTCAACAGAGCCAAATAGCAACAGTACAACGATTGAAATTTCTTTTGAGAGCCAAATTTTTTAAACTTAAACTTCTTCTAACGCCACTTCTTCAAAATAGACTTGCCCAGGCCATGGTATTTTGTGGAAGAGCCACACTCAAGGGGCCAAAGAGCCGCATGTGGCTCGCGAGCCGCGGTTTGCCGACCACTGGCCTAGAGTACTTCTTGGAGCCCAAACTCTTCAGCATCACACACACACACACACACACACACACACACACACACACACACAAACCCTTCATGATCTGGCCTCTCATCTCTGGCCCATAATCTCCAATCATCCACACTCTAATCAAATGACCCTCCTCAGCCACACTAGAGAGAGCCTTTGGGCCTCTGAGCCTTCACGCACACACTGAGCCATAGTGCCCTCACCCCAGCCCTCCCACACCTGCTATTTCCCTGGAGATATCCTATTTGTCCCATGTCTACCATCTCCTCTTCTGAAGAAGCCTCACTCAGAGTCCGCACCACTTACCGGGCCCCCAAGGCAGAAGTCATCTCCCTGCTCCCATGAAAGCGCTCTATCCATTGCTTACCTCTCAGAGTTCTGATCACATTGTATTAAAGGCATTTATTTTCATGCACTTGAGGGTAGGGATGCTGCCTAATTCATTTCTCTTTCCAACACCCAGTACTTAGTACATAATAGACACTCTTTAAACATTTATATGAATTAGTGCATAAATATTATTTAAAGACTAAATGATGAAGTGAACAAATGGATGAACGTTGACAGATTTTTTTTCTTCTCTTTTCTCTGCTGCACAAACTGAGTAACACCTGGCTATACAATCTAACAGCAGACATGTGAGAGCTATAGAAACACATACACTTATATTAAAATGTGTGTGCATATTTGTGATATGGTTACACTTTACACTTATAAAGCATCTTAGCACTTAACTTGGTATGTGAATATATACATAGTGAGATTTACAGAGACTATCACCCAAATGTAAATATCTCCATATTCCTTTAAATGAATTAGAAGAAACGTAACATATTGGTTTTATTAATCTCCCCCAGCTCAAAACGTTAGCCTCTACTTCTTGAAAGCAGCAAGTTAGAGATGTCTTTGGTAAATGACTGGTGAATGGATTAAGGTATAGTGATTGGCTTACCAACCAGGATGCCTAGTTTACCAATATAGATTCTATTTGGTGGGCTATTGGACAACTAAAGCTATTGAGTCTATCACAGTGACTTTAAAATGCTTTATTCCCCCCTCCCCTTCAAGCTTCAAATTGGATATGTTGTGAGTTAGCTTGAAATATTATAAATAAAATATCATTGTACTGTCTTGAATAATACAACGCCTGGCACAAAGAAGACATTTGATGAATATTTGTTAGTATGGAATAACTCCTCCTTGCTTCATTATGTCACCCCGGAAAGCCAGAAGTGTGTCTTATTAACAGTGCAGCCCCACAGAGTCAACCACTTTGCTCAATGTCCGTTGAATAAGTGAGTGCTCATGGGCATTTGAAATTGGGCAAGACAGACACATTCTTCAAAGGGTATTTGTGTTGGTTCCATTACCTGAAGAATCAAGTTCATTGGTCTCTGTAGGTACCAGTCATTATTAAATCGAGCGCTCTATTTGACTATTACAGGTACAAATCAAGTCCACATACACAAATGCTAGCTTCCATCTGGCAATAGAGACCTAAATGTGAAATCCCAGGTACTGTCTAAGGAGAAGTCAGCCTCAAAACCAGGGAATAGAAACAGTGATCCGTAAATGTTGTTTCTTCATCTATAACAGGGATAAGTCACAAATAAGTAAAGTAAAGAGTATTATCACGTTAACTGTTTCAGATCACCATCTGCAGAAAGAACACAGCAGAATGGAAATTGCTTTTATAAAGTATTCAATACGATTTAAACACCTCATGATATGCAGTGGGGCTCTCCGAGATGTGCCAGATGCTATTAAACACAGCACGCTCTATGGGAAAATCATGCAAAATACATTCACCCATTGGATTCTATTGCAGGGCGTAAAGGGCTGAATACATAAATGAACCTCCATTATCTTGGTCTTGGGGCATTTTGGGTACCGCTTTCAGATATAGAACATGAAAAATAAAGACAACTATAACACCTCTTATTTTTCAGTCCGCAATATGCTTTCGAAGCATCCCTCAGAGAAAGCACAAAATGCACCGTAGTGTGCACCCATTTCTCATTTAACACGAGTTGCTATTCACATTTATATTGTTTTTGCTTATTACGCCAGCCTTGGGAATTGTTTACTTAAAAAGTGACAACAGGAAATATGTACCGTAGCTAAAAATAATTATGGGCACCCATACATTTGTTAAAACTCTTAAAAATCAACAAATATTGATCGAATTCAGGGAGGTGCTTGTAATCTGAATGCAGCAATTAACATTTGCAAAACTTCTCTCTTTTGCAGGGAATTTTCACTTTTTAAAAATCATTCCCTAGAAAAAAGGGACCTTACCTACAAGATCTTTTAAGGTATGAACAGGGAAGGCAAGTATTATTTTATAGAAAAAGTATAAACATGAGGAAAGTAAGATTCTCAGGAATTGAGTGTTTTAGCCAATGCCTCCAAGAAAGAAGACCCACACCAAGCGCTCCATGTAAATCTTCCTTCCACACCCCAAGCTTTCACACTCCGCTCAGGGCCTCTTCAAGAGCTGCCTTGCGGGAGGAGGTAGGGGCTGGACAAGACTTCCAGGACCACAGGCTCTAAGCATATCTCTTTTATATATCATTCACTTGAAAACAAAACCTTTTATTTAAAAGAAATATATATATATATATATATATATATATATATATAGAGAGAGAGAGAGAGAGAGAGAGAGAGAGAGAGAGAGACTCTTTGTAAGCTTAAAAACCTACATACTAGACCTGGTTTCTATGAGAAGTAACCTTATGGTTAAGAATTAAAAGCAGAAAATTCATGTGCTGAAATGGCAAGGCTGTGGCAAGGGGTGTGGGGGTGGGGGGGGGGGAGAGTTTGGACATAGTGTCCTGAGTGGAGACCAGCTATGAGAGGAAGACTCTAAACCAACAGACCAAAATCTGGGTTCATGGCCATTGTCTGTCTAATAGGCTTATCCTCAGAACCCACCCCCATGGTCCCCACTCAACAGGAGTCTATTCTTCCAACCTAGCACATCACTAACCCATCCACTCTATCTCACAGAAAAGGACAGGAGAATACACAGAGAAATGTTGAAGTGGTGAGGAAGATGAATTTAAATGGGAATACTTCACATTAAAGACGAGTCAAGGCCATATTTTTATCTTCCACCTTCTAACATAATCTCTGGCATACAACAGACCCCTGATAAATGTTTGCAGAATGAAGGAACAGAGAAATAAGGGCTGGGTGAGGCAGTGTAAGAATGACCACTGAGCAGTCTTGACAAACAAAACAGCAAAATGGACTCAAGAATACACCCCGGAAATCTACTTCTCTTGGTTTTTTATGAACTTTAATTTAGAGCGTGCCTATTGAGCTCTTTAAAAATATTTTTGAACAACAGATCCCATCTCTGTATGCGTTTTGATGTTGCCGCACATGCTTGAGGAGTTGGAGATTCAATTAACTAGCAAGTTATACATTCCTACCACTGTTTTGATAAATGTATAGACAGATATGCTGAAAAACTATGTAAGGCAAGTACAAGTGAGTCTACCTGCAAATCAATAAGTTATTTCACCGTAATTTTTTATCCAGTCATGCTCCATAACAGAAAACAAGAAGAAAAACTGCTGAGTGGTCTTTAAAATAAAATTAAATTATTCTTTGCAACTGATTATGGGAGTGCCAAGAGGAAATTTTAACCAAACTCTGCTCAAAGGAGTCTTGTAAAATAGGGCAGGGATCTCTGCAGGGGTTGGCATTACACTTGAGAGGAAGGAAGGAAGGGCCCACATGAGTCAGATGGGCTGTTGATTGCTCAGCACCATTTCCTCCTGGACCCCGTGTTGTGGAGCTAGAGTCTAAGACCCTCTCCCTGCAGGGCACCCTGTCAGATTCCACCCTGGAGGAGCGCTCACCGCGGTTTGGAAGGCAAAGAGCAGCCGTCATCATAATGCTGCTCCTCCGGCAGCGGGGCAAGGCAGGGCTTTGGCAAACACGGGACTTTTCAGTGAACCACCATCTGTGTTGGAGGCAGCTGCATCTGATCGCTTCCTGGAGATGCCACAACCTCCTGTCCCGCTAAAAGCTAAGGATTCCCCTGTATTAAGTCCCTGCCTTCTGAATACCTGGGGTTTTATATCTTTGACCATTATGATGATGATATGAGAACTTAATCAACAGTACAGTTATTATACTATGGAGCAGAGAACACACTTTTAGGAGATGCTGCCATAAAGGACCACCTTTTATAAACATGTCCCCCGCCCTCCCACATCTGACCATCATCAGCACATCTTTCTGCCTCACCTTACAAGCTGGCTTGCATATCCACCTCCTGATTCCTGTGGTGATCACTCCAGGGTGGGCCTTCTCAGCACCATGCTCCCCAGGGGGTGGGCAGCCCCCGCCGCCCCCCACAGTCCTCGTCATCTAATACAATGCCTCTGTCCTCCTTTATCACCTACATTGCTCTCATGCTCACAAGCCTCCCATGGCTATTTCCTTCCACCTCAGAGCTGAAGTCCTCTTGTGGTCCAGTCTCCCCAAAGCTTGGCCATACCCGACCACCTTAGCCGCCCCGCCCCAGAGTCATCATTCTCTAGTCGGACTGGTTCCCACTCCATCACCAACTCCGTGTTTCCTTCCTTCATGCTTGCCCCTCCTCCAGAACGCCCTCACCCGTCTGTTCAAACCCACCACATCTTTCAGAGACAGCTCAAGTCCCAAGCCCTCCGTGAAGCCTTCTAACCACACAACATTTTAGGAATACCATGCTCAGCTGAACTGAAACATTGAAGCAGAGCGGACGCTGCCGGCCCAGTCCAGCCCAGGTTGTTGAGCCACAGACTTGTGAGCTATTGAAATGCATGGCTACTGCTTTAAGCTGCTACATCTTGGGATGGTTTCTCTGCAAACACTAATGGATAAACACTCCTCTCGTGCTTGCCTGCCACAACATCCTCTCCCCAGGGTAACCAGCCATCTTTTTTAAAAAATTATATGTTTATTTATCTTAGAGAGGAAGAGAGAGGGAGAGACAGAAACATCAATGATGAGAGAGAATCATCGATTGGCTGCCTCATGCATGCCCCTCACTCAGGATGGAGCCCACAACCCGCCCTGACCTGGAATCAATCTGTGACCTCCTGGTTCATAGGTCGATGCTCAACCACTGAGCCATGCCAGCCGGGCCCACCAATCTTTTTAAACTGAAAGCCAACGCACACCTGGCTTCCCCTATATCATCGTCCCCTACATACTCAGCCCATCACTTACTTCATTCCACACACACCAGCTTTTTGCTACTCCTTCAACAAGCCCTGCTTATTCCCACCTTGAGACGTTTGCACTTGGAGTTCCCTCCATCTGGAAAGCTCTTTTCTTAGAACCACACAATTCCCTCCCTCATGCACATAGGTTCTCTAACTCAAATATCACCACCTTCAAGAGGCCTTCTCAGATAACTCTGTAAAGTACCATCTCCCTCAGTCTCTACCCCCTTTCCCTGCTTTATTTTTCTTTATTGGTGTGATGCTTATCCTATATGATAAAAGGCTAACATGCAAATCGACCGAACAGCGGAACAACTGGTCGCTATGATGCACACTGACCACCAAGGGGCAGATGCTCAATGCAGGAACTGCCCCCTGGTTGTCAGTGCGCTCCCACAGGGGGAGCGCTGCTCAGCTAGAAGCCGGGCTCGCGGCTGATGAGCACAGCAGTGGTGGCAGCAGCCTCTCCCGCCTAAGGATGTCCAACTGGTGGGGAGCGAACCTAAGCCGGCAGTTGGACATCCCCGGAGGGCTCCCAGACTGCGAGAGGGTGCAAGCCGGGCTGAGGAGCACCCCCCCCCCGTGCACGAATTTCGTGCACCAGGCCTCCAGTCCTATATAATAAAAGGCTAATATGCAAATCGACCAAATGGCAGAACAACCGGTCGCTATGATGCACACTCACCACCAGGGGGCAGACACTCAATGCAGGAGCTGCCTCCTGGTGATCAGTGTGCTCCCACAGGGGGAGCACTGCCCAGCCAGAAGCCAGGCTCACATCTGGCAAGTGTAGTGGTGGTGGCAGGAGCCTCTTCCACCTCTGCAGTAGCGCTAAGGATGTCCAACTGCCAGCTTAGGCCCAGGAGCAGGCCTAAACCATCAGTCGGATATCCCCTGAGGGCTCCCAGATTGCAAGAGGGTGCAGGCCAGGCTGAGGGACCCCCACAAGGGTATGAATTTCATGCACCGGGCCTCTAGTATTACATATGCATATTGTCACTGGTTTGTTTTCCATCACGCTGAAAGAAAAGCCTTCTGAGAGCAAGGACCCCAGACCTGCGCTGACCCTTGCGTCTGTGGTGCTGAAAACCATGCATAGCAGTGGCTCAGGAAGGAGCTGAGGGTTGCAAACATGGATGATTACACTTCCGCCCTTCAGGACTGTTTGGGATATGCTGTGTCTTGTGTTTTTGAACTCCAGTGAGGCCTGTGCAATGAGATGTGTTTCATACCTAAAAGCATGTTGTCAATGAAATCAAGTATAAGAGTTGTTTTTCCTTTATATGGCATTGTAGTCATTCATTTTGATGTGACACTGACATAGTTCTTATGTCATTTCCTTTTTATAACACAATCTGCATAATTTAAGGACAACTCCGTAGGATTTGCACAATTGAAAGCAATGCCGGATGATGTTTTCCAAGAGTCTTATGATTTGCAATCCTCACCCGCTCTGTCATTTTGATGTGTCTTGTGTACAGGCATGAGGTGAAACATGTACACCACATGCGGTCGACAGTGGTGAGAGGACCAGGAGCCGACGTTTAAATGTCCAGACATAGAACAACACACTGACTGTTCTCTTTATTGCTGTCAACAACGCTTGGCTGCCCCAATATTCAATGATACTCAGGAAACTCACAGAATTAAAAGGCAGCAGCCTTTTTCTAGCTATTCCCCACTTAAACTAGCCACTTAAGGACCTAAAATCCTTCATTATGGTTCTATTTAGAAGCAAAATATGTAAATTCTCATCTTTCTACAGCAAAGACTGCCCACCAAAAATCAGAGTGAAATGTGTTTAGATCAAGTAAAATAATTGAATTGAATCCCAAATTACAAATAAATGACAACAAAAGTGGAGTTTTGGGAACAGAGCTTAGAAATTTACATCAACTCTACCAACAGTGAAATAGGCCCAGTCCTAACAACATGTTCCAAAGACAACCTTTTTCAGCAATCTAATAAGTTAAAAAGCAAGTATAGAAAAATTTTATTTAAAAAAGTAAAAATATAGTTAACAACAGTCAAATACCCCCTACTTAAAACTGGAGCAAAAGTCACTTCTGTTGTAATAAAAAAACATGAATTTATCTTAACACAGTGGTCGGCAAACTGCGGCTCGTGAGCCACATGCGGCTCTTTGGCCTCTTGAGTGTGGCTCTTTCACAAAATACCATGGCCTTGGCGAGTCTATTTTGAAGAAGTGGCGTTAGAAGTTTAAGTTTAAAATATTTGGCTCTCAAAAGAAGTTTCAATCGTTGTACTGTTGATATTTGGCTCTGTTGACTAATGAGTTTGCCGACCACTGTCTTAACATTAACAAAACACAGAAGTTTTGCAGAATTATAAAACACTGTTGAATCATTCCATGAGTGTAATCACAATGTTTTTAATTATATGATGAGAGATTATTTTTAAGAATCAAATATACAGATTCTACCATTCATACTACGATGTTCAGCAAATACAGGAAAGACCTTGGTCCACAGATGTGCTCAGATGGGGGAAGGCCAAGAGGAATGAACTATTTAGAGCATGTCTTCCTTTATATATTGCCATCATTAATTTCTTTGCAAGTCAAGAGCCTCGTATAATAATACTCACTTTATTGTTGGGTATTAAAATGACCTGAATGTGCCAAAAAGAATTGGTCAGATGCCACAAAAAGCAGTCAAACACTAAGATTTAAAAAGCCAAGGGGCATGGAAGAATCTAGTCTCAGAGAGCCGGAAGACTCTACAATCTTATAGTCCCTTTTTAAGAAAAAAAATACGAAGTTTTAAATGTAGAATTGGTATGGGGGTGTATTTAATATATAATTGAGAAAATAAATTCTACAAGTAAAACTGACAAATACCACACAGAGCATAGAAATCTAACAATGACCAATATTTTTATTAACTAAGTAACTAACATAGCTCAAGAAGACTCTTTTCCTTTATTTTTCGCCTGGATGTTCTTTAATCACCTCTTCTTAAGACAAAAGAGTTGCATATAGTCTACATATAGAATGGAAAGATAGTTCAGTCCTCCCTCTGGCACAGCTGATAGAGAGATGCTGCATTAATGGATATATTCCTGACCAGAGAGAACTTCCATTTGAGTTGGTGTTGCTAAGAACCAAATTTCCCACTTTCAGTGCCATACAGCTAATGAAATTCTCACCAGCTGGCCACTGGCCCCATCCATGTCAAACCTTATTTCTCCTCCCCACTCCCTCCCACTTCGGGGAACAAGTGAGGAACACACTGCAGGGAGGCCCCCACCCAAAGCCTCAGGGCCAGGAGGTGGCACAGGGAGTGGCACAAGTATTCCCAAAGCGCTCCTGCACCAGGATAGCTAGCAATGCTCAAGGACACATGGAGGTGACTGTGAGTCAAACCGTGTATCCCACCGCACCCAAGGTAAATGTACTCCCATCTCACCTTCACTTCGAGTTATCGCAGAATTGCCCAGGGCTTTATACAGCTTTATTCATAAATACCAAAATCAGAAGCAACCAAGATGCTCTCAGTAGGTGACTGGATAAATAAACTGTGGTCCATCCAGACAACGGACTATTACTTGGCGTTAAAAAGAAATGAGTTATGAAGCCATTAAAGACATGGAAGAACCTTTAAGTGCATGTCACTATGTGGAAGAAGCCAATGAAAAGGCTACCTACTGTATGATTCTAACTACAGCGTATGACTTCCTGGAAAAGGCAGAGCTATGGAGACAGTAAAAAGGTCAGTGGATGCAGGTGCTGGGAGAAGGGAGGGAAGAATAGGTGGACCCCAGAGGATTGTTAGGGCAGTGAAATTCTCCGGCATGATGCTAGGATGGTGGATACCTATCATTACACATGTGTCCAAATCTATAGAATGCACAACACCAAGAGTGAACCCTGACGTGAACTATGGGCTTAGGGTGATTATGATGTGTCAGTGAAGATTCATTGGTTATTACAAGTATACCACTTTGATGTTGATAGTGGGGAAGGCTGTGCCTGTGTAGGGACAGGGGGTATAGAGAAGATCTTTGCACAAAGATTTGAACCTAAAACTGCTCTAAAACAATAAAGTCTATTTATAAAAATTGTCCATGGCTACTCCAATGACTCTGGATGAGGGAAAGTGTAGCAGAAGAGAAGGTGGAGAGTAAGTGACTAGGGTTAAATATTTTATTTCTGCCAATTTTACAAAAATATATGTCAATGTGAATACCTGTTGGAGGTCTCTCCCCGGGCCTCGGGAGGTTCCCTTACAAGAGGGGTCCTGACAGGTAAACCAGTAGTTTCACAGCCCACCTACTGCATTCTGGAGGTAATGATTAGAGAAGAAGGTCCTGAGCTAGGAGAAGAGCACCTTGGATGGAAGCCGCAAAGCGAGTCAGCACAGAGGCCTCTCCTGCATTACCCCCTCTCTCTCCCCCCCCCCCGCCGCCCCGCCTCACGCGAGCTGCCCAGAAAGTGGGCGTCTATGTCCGGGACAAAGAGCATCCAGCGAGAGACTGCTGGAAAGAAGCAAAGAAAAACATGTTAAATCTTACTATATTTCCATTTTTGTAGGGAAAATGGTCAAATATCAGCAATGTCATAAAGATTAACTAGTAATAATTAATGAAATTCAATGTGTGCTTACCATCTGCTGTGTTATTAGCATCTCCTAGGCACCGTTATGGGATGACTTGTAATCCCCCCAAAAAAGAGATGTTGGGCTCCTGACTCTCAGAATCTCAGAGTGTGATCCCATTTGGAGGTAGAGTTCTTACAGTTAATGAAGTTAAGATGTTGGGGGGGGCTAATCCAATATAAATAGTGTCCTTATAAAAAGGGGAAATTTAGACACAGACATGCCTAGGAGGAAGATGATATGAAGAGACAGGGGGGGGGACACCATCTACAAACCAAGGCCGCCAGAAGCGAGGAGAGACCTGGAGCAGATTCGCCCTCACAGCCCTCAGAAGGGGCCCACACCTTGATCTCAGACTTCCAGCTTCCAGACCTGGCAGACAATACATTGCTGTTTACGCCACCGGGTCTGGGCTGCGTTGTCATGGCAGCCCTGGGGAAGTAACGCAGGCAGACACTCCTTCAGGCCTTACCCGGGCTCCCACAAGGTGAGTGCCTTTAGTGTTCTCTGTCTCAGATGGAACACTGTGGCTCAGAGGAGCTAAGAACAGCGCCCAAGATCACAGAAGCAGCAGGGGATGAAACTGGGCTTTGAATGTCTGACTCCAAGTCCATGTTCATGATCACCAGGCATTGCCAGCTCAGTGGACTTGTGTTTGCATTCAATAATCTCCATTGTTAATTAGCAACCTCCATGGGTGGTAGAAAGAACATCGTCAAGTCCCTTCAAGCCACTTGTTCTCTAAAGGACTATTTCTTAAGAGCCCACTGCAACCCTGTTTGCAGGCCAGGAAGTTCTCACTTGAGGATAAGTGACACCAGAAACAAAGAGCACTTCATGTGAATGCAGGAATAGATAATAATAATGGCGGGGTAGTTCCTAAGACTTCCTTCTGGGGAAAACTAAGAACACATGAATTTTTAGGATGAATAAAAATGGACATTTAGAAGCAGGGCAATTACTAAATTTCTGATAAAATTATCTGACACCATTTATTTCATGTTTGGTTCTCAGAGCATGGTTTTAACATTGGCAGAGAAAATATTAAAGAGACCATTGGTTTTCCCCAGTGGCATCTCTTTTCCTCAGAGGCTCAGAGCTTTTTGATTGGGAGAACCCATCTATTCTTCATCCTTATTGAGTTTTTCTTCTTCAGCTCTGAGGTAGGTTAACTCTCCCAGAATCTCATTTTTAATGGTGTTGGGTAAGATGTTGTTAGTTGATATGGTGATATATATATATAGTAGGAGGAGGTATAGTTGAATACATTTGGGGAACTTGCAAGAATTCTCTGGGACTGTAACATACCAAAAATGTGCATTTTGAACCTCTTATGAGCAAAGCACAATAAGCGGTGATTTCCAAACATTGTTTATTTGATGGTAAAACTATCTTTTCCAGCATCTAATAGGATCAGTGTTCCAAAGAGCACACTCTAGGAAATGCTGACTTAGAAAACCCTTTCTGCACCTCGGACAAAAGATGATACTTTAGTTAACTGAAGGTGAATAACCACACATGCTATAACTCTAGGAGATCCAAATTAGTGTGACTTCGCTCTGTTGAAGTAACAATGGCCAGAGGCTTAACTTCAAATGGTTTGGGAAACCATTATAGGAAAAGCACTAGACTCAACGGAGATGGGTTAATCCCTAAGGTTCCTTGTGGCAGGGAGAAAAGAATTAATGGAAAGGGAAGACACTGAGGACAGGAAGGGGAGGGAGCCGTCCACACTGCACCTTTAAAGCCAATCAGCTCAGAAGTCAAGGGACTGAACACGGACTCTGCCCTTCTGTGATGCCTGGTCTAGCTCACAACAGCATAGGGCCAATCAAGAGGCAGACTTTTTTGCAAAGGAATTAACCTATTTCAGGTTTGTTGGTTGTTTTAACCCTTTGCACTCGCTTGCTTTTTCCTCGATTCCTTTATTCTACTCGGGATTTAATTTTTTAAATACCCCAGATTTTACAAAGCGCGGCAGTAGAATAAAAAACGGGAGTTTCTTTTCATACAAACTTATTTATTTGGATTTTTTTTATATTTCAAATTATTGATACATTCAAAGAGTCATTTTAATCTCGACATCCGAGTGCAAAAGGTTAAGATTATCAACCCTTAGGCAGGGTAAAAGCAGACTTGGAGAAAGGAGAAGAGGCACTAAGAGAAAGACATGGAGGATGTCAAGTCCATGATGGATGAGCAAAGCCAACAAGGAAGAAAGGAATGCTGGGCCATTCCCATCCATGGGAACCACCACCGCCCTAGACAAGATACTCAAATGATTCCCTTATTTAGTTACTCAATCCCACATTTAGCAGAGGCTCTGTATCAATATCGTGTTATTAAAAGACATCAACTTTAAACCTTCGTATCTCTTCTTTTTACCTGTTATCATTTCTACCCTGCTCACGTTCTCGGGAGAACGGTTGTCTTACATTATTAAATCCTATAGAAAGATTCCAGGTAAAAGACAGATCAAAACCAATTAAGAGGCAGGCATCTGGATTTAATTAGTCACTGCAACTGCGCACTCCAACAGGCTTCCGTTCGCTGACACTGGCTTCCTGGTAAAAGGAAGCAGCCAACTTCATTGAAAAGAGATTAATTTCACTTCCAGGTACTATATTCCAGGAAGAGATTAATTTTACTTCCAGGTACTGTATTTCTGGCATATTTATATAAGAAGCAGTAAGTAATGAGAGTCCTCACCTCGAATGTTGGTGCCACCCAAATTCTTCCTGTCCCCTCAACCCAAACTCTGCTTGTGGCCCTCTGGGAGGGGCTGCCTGGCCCTGTGCTCACCTGTTCCATCCTGCAGAAACTCCAGAAGGAAGCTGCCTGGCCCTGTGCTCACCTGTTCCATCCTACAGAAAACTCCAGATTCATCTGCCTTCTCTGGAAGGGAACACTTGGGACTTGGGGTACCTTTCCCTTAAGAGGAGCTTTGGATCTGGATACTGAGCCCAGCGAGCAGCTGGGAAAGGGATGAGGGGGGAGAGCTGAAGCTTTAAGCTGGCTCTGTTCTAGTGGTTCTGTGTCACTTGGGGGCGGGAGTTCAATGGAGAGGACTCAGGCCTGGTCACTTCCTTGTGTTGTCTCTCTCAGGAACGCCACGCTGGTAGGTTGTAGGATATACTAGTATACAGTTATACTAAAGATGTATGAAGACGCAGAACTACTCATCATAGAAATGCTTCCTAAATAACACCGCAAAAAAAGCTACAAGAGAAACCTTAACTCATCATCATCCCAGTGCTTACATGGCATTCTACCGTTCTCTTTCACTAACTCTCCCCATCCCAGGACGTTATCATGCCACCACCTAAATTGGGAAATATTTGGATGTTGACTTGTTTGTTTGTTTGCTCTAGTCAATGCAGGGAAAGATTTTAGAGACTCTAGAAGAATGAATAGGCAAAATTTCCCTTAGACATCTCCCTCAAATCAAACCTCAGTTGACCTTTGGGCAAATGCTAGATTGTTTTTAGAGGTTACATCCCTGCCAAGGGACTCAGTGTCAGTAAGTTATGAAGACACCTCAAGAGGAGTCTCTGAGTCTTTGATGCCAGAGGCAGAACTGAAATGCTACTGAGAAGACAGAGAAGGCTTTATGGAATGCCTGCCAGAACCGCACACAATGTGAACCAGAATGGCCTAGAATAGGGATTCTCAACCTCAGCATTATTGACCTGCACGGGGCATAAATTCTTTGGTTTGTGAGGGTGAAGAAATGGTGGAGGGAGGAGGAGGGAGGTCGGCCCCCTAGAAGTAGGCAGAAGAGCATTCTCAGATGAGAACCACTGGCCTAGACGTAGGGCCAGAGCCTTTCACAAAAACTGGGCTTAAAATTTGCCAAATGCTAATTTAAATTAGATGAATTTTGGGTTGCAGTGCCAAGATTTCTGGGTCAAAAAAGAAAGAATTTTGGCCTGAAATTTTTCAAGGTTAAGTCATATTAGTTGGCTATATCAATAGTTTCTAAATCCCCAATATGGCCCCAGGTGAATTTCTGATTTTCAATAGCTCTAAATTCCGATGAGCCCACTAGGATGTTAGGTACCCCAAGTCAGTAGCCCCAAGAATACAAAAGTCGTCTTTAATGTGAGTAGAGCTTCATATTTTATCCAGAACACTCATTATGTTACTCAACTCTGAATGAGTGGTTCATTTAGAACTATCCGGTTAGGGCTGAGTTCAATTCAACTCGGAGAAATCTCGGCCAACCAGAGTAATTTTAATTTTCCTATGGTTGCTACTGATCCTTTCTGATAATAACCAGACAATGGGCTCACTGGGGTTTAACACCCATCCCTCTGGGTGAGATTAAGATTACATCATCCATATAGGAGTGGATACGTGCCTTCCAGGTTCCCACGATAGGCCAAGAAGCATCCAAATTATCTAATTGCTACATTGGTAAATACACATTTAATAGAAGAACGGCACTGTTTCACAACGCTTAAATGGATTTTGACTTCCCCCAAAAAAATTCTTTCCCCCTTAGATTTTGACAATAGTATTTGCGACTTTTGGACTTTGAGAGACACTAATGACCAGCAATGTATGAGGAGGTTTATAGACTGGCCCGTAACAAAATTTCTATCCACATCTTAAAGACGAATAAAACAACAATAAACCTCAAGAAAAGCTTTGTGTGTTTCTTACATCATTTTATCAGCAGCGATCAGGACGAAACTAGTTTTGCATAAAATCCAAACCATTTCAGGATTAAGATAAACACAGGGCTACAAATTGCATAAATGTCCCACAGAGTGCTGACTCTGTAATCTGTGAGCAATTAAGATCCCCCCTTTTTGAGTCTCTCCTGATGGAATAATACCTGAAGAGTTAATTTAGCAAAAATTGAGGCCCATTCCTCGGGAGAGACTCTAAACTCTGTGGGACAGAAAGAAATCACCTCCTGGGACACATTTAAAGAGAATGAGGGGCTTTTAACAGGCAGTTGGTTTATTGCATTCCAAACAAGAGGCCAGGAAATGTGTAACACACAGCAGGACCCTTGTAGGGAAGTCCAGCAAAATCAGTCATCTGATTGTCAACAGAGATTGTGCTCCTGTGCTCCACAGAATCCATTGCTTGGGTGGCAACGCCCCCCAAGACTATATTTGTTATCATTTCAGACAAGCAAACCCCAAGTCTCCCTCTAAAATCCATTATAACCTGATTTTTGGAAAGGATAAGTTGCTTATGAAAAATTTGAACTTAATACGTTTACATATGACTCATCTAAGTTCCGTTTACTGTATTATGTCCATCACGCGGCCAGGCTGCAGGGCTTCCTGGCAAGCTTTATGCAGCAAGGAGACAGCCTGGCCCGTCCCCTGCCCAGAACAGGCCTTTCTAGGCCAGTGGTTCCCCAAGCCAGGGCTGAGGACTGACTATCTCGGAATCACCTGAGCACCTGCTTACAATGCAGATACTGGGTCCCCACCCCTGATGGACTAAATCTGAATGTGGGAGGAAGAGTCCCTGGGATCTACTTTAACAAGCATCCAAAGGTGAGTTTGGGGAACACTGGAGCTTGACCCTCAAAAGACTGATACGTGAAACTTGATTTCCTTCGCAATTTCCATATGTCGGTAGTTCCTGTCGGCTTTTGGGCTGTTTGGCCAGTCATGGTGGCCACATGTGGGGTGCCAGAGTCAGTTGCTATCTAAAAACCCCATGCTCACAGCCCCTCCTTGTTTCCACTCTCCACCACAGCCACCCCTTCTTAAGGGACTGTTTTCCATTAAACCACACACACACACACACACACACACACACACACACATTCACACACACACACACACACACACACACACACACACACACATAACAGAGAATAAAATTCTTACCTGACTCGTTTCTCGGGATGAATCTGCTCTGTGACCTTTCTAGAGATGTTCGTTTGACCCTGTGAGTAGTGTCACATTGACCCGAGAAAACCCGAGCTTGGCCCCTTCTTCTCTTCCCTTCCAATAACAATAATTATTTCATTTTATTAAGAGACTCTCCATTCCTCCATGAAAGGCTTACAGAACTACTTACCACATGCACTTGATATTAGTGCAGCTCTGGAACATCAGCTATGTGTTCTGATAAAAAAAAATAGCACTTTCTCTCTTTCTTATTAGCCATCCTACAATCTACAGTTACTGTTGCCAATAGTGATATCTATAACCAAAAAATGGAATATACCTTTGTGAAAAGGAACTGTGCGTGAGGAATGATCAAATACCTTATTCCCAAGCCTTTACATCATGCCACCTGGTCCAGGTCGTCTGATTAAAGAGATAGCATCCTTCAGAAGGATGACACAATCATCAAGGAAAAGAGACTTTAGAAACTTCTGCTGAAGTGATCAGTTTAAACCACATCTTTTTTGACAGAGAACTGTAATGTATGCATATGTAAATCTTCCTCCCAATGTCAGCCAGTTACAAATTATTATATTCACTTTAGATCACACAAATCAAACACCATCTCTGACTTCCAGGAACTCCAACTAAGATTGTGTTGTGTAGAAATCAGTCTTCCATAGCTTACAAAGTTCAAAACTAGGACCCCATCGTATGCCACAGTTCGTGAATGTGGCTGTGAGGCAGAGCCGAGCGAGCTCCCTGGTGTATGAATATGCGTAAAAGGCAGAGCACACAGCACCTGCTAACCCATCCCCGGGAGATGTCTGCCACAGCAGCACCACTGACAACGACTGTGGCCAGGAAATTACTAAATTCTATTGGTGAAAGAGGGGTTGTGTGATCGAATTCATTTAGAAAACACAATCGATTCTACCCCTGGTAGTCCATTGCTAGGGCTCCCATAACAAGGTACCAGAGACTGGGGGGGCGGGAGGGGCTTCAACAACAGAAATTGATTTTCTCACAATTCCGGAGACTACAAATCCAAGATTAGGGTGTGGGCAGGATTGATTTCTTCTGAGACCTCTCTCTTCTTGGCTTGTAGATAGCCATCTTTACCCTGTCTTCACATGATCTTCCCTTTGGGATTGTCCTCGTCCTAATCTCTTCTTCTTATAGTGACAAGAGGTCACTGTGGATTAGGGCTCACTCTATGACCTCATTTTACCTTAATTACCTCTTTAAAAACTCTATCTCCAAATAACACAGTCACATTATGGAGAGGGTTAGATCTTTCACATACGAATTTGGGGGTGACACCTTTTATCCCATAACAGCCCCCTTTCTTCAGATTCTCAAAGCGTATTACCCTAGCAAGGAAAGCTCATATCAGAATAATAAAAGGCCAGAGGCATCACGACCAAAACGACCAAACGCCCGGTCACCAAGAAGTGCATGGAGCAACTCTCGGTCCCTCCCCTGCGGCCCACAGGCTCTGATTGCAGGCAGGGCGAGTGGGTGGGGCGTGCATGGGTGGGCAGAGCTGCAAGAGTGGCGGGGCAGGGCCGCATGATTTCGTGCACTGGGCCGATAGTAGTAAAGAAAATGCTAACCTTGTTTGAGGTGCCAATAGAGATTCTGACTCATGGATACAGAGAGAGGCCTAGGCCAGACTCGTCCAAACACCTTTGGGTGTGACACTAATGTTGCGGTTGGTCCCCAGTGGAGGAACACTGGTCTGTGTGAATCTTCAAGTGTCTTAATCAGGAAGTAGACACCGTTGGTTGCATCTCTATCTAAAACCCTTCCTGTCTGGTCCCAGGAGACGACTGCATCCCACTCCTCTCAAAGTCCTGACACCGAACTGAGTGCCCTTTTGTTGTCCCTTCTAATTCTAAAGAGAAAAGGGTTCCAAAGAGCAAAGGAAATGTTGGCACCACCTACCATCTATCTGTCTACCCCGATAGATCTGGCCAAACCCCAATCACAGGACACAGAGCCCAAGGCCAGTCCAACAAGGACGGCACAGAGCAGAAAGCTACTTGAGGGCCAGTGCTGGGGACCCAGGCATTGCTTTCGGGGCTGCAACCATAGTCCAGAAGGTTCCACCAGTCATTGCTGCTGAAACAAGGGTTGAGGTGTCACATACGTACCAAGGATCTTTTCACAGAAAGAGCCAGGCCCCAGGCTGGCAAGGAATAAGGATGAAGCTACAGAAAGATGGTCAGTTCAGAAAAGATCAGAAAACAGTGCAGTGGGATAAACGGAAGAAGCAGAAGGAAAGAAATACGGGAGAAATTAAGATGCACTTGTGAAACTGCGAAATACATTATGCTGTATTAGCAGTAATTTCAGTGACTGCTCACTTAGGAAAGGTTTCCTTAAAAAAGAAAAATAGAACAGCGTTTTCTTAGTTGAATAATAATCGAGACCATTTTAAATGCTTGATTGTGTTTCTTGCTTTTTGACATTGTTTGTATTTGTTATTTGTATATATTAATACATAAGTAGATTTTAAATAACTCCTACCTGGGAACCATTTTTAGAAATTTTGATTTGTTTCTTTGACATTCCTCTTTTTAACTAGACTACTGAACTCTGTAAAAACTGCTTAGGGATACATTATGATTGTAAAGAATATCATAGCTAACAATGAACATTAAAATAATGAGTGTTTTCTTTTAAATTATAACACATTCTTCTAACACGGGAAGTGCTAAGGGTTCCTTCAGCTAAAAAATGTGCTGCTCTTGCTCATTAATATTCATTAGTTGACTATTTTTACATCCTTCTTTACAGCATGATACCCAGGGGCTGCTGGGGGTTCAGGAGGCCTGAATGCCACAGAGTGTAGTGCAAAGCATGTCCCCTCTAGCCCAGGTGTGGACCGCAGCTCCCTACTCCTGTCACAACTTCAACAAAACAGTTCAAGCAAATCCCTCGGGCGGAAAAAGCCCTCCTTCTCTCCTCCCTGTGCTGAATCACTGTGGACATGCCCAAAGTTCAAACCCAGCCGTCTCAGCCTTTCTCTGACTCAAGGCTTTTATTTCTTTTCAGCTAGAAAGCATTGGCCTTGGGCAGTGGTCGGCAAACTCATTAGTCAACAGAGCCAAATATCAACAGAGCAACGATTGAAATTTCTTTTGAGAGCCAAATTTTTTAAACTTAAACTTCTTCTAACACCACTTCTTCAAAATAGACTCGCCCAGGCCGTGGTATTTTGTGGAAGAGCCACACTCAAGAGGCCAAAGAGCCGCATGTGGCTCGAGAGCCGCAGTTTGCCGACCACGGGCCTTGGGGGTCATATTAAGCCAGCAAAATTTAGAAAGAGCACTGAACATAGAGTCAGAAGGCGAAGGTTCAAGACATGATGGAGACTCTAACTTGTCTTTGTGGTAAGAAACCTCCCTGAGCCACATTCTCTCCCATACAGACAGGAATCGCACCAGCTCTGCTCCTTCACGAGGCTGCTGGGAAGCAGATATGGCAAAGCATTTGGCACAAGTGACGGAGAGGTAAGAGGAGACAGACATCAGCTCTAGCCTGTACCAATAGCCCCGCTGGTCCTCTGGAGGGCTCTGTCCCTATACAAGCAGACCCCGAGACCTCTACAAGGAACCCCAGAAGGCTGGTTTCCTGGCTGCCCACCTGCACGAGTGGTGAGCCAGCCACGTTCTGCCAAAGACCCGTCTGCTGCCCCCAGGCAGTGAACTGAGGCATCTCCATCTAAGATCTGCCCGTTAGTGGCGCTCCTGTTTTATGGGCTTTCAGTCATTGTACTCTGGTTTCAGCAGCTGGGACTGGTTTAGTCAAAAAGAGGGCTGTGCAGGAACGGTGTCAAACAGATAGCACTGGGCCTGGTATTTTGAGATACATTAAAATTCTCTTTGAGCATGAGGTGAGGGCCCCAAGAAACTCAGGCCATTTCCTACGGCTGAGCGAATACTGATAAGAGCATTATCCAATTAATAAGGCAAGAGAAGGAAATAGTCAAGTCTGATGGAATTGGACAAATAACCCAGCTACAAAAAATTATGAAATATAATGCAATTACAGAGTACAGTGCCCGGGTTCTGGCAGTATCAGATTCTTCTCCTTCTTGAATCAACGATAATCTAGAATTTTAATGCGTACTAGCCTCATGAATACCCAAACACTGTAGGCAACTAAAAATCAAGACAACGCCCATACAAACATGTGTGTGTGTGTGGTACACACAGCCTCCCTTTAGATTTTTATGGATCGTTTTCACAATGCCCATGGACACACCCCTGCCCTCCTCATCAAACCAGAGAAAGCACTCCAATTAATGCCAGCCCCCAAAAACCCAATTCTATAAACCATGGAGAAATTCATATTCTACTGATGTTTTCTTGGAGAGATAGGGAAATGTTTCATCATAGAGTCCACACAGCAGGAAAGGATAAAGTTTCTCAATATATTTTCCCTCCTCTACTCCTAAGTTTCTTCTCTCCCCTACTCACCTGACCTCTCCCCACTCCTCATGCCCTCTACTCAGAAACAACGTGGATGGATTTGGTGGACAGGCTGGCAGGGTTTCTCTTGAAAGCCCAGATGGTAAGTCTGGGCTCGGTCTGGCTCTACACTTTGACAAGAGCGATGACAAACTAGATTGCACCCAAAGGTTGACATTGAGTCTTAACACCATGCCACATGGAACAGTGAAATGACTCTGAGCCTAAATAGGTGAAGAATAACTTAAGACAGAGTAATGTCTTCAAGTATCATATCCAAAAAGAAAGCAGGTGTTTGGGTTGTTGTGCTCATGGGCAAAACTGGGTCCAGTTGATTTTACTTCCATACAAAAGCAAACACGTTAATACCTTGGAGTGTCCCATCATCTACCCTACAACTTCACCACGCAGGGACGTCCCTGGTGCTGTGAGTGGTTAGCGAAACACAGAAGATTCTTGGGAAGATAAGTCCTACATTCGGTGGGAGGCTGGACTCTAAGACTGAAGAGGCAATGGAGAGCCTTCAAAAGTTCTAAGCGAAGGGTGATGTGATTTTTTATATTAGAAAGATCTGTGAGAGATTTTGAAAGAGAAAAAGTTTTCAGTCACAAATGAAAGAAGCAGAGGCATCCTGAGATATCATAAGACCAAGATGGAGAATTATTACTCCAAATGAAATTTGACTTGACAAAAACAGCATAAGAAAATAGTGCTTCCAAGGTTTGTATCCGCTATCAAAGTCTCCAAGATAAGAACTTCCTTCATGACTAGCATCTCTAATGACAAGCAGATAAAGGCTTCTGCATCAGAGGTTTTAGAACACCTTTCTGTCAGAATGAGCCCTCACCCTAACGTTCTGTGTGGGATACTCAATTACAGCAGTGTTCAAGATCCAAACCGGTGGGGTGTCTGGTCTGCTTACACATATTCCAACCAGCAGCTGGAGAGATTTCTTCACTATACATAATTAAAGTAGCGATCTTTTATACCATATTGAAATTTCTACAGCAGCGGTTCTCTATCTTTCCAAGGGGTCGTAAGCTACCTGGCCACATAAAACACTGTCGCTACAAAACCCTTATTTGAAAAGTTCAAAGACGCCAGCCATCCTCCTTCTTGGTTTATCATCACCTGGGAGTTCTTTCCTGTTTGAAGTCATGGAGGAAAGGGCCATGTCTCCACCAGCTCCGAAATGTCTATCCGGCCAGGTGCTTTCCCTGGGCAGTATCTGTGTGTCTGCTCTATTCTAGATCTTCCCCACACACACAACCCCCTGTCTCCTCCTTTTCCTTTTCTGTGTGACTAAGAGAAGGGTCTCTGCCCTGAAGATCCATCTGGGAATCCCGGGGGAGTGATGCCAACCCATCCGGAACTCCACGGGCTTTGCTCAGGGGTGGTGATGGCTCCTATTTCGGTTTGCCCTGGATATGTGGCCACAGACCCATGCCACCCAGCACCCCCTCCATGCATGATGGATCAGGCACCTGTTGCCAACTGACTTTTACCATTTAAGGAAAAGGCAAGAAACATGTTTTTTCACCATCGGCTATGAAGAGAATCTTCACCTTCTACTGGAAGGCGTTCTGAGGGAGGGGAAGGTGACAGATGTAGTTAATAGCCTACGTGGCTTCCTCTGGTCTGGCCAGGAGCAAGTCCGTCAAACCTCCTGTAAATGGTAAATTCATGTCTATGGAACCAGCGAGGGGCATCAGTAATAAAAAACATAACCTCGCTGGTGAAAACTGAAATATGTTGGCACCTTTGCAAGGGTTGAAAAGAGGGGATGAAAAAAAGAAAAGTCTGAGCTTTCTGTATTTTCTTTTTCTATTTCAGTCAGCAAAGGGATATTTCTTAAACTTAACAGAGGGTGACCCCAGATTTGTTTAGTCTGGAGGAATAGCCGGCCCGTAAGTACAGGAAGTAATACTGTCCACACCAGAGCACAGGTGCCTCGGCTGACTGAGGCCACAGCGTTTTTAGAAAGAGCAAGAGGTTAAACATCAGGAAACACTGCAGCCATGGGGTCCACTGAAATGCTGCGGCAAAGCCGAGATGCATATTAAAGCCGGTGGTTTCTGGTAAGAGCTTTGGTTTGGGAGGGTTCCCAGCTTTGTCTCCAAAGCCATGATTTGAACCCACAATGCTCAGCAAGTCAGTGAGATTTCGTGCTTTCATCTGAACACCTCGCCAACAACTGCATCTCTTGATGCAATTCGGGACCTTAGAATCTTCACCATAGAACCTAACCACGCCATGGAACTCAGTGTCAAGGCCAACCCCTACCCAGAGGAGCATGTGTTCCACTTAAAGGCTCAGTAAGAAGGTCAGAGGTGGGAAATGCTTGCTGGAACTGCACATTAGCTGTGACATTGAACACCCACCACAGTATCCAAATGTGACGGAGGTTTCGGAGGGAAACCTACGTGGTATGAAATGCAGCAATTACTGGTCTATTAATATAGGATGTTCGTTGCTATGAAGTACTTTCTCTAAAAGACAGGCCGGGGGGATTCTTACTGCAAAGGTAAGTAGCAACATTTTTTTTCCAACCAGACAAGGATGCAATTAAGAAATTTGCTGGGGCACGAGGTAAATTGTCTCTGATGCAAACACTGTCTTTTAGGCCCAAAGCAAAAGCTAGCAGAACCAGACTGACTCGGTCTCTTGCCTACCATTTCAAGTTTGGAAATCAAAGAATTTTTCAAATCCCAGGATTAGTGAGGGAAAAGAAAGAAAATGGGAGTGAGAGAAAAGGAAGTAAAATTTTAGCAAAGATTTCCAGCGTCATGACCTTCAGACACCAGGGCTGGAGGAAGAAGTGGCTGTCACTCCATCACGCCCACACCCTGGTTGTGTAGCCGCAAGTAGAGCACATCCACCTAACCTGGGACGCCCGAAGGCTGCCAGGAGGTGGTCCCACACTCCAGGTGAGCTTCTCCACGGGCCACCACCCCACCCCACCTCCACTGTCCCAGTTTTCTCTAGTAATGCGTCCCCCAGCGAGGCAGCCGGTTTAGCTTTAGGCCTTTTTTAATGGCCAAGCCGAGATCACTGGGAGGTGAGGGATCCTCCCTGTGCACCCACCTTGTGCCCAAGGTGTTAAGGGCACCCAGGTCCCGCACCTCCTGCCAGCAGAGAGGCGGGAAGAGTTCCCCTACCCCCAAGGAGCTTTTCCTTTAAGAGTAGGGGACTCCAGGGGGAAGAGGCAGGCGCACACTTTCCGACACACAAATTCTCTGTGATTGTGTCTAAGATCAGCCTTAGTTCATTGCCAGAAGCTCAATGTGGCTACTAATACTCTGGTTACATCCACCGGAGTGGCTATAACACATCCCAAGATACATGATCACTGACCCACAAGGCCGCCTCCGTCCTCCGCGTGCCCACGGACACATGGAGTTGCAGTGGTGCAAGCGGGGCTTTAGCGTCAAGCACACTTGGGTTCGAAACCTCATTCTCCCACCTTCTGACACAGCTGCCTGAACCCCAGTGCTGGCTCCCCCTCTATGTGACCTGGTGCATCCCTGTGCCTCTGCTTCCTCACCTGTAATCTGTCACAGCAGACAACCCACGCAAAGCATTTAGCACATAGAGCAGTACATGCTCAATTAAAATAAACTGTTTTTACTCTGATTGTTATTAACTGCTTGTATTTGGCCAAGTGACTTTCCTTCTTTGAGCCTCAGACTGCTTCTCTGTAAAAGGGAGCTAATCATATCCGCTTTTACAGGAGTGCCGTGAGGTTCAAAAGAAATATAGGTAACGTGCCAAGCACAGTGCCTGACACAGAGTAAGGAAGCACTCACCAAACCACAGCAGCTCCGGGAGAAGGACAGGAGGAGGGGATGGGATGCAGGAGGGGGAGGCAGAGGAGGAGGGTTTTGATGTGAGAGGTGTTGAAGCCACGCCAGGAAATTCACAGGCATCAGTCCTACCTGCCCATTCCCAGAAAGAGGAGACCCGCAAACACCCGTTCCCCCTCTCCTGAGCCCGGATGGAGATAGCTATCTCGCCAGATTGCTTCTCTTTCACTAAATCAGTTTCAAGCCGCAATAACCAAGATGGAGGGGTCTGTTCCCAAACTACATAGAACATATCTGCCCACATTCAGGGAATCGCGGCTGTTTAATTGTTGCTTCCTTCCCCCCTTTTCTCTAAGCTCTGCTGTGAGGTAGAATCTTAGAGAACTGACTCATCCGCCCGCCTTTGTTCATTACAGCTGTTGCTAGGAAGTTGTTATGTAAATGGCTCTGCTCCTCGCTCTCTGTTATGCTTTTTTCTTATTGTGAAATGGAATTAAGTGCTGGCCCTGTTGCTGAGTTTTCATTAGAGCCTTTCCTATTTTTCTCTCCCCCTTTCTCAGTCACTTTAGAAGTTAATCCTTTTCTATTTTAAGGACTTTAAAGGAGATGTAAAAACTCCTGAGTATCTTAGGGGAGGGGCTGGGTTTCAAAGCGGAGTGGGCCTCTCCCTCTTCATTGTGTCAGTATTTAGTGCCTGGCTTTCTTAATGCTCAAAACTCAAATGAGAACATCGCCATGGGTCACTCCCTCTCACAGTCAAAGAACAAGCTCCCACTTGACACATGAATACGGCAGTGCTGAGCCACGTTCCACACACTTACTAAAGAGGAAAGTCTCCCCAGGCCAAAGGGGAAAGCAAACACTAGCACTGAAGAAAACCGTCACACAAATACCACAAAACCAGTTTGGCAAACATAGAACCAGGTGGTTGTTTGGTGGTTCGAGGGTTTTGTTTGGTGTGTGTGTGTGTGGGTTTTTTTGCCACTTTTCAAAAGGGACTTGTTGCACGTTCCAAAGTGCAGAGGCAGTATGATTTTTACCCGCTGACGGTGTACCAAACATGTATGAAGATTTCAGAACCACCCAGCAGGCTTTCTAACCAGCGGAAGGGAAGCTGCACATTTTGTTTCAGGTACCTCTTTATAAATCATTGATTTTTGTAGAAATGTCACATTGGACTTGAAGAGAGGTCTCTCTTTCCCACGAACACACAGCAGACTTTCCAGAAAATGGCAACATTTTTAGTTAAGAAGCTTCCGAAAAGCCCACGGAATTCAAGTCCCCTCCCGTCTTAAGCACATGACATCCAGCGACTTCAACTGTGCACCCACCTCGCATCCCTGCCCCTCGGGAGTTTTAAGCCTAAATCAAGCAGGGACTCTGCCCTGGCCTGCTGGAAGTGTGTGGGAAGAACAGTGGGAACCAACCGCTTACTCTTTAGTTTCCGTACACTGAGGAAAGGGGTCGACTGATTGCTGGAGGGAGTGAGGCCGGCACTGTAAGGAGGAAAAGACCGCAGGTTGACACCTGTAGTTCTCAAGAAGCTTGAAACTTCAGCCAACTCTTCAAAGACGAGAACCAGAACTCTGAGATAAGAACCCATGTTCACATTGTGCAGCCAACCAAAACTATCCACAGTTTACCTAATTTCCTGCCATTAAAAACCAACAAAGAGGAGGAGAAGGAGGAGGGGGAGGAGGAGAAAAACTGCCAAAAAAAAAAGAAAAAAAAGGATTGTCACAAATCTAGATGTCCCCCAACAGAAGTGAAATCAAATCTCAGAGACTCTGGGATTTTACAAAGGGGAAATTTCAGAGACACAACAATCAAATGACAAATGTGGATCTTGTTTAATTCCTGATTCAAACAGTGAGAAGACAGTTTTTGAGACAATCAGGACAATTTAAGTATGGACTGGTATTAGGTGATACCAAAGAATTACAATTAATTTAGTTAGGTGTGACTATGTGTTATGGTTACGTAGAAAATGGCCATATTTTTCAGACGCATACTCATGTATGTACAAGTGAAATGAGACAAGAGCTGGAATTTATTTTAAAATACTTCAGCAAAAAGGAATCACTGAATTTGAGTGAGGGGTATATGAGAGTGCATTATTACTATTTTCACTATTAATATTTCTGTATATGTTTCAGAATCTTCACAATGAAATACTTAATAGAGTTGCTCTTACTTAAAAATAGTTGTGAGTCAGTCCTAGAGCCGGGGTAGAAGGGTGACCCGGGCATTTATCTGGTGCAGAGAGGGAGAGACAGCCCCACTAACCGGTGCTTAAATAGCCCCAAGGTCTCAGGCATCAGGGTAAAGATGGTCAATGGTCTTGGGTCAAGAAGACCACCCTCTCAGGAAGCATGTTGACTGATTACAACTTCTCCTCCCTAAAGGCTGAGCTCAATATTCTTATTAACCTACTGTCACTTGTAAGACAAGAAAACTGGGGAAAGCCCATTAATGATAACTAAGTATAGCACAAAGCTCCGTGCAGAGGTGAGTAAGACAGGCAGTAGGTGTGGAGACAGGTAGAACTTAACGAATGCACTAGAGTGCTGGAGGTGCCCTATTAGAAGGAACAGTGGTGCAGAAGGGCACAGACTACCTACAGAATCAGAAGAGTTTCATAAAGGAGGTGACTTTTCAGCACCTCGCTGTCCAAAGTGCTGCACTGTCTATAATACCTGGCATACTGTAGGCTATCAGCAAATACGTATTGACTATTGTTGGACACCCTTGCCACTCCATCCTCAAAAATTGTTAGTGGCTCAATTCTGGAGACAAAAATGAAATCCAAATTCTTCAGCCAGTCATTCAGGCCCATCATGACCCCTCTTCCTCTCTAGCTTCACCTCCTCCAAACCCATCCCAGTGAGCCCATCTCTCCGAACCTTCTCCAACCCTGATCACTCAATATTTCCAGGTCATACCTGTGCCCAGACCAGTGCTTTCAAATTGGGAAGGAAAGAGATGGATGCAGGTGCTAAGTGCTAGAGGGTCAGCAGCTGCCGGGGGAGTCAGGAGGGGATGGGTGGCATCCGCTACAGTCCTGACTGATGAAGAAGTAGGGAACTCTGTGAACAGGGAAGAAAATGTTTTCCATGATTGGGTCTCTGCACCCAAATAAAGTCTTCGGTAATCTGCTCTGCAGAGGCACTTCCCCCTGCTTGTTTAAAGGCTCTGCAGCATCTCTTGGGCAGGAGTCCAAGGTAATCACTCGTAGAGTTTAGTTTCTGTCCTCCAAGCCCCAAACACTGTCTTGGTTTGCATCCCCCCAGAAGCAAATGTTAAAATCACAGGTTTGAGTGCATGCAGGTGATTTGGGGGGTGGCCATGACTTGCAGGTGAAGAGGGTACATGACACAGGGAAGGTAAGAAGTCAATAAGGGGAATGTTGAGAAATTACAGCTGTGGGCCATTGGACTTACCCCCACTGGGAACTCAGAGACAGCCCTTAGAGCCCATGCTGAGAGCAACCCTTCCCACGGGTGAAGTAGCCGGGACACTCATCTATCAACTCCAGTCAATCACGGCTTGAACTTGGAGGAGGGCAAGGTCATTGTAATTTCCCAGCCTACCTGCCTGCTCCCACACATGTCCTAACAGCTCTGGCAGCCAGAGAAAGCCCTCAGCCAACAAGTTGTTGTGTGGGAGTTGGAAGCTGGGCCAATATGCCTGCAAACTGTAAGTGCTGTAGGGTAATGAGCAGTTTTCTGATGTACACCCCCAGGTTTATACATACACATACATATATAAATCTGTAAAGTCATGTTTATTAAAACTCCAAAGATGGAAAAAAGTACTACAATGAGACAATCTTAGTTTCTGAATGAAATTCATCTTTGCATATTGCCTTTCTACAGCAGGAGTCAACAAACTAAAGACTACAAGCCAAATCTGGCCTGTTTTTATAAATAAAGTTTTATTGGAACACAGCTATGCCCCATTGCTCCTTGTATGCCTCAACATCAGAGTAGTTGCCATGGAAACTATCTGGCCTGCAAAGCAAAAATATTTACTCTCTGGCCCTCTACATAGAGCACCCTCGTTTCTCTGTTGACCCTTTTCTCCTGGACCCATCATGCAAGACTAAGTTCAAAAACAGTCTCCTTTAACTCCCTCCATTTGTCCTTCTACCCCTCAGAGAATGGTTTCCCAACTTGTGTGTGCATCATGCCATATCCATCCTTAATGTGTCTCTTATACACTGCTTCACACATACTCGCTTTCACATGTAGCTCACCACCACCACAGAACTGAATTTTACTCATATTTACATGCCTCATGTCTAGACAGTCAACAAATGCACATTTACATAAAATGAATTCATTTGGAGAATTTGATCTCAACAGCCACATTGATCCAGCCCTGGGTGGGTTCCAGAAAGTACAGACAATTTGTTCAAGATCACACACGTGGCCAGCATCAGACCCAGCTCAATCCCCTTGCTTCTGGTCCAGACTGTTATATATGGGCATAATCAGGCCGCATGACTGCCCCGACTACGCATGCGCTATATTTAACACATGGCATTTTAGGAAGAGCAACTCAAGGGGATGATTTTAACCTTTACATCCTCTGACTGACTAGGACCATCTCACCTGGTGACTTTGTTCTCCGTATATGCAGCTCCAAAAACCCTCCTTCACCTCTAGCCCACAGCTCCCGAGATCAACCTCAGAGTCTCTCTCACAGTTAGGGCTCTGGGACCCACTATCTTTCAAAACCACCTTAGGTGTCAGTAATAAGTCTTTCACCTTCTGAAGAGGTAAATCAAAGCTTTGGGCATCAGTAGCAAAACAACGCCTATTATAACCATGCGTGTTCAGATGGCACCTTTCAGAGCTGCTCACACGATAAACAATCACAGAGCATCTTGACTGCCTGATAACGAGAAGCAACTTACCTTCATCAAAATAAATCTCCGCTGCTTTCAACATCGTTGGAGAGCGCTAGAGAGGACAAAAAAGAAAACCAAATCTTAGGAGAGTGATATTTCACTTATATCTTTTATTTATATCCTGCTTTTTTAAAACAGGTGTCACACCCTAAATACAGGTGACATCTACATTCAGTTAAGAAAATTTGTTACCTGTTTAGTCATTTTTTAACGTAATTCAGAGAAAAAAATTCTGTCACATTACAGGCTAAAGCCTTTGCCACAAATTCCCTATCAACCCTAGTCCATCTGAGGCCCATTTAAATAACCAAATAATGAGGAATTTGTTTGAAATATCCATGTCCTGATACATTTTAAGAGATATTTTTCCCTCCATAGGAAAGATGGGGCTTAATTGTCAGGACTTCTAAAAATAGCTGCTTTTCCACCCTCCCTGTCAGAACCCTACCTAGAAAAAAAGAGAGCAACGATCTATGTCAAATGTAAAATTCAAAGTAATGCTTCGCATTCTATAGATATTTTAAAGATGCTTTTAAGCCTGTGTGGTAGAATACAATGGGGTGGGGCAAGGCGGGGGGGAGGGGGGTGAACAGTTGGGAAAGGGACCTCGCTCAGTTTACCAGTAAAGAGTGGGTGAAGTGAGCATGCTCATCTCCACTTTCCAATAAGGACGGCATAGCCCTGAAAATGGGAAGTGACCTCTTAACTTCATCATGGGCACCAACAAATGACTGACATCCAGGCCCCTACCTTCCCATGCAGGTCCTTTCTCAGGCATCAGGCTGACATCTGTGTCCGACAATGCTAACTTCTCTTAATTATACTCTTTATGCATCCCATAAATTTTAATTAAAATGAAAACAGTGACAATAGGCTGTTAAGCGATTATATGTCAAGCAGCCTAAGGTTATCACAAAAGCAAGGAAATGAAATGACTGACTGGCATTTTTATGGGAAGTACTCTGTTTTTCAACAGCTTTTCCCCAAAATGTGTTCAATATCTTGGTCAGGACTTTGCAGGAAGTGTGTGCAAGAGAATAATTTGAAGAGGGCTGCAAAATCTTTGAGAGATTAACATGATAAAGTTCAGGCTCCTCTCCAATGTGATTGCTTAAATTATAGTTTTACCACCCCTCACTGAGGTCGAGGTCTGCAATATTTAAGGACCCACCAATGACACAGATAAGCTGGGGGAGGGGAGGGGAAGGTTTACCAAAAAAAAAAAAAATGCAATCTCAAAATGCACTTAAAATCATTCACTCTGGAGCCACTATATGGACAATGCATAAGCTAATATTTTAAGACAAATGTACAGAGAAATTTATCTATCCTAGGAGAAAATTACAATATCCCAGTGGGAATTGTTCTCTCTCTTTATCTCTATCTTTGGAAAAAGATTTTTATCTGTGGGATTGAAAACAAGAAAAGCTATCATGCATTAATAAGGATAGGAGGAACCCACTGTTACTCACTTAGCTACAAACAGTAGCCCATGAGAAAATTATACGTTCAAATAATAATCTCTTAAAATGCTATTTGACTATTATAGACCCAATGTGGTTTGTGTTGAATTTAATTTCCATCTAAATTTAAAATTCAAGAGGCATCTATAGCCATTATTTCATTTGGAATTGAATGAAGTAAGTCATTTGGAAGTTTAATTTTTTAAAGTCGCAGCATAACGAAGGGAGGATCCGCCTGCCTGTTTCTACTTTGGAAAAACACAAGAGCAGCCTGGGATGCTTAAATGCAAAGTGCCGTATTATAAAAAAGGAGCAGAATTAAGTAGTCAGATGTAGTTGCTACATTAAGGCAAAATGAAAACTACTGTGATTAGAGCTGTTTGAGAAAAATGGATGTTAAATGCTTTCTGTTTAAGTTCTAGCGAGAGCTACAATTAAAAGAGCACATTGCTGCTTGCTGGGTAGCAGGAAGATGGTTTTCCTATGCCGACTGGTGTTTGGGGTTTCCGGGGGAGGGTGCAGGGGACAGTGTTTGGGGTTTTTGCTTTTTTAGTGGAAGCCGGGTAGCCGCACACAGGACAGCCACGCCCCCTGCCCTGGACCATGTCCGGCCTTCCTGGGCGGCTCTCCTGAGAAGCCGGCCTCTGCGGGGCTCCTGAGAGGGGCCTCGGGAAGGAAGAGGCTGGGGAAACCTGATCACACTGTGTGGCCGAAGAGAACCGGACACAGGAATGAGCACGTCAGCCAAGTTCAGTTCCCGGAGGGGCGGCCTCAAGCCATTGCAAACGCCTATGTTGGCTTCTTCAAGGGGCAGAAAGTTTAACCCACTGATACTGAGAAAGGTTAAGTCTTTATATTAATCATTAGTGGCTTTAAAACTAAAGATAATAGTCTTTTTTTTTTTTTTTTTTTTTGCAAAATAGCAATACAAATCTCTGAGGACTGCATGTGTAGCCTGAAAACCCAATCCATCCTGCACCAAGCGTTGGTTCTCTCAAAGGTGTCCATGAATTTTCACACGTAGTAAAGGAGATTCGAACAGGCATGATCTTCTGCCCAGCACACACCCTCATTGCCCTTTGGTCGACCAGTAACCTTCATGACGCTCATTTTAAGCCTCCGGAACTTTTTGAGGGAGGTGGCAGGCAACTATGTGAGTAGAAATAGTGAGCCCAGCATTTCCTCTGAGCTAGAAATAAACCACGTGCGCATTCTCACGCAACCTCACCATCCCACTCTCCATGGGCCCAGCCTACCTGGGAAATTGGGGAGGACTTACTTTTACTTGGTAAAGGTAGGCCTGCTATACAGTATTGTCCAAGTTTGTCTCATAATATAAATTAGCTGAGTGATTACTTAAAACAGAAAATCAAGGTCTCTCCTCTTTGGCTTTTTACAGAATGGCTGGTGGGGGCAGTGAATCCATATTTTTACCCAAAGCTTCCGGTGATTTCTATAATCGGGTGGTTTGGTAAATTCTGTTCTATGCGACAGGGCAAATTCAGGATTCAGTGATTTCTGTCCTGAAGAAATGGACAGAAATCCCTCAGAGGAGAAGAAGCATGTCATAAAGAAATAGACAAGAAGTGGTGAAGGCCTGGGGAATGGGGCAGGGGCGGGCTAGAAGAAGGGCACGTATGTAATACTTTCAACAATAAAGATTAAAATAATAAATAAATAAATAAATAAATAAATAAATAAATAAATAAATAAGAAATAGAAATAGAAATATAAAAATAGACAAGAGCTAAGAAATACCCTGCCTCACTCTTCATTTTTGTGTAGACCAGGGGACGAGGGGTAACCATTACTCAACTTTTCAGGATTTCTTACCAGTTCCTGTTTGTTGTTTCCTATTATACCCATCCCTCTCCCTGTAGCTATTAGCAAAACAACAGCTTTTATAGACTCAACACTGGAAGGTCTGAATAATGAAGAGTGGTAGACAGTGCACCCTTGTTCATGGAGGACCTAGAAGGAGGAGTCGCCCGGGTTCTGAGGCCACGGAGAGAACGCAATTGCAGGCGGGGAGCCCAAATGTGCTTCTGAGAACTTGTGCACTGGCAGTCATTTTGGGAAGTTACTGCAACTGGAGGGCAGTGGAGAAGAAATGAATGATGGGAACTCTTTCCTTTTGCTGTTTATTTTGATGGGAACGTGATCTGAAGTCCCAGGAACCTCCCAACCACCCTCTCTGTCCCGGGGCCTCTCGGGGAGCAAGCTGAGATGCCATGGCCAGGCCACGCTTTGTGAAACAACTGGGACAAACGGTTTCTGAAGGACTCGAGCGTCTCCATCCCAGAGGTCGCCAAGCATCTGTGTTTCCTGCAATCACACCAACACTTGCTGGATGTTTCACTAAATTTCTCATAAATGAAGACCCCTCTTTCCCTTGTTATTTATGTAGCTGACTTCACACCTCCCCCCTTTGAAGCCGGAGGGTCTAGGATATGATTCATTTTGTGATAAAAATGAATATCTGTCCATTTGAACAGTTGCCACTGCAAGGATATATTTCAAACACATCTGTAGTGAATGATCACACTATGTGGCACAGTCAAATTGATATGTGAAGTTCCCAGAATAGTGAGCAATTAATACTGAACGTACTACAAATCACTGGGCTCAGGCCGAAGATGAAACGCTGCCTCCGTGCACTGAGAAATGGATTTGTAAGCCCGACGTGTAAGAGAAACGCACTCATGGGTCTGGCTGTGGCTGCATCCCATAGCAACGCACAACTGAACACTCAGTTCTGCTGCCCAGCGCTGTCAGCCACGCACAGAAGGGACACCCAGGGTATCACCACCCTTGCTTCTCTGTAGGGTGGTGTCTGAGGAATATGAACTGGCCTACATCACCCCAAAACCTTCCCCAGAACCCCAGTGGTAATAGGGATCAACTTTAGAGGAAGTATTTTGTACTGTTCTTAAAATCTGGTTGGGTGGTCCATTTAACATTCACCTATCTTGTAGGTTTTTTACGTTTTTAAATAGGTCCCCTTTAAAACAAATATTACTATTTATAGAGAAACTCAGCCTCCTCCGTGTCTATTTTAGCTATGCCACTGCCCAGGACGAACAGAGTACAAACAGCTAAAGGACAGCCGGACTATTTTATTCTAGGTAATGGTTGTCTAAAGGATAATTTGGAAGTTAATCATTACTGGCTTATGACCTTAGTTCACATAATAGTGACTTAATAAATGTCCTGAAGGAAAAATACTCACTTCTCGAAAGTCTAACCTACTTCCAGGACATAACTCATACCTTTAAATAATCTGGTTAGATACTTGTGGTTAATTATCATGAATAATTAAAGAACTGTCTCCTCTCAATGACAAGACTTAATTATTGTGAATTTCAACACTGAAAAATAAAATGTATTGGACTAGTACGGCGCAGATATATATACTAAAGTATTTATAGTTATGATATTCATGAAAATTGTCATTTTTAAAAGTAATGGTTTTTCTATATATGAAATAGATTTATTTATATAATATCAAATGTGTTAAAATTGAAAAGTTCAGTAAATATTGATATGGTACTTAAAATATATTGCTTTTTACTATGTTTTCCATCATTAAAAAAATTATCATTCAACATGTCTGTTTAATCATCTCACCTTAAAATAGAATATAATGAATATAACATTATGCAACACATTTTCATAAACTTTGCATAATATTATTGAAAAGAATATTACATTTTATTTACAAGCCACTTAAATGATAGTATCTTTTAAACTCATTTAGTCTTTACAATTACCAAGTAATAATGCTTGTTGAAGAAATATTAGAAAAAAAAGAATAAAGAAGTTAATAAGAATATTCTATAATCATCACCCAGTATTACTATTTGAAGATCCAGATGACCCATAAATTTGGGTAGGAAACATCTTTATATTCTTCCTGAAAGTTTGCATTTTCTTTAACTATCAATGCAGACAGCAAACAACAGTGGTATTTGCAATTAGGAATCTTAATATAAATGAAGACTAAATAAAAGAACAAACTGGAATTTCTAAAACTGAAAAATATAATGTTTGAAATGAAAAATTCACTGGATAACCTGAAGAGCAGATTGGGCTTTGAAGAAGGAAAGATCCGTGAACTTGAAGCAAATCACGTAGAAACCACAGTAATATTAGTAACGCCTGTGATTTTATCATCAATAAGAATCACATTCCAGTTGCTGCAGATGTCTTAATATCATTTGTACTGTATCATCAATACTTTGAAATTATGTTATTAGACTTGTCACTAAATCACACATGATCAGAGTGCCTGTCTATAGATACATGACTTTAGCTAGCCTATTAGTCAAATCTGCATTTGGTAGTGGTTTAGCCATCGAGCAGTGGAGTAGCATGTTCTCTAATTAAAACTAGCCCTGGCCAGCATCGCTCAGTGGTTAGAGTGTCGGCCTATGCGTCAGAGAGTCTCAGGTTCAGTTCCCAGTCAAGGGCACACACCTGGGTTGCGAGTTCATTCCCACCCCCTGGTTGGGGTTCAATCCATGTCTCTCTCTCTCTCTCTCTCTCTCTCTCTCTCTCTCTCTCTCTTTCTCTCTCTCTCTCCTCTCTCTCTCCTTCCCTTCCTCTCCCCCACCCCTCCTTACACTCTCTAAAAAAAAAAGGAAAAATATCCTCATTCTGTGGATGAGGATTTTAAAAAAAATTTAACTCAAAAAGTTTTGACAAGAAACTTCCAGTTTGGGCCATGGTAGAAAGTAAGAAGTATCAGACTTACTCTCATTTTGTAAACAAACATTAAGCTTCACAAAATGTATGAGACACCTTTTCAGCCACTGACAACACACATCACAAGACTATGATCCATGAGAGAAAGGAAACACATGAGAGAAACTCCACATCCATCCTCATCTTCTGCCTGAAGCACTTTCCAACGAGCAGCACATGGACGTAAAGCCAAAACAGAGATCGGTGGTCTCACTGGGAGAAGGAAACACATTGTGTTTGGGCCTGTGAATAGCTGGATTTATAGGTTAAGAGAAGTTGGACAACAAAGGATTCCCCTGAAATCTGCATGGGGTCTTCATGAATCTTTGAATAAAAATTATACTGGCCCTAACCGGTTTGCCTCAGTGGATAGAGCGTCGGCCTGCGGACTAAAGGGTCCCGGGTTCAATTCTGGTCACGGGTATGTACCTTGGTTGTGGGCACATCCCCAGTAGGGGGTGTGCGGAAGGTAGCTGATCGATGTTTCTCATTGATATTTCTAACTCTCTATCCCTTCCTCTCTGTAAAAAATCAATAAAATACATATTTTAAAAAATTATACTGTGTCTTCAGGGAAAGACTAAGAAGACTGGCATAAAGGAGCCACTAGAAGGTCTGACTAAGGTTCTGGAGGTTTCATTAGCTAAGAAATAAAGCATTGGCTAAGCAACGTGGACATCCCAAGATAACACCCTGTGCACTCATAGAAAACCTAAAAATGTTCATACTCTAAGAGTAGTTCCATTCTAGATTAAACTGATCCTGCTATTTAACTGCTTGACAGAACAAAAGTTAATAGTGATTAAAAGAACATAATCTGAACAGGCCCAGCAGACAATTAAAAAGTACTAGACATATGAAAAAGCATGAAAATATGACTCATAGTCCAGAATGGGGAAAAAAACAGTCTCAGAAATAAAAAAAAAACTATTAGAATTAGCAAATAAAATTTTTTTAAGTTTTGCAAATATGTCAGAAATTTAAAAGAAAATATGGACAAATGATTAAACAGATAGGGAATCTAAAGTGAGAAATGAAAACTATTGAAACAACAAAATGGAATTAAAAACTAAAACTTCTGAACTACAATATGCATTGCATGAACTTCAAATCAGATCAGACACTGCAGAAATATTGATAAACCTGAAGACATAAATAGAAATTTTAACTGAAACACAGAAGGAATATAGAATAAATAAAATGAACAGAATCTCACTGGCCTGTGCCACAATATCAAGTATGTGTAATTGGAATCTAAGGAAGCAATGAGAAAGAAATTGTGATAAAAAAAATTTTTTAAAGAAACAATGGCAAATTTTTTTGTAAATTCCAAATGCACAAAATAAGATTCAATGAAACCCAAGATTACACACACAAAAACTGTACACACGTAGGTACATTATATACAAATTGCTAAAATCTAAAGATAAAAGAAAAACCCAAATACAGGCAAAGAAGACACATTGTATACCAAGAAAAAAAAAATAAGTGTAGCCTTCTCATTAGACAAGCCAGAGATCAATAAAATGATATATTTGTTGTGGTGAAGAAAAAAACCTCTTAAACTAGAATTCTACACCCAGCATAAATATTCCTCAAAATTGAAAGTGAAATAATGATATTTTAAGAAAAACTAAACCTAAAAGAATTAATTAGCAGGAGATCTTCACAGCAAAATTAAAGCGATTTCTTCAGGCTACTGGAAAAGTACAGAATTATGATCAGAACTCTTTTTCACTGAATACTGAAGGCACTTGCAGAGGAGGGAAGGGTACCCTGGCACTATGTCTTGCTTTCGTGCCCACAGCAGACAGAGCTAACCAGCCATTCCCTTCTCTCTCTGGGTCTGGAGCAGAGGTTGGCAAACTCTGGCCGGTGAGTCAAATCCAGCTGTCATCCATTTTTTTTAAGTCAAGTTTTATTGGAACCCAGCCACACCTTGTCATCTACCCATTAACCTTAGATTACAACAGCAAAATTGAATAGTTGCAAATGAGATTCTATGTCCCCAAAAGCCTAACATATTTATTATTGGGCATTTACAAAAATATGCTGACTCCTGGTCTAGAGGTAATAATAATAATCCTTACTTCAGTGCTCTAGTCCGTTACTACCAATAGATCAGAATTGACAAAGTGAAACCTATTTCCATCCCTGGCACAGTGGGTCAAAATCACTCAGAGTAGCCTCCATTAGTATATTATATGCAATTTCCCTGCTTAAAAGGGATGCAATGATTCCGACTATTTGAATATTCATTGATAGTAATAATGACACTGTGTACTTCTATGCTATAATATACACAAATATCTCAAGTCTCCATAGCTATAACTAGAACCATTTCCATTTTTTTAAACGATGAGATGTGTAGGACAAGAAAGGTTGGAAGTTTTTATCAGAACCAACTGGCACAAGATCTGTTCCACTGGTATTTAAAAATAAGAAAAATTATGACTCTGATTTTTATCTTACTGCGGTACCCTATTACCCTGCCATGAGTGTACAAGCAGAGCAATAGAGGAAATACTCCCAGTATTAGATTCACCTCAAAGTCAGGCATGAATTATCTTGACAAAATATAGCTCCACATCAGTGGTTAATTGCTGGCCTATTCGAGTTTGTGTCAACATAAAAGAGCTTTTCATCTTGTCTCTGTTTTCATTCAATGTAACACCACAGTGGGAACTTATGGGGTTAATTGCAACCTAATGCATGAATGGATGTTCTTCACATAACCTAGAGCTATTTACACATATAATTCACTCTCCAAGGCCACTCTGCTGACTGGCCATCCACCAACCAACACAAATGCCAATACTTGGAGAAATATGATGCCTTCATCAGATGACTGTGTACACAGCCTTCCCACTCAGTGTGTGCAGCGCTCTGTCCTAGGAACTGTGGAGAATTTCTGGAAGCATAACCCTTGCTTCTTGGCTCCAATAATCTTCCAATTTAATTGGGAGAGCAAGGCACACACTCATAAAAATTAAACAATTGTAAAGAGCTAAATAATTCCAGGCCATTTATGATCATTTGCCAAACTTCAGGCCAAATTTCAAAACACTTCAGCATAAATCACATTGTAGCAAGAGTTCAAAACTGTCTGGAAAAATCTTTCTCATCTAATTTCATTAATGCATGTTTCAAACAGTGACATTTCTATTTATTTTGACAACTATTCCCAGTGTCAGGACGTGGCAAGCAAGTGTGAAAAGATGGGTAGACAGGAACTTGACAACCTAATTTTATAATATAGATTTTGGAACTATTTGTGGAAAAATTTTTATCCTATTTACTATCCTTTTTCTCAGAGAGTCTTGGAACCCCCAAATATAATAGGTTTAACTGTAAGAAATACCACACCTTTGTTCACAAAGGTGGAACTGAAGAACCAGAGAGTTCCGGTGACTTCCCTTTGGATTACTGGTCTCCTAACTCCAGGCTGAGGAGAGGATGGTTACAAGAGCCTGGGTCATATAATATTGCAATAATCTTCCTGGCAGAGCAAGGAGGTAGGAGGGTTCAAGAGGTCCGTAGAGAATTCAGGATATGAGCTAAAAGAATAGCTGGGGTTCTCAGCTGATAGAAATGTAACACTTTTGAAGGCAGAGCATCTACAACCGATTACAGTTCCCAAAGCAGGATAGAATCGTACTGAACAAATGAGAGAACAGAGTCTAGATTCCTGGCTTCCCTTTTCTATGGACAGAACTTGAAAAAAAGAATTTTCTTATCCTGGATAGAAGGAGCCATTTTCCAACAATTTCCAGTGTTTAGGGTGACCAACCACTTCAACTCTCCCAGAACGCTCCCAATTTGGCACTGAAGGTTCTGCATCCCGAGAAACCCATCCTTTCCAGGGAGACCAGGTGGTTCGTCGCCGTGGAAGGAGTACTGGCTATTGCGCAACCACCACGAGGACATTCACGGAGCTTGGAATTCGATGGACACCCCTGCTGCTCCCCAAGGGTCCTCGCTGCTGGTGAGTGCGTACAGGAAGGTCCCCCCGCCCGTCCTATTAAAAATGGATCATTCCTCTAGTTAAGTTGTTCAAGCTTCCCACCAAGAAGCTGTCACCGAAAGTCCACATCTGGGGACTGTCAGACCGGTCAGCCGAATCACACCAGAAAAACACTCACTTTTGGAACAATCTTTGCGTGAGTCAACCTGGGATTTGTTGGGTTTTGTGTGTGTGTGTTTTTAACCAGTTTAACATGGAAGAAAAAGATAGCTTTGTTTCTTTTTCTAGCTCTTGCTTAAGTGGTACCTTTGTCAAAATGTCTGTGATTATACAGTGACAGGCACAATGCAAGTCCTTATAGGTACTTTTTCCTTCAAGTTACTCAGTATCTTAGAAACTTTATTTTTAGCAAAGTGCTTTTAATAAGAGGTTTTTGAAACGAAGGTATCGAATGCACAGGTAAGAACAATTCAGTTCTGTGCCCGCCAGGCTGGCCACCTTCCACAGCAACTCCTTCCGGGGCCATCAGCCGCTACCGGTGCACGCTGAGGGAACACACGCCAACCTGGATGTTGGCCTAAACCCAGCATCACCGTGGAGGAAACGCTTCTGCCCTAAAAACAAGACCCTGCACTCCAAAGCCAAATACAAATGGGCAAATGGCTATTGGCTCATGCATTTATTATAGCTGACCATATAGGCTGGTCCAGGTAAGAGTTATGGTCCTGTCTCGGCAACCTCCTATCTATGTGGTCAGGAGGAAGTTATTTTTTTTTAAGTTTTTATTGATTTTTTTTTTTTTTAGAGAGAGAGGAAGAGAGAGGGAGAGAGAGAAATATTGATATGAAAGAGAATCATTAATCAGCTGCCTCCTGCATGACCCCTACTGGGGATCGAGCCAGCAACCCAGGCATGTGCATGGAATCGAACCCATGACCTTTTGGTGCATGGAACAATGGTCAACCAACTGAGCCACACCAGTCAGGGCAGAAGGCAGTCATTTGACCTGCTTTAGTTTGACCCTTTGTGAAGCAAAATCACTGGACTAAACTGATCTCCAACTTCTTTCTAGCCCCCAACACAGTTGAAAGTGTGATTATATCTTTGCATTAACTTATATGATTAAGATGTAGCTTATTTATTCATGCAGGAAATATTGAAGTGCCTTCTCTCTGCCAGATCTAGGTCTGTGCTGGATGCCATTTACAATGGTAAGTACACAACAGGACCCTCAGAGCTCACAGTCTTATGGGAAGAGACAATAAACAAGTAAACGAATGAGGTATAAGTGTGAATTAAAGTGACCACACCCAGCACATGGAAGGAGACTAATGGAAGGTTAGGGAGTGCCCATCTGATGGTTTCCATTTTTCCAACAAGGTGAAGCCACCAGCCAAGCATGCACTCAGGAGATGGGGAAGGGGAGAAGATATGAGAAGAGAGAAAAAGTATAAAACAGAATAGTCATCTCAGAGGGGACAGCGAGTTACGAGCGTGTAGCCAGATGGCCAGGCAGGACTGAGAACCCTCCTGAGGTCTGAGATCAAGAATTTAAGGGACCTGGCGTGCCAGCTGTGGTTGCCTATAGCTAGGCTCAGCGGCTCAGAGGCAGGCAGAACACGGCACAGATCTGGGTTCATCAGGGCAGTGGTTCTCTGACATGTGGGAACCAACCAAGAGGTGTGGTTTTTTGTTTTGTTTTGTTTTTTTAAATATTACTGACAGCTAGGCTCCTCCTCCAGAGACTGATTCAATTGATCTGCAAAGGGGCCCAGGCATGGGTAATTTTGAAAGCTCTCTGGTATTATTAAAGTGTTTTAGGTTATGGGTTTTGAAAAGAGGATAGTAAAAAAGAAGCAGATGTCTATAAGACAATAATACTGACTGGGCAAGGAACCTAAACTAGACAAAAAAAAAAAAATGAAGAGAAGGTGGGAGGAAATTAATAAATGATGAGAAATTAGGGTGTTCAATGGACCACAATGAGGCCAAGGAATGATTAAAATGGGGGTTCCTTGAACAGTTGCTAGAAGGATAAAAGTCTTTGGTAGGAGCATGGACATTAGCATTTCAGATATTTAAGGGATTTTTTTAAGTTGTTATAGTGCAGAAATCTAAGATGTGGCCATGAGAGTGGATGGCTAACGCATATAGACAAAAAGAAAAACACTACAGATGAAAAGGGTGCGAAACTACGAGGCCAGGATGTGGTGTAGATCATCCACCTGGATGCTAAGGTTGCCAAGAATCATCACAGGAGTTGGGGTGGAGCAGGAGACTTTAATATAGGACTTCGTTCAACAATGAATGAAGAAAGTGTGATGAGGACACAAACAGCATCGAGCCAGCAGAGCCTGGCTATTCTAGGAAATCAGGCTGGGAAGGAGGGCCTCCAGAAGGTCAGGGAGCCTGAACCAGGTAGATAATGGGCCTCAGACAAATGGGCTGAGATTCAAGGTCTAATCTGAGAAGTAAGGTGGGGTTTATATCTCCAGTCGGGGTGTCTCCCCTGAACTCCAGATCCACCAATCCAGAGGTGTGCTCAACATCTGTACTGGATGTCTAATGCCCACCTCATGTCACCCTGTCAAAAACGGAGCTCCAGAAAACCCTCTACTAGCCTCCTTCCAAAGCCTTCCAGCTCAGTGAGCGGCAACTTTTATCCTTCCCATCACTCAGGACACCTCCCGTGGAGTCACCTTGACTCTTCTCTTTCTCTCACTACCTGCATCTACTCTGTTTCACCTCCACCGTGAACCAGCGTTGTCTCTCTCTTAGATTACTCTAATGCAGCGGTCGCCAACCTTTCGGACCTCACGGACCAGCAGTGGTCCGCGGACCACCGGTTGGCAACCGCTGCTCTAATAGACTCAGAATTGGTTTCCCCACTCTCACTCTTAGCATCCTACAGTCTATTATCAGTGGCCAGAATCATACTTTTAAAAGCCAAATCAGATTGCTCTTCTAAACAACACCTTTTAATGCCTTTCCATCTTATTCAGAGTAAAATCCAGAGTCTACAGTGTCTTCAAAGGCCCCATTCAATACGGCACCCTGTCATTTCTTAGGACCTCATCTTCTGCTATACTCTCACCCTCGCTCACTCAGCTCAGGTCTCACTAGTCTCCTCGTTTTAAGCTAGCACACCAGGAATTATTCCATCCTAGGATGCTTGCACTTGCTGTTTTCTTTTACTAAAAACAGGGCCACATGGCTTGCTCTATGTCACCTTCTCCATGAGGCCTTCCCAGGTTATTTTAAATTGTAGGACATGACGTCAACAAGATGGAGGATTCGGGAGTCCTAATGCTCATCTTCCCCATAAGAACAACAAAGACAGTAAGCAACAACTACAAGCTGACTAAAGCAGCTCTGGGAAAGTTCCGGACTACAAAGCAGCAGCAGCAGAACTCAAAAACTGGGGACAGCCACGTAGAAAAAAAAGCATAGGAAGCATTTCACCTGCATCAGCCCAGATCAGCCTGTGTCAAAGGGATACCCTCAGAGGAACGTCACCCCATAGGAAAGAGGAGAGCAGGAGAACCCCAGCAAGTCTTGCCAGCATGGATGTTTGCATCCTCGGCACCAATGACCCCCACAGTCTTCACCAACACTGAACCCAGCTGGTGAAGCTGCCCAGAGTCTACACTTCTGTGTCCCTTCCCCAGGGCTGGAGCTGGCACTGCGCTGTGCCCTGCTCTCTAGGTCCCAACCTGAGGCTATAATGGGCCATCACCAGGGCCTTGCTGCTACTATTGTTCTATGACCGCCCCTGGGACCAGAGTTGGGACACTGACCTACCATTTTCAGGGTGTGTTGGCACTGCAGTCTGCCCCTGAGCCCAAGCCACCACTGCACTCTGTCATCCCAGGGCCCATCCTGCCAATGCACCTCCCTCCACCTGGGCCGGAGTCACTGCAGAAAGCCCCAGAGACCCAAACGCAGTTCCATAGACGATCCACACACATCTGCACCTCAGACACCAGAGCCACTGCCACAGCAAGTGCACCTGTGCCCAGGACCCAGACACCATGGGAGTTCCATGTGTACCTGACCCCAATACCCTAGCTCTGCTACTGCTCTGAGTGTCAATATGCCAGACGTTGCACCAAGGATACGCTCAGCTAGAACTTTCTTCCTCAAGCAAAGAAGGAGAACAGGAGGATGCCAGCAGCTTTCACACCCAAGGACCCCAATAGCTCTGACACCACTGCCAACCTTAGGAACCTCACAGTCTTGGCCATGAAAGACCCCCCCACAGTCTTTACAAATGTTTACCTCAGATGATAGAGCTGAATGAAAACTATGCCACTGTGCCTTCCAAGAAACCAGAGGTGCTGCACCCTCTCCAGCTGGTGCCTTCACAGCCATCGTTAGGTGAAAGTCTTTCCCTGCCAAGCCAGTCCAGAAAGATGAGAAGAGGTGACTGCTCCCTCAAATACAGACATCAACACAAAGGCATTAAGAACACACACACAAAAAAAGCAAGAAACAGACACCACTAAAAGAACACAATTACTTTTCAATGTGATATCTGGATTATCTGAAAAAGAATTCAAAAAAAATTATTTAAGGAAGCTCAGTGAGACTCAAGAGAACACAGATAGACAATTCAATGAACTTAGAAAAACAGTGTAGGAACAAAATGAGATATTCAACAAAAGATAGAAATCATTAAAATAAAGAACCAAACAGAAATTCCGGAGCTGAAGAATACAATGAATGAAATGAAAAAAAAAAAAAAAATGCAATAGAGAGCTTCAATAGCTGGCTCAATCAAGAAGAAGAAAGAATCTTCAAACTTGAAGACAGATCTCTTGATAGTTTATCCAGTCAGAGAAGAAAAAAATATTCTAATACTGCAACGGTAATGTTTAAATCACTTTGAACTCTAGCATATAGTTTAAAAGACAAATGTGTTAAAAATTAACTATAGCTATAATATTTTACTAATAGATACACAATATAAAAATTATAAATTGTGACATAAACATAAAACAGGGGCAAGTAATCATGTAGAACATTTTTGTGCAATTGAAGCTAAATTGGTATCAGTTAAAAATAGACTACTATAAATATAAGATGTATTGTGAAAGCTTTATGGTAATCACAAAGTAAAAACCTATAATAAATATATAAATAATAAAGAAAAAGAATCAAAACATACCACTATCATAAAATCATTAACTCTGAAAGAAAAAGACAAGAGAAAATGCAATAAAGGAACCACAAATTGATCAAAAAGCAAAAATGATGATAATAAGTTTTACTTCTCAATAATTACTCTAAGTGTAAGTGGTTGAAATTATTTTTAAAAAAGACATAGAGTAGCTGAATGAATTAAAAAAAATAAGACTCAAGTACATGCTGCCTTCCAAGAGACTTACTGAAGCATTAAGGACACTCATAGGCAGCAAGTAAAAGCATAGAAAAAGGTATTCCAAAAGAGAGCATGGGTAGCTATACTTATTTCAGACAAAATAGACTTTAAGACAAAAGCTGTAACAAGAGACAAAGAAAATCTCTATATAATGATAAAGGGGTCAATTCATCAAGAGATTATAACAAATACACACACACAATATCAAAGGAGCTAAATATATTAAACAATTATTAACAGATCTGAAGGCAGAAATAGACAGCAATGCAATAATAGTAGAGACTTCAATACTCCACTTACAACAATGAATAAATCATCCAGACAGAAATCAATAAGGAAATAATGGACTTGAACCACACTTTAGAGCAATGGATCCAACAGACACATACAGAACATTCCATCCAATAGAAGCAGAATACACATTCTTCTTAAAGGCACAAAATACATTTTTCAGGATAGATCATATGTTAGGTCACAAAACAAGTCTTAAAAATAGTAAGAGGATTGAAATTATATCAAGTATCTTTTTTTATTACAAAGGTATGAAACTAGAAAACCATAAAGAGAGGAAAGCATGAAACTCACAAATATGGGGAAATTTTAAAAATTCTGAATCACCTACGGATTAAAGAAGAAATCAAAAGGATAATTTTAAAAAATATCTTGAGACAACAATGGGAAAACAACTTACCAAAACCTATCGAATATAGTGAAAGCAGTACATCACTCACAAATATTAACTCAAATGAATTAAAGAAATAAATGTAAGACGTTTTCACTCCTCCAGACTGGATAGAATGGTGGTTGGCAGGGTCTGTGAGGAAGGAGAAATGAGGAGAAGCTTTCAAGTTTAAGAAGAATGAGTTCTGAGGATCTAAGGTACAGCTTGATGCTATAGTTAATAACACGGTATTTTATACTTGAGTGATTTTAAGCATTCACATAACAAAAAAAGAGCTGGTGATGGATGTGTTAATTATTTTGATCTTGATAATCATTTCACAATGTTTATATATCATGCTGTATGCTTTAAATGTGTACAATTACATGTCAATTATTCCTCAATAAAGTTTAAAAAATAAAATAAAATTGCAACCCTGGCTCCTGCCACTTCTTATTCCATTCCCCATTGTACCGTTCTCACAGGCCTCGTTAGTAACTGATTATTAATGCTCATGTTACATTACATAATGTGTATGACATATTATATATTATACTTACTTATTATGTTCACTGTCTTCAATCCCATCCTAGCAGTTAATGACGCAAGGTCAGAGATTGTATCTGTTTTGTTCACTGCCATATGTCCTGTGTTTAGAACAGTGCCAAGCACATAGGAGATACTCAACACATACAGGTGTCCCCCAAAAAAAGTATACAAACTTGGAATAATTATTCATTCCTATGGGTTAAATCTAAAAAGAGAGAAACCTCAATTGAGCTATTAGCTATTAAAGTATATATACATTTTTGGGACGCCCTGTATTTATTAAACAGATGGACAAATAAATAAATGAGTGCCCTTAGGTAAATCCGTGTCCAGGGGTTTTCCCAAAGAATGAGTTTTTATTGGGGATAAGGAAACGTAGGTCAAAGAACAGGAGGCAGAACCAAAGTATGACTAAAACTTTTAATCCTTGACTAGAGAGTGTGACTTTATTCTTCCACCCACCATTTGAGGGAGTGAAGAATATTAATGTGTACTTTCTGTCTCCATCTGTGAGGTAGACGATGTGGGTGGGAGGTAAAAGAAATAAGGCAGGGACTAATGCCGAATTCTACTCTAAGAAAAATGCTTGAACATTTGCAAGCATAATGTTGCCGATCTTGAGCCGAGAGAGGAGATGGTCATGTGAATGTTATGGTTTGCTGGATGAAATGTGGTCTCAAGACATGAGTCAGAGTCCCCAAGAAAGTCTGGAATTTCTAATTAAGTTTCCTCAGTGCAATAGAAAAACATGATCTCATCTCCCTGTATAAGCAGCTATGTTTTCCAGGGTAACAAAGCTCAAAATTTCTCTAAAAAGGATCTTACTGGATGAGATAAAAGAAAACGAATGCTCATCTGTATTTCCCTGCCTCGTGTCATCATTATTACTTGGTTATAATCCTTAAACAACCTCCTCCATTCATGACTTATTGACATCATTTTCACTTGCAAAAATATGTTTAAAAGTCAAAGAGAGCCCAGAAGCCAAGTGTTCTGTATGATGAAGGTTTTTATTACATCTGCAATGATGTGGGTGATACCAGTTCATCCCTTGAGATTTCATGTCCCAGTGAGCAGATCCGTACCTCGAACTGGCTCTCGATCTGTTCTGTAGTCTGTAGGAGACCAGCCAAAGTTTAACACAGCAAAGAAGCTTCAAGTGCGGCCAAGGCTCAAAGGCAGAAATGAAGCATTGGGCTCGCCCTTCTAGAGAGAGCAGTTTGGGGAAAGAAGAGAAAAGGCATTCTGGGGTGTGTATGTGAGTGTGTGTGTGTGTGTGTGTGTGTGTGTGAGAGATGTGATGTTTAAGAAGTTTATATATAAGATTTGAGAAGCTGATGCCCCTAAGAGAGGTAAACTACAACTGGAGAGGTTGGTAGTGGTAAGCAGGTTGTAATTAAACTACTGAGGTCCTGACAGTTCAGAAAAATCTAAAATAAATGAAGTTAGAACAAGAACTGAAGAGAAAGCCCAGGAAGTAGAGGAAGAAAATAAACGAAGTCCTGCAGAGCAAGAGTACATCTGGAGGGGCCTGGAATCAAGGGGAGGGCCCCCAGGTCCTCATGGGCAGGTCCAGGGATGATCAGTCTGGTCAGCTGGCCCAGGGACTGAGAGACGGTGGTACAGATGGGGCTGAAGGTGAAGGTCTTCAGGGAAACATCCTGTTTTTCCGAAACTGGCTTGGGAAGTGAATGAACCAGTGATCGGGCATTCATTGCTTATTCACTCATACATACCATCACCAAGCACCCTTAGCAGACTATTGATTTGGTGGCCCAGTGAGCCATTCTCCCCACCTTTGTGTAACCTCCCATATTGATTCTGGGCGTCACCCTGAAGCTGGCTTGGGCCAATCTGTCTTGGGCAGTTATGACACAAGCAGAAGCTCCATGGCCTGTCCTGATGCTCTGTCTTGTCCTGAGCTGCCAGGTAAGAAGTCTACCTGCCCTGGTGGAGAGACCACGTAGAGAAGGAGGGGCCCTGAGACTACAGGGACAGAACTAAGGAGCCAGCGGAGAGGATGAACCGAGGACCCAGATGCATGACCTCACTCGAGCCCTACTCGCTGCGGCATGAGCATGTGAGGGAAGAAGACATCCCAGCCTCTGCAGATGGAAAGAACAGAGACAAGACTTCGAGGGACCTTGGGAGGGTGAGACTGACATGAAGGATTGTAATCAGAGGACAGGCTATGGTAGACAGTCTCCAAAGATGGCCCCCAAATTCCTCCCCTCACTGTACACATGTGCCCTTCCTCACATGAAGAGAGCGAGTTTCTTTTTCCTCCCCTGGAATGTCGCATAGTTCTGTGATTGCCTTAACTAATAGAAGGCAGCGTACGTGACTTCTGGGGCTTCCAAGCCCAGGTCTTGTTTGTTTGATTGTTTGTTTTTATCCTAATTGTTGAAAATATTACAGAGGTCCCCATTTTTCCCCCACTGACCCCCTCCACCTCGCACCTCTCGCCCCCATCCCCAGGCCTTCACCACACTATTGTCTATGTCCATGGGCTGTGCATATAAGTGCTTTGGTTCATTTTTTCCTGCCCCCTCTCCACTTCCCTCTGACATTCGTCAGTCTGTTCCATGCTATGTCTCTGGTTTTAAAGAAATTTGCAGTTTCTCCTTCCTTCTTAGAAAGCTTACTCTTGGACACATCTCGGAACCCAGTTTCCACGCGGAAACTGAAATTTCAAGCCACATGAAGAAGACACCTAGAAGAGAACTATGTGAATAGGCCCAGAAACCACAGCTCAGCTCCTAGCTGACAGCCATCATCACCTGCCAGTTTATAAGTGAGTCATCTCAGAAGTTCCAGCAGGAACAGCCCCAAGTGACTACAGCTCCCGCCAACCTCATAAGACGTGAGTACCGCCCAGCTGAGCTGTCAGCCCGGAGAACTGTGATAGATATGATTGGTGTTATTTTATGCCACCAGGTTGCAGGATGATTTGTTACACAGCTTTGTGTTTCCAAAATCATGACAGATACTAATCTTTGGTATCTGGGAATGGGGATTTTGAATTTCTGGGAATTCTAGCAAATTTCTGAAATTGTAAATTATTTTTAATACTTTCAACATTCTTTATAATCTTTACTCATTATTATGAATAGTTTTAAAGTTTTAATAAGAAATACTAAATTTAGTAGTATTTTTTTAAAGAGCTCTAGCCTATAGAGAATATCCAAACACTGGGAAATGTCAGCAAACATTATTGGGTAATACTCAAATACATGTACCATTTAGATCTCCTAGCAAGCACTAACAGAATCACATGTCTAAAGGACTTAGTTTGCTTCCAAAACATGTTATTTCTTGAAGCACCACTCATAGGATTTGTATAAAATATACTTTGCATATAAACTTATCCATATTTTTATTTTCAAGGATTCACCAATAGGAGCAGACAGAGCCACAAACCCACACTTATAACATGGCAACAGCTAAAGTAAGGATGACTGGTTAGGTTGTGACCAATTCTCTCCTATATGTCCCTGTCTCAAGTCCCATTAAGTGTTGGCCTTTTATTTTTTACTCTGAGTTCAGTGTTTTCTGCTCTGGTATTCTACGTGACATCCGTGGATCCCTTAGAAACAGTAACAGTCTCCATGTTAAGTTAATTCTTATAAAAATATATTATTTCCTCCAATTTCCCAATGTTATGACTGAATTTCCTCAGGATTCAGGATTCAGAAAAACATGTGCATTTCCTAAGAAATGCCAAGAAATAATTCCCACATGGAAACACGGGCAGTAACAGGTAACAAGTCCACAATCAACCTGAGTTTCTAGGTTCTCAAACTGGTTACCAAACAAGCATAGTTCCTGCAGTCACGGCGCTTACACTTAAATAAGAAAAAAATGCAAAACAGATGAGCCAAGACACAGCTATATGATCACAAACCACTATGACCCCCACTCCTCACCCCTGCACTGTGGTTGCCCAGGTGAAGATGGGAAGCTGCCAATGAGAGGAAAAGGTGGATTCTATGCAGATGATCCTGAAGAAAAGGCCACAGATCTTTGTACCATAGGAACAGTGCCTACAAACTTACCCAGGAGACACAACAAGAGAAGTCAGTTGAGAAGACATTTGGGTTTGGGAACTGGTCTTAGAAGGGCCATGCCCATGAAGAACATCACCATGGCCGCCACCCTGTGCCACCTGGAGCCAGTATTGCCAGGCAGGCTGCTGATGCCTTAGTGCAAGATCCTTCTTTTACAATATCAGTGTATTTCCTCACCGCTTACCCCTTTTTATTCAGGTCCATTACTTCTTCTTTATGGCTATAATGACTCTCACAATTGATGCTACATTTCCTGTAATCTGTGGCCATTTCTCATAAATCTTCAACAAATATCTCCGTGGATACCAGTAATTATCCTGGAAGGAAAGACAACGGTTCCTACATGGACTTCAAACAAGCATGTTACACCTTCCTTGGAGACGCCCACTTCACCAAGTTAGCCTCCAAGAGATGATTCGGTCCAGTGCTCGGATGCCTCCTGAGTTAATGACCCACCTGACAATTAAGAGGGCACTCCTTTAAGCCGACCCCTGAGGACTTGAGAAGGTTCGGTCCTGTGAACTCTTTAAGACATTTGCTGTGAGTTTAATTATGTCTGACTATAAAGTGTGATAAGAAAACGACCTGGTTAATTTAAGAGTTCCATCCGTTTACGCTTGCTGGCTACTTATAAAAATCTCCTTACACCATCAAGTAATTTCCCATAGCAGAGGACAGATTTAATAGTGACCAGAGCAGGACTTAATGCCACGGAACAACCTATTCTGGCCAGCTTCAATCGCTCCTGTGGCTACGCCTTGCTTACCCCTTGTAAAACACTGCATGATACCCATGAACAACCACCACTTAGGACTCATTTTGAGATTCCCCAAGATGTATGTTGAATTGATATGAGGAGAATGAACAAGAGGAAGAGAAGGGAAGGGACAAAGAGAATTAAAGTGATGATTTTTTTTCAACAATAGAGTCTGACTCTATTAATATTTGCACATTTTGAGAAGCTGGGGTAACTGTGAAATCCTCTCAAAAATCTGACATAGCTAATGAAAATACCTTGGGTTTATATAATGAATTGCTTTCCAAGAATGGCATGCAACTAACAGCTGAGCCTCCTAACATCTCAGGGTGGAAGAGGAAGAAGAAAAAGACGTGTTGGTATCCTAGGAGCGTGCCTGAGGACACCAAGGCAGCAGCTCAGACTGCTGGGCTCACATGGTGTGATCTGCAGTGCCAAGTGCAATCCTCCCAGCACATAGCCCCCCAAAACAGTGATTCAACATCATGAACTAATTCACCCCTTCACTTAACTCCAAGTCATCACCCAGATTTGGGGCTTGGGAAGCCCCTTTCCCTGACCCTGCCTCAGAACATTAACTGTGATCAGAGGCTAACCTGAGAATGAACTTGGGGACTTCAGGGGATCCGTTTATTTCTTTGGAATTTGACCAGATGAATTTTGATCTCAATTAGACATTTTGAAACACAACATAAAATTTTATATGAGTTATTTGATTCTCACACCTCATAAATTGAATGGAATGAATTTTGATCTACCTAACTCCTCCTGGTAAAAATCTGTGGAGGGTAGGCAAAGGGGTTTCCAGTATATTTGATATGAATGTTTCTCAGAGAAAGCCTTACAGGGTCTGGTCCCAAACACTGAGGTGCAAGCAGGGTGGAATAGTGGGGGTATCTGTCCACACGACACCCCGGTGGGTCCAGAAGGGAAATGACACACCATGTAAACCTTTTCTAACCTTGTCCATCCTTTGGGACTTCATAGGCTAATACAAGTTATGTGCAAATACATTAAAAGGAAGTATTGGCCATGCTTTCTAACTCCTGCTTGAAATCCCATACTACTGCCCAGATGTTGTAGCTCAGTAGTTGAGCATCAACCTATGAACCAGGAGGTCACAATTTGACTCCCGGTCAGGGTATATGCCCTGGTTACAGACTCGATTCCCAGTAGGGGGCATGCACAAGGCAGCAGATCAATGATTCTCCCTCATCATTGTTGTTTCTATCCCTCTCCCTTCCTTTCTGAAATCAATAAAAACATATATGTTTTTACAAAAGAAATCTCATACTACCATTAAGTGTCTCATCTTTCCTCAACCAACCCTTCCCTTTCCCACACTTCTTACACATGGGATCTTGACTGGCAGGTCCCATGCCCAGGAAGCCAGCCTTGCCTCATCCTCTACCATTAGAGGAAAGAATGTGCCCCTCAGCAAGCCGTGCCAGGTAAATCCAATCTCCATTCAACCAGAGCTCATGGAGTGATCTGTTCCTGTTTGTATTTGTGTGTTTTCTTTCCAATAGGATGATAAAGTCCTCTTCTAAAATAACTCTGCTTTTGTCTTTTTAATACCTCAATAGTACCTAACACATGCTTTCTATTTTGTACATACCAATGAAATTATTGTTTTCTATGGTAGTCCCATTTTTTATTTCCCCACAGAGAATGTACCAGTTTGCATTCCCATCAGCAGTATACAAGGGTTCCCTTTTCTCCACATCCTCGCCAACACTTGTCGCTTGTTGATTTGTTGATGACAGCCATTCTAACCACCCTCCAGACACCCCACGTTTCCCCACTTGGACAACATACTTTTTCATGCTCCTACCTCTGCACATGTTGAGCCTGATGCCTGGGATGCCTTTCCCAGGGTCTCTGGTCATCAATCATCTACTCATCCTTCAAGACCCAACCCAAATGGTCCCTCCTGGGCGACATCTTCCCTTTCCCACCTGCACCACCGAAATAAATGTAGAGCTTAATGTGTGTGTCTGCTTCCCCACCCAAACTCAACACTTCCTGATAGCAGAGATCATTTTAGCATATCTTTGCATCCACACTGCCTCAGAGTAAGCACTCAATAAATATTTGCTCCAAGAAAGAAGAGTGTATCGATGGAAAGGAGACAGAGTAAAGAAGTACAGCCAACAGGAGTCCCTGGAATTACCACCCTGAAATTCAACCAAACCACTAGATTGAATGACAACCTCGATGACAGTAAATTACTTAGAAAAAGTTAAGATACGTTTTATACATTTTGTGTTGAAAGGCGAGTAAGTGCGTAGCATATTATTAGCAAGATTTTGAAAACTATAGGAAAGTCATTTATATGAAACACCTTACCTGAATTAATAGTTAATAGATGGGAAGCTACTATCAACATTATTTACTCAATGTTTTACCCAAAAGGAATTGAGATTTCTAAGACAGGAAGTCTGACCCCTACCTTCAAGCTTCCCCTCCCTCCCAGTGCTGGCGAAGACAGGGAGGAAGCACCTTGTCACCTCCCCAGAGGCAGAGGACAGGTGTGTCTCTTGTCTAAGTTACCGCAATGAGATGAGCTGCGGGAGAAATGGACCCATCCAAACAGGTGGCAACTGCAAACAAGAAAGTTTCCTGTGCCCAGAGCGAAGAGCTTTTGTCCTTGTCCTTTGGGCACCCTCTTGTTTACTGTTCAGCCCCATGAACATGCCCGGTGCTACCGCAATGTTTATTAATAGCCATAATGCTTGTGCAAACAAGGAAGCTACTTATGGTCTGCTTTTCAGAAGGTAAGCTGGGTGGGGCGGGGGACATGTGGACGCATCTGCTCCTCCATTCCTGCACATTTAACTGGCATTTAAAATTCAACCCAATAGATGATAGATAGATAGATAGATAGATAGATAGATAGATAGATAGAAATAAAGAAAGAAAGAAAGAAAGAAAGAAAGAAAGAAAGAAAGAAAGAAAGAAAGAAAGAAAGAAAGAAAGAATAGATAAGAAATGAAATAAAATTCAACCCTAACCACACTGGAAAGTGAAGGAACATTATAAAAGAATAAACTCAGTATCTTTAGGGGAGGTGACAAAACCCAACGTTTAGTGTTTTCTGGGCATCTCCCCTGTGTTCGGCAGCACCATTTCCTAAGTTTGAGGTCATTGTAATTCTCCAGTTAGCCTGTCATTCAAGAAGAAATACAAATATTGCTTCTGACACCCATTGGAGTTAAACAGTCCTTAGTTATAACTATAGGAAGAAATCACCTCTTTGCAGGCCATGTGACTTCAACTCAGCCACCCCCAGGTTGCTACCTTCACCTCTAGACCCTGATTTCCATGGTCCAGAAGCAGGGGGGTGAGTGGAGAGAGAGGCCTTGCAGGGCGAGCAAAGCCTCACATCTGCCAACATCCCTAGCGCACTGTTCCACCCTCCATAACTTTCAAGGTTAAAGCATCCTTCTGTTCAAAGTCACAGCCATGGGCACATTCATGGCAGCTCTGCAAAGCACAGTCCCGTTCTGAAAATCTGCCCACTGCCACTTTAAAAGGACGAACGCCTTTAATCTCCTGTAGACTGTCGGACCCAAAGCAGGCGATGCCAGGCGGCGGCAGAGCCAGCCAGGCGGACTGCATTTGCAAAGAGAAGAGCATCTGGATGCCCAGTTTAAAGCAAGCAGCTGAGACTGAGAGAAGAAGAGGGGCCAGGACCTCTTAACGGGGCAGAACGGGACCCAGGAGCTCCATAGCCACCACATCCACCCCCAGCCTCACCCCAATACGACCCAGGGCAGGGCCTGCGCTTAGGCCCCTGGAAGCGGTCCTGGCCGTGCTGGTGATGGCGTTTGCCGTGTGCTGCTGTGACGGCCATTCCCACAGCCCTCTCCATGTAAGGACAATTCTATTTCAGCAAACATGTTTAAAAACAGTGATCAAAACCCTTTCATTCTAATTCTATGACCCGGAAATCAGGAAGACAAGAACAGAGCAACGTCACCCACAATCCCCACCTTTACACCATTGCCTGAACCACATAGAATGAGAATATTCTACCACGTGTACCTTATGTGGCCTCAGATGGGGAGCAATGTTCAATTGCCCCGGAAACAAGGGGGCGGAATCCACAGACTTGCTCTCTAGCTGTTCGCTGGTCTCTTTTTCTAGGAACTAGCTGATATTTGCAGGCAGGAATGTCTTCCATAGAATTGTAGAGGTTTTATTTTTGTTTGTTTGTTAGATTTGAAAGGAAGTTTAGAGTTCATCTAGACCAGTGGTCGGCAAACTCATTAGTCCACAGAGCCAAATGTCAACAGCACAACGATTGAAATTTCTTTTGAGAGCCAAATTTTTTAAACTTAAACTTCTTCTAATGCCGCTTCTTCAAAATAGACTCGCCCGGGCCGTGGTATTTTGTGGAAGAGCCACAAGGGGCCAAAGAGCCGCATGTGGCTCGCGAGCCGCAGTTTGCCGACCACAGATCTAGACCAACTGCCCCTGTGCGGGTCAGCCGGGAGCCGCTCTCAGACCCATCCTCTAGCCTCGGCCATTGCCAAGGTTCCCTCGCCAGCAGGCTCCCAGCTGAGGTTAGCCCACGGCAGCACCTGCTGGACACTGGACGGCAGGAGGAAAAGAAAGGCCAGGGGATGGCTTTCCATCTCCTGGACCAGCAGGAGGTCCCTGCATCTGATCTGAAGCTCAAGCTTCATCCAGCACCTCTCACCATGCCCCGCGCTCCCTCAGAGCACCCCACAAGGTGTGAGCACTGGCCAGGAGCCCCAGTTTCTGGGCCCCGAAATACCACCTTCCCCTTTGTCCCTCCAGCCCCGGGGGAGGCCGACGCTTCTTTTGCATCCTAATCTCGGGAGTGCCTTCTTGGCCAGTGTGCCCAGTTCCCTGCATAAGACCCTCCTGTCTAGACCACCTAGTGTGGTCTCGGCTCCCTGGCTCCACCGTAACTGACAGCATTCCTCTCAGGCGGCCTCCCCAGGTTTGGTCGAATGCTCCCAAAGACTCGGAACTCAGTTCCTCACAAAGCCTCCGCGTCCTAAGACATGGATTTAAGATTCTTCCTTCTGATATATGGACCCCTATGGTCACAGCAGCACAATTCACCATAGCTAAGACTTGGAAACAGCCTAAGTGCCCATCAGCAGATGAGTGGATTAAAAAACTGTGGTACATCTACACAATGGCATACTAGGCTGCAGTAAAAAAGGAGGAGTTCTTACCATTTGCAACAACATGGATGGAGCTGAAGAGCATTATGCTAAGCGAAATAAGCCAGGCAGAGAAAGATAAATATCACATGATCTCACTCATTTATGGAATATAATGAACAACATAAACCGATGAACAAAAACAGATCCAGAGGCAGAGAAATATCAATCAGAACGTCAAACCTCAGGGGGAAGGTAGGGGAGGGTGGGGGTTAAGAGGGAGTGATCAACCAAAGGACTTGTATGCATGCATATAAGCCTAAGCAATGGACACAGACAACAGGGGGGTAAGGGCATGAATGGGGGGCTTGGGGGGGTATTGAGGGAATAAGGACACCTATGTAATCCTACCTAATAATAGACAAATATGCAAATTGACCATACCTTCGCTATGCCCGCGATTGGCCAGTAGGCATGGGGGGGAGGGACTCGGGGTGGCCGGGGTGGCCGATTGGGCCGGCGGGACGCTGAGTTCGCGTCGCCAGCGGCAGCTCGAGCTCAGCGTCTGCACCATGGCTGTGCTGCGGCACAGAAGGGGCCTCTGGGGCAGCGAGCTCACGTCCCACCACGGACCATCAAAAGCGGGGGAGCTGGGTGCCTGTCCGCTCAGGCACCAGGCCTTTCAGAAGCCTCCGCCGCGCTGGAGGCTTCTGAAAGGCCTGGTGCATCAGAGGACAGGCACCCAGCTCCCCCGCTACACGTGCATGATTCAATCATGCACTGGGCCTCTAGTACCTTAATAAAGAAATTAAAAAAAAAAAAAAAAAGATTCTTTCTTCTGTTGCCAAAGAATGCCGCTCACTCACCTTTAGCCCCAGAGCCTCCCTGGCCCCTCCATCACTCTCACCCCACGGCCACAGGTGTCCCTCAGGCGAAGGCAAGGGTGGGATGGAGTTTGTGGTCTGATTAAAGGGCCACGAGAAGGTTCTTCCTGAAATCCCACCATTTCTGGGTCCTTCTTAAGATTAAAGCACAGACGCCTCAAAAAGATCACATTCACAGAGAAGCACACGGAGCTGCTGCCGTGGGCAAAATCGTCGCAGGAACTGGTCCTATTTCTTTCCGTACAACTCAGTCGAGAGCCAGGCCCTCTGGAAACGGGGTCTTGATGAGATAGGGCTGTGAGAGCAAGGGCTTTGGAGCAGCCAGAGTGCTGGCGGGGGGGGGGGGGGGCAGGAAGAGGGGGCAGCCTGGGAGATGGGGAGGGGGCAGCAGGGCATTGAGCTGCCAAAGTGAAGCGCGGTCACCGGAAAGAGAGAAACATCAGAGGAGGCGGGGAGTGGGGGACAGTCCCCTCCAAACAGCAGTGCCCAGGGCTGGGCCTGGCCCCGGCCTCAGCATTGGGGCGGAGCCATGCTCCCCTTCACACCAACAAATACAAAGAAGCGGGGAAACGCCATGAAAAGGGTCCTTTGCATCTGTGCGTGCGGTTCCTGCAGGTTTCCGCACATTTCACTGGGCAGCTCAGGAGGATATTCCATCCGGCACCCTCTTCCCAGAAAGCAAAGAGATAACAAAACAAATCTAATCAGCTTCCTTCTCACTCCACTGAAATTAAATTTTCCCCATCACGGGTAGGTGGCTAATTACATGTTTAGTGTAAAGAAACTTCAAGGACATCGCCTTGTTTACTTTCTTCTGTGTCAATAGAGGGGAGGACAGTGGGTTCCGATGCAGCGGGGACAGCCGGCTGCTGATGCCAACCGACTGGGCACGGCCCGAATTCAGAGCGAGGCGAAGCAAACAGTACAGACACTGGAATCGGATTGCCTTCACCCCCATCCAGGCGAGCTGCCCACTGATTTACAGCAACTACAAGTTTGAATGAAATTACTTCCCACATGGATTGATCCCTGGGGTCTAAGAGTTTTTGTGTGTGTTTCTTTTCTAAAGGCCAAAATGTCTTGATTGATTACCAGGCACTAGTAATCATTTGTTATGCTAAGATGCTTCATCACAACCCCATGACGTGAGTAATATTCTTATACCCATTTCTTGGGGGTGGAAACCAAAATTTAAAAAGCTAAACAGTATGCCTAAGGTCAATCAGCTGATGAGCAAGGTTGACATCAAAGGCCCTACCTTTCCCCGGGGCAAAGGGGGCTCAGTTCCTGACACATCCCGCTGCCACGTTTCACACAAAGTGATCCCAAGAGTCCCGAGCCCTCGGTCAGCACTGACAGGTGCCCTCAAAGAAAACTCAAAATGCCAAGCTGGTCACAGCACCCGCTGCCTCTCACCTGCTCCAACTTCCTTGTTTGGTCTTGTCCCAAGGAAACGTCTGACCCCCAGGCCAGTTCTCGGTGACAGACCTCCCAGGGGGTGGCTTGTTCTCAGCGCTGTGTCACTGGGAGTCGCTGCTGTGTGCAGCAGAGGGAACACTTTGTGCAAAGCGTGTAGGATCGAAGCAGACTGAACTGTATGATTCACAGGCCTGTTCGTGAGAGCTGTATGCGGAATTCCCCACGCTCTGAGCAAGACCCAAGAGTATTCTTTTTTAAGCCAGGAAAACAGAAATGCAAATAATTCCATACAAATACAACTGTCCTAACTGAGTAATGCTCCAATGAGCCTGTGAACAGTTACTCCGCTCCTCTCATTACTAATCGAAGCTTATGCTCATGTCACTACATTTTACCGACAACACTCTCCAGGAACAGGTGCTCAGTCCGTTTTTGAAAAAGGGGACTTGTGTAGACCCTTTTATTTCTCTGAGTTTTGGACATCCTAAGTCATTGTCAATATCCAACCAGGTTTTAAATTCATTTATTTTCTTTGTAACTGTTTTGCATTTTATCTGGAGACAGGGTTAAAGAAAATCTGTTTAAACCTACAGAGCTGAAGGTTGTCCCAAGTAACCTTTAGATAATAAATAAAAAGAAACAAGTAAGCCAGGTCAGTGTGGCTCAGTTGGTTAGGCATCAACCCATGAACCAGGAGGTCATGATTCGATTCTGGATCAGGGCACATACTGGGTTATGGGCTCGACCCCCACTAGAGGGCCTGCAGGAGGCAGCCGATCAATGACTCTCTCATCACTGATGTTTCTCTCTCTCCCTTCCTCTCTCTGAAATCAATAAAAATATTTTTTTTAAAAAAAAAAAGAAGAAATAAGTCAAGAGAAATAAGGAGAGACAACAGCATTGTTGTGAACCTCTTACATTCTTAATGAATAAAAATGACATTATTTGGCACATTATTTTGATAAATGGCATGGCTTTTGTTGAGTGCAAGAAGTAGATGGGTGAAATGTAGCTTTTCTATTGAAAAGAGAGGTGGGAGCAAGGACATCCTAATTTGATGAAATGTGACGCAGAAGGGAACAGCTATGGCCCCCAATTCTATACTTCTTTCCCCCATGCCAGCTTAAACAGAAACCCAGCTTCGGGGGTAGTTTCCCTAATGCCCTCTTTCTGCCACATAAAGTGCTAGCTCGCTATATCTGAAGTCATCATCTTTCATCCATTGCAGGTGCTTTCAAACCCACTTACAGCAGCTGATAATCGCCACACGGGTTAGTCTGAGAGTGAGAAGTTAAATAGGGGACCGGCTCAGCAGGTAGTGGGTGACTGAAAGGCCAGGGCAACACTGAGCTCAGGAAGCACCTGCCGCTCCTAGGGCTGGGGAAGAGGAAAGGCATCGCACGGGGGACTGGACCTCGGGGAAGCAGGAGAGTGACCAACCACCTGGATTCTCTGGGACACAGACCTTCTGTGCTAAACCCCCTGGGTCCCCGGGAAACTGGGGTGACTGGTCAATCGTAGGTCATAGGAAGGAGCAATGCCTGGCTGGTGGTGATGCCTCAGGCACTTAGAGGAGGGACCCCACCGAGCGGGAACTCAGATCCCTGATCAGAAGGAACCTGCCAGCTGCAACGGGTACCTCCGAGCTGGTCAAACGGTCAGGCTTCCAAGAGCGCAGGGAAAAGCTGGCAACGAGAACCGAGGGCTGCTCCTAGGAGGTCCATCGGAGAGCCTAACAGGGAGGAGCTGCCAAGGGGCAAAGCAGAGACGTGGTTTGCTCCCAAAACAGCACAAAGGGTGGGTCTGGAGCCGACAGCCCCAGCCTGACACCCAGCACAGCCACCGTGACGCGCTCAGCTCAGCCTCGCTCCCGTGCCTTTTCTTTCTAGCACCATCTCTGCTGAGGAGCCCCGAGCCCTCTTAGGGACCCGCTACCCACGCTCTCGTGCTCGTTCCTGCCAGAGCACTTTGTGTTCAGTTTCTCCTCACCACTTAAGTCTTCCTTTTCGGCTCACTCCTTGCGTTTTTACAACCAGGATTCTTGCTCATGTCTCAGCGGCTGCATTGAATAATGTTACCAACAAAAACATGCAAGCTCAGGAGGACAGCATGATGCACACGCACAGGAACAGGTACGAGGCTGAGCCGGAGAACGAGAGAGGAAGAGGTGGTGCTGTGTGCGCCGTGTTCCTCACCGGTTACTACAGCCGCCTGCGGGGCACCCTTTGCCCCAGCTGCTGTGTCCTGGTAGCGCCAAGTTTAGTGACCTTGTGACAAAAAAACCTCCTTTGAGCAAACACCGTTTTGCATTTTGGTGATGTTCTTCCCCTGTGTATCCAACACAGAAGAACAAGTCCGTGCATCGGGGACAGGCACTTGAACAGGAGGGTGGGTGTAAGAACTAGGACCATGCTCTAGTCTAGCCAGTGGTCGGCAAACTCATCAGTCAACAGAGCCAAATGTCAACAGTACAACGATTGAAATTTCTTTTGAGAGCCACATTTTTTAAACTTAAACTTTAAACTGAAACTTAAATGCCACTTCTTCGAAATAGACTCGCCCAGGCCGTGGTATTTTGTGGAAGAGCCACATTCAAGGGGCCAAAGAGCTGCCTGTGGCTCGCGAGCCGCAGTGTGCCGATCACGGCTCTAGACCTCCAGTAGAGAATAACAACTGCTGGCCTCCCACGTGGACGTCCCTGGATGTGTCTCTGCTGGCAGTAGCTGCAGAGTCTCCCTCCTCTCTCCCGTTTACCTATCAGAGCACTAAGCCACCGCACCCCTGGGGATGTACTTGATGGCGGTTTGTGCATCTCTGCTCACTAGCTGGAGACATGCAGATTCGTACACTGGGGGTTTTCTGTCCCAGGAATTCGTGAATCCCTCAGCCACACACACAGCCCCATCGGGGGAGCAGGAAGGAGCGCTCCCCATTCAAGCGGTGCCGCCCGGTGCCCGGATTCCACCCCTCCAACCCCCGCCTGCGTGCCCCAGGTGCCCGGATTGCACCCCCTCCCTGCCTGCGTGCCGGCACCTGCCACCCACCTGCTGCCCGGGTCTTCGTGAGGGCCTAGCGACCAGACGGAACGCTAGAGTCCTTGATCTGCTTTTTCTGCACTTTCAAAAGCCCAATGTCTTGCGATAAAGGCCTTTAATGACTTTCAACTTCAAAAAACACCAAATTATGTTACAATTTATCTGAACTAAATTATTTTGGGGATTGTTTCACGTTTTCAGGCTCTGGCTCCACTCACATTACAATTCCTGGGAGGGTCTCGGATGTAAGATCGGCCGCGCAAAATAGGTCACCGCGCGCCGCAGCCTGGTTCCTGCAGCCTGAAAAGATTTGTGTTTCAGATGCAGGCAACTTTTTGTTATAAAGGCACCTTTTCAGAGGCTGCTGCTGCTTGTCTGAGGACCCTGCAGGGTGCTGCCGTCCAGGGTCCCCCCACATGTCACAGAGGGCTGCTCATACGGGGATTGCCAGCAGGTCTAGACATAAAACGTCATCGTCGCTCCAATTGCATTTAGCTTTTCAGTTGATGGTGTTATTGGATGGGCACCCACTGAACAAGGACACAAAAAATCCCTGCCTTGAAAAGCACAGAGAATCCAAAAGAACTCTTAAGATTCTTCCATTGCAGCCTGGTGGGGAATATTTTCCACATCTTTGCAAGAGGGTTTCCTTCTGCCTTGATTTACCCACGACCGTCAAAGGCCCGCCTGAGCCTTCTGCCTTTACAGACACTGAGCCACAATTAAAGTGAAATTCAAGATATGAGAACAACTCCCTCAGCATAAGACAGACAGCTGTAGGGCCCACTCGCTCCCAGCAGCAGCAGCCACATGTGGCCCGGGGTCAAGGGCAAATTGCTGGTGCCAGCCAGCTCTGAGTCCTTCTGCGGGTAAGGGTTCCTCCCTGGACCAAATGTCTCAGACAGGCTCTATTTCTAGTTCTTGTAAAGGTAGCAAGAAGTCGTGACCAGCCCTAGAAATAACCAGCGAGCTGGAATCCCAGCAATGGGCTTCACAGAAACAGCATCAAATTGGGAGGTGGACAGCAAAGCCAAATGCTGCTCCTTACTCTACCTCCTTCCCATTCTATACTGCCATTCTATGAGCCATCTGGCAGGGTAGAAAAGCGCCCCCTCCTTGCCTGTGGCCACTGTGGCATCCCCCACTCCTGATACAAACCTTAAGTGAGAGCCTACCCTTCATACCAACCATCTGTCATACCCCAGCTCCCATCCGAACCTTGGTTAGAGCAGCGATTTTCAACCTTTTTCATCTCATGGCACACATAAACGAATTATTAAAATTTGCAGCAGACCAAAAAAAAAAAAAAAATGTATTATTTTTTTTTTTTTGCCGATCTAATAAAAAAAAAGTAGGTGTAATTGTTATTCATTCACACCATATGGCTATGATTGTATTGGCTGTTGTCTTTTTTTAAATTTGACAATCTAAGGGAAAAGAGGTCAGTGCCCCTGACTAGTCAAATATTGAATATTTTAAAAATTCTTGTGGCACACTGGTTAAAAATCTCTGAATTAGAGACTACCCTCCATACTAACCATCAATCATACCCCAATCCCCATACAAACCATTGGTTACAGTCTACCCTCTGTACTAACCATCAATCATACCCCAATCCCCATACAAACCATTGGTTACAGTCTACCCTCTGTACTAACCATCAACCATACCCCAATCCCCATACAAACCATTGGTTACAGTCTACCCTCTGTACGAACCATCAACCATACCCCAATCCCCATACAAACCATTGGTTACAGTCTACCTTCTGTACTAACCATCAACCATACCCCAATCCCCATACAAACCATTGGTTACAGTCTACCTTCTGTACTAACCATCAACCATACCCCAATCCCCATACAAACCATTGGTTACAGTCTACCCTCTGTACAAACCATCAGTCATACCACAATCCTCACGTGAACCACTGGTCTTATCTTATTCCTTATACCAAGCATACTCTCCATACCAACTTTTGAGAAGACAACTGGTTCATATAGGGAGACTACCTAAGTTCTGAGTGGTGGTTTCTTTGTCTATTTGATTATTTAGTTTTCTTCTCATTCAGACCCACAACATGTAAGCCCCATGAGGACAAAAACTATCTACCACAATGCTGCTTCCCGTTGCTGGCCAGCCCGGTACCTGACACAGAGCAGGCCCCCGAGTATTTACTGAATGAACGTATAAATGGAAAAAGGAAGCATGCCCTAAAATTTTTTAATGTGACTTAATCTATTAACATACATAGTTAGTCTAGGTTAAGATTGTTTTCAATATTAAAAAGCACTTTCAAAAATACATGAAAATTTGAGTCTCTTCTATTTCACTTGAAATTACTTCTGAAAATTTCCAGTTCTACTGCTGTTTTACATGTCAAATTGTGATCTCTATCTTTTTGTATATGTGTATTGTTATATCGCAAAATAATATACAATAACACACACACCGATAGGCATGTACCTCTCCCTCTGGCTCCTCCTTTATGGAGAGGGCACAAACGCCTCATTCAGTAAGTTAGTTTGTCTCAATGGTGAGCTCCCTGCAGACAGGGTCCTATTTTTTTTTTTTTTTACTAGCATCACCATCACCTTGCACATTGCCTATAACATAGCAATAGATAGGGTATCCATAAATGTTAGAGAAATATATGAGTTACTAAAAGCCCGGTGCACGAAATTCGTGCACGGCGGGGGGTTGTCCCTCAGCCCAGCCTGTACCCTCTCCAATCTGGGATTCCTGGAGGGATGTCCGACTGCCCGTTTAGGCCTGATCCTCTTGGGATCAGGCCTAAACGGGCAGTCGGACATCCCTCTCACAATCCAGGACTGCTGGCTCCCAACTGCTTGCCTGCCTGCCTTCCTGATTGCCTCTAACCGCTTCTGCCTGCCAGCCTGAGCACCCCCTAACCACTCCGCTGCCAGCCTGGTTGATGCTTAACTGCTCCCCTGCCAGCCTGTTTGCCCCCAACTTCCCTCCTCTGCCAGCCTGGTCACCTCTAACTGCCCTCTCCTGCAGGGTTGATCACCTCCAACTGCCCTCCCTTGCAAGCCTGGTCCCTCACAACTGCCCTCCCTTGCAGGCCGGGTGCCTCCCAACTGCCCTCTCCTGCTGGCCATCTTGCAGTGGCCATCTTGTGTCCACATGGGGGCAGCTATATTGTGTGTTGCAGTGATGATCAATCTGTATATTACTCTTTTATTAGATAGCATAGAGGCCTGGTGCACGGTGGGGGCCAGCTGGTTTGCCCTGAAGGGTGTCACAGATAAGGGTGGGGGTTCCCTTGGGGTGTGGGGCGGCCTGAGCGAGGGGCCTGTGGTGGTTTGCAGGCCAGCCACACCCCCTGGCAACCCAAGGGGAGGCCCTGGTATCTGGAATTTATTTTCCTTCTACAATTGAAACTTTGTAGCCTGGGGCGGAGCCAAGCCTGCTGCTCTCTCCGGGGTGGCAGCCATTTATGTGGCAGTTAATTCACCTTCTACAATTGAAACTTTGTAGCCTTAAGCAGGTGAGCCCAGCCAGGGTGTGCGGAAAGCTTTGCTTCCCCTGTTGCCGCCGGCAACCCTGGCCTGCTCTCTCAAGCTCCATTCTGCCGCCATTTGTTTGAATTTGTTTACCTTCTATAATTGAAACTTTGTAGCTTGAGTGGAGGCTTAGGCCTGCAACGGCTATGGAAAGCTTGGCTTCCTCTGTTACCTGGGAAACCTTGCTCTCTGTGGCTGTAGCCATCTTGGATTGGGGTTAATTTGCATAATCACCCTGATTGGCTGGTGGGCGTGGCTTGGCTGGTGGGCGTGGCTTATGTAGCGGAGTGATGGTTAATTTGCATATTACCATTTTATTAGAGAGGATATGTGCCCAGGCAGCTACTTCTGTTTGGATGCCCTTCCCACTGGGAAAGACCTGAGTCTTTCATTCATGAGATTAAACCCAACTTCCTCCAAGAAGCCACCCAATCAAAAACAATCTCTTCTTTCCTTATTCTCCCATAACATGTCCATTGTATCTACCACTTCGATTGGGAGCTCCGAGATGACAAGGAAAAACATTCTTATTTTTACTGAGGACGGTACTTGGAACATGAAAGGGGCTTGACAATAACAGCTGGCTTTTCTAAAGACTTATTTGAAGTGACGGGCCATGAGCTATTTGAAGGGTTTTACTTAGAGACTTTGTTTAATCTTCACCATACCCTATGAGGTAGGTAATATCAAAATCCCATTTGACAGATAAGGAAACTGAAGCCCAGAGACGCACAGATAATAAGATAATAACTGGCTGAGATTCATGTCCACATGTTCTGGCTCCAAGCCCATCCTCCTTGACCCGGACAAAGCAAAGCCTACTAGACAGAGTCACTGACCAGTCAGAGCTTGCAAGTTAAGCAATGCTCAGGCCTACAGGCTACAGTAAGAGCATACAAAGAAATGAGGCAGTAACTGATATACAAGGCCCACAACTTGTGTGTCTTAGATAATAAGCAAGGAAAGTAGTTGATGCCTACATGGCATTGGAGGGCTGCTTTGGGAGGCCCTGAGGAGATTTGGCCAAGGTTATGAAACATTTCCACTAACCATTTTCTGTCCTCTTATCCTTTGGAGATGGGTACACATCCAGGCTTGGTGGGACTTATCTTCCATTCATCATTACCCAGCACACTTTAGGTTTTTCATTATTCAATTATTTTAATTCAATATGGAATGTTCCTAATAACTCAACAAATAAGTCAGTAGGAAGTGCTGTGGGACACATTCTGGTTACAGGCTTTGGAATTAATTATGCATTTTACTCTTCTTTGTTGAACAAGCTTTGCCATCTATAATAATAAAAGGGTACTATGCTAATTAGACCGAAAGTCTTCTGGACATCATTCCAGATGTCCTTCCTGACAAAGCCAAGCTGGAGGGAAGCCAGCCAGGTCCCGGGGGCCGGAGGGAAGCCAGTGCCAGCAGCTGGAGAAGAAAGGCCCACTCTTGCACGAATTTTCGTGCATTGGGCCTCTAGTCTTTAAATAAAAGAAAACTGAATCAGTCACAAATTTGTATCGAGCCTGAAGTGTAACCTAAATGGCTTCAACTTAAACACCCTTGCGTCTATCATGTCTTCAAATGGCAAGAAAATACAAGTGTGCTGCTTCTAAACCCTTTCTAGCTTTACAGACACAAAATGGTGGCATTCACTACGCTTCACAGAGATCCTAGAACATTCTGCGTAAGCCATATGCACCATTTCCGTTACAGAGAGACCTTTGGCAAGCACGAGTTGAACATGCTCATTTAAACTTATTTTTTACTGATCCCAAATATTGGCATCATGTAGTGATTGACAACGGGATAACGACATCCGCTTTATAGGTGTGCTCTGAGGATGTAAGAAGATGGGGAGCATTTGACATGACTTTAAGTCACATGTGCTACAGGCTGACCTGAGGGGTGGAGTCAGGAGACCAGCAGGTGCCTGGTCTGCCCAGGACTCCTCGCCTCCGCTGCTGTCCTTCTGAGATCTGGAGACACAAGAGTTCTTGGGTGGCTCCCTCTCTGATGACAAGAGTCTACTTGTGTTGCAGTCTTATACTGTGCAGTCTTTGGGGAGACACTTTTTTATTATCTATGAAAATTAAGATATAGATTATCTCTGACAAAACAGATCGGCTTAATGTATTTTATGCTCTAGATCTATTCACCCCTGCACCCGAAAATGTATGTACAGATCACTTTTAATAGCAACCAAGTGTCCAGCAATGAGAAATGAGTCAAAGTATGTCACATCCAAAGTGCAGATGGTGATGCACCATGAAAAGAATGAATGGTTGATTTTTTTTTAATATCATTGCTTTAACTTTTTAAAATATATTTTTATTGATTTCAGAGAAGGGAGAAGGAGAGATAGAAACATCCATGATGAAAGAGAATCATTGATCGGCTGCCTCCTGCGTGCCCCACACTGGGGACTGAGCCTGCAACCCGGGCATGTGCCCTGACCGGGAATTGAACCCGGGACCTTTCAGTCCACAGGCCAACGCTCTATCCACTGAGCCAAGCCGGCTAGGGCTGCATGGTTGAAACCAAAATAAATTGATAAGTGAAATGAGGAGATGCCAAGCAGGACAGAAAGGATGCCTGTGGGGTTTTCGTAAGGAGAGGCTCATACGGCACTGGTATGTGAGCAGACTGTGTCAGAAAGGTGTCCTAAGAATGAGGGGAGGGGTTGTCCGCGGAAGCAGATCTAGAGACTGGGGTCTGTTGGAAAGGAGATCAATGTTCGCTACATGCCCTTTTGCACTGTTTGAATCATTTTTACCACATGGAAGTATTACATTTTCCATTTAAAACTAGACAATTTTTTTCCTATGTGATTAGGATCAACATTCACCAATTCCACAGCATGTCTGTTAGCTAATACTTGCTTCCAGGCATCTATTCTAGATGAGTGCAATGTTGAGCCATAGGAGATGGGCCAGGAGCCTGGTTTTTCCTAGGATAACACACACACACAGAGAGAGAAACACACGCATTTCAACTGATTTGTGCAAAATCCCTTGATAAGGTTGCTTGCTGACCTGGGCAGCCATACTACTGGGGTCAAGTTTCTCCACCTCGATGGAAGACAAGAATATTTTTCTGAAACAGCCTGGTGAAGAATATATAGTTTAAAGGGTGTGCCAAGCCAAATAACAAAACTCGTGTGGCTAGAGCATTACATTTTTAATAATATGCATTTGTTGTTATGTTTCGCCTCACAGGCATTGGTGTAAAACACTTAAGGAAACTGTCCATATTTTAAAGCAGAAGCCTATCGCATAACTGAAGTCTCTAATTATACGAAAATGAATTATTAAGTGAAAAATACAATTAGATGTTTAAAATGTTACTGATAGCTCACACTAACAAAACAAACTGTGAATTATACTTTTTAGCATGTGATTCAGGCACCAGCTTTATAGATTTAGTGTCCTTGAGGAATATCAGATGTCCTCAAGATTTGGAATTTGATTTAGCTGAAAGACAGAGGGAGAAACTTTGTAGCCAGGCAATTCTCCATCGGCTCCATATCTAACGAGGATCAAAAGCATGCGCTATCCCAGCGAAGGTTAGCAATAATTTATGCAGAATAAATTATCTGCATTTAGCTTCTTGCAGCCAGGGGCACAGAGTAGCTATGCAATGCAGAAGGCTGTGTACCCAGCATGTACTAGCACACTGGGACTGAACCAGGCTGGGGATAGAAGATCTGACCCCAAGCCCAGTTTGCTCTTGGCTTGGTGCAAAGCCAGGTCTCTGGCTCAGCTGTGAACAGAAGCCCCTTCCCGGTACCCGCATCTTCCTAGTCTCCACCCACTCACCTTGCGTGACCTGCCATGAGGAAGGCAGGAAGCATGCCTTAGCATCGAGTGGGGTAATAACTCTGCATACAGAGGTAAAGCATGAACACGCAGATCAGGAGCGTGTGCTCAGAAAGGCGCTACTGAGACAGGTGACACAATATAATTAATTCTCTAAACCAGAATGGATTCCAAATCTAGGGGTGCCTGCAAATGCTGAGCCAAAACCTTTACACAGACATGGTAGGCGGCATGAGATCCGTTCCAGAAAGATCTGCCACAAGAATCTCCTTCCGGGAGCTGGAGTCACTTGGGGACCGGGAGGAGGTGTGTCTGGCTCACTGTCCTCGTCGTTTGAGAGAGCCCAGCCCATGCACTCCCTCCCGTGATTGACTCAAACAAAGGAGAGGCCCTTATTAGGAACATGGGCTTACACTGTCGAAAAGGCAAGCACATTAGTATGTTCAGTCACCCCGTGAGCTAATCTTCAGAGCATCGGGGATCGTTATTCCAGCATATCATCAGTGAACTTTCCAGAAAAGCTAATTAAAGGATCCATTAAAATGCTTACCAGAAAGCGAGGGTTTATCACAGAATCTTATTCCCATTTGAAGAATTTGCAAGACGTTGGCCTTGCCTGCTCCTCACCACCTTTCGTTCCCTTTCCTGTGATCTCGCGAGACGAACAAAATTAATTAGGGAGATCCTTGTTTTCCTTTTATCATAACTTAGGTATCTCATCATCTGCCTCTTCTCGAATACTGTTCGCTGCCCACTTGACAAGGTAACGCAAAAGAAGGGGAGGCTGACGCCCTCTTCAGACTCCTCTGTCCCACACCTCCCCAGGAAGTTCCTTTGGGGCTCAAGCCCTGTTTGCTGCCTTCGCATCAGAAGTTCTTCTTGGATGATTTTTAGGTCTTTCCACAGCCTTCAGTTGGTGTCCTCCAAAGTGGGGAACACACAAGTTGGGGATGCGTTAACCCAATAGGGTGTGGGAGGGAAACGCCTTATCCTGTGGTAATTCCTATTCTGTGTGTGTCTTACAATAAGTAAAACACATGAGGACAGCAGTGCTTATACGCCTCTTACAAGTAAAATTCAATAAGCACGAATGAGGAACGTGGGCGCAACAAGGCGTTAGGGAGGAGCTGCGCGGTCAAAAGGGGCGGGGGCTGGCCTGGAAACCGTGCGTCCGTGTAGGCCCGGCTGCACCTGCTGGGGCGCACCAGCCCCTTAAGCCGCCCCAGAAACACCCCACGCCTGAAAAGAAGGAAAGGACTCTGGACCTCATCCAGATTCCGAGTCACTGGCTACTCACACTTGGAAATCTTAGGGATGAGCAAGGGAAATGGCTAAATAGGCCCAGAGCAATATTTCCCCGGACCTGGGAAAACTGCAGACAATAAATAGGAAACGCCACCCTAACCTGCAAGTTCAATCCACTGAATGTGCGATAAACGACCGAGCCTCCCTCCTTCCCCCCAGAGTAAGGTCCGGATTTGCACCTTCTCTGCTTTTTAACTCTTCCCGTCGGAGTTTGTTGTTGTTGTTGTTGTTTTAGTTATAAAATAACATGTGGCTGCCATAAAAGCAAACAGAAAAGAGAACAACTGTGGTGGTATTTTCCCCCCAAAATAACAACTCCGGGGTCGGGAATCTACTGAGGGAAGTGTACCGGCAACATCATCACGATTAGTACCATGCTGGCCGGGCTCCAAGGAGCCAGTGGCCGGGAAGGAGAGGCCTGGGCCCTGTGCCAGGGCGGGTGCCACCAGGGCAGGCGTCCACCGCAGGCTGCCAGCGCCCAGCTCAGGGGCCTGCCCCCAGCAGGCGCTCGGTGGGTGCGGGTTAGATGAAGAACCATGCTACTCCACAGGATGAAATCCATCTCTTCTTTGTAAAAACATGTCAGTAAAGAAATCAGAAACAGGGAAATCAGCTAAGTCAAATAAGCTGTCTGAGATTCCCTTTCCTCACTCACTCCTTGGGCAAATTTATTGAGCCGAGCTCAGGGCCAGTCCCCATGCCAGGCACCAGGGGCACACAAATCAATCCAAGGATGACCTCCTGGGAGAGAGAAACAAGCAGGAGATGACTCAGATACAGGGTGTGACGGTGAACATGATGAGCCACGTGCCGCAGGTGAGCAGAGCTCCGAGCAGGCACCCAGTTAGCCAGGAAACCTCCCTGGAGGAGGTGATGTCTCGGCTGGTTGAACAGACATAGCAGTCTTTCCTCTGGGAAGGAGAGTAAAAAGGGAAAAGGACCTGCAATGTGCTCATTCTTTTAAAAAGAAAGACAGCAAGGTATTCATGGCTGTTTATTCAGAATTGTGAAACAATATGGATGTCTGATTTTTTTATTTTGGGGAATGTTGTTCAACTTAACTTCTTGGGGTGGGAGAATGAGAGGTAAGTGGGAGTTAGCCTAGCAACGAACAAGTGTTCCTGGGAAAGGCCATATCAGCAGAGGTATGGGCAAGAGAACTCGGGAGGTTCTACAAAATGGTTATGACCATGTCTGCCCCGCCTGCCGCATGAGGATTTTAGCCAAATCCAGTTGAGAAAAAAAAAAGAGAAACATGAAAATACTTTGTAAACCATCTAGGTCTGTAGTGATTTTTTTTCAACTCTTTAATACGAGGTTACATTGTATCTTATATTTATTCTATTATGTAACTAATATAAGATGATTTCAAGCAAGTCAAATTGCTGCTTTTCGCCATCAGTTTTGAGACCCAGGAGATGTTAATGTCGATAGCTTGACTGAGTAAGTCAGGACAGTAAGTCAGGCACTGTCACACGGCAGTGAACTTCTGAGGACCCATAAGGCACCAGACATCGAATTCCCCATCAATGAACAACCCCTGATGCGCACACTTTTCTGTCGGCCATCTCACAAAAGATCCTGGGGACTTGCCACAATGACAAAATTTCCCCGAATACTACAAGTATTCCTCCTCCCCTCCATCTCTGCGTTCACTCCGCCGTCAACTATCATGGAAAATTGATTTCATTATTTCTGATGCCTAGTCTGTCTTCTCTCAGAAGCAGTCAGAGGGAATCCCTATGGGTCCAGATGGAGGGAACCATCCTTCACACACTTCTGTGTACGATTTGGGAAGCGGAAGAACACGGACAAATCACAAGGAAAAGAAATGTGTGTCCCACCGAGTACAGTCGGCGCCTGGAAATGTCACTGCAGGGAGCTGAAATTGACAGATAGAAACTAGACCGGTTTCATAATATCACTTCACAAGCTCACAGCGAAAAAACTGTGCCGGAGCTCTAGCTCTTTTCCTCACAGATTTCATAAAGTGACAGGACGGAAGGGACATTCAGAGGTCACCGTCCCAGCCTCCGGCCAGGGCCAGCGAGCATTTTGCCAGACACGGTAAGTGGCTGCATGTCCTGTTTTGTTTGGCTTTGTGTTTTTTAAACATCCAGAGATATTTAAGCATCACTTCGTTACCTGGTCGGGGTTCAATCAAGACTTTAGTCACAGAATGTCCACCGACTTGTAGCTTAGACTCGTTTGCTTTTGCTCAGGTCTCTACAAACCGTGAACAGATGATGGGCATTGTGACAATGTCGTTTGATAAGCTCGAAAATAGTTACCGCCTTCTATTTCCAGTGGTATACTAAACTAGACACTCTAACCAAACTGCTTGCTCTCCATGACGAAAAATGCTTAGGGAAAGCTAAAAGCTATCTCTGAGCCCGTGAGCTGGTATGGAAGTAAGCCACACTCAGAGGCCAAAATCAGGCAGCCCGTGCCCTCTGCTCTGCTGCTCCCAGCTTCCGGAAATCGTCTCTCATGTGCTGAGGAGGCAGACACTGGGACTCACCTTTGCTGAATTCTCATGGTCTACAACAGGCATTTCTCAAGGGAATTAAATCCAGATGGTTTCATTCTTGATCATCCACAACAAATTCCTGCCTACCCTTTATCTGCTAAGCACCTTGTGTGTGCCCATACCTAGTCAAAACATTTCACAGACAATATTTTATTCCACTTAATCCTCGTGATAGTGCTATAACGTGGATATCGGTCATGCTTACAGATGATAAAATTGTGGTGCAACTGAGATAAAGGATTCGGTGACAGATGCACCACTAGCTAAAATGTGACCCGCTGTGCACATCTAAACCTCCCTCAAGCCAAAGAGTCCGCTTGTTCCACGTGGCCACGCTGTTCCCCGCCAGAATCTCGCATCAAGTGGGACTAGCAGCAAGATACCCACACACACACGTCACGTGAAAGGGCTTAAATCCAGAACGCATGGACTAAACGGAGGGGGATGCAAAAGAGCATCTGACCCAGGTTCAAGTGGTCGAGTGTTTATTTGAATTGGGCAGCTCAGAGTTGAAGGCTGCTTTTCAAACTTCATAATTAATGTGTTACACATGGCAGTTCTAAAATTACTTTCAAACACATTAGCTTGTTTAAATCGCTGAACGAAATGATCAGAAGTCAACTGGGTGCGAATGGGTGCTTTTAAAGTCCGGGATGAAGGGTCTTAGAGCAATATTCTTATTATGCAAGAATAATATATTTCAGAAGAATATTCAAGAAACTAATATGACCAAAAGATATTTCAGAAGAATATTCAAGAAACTAATATGACCAAAAATGTATAGTGATTAACAGTGAACTAAGTATCCCCAACTGTAAGTATGATTCAACATCATAATTCCCCAGAAAAACATTTTGACTTGGAATTATCCATTGAACAACATATTCTCATTCAAAAACATATTGAAATATAAGCAGCTCTCACAGCGCTTGCTTTTGGAATCGCCGAATTTTGGCTTTGTTGAAATTACTTCTCCCATGGCTTCCATTTCTTCTGCAAACACAGTTTGATACCCAAATTGTGAAACAAAAACAGAATTTTTTCTCATGGCAAAGGATTGCATGCAATTAGATTCAACATATTTTGAAAACTGACTATAGACAAGCTCTGTGCTAAACATTCTAGCATATTTAAGGCTGAACAAGGCATGTTTCCAAACATCAAGGAGGCAACAAACACATACAGCATAAGACAAAGCAGACGTGGGCAGCACTGCCCGCTGTACACACAAACATACGTACATCCAGAGAGGGGCCGGGGCCGGAACCAAGTAGACGAGCGGATGCAGGCACTGGCCCCGGAAGCCAGCGGGAGGGGGGCCACGGGTGTTCCTCTGGAGGGTCATGTGAGCAGACTCCTGAGCAGGAGGAAGGAAGCAGCCACACCCCCATATCAGACATGCATGGCATGTTGGTGCCCTGGGGCTGCCATAACAAATTACCACAAACTTGGCAGCTTCAAAGGACAGAAATTTATTTTTTCATAGTTCTAGAGGCCTGAAGTCCAAAATTGAGGTGGGAAAAAAAAAAGCCCGGCCAGCATGGCTCAGTGGTTGAGCATCAACCTATGAACCAGGAGGCCACGGTTCAATTCCCGGTCAGGGCACAGGCCCAGGTTGCAGGCTCAATCCCTAGCACGGGGCATGCAGGAGGCAGCCGATCAATGACTCTCTCTCATCATTGATGTTTCTAGCTCTCTCTCCCTCTCCCTTCCTCTCTGAAGTCAATAAAAATATATTTTTTTAAAAAATCAAGGTGTAAGAGGATTGGTCCACTCTAGAGACTCTGTGTGAGAATCTCTTCCATGCCTTTCTCCAAGCTTCTGCTGGCGGCTGGCAACCCCTGGTGTCCCTTGTCTAGTGGCCCAACGCCAATCTCTGCCTCTGTCCTCATGTGGCCTTCATCTCCCTTTGCTTCTGTCACCCCTCCATTTCCATCCCCTTCCATTCCCTTCCTTTCCCCTCCCTTCCCTTCTCTTCTCAGGACTTACCTTTGGTTTTGGACCTGCTTCAATCCCGAATAATCTCATCTCAAAATCCTTACCTTTTCAAAGACCCTTATTCCAATATGTCACATTCTGAGGTTCATGGTGGGACATAGTTTTGGAAGGATACATTTTAAGCCTCTACAAGGTATCTCTCACATCGATGTATAATTTAAAAAATAAACTTCCCTTGTATTTATATTTTGGTTATAAATTGAATCAAAAATACCCACCCAAAATGTTTCAAAACATTTACTCGCAAAGATATATGCACCCCTGTGTTCATTGCAGCATTATCCATGGTGGCCAAGACATAGAAGTAACCGAAGCATCCTCTGATAGAGGACCGGACAAAGAAGATGTGGTACATATACACAAGGGAACACCACTCAGCCATAAGAAAAGATGAAATACTACCACTTGCAACAACATGGATGGATCTTGAGAGTATCATGCTAAGCCAGATAAGTCAGAAAAAGTCAAGAACCATATGCTTTCACTCCTAGTGGGATATAAAACTGAAATCAACAAAAGAACAAATAAGACAAATAAAAACTCAGACACAGACAACAATATGGTGGTTACCACAGGGAAAGGGGAGACTGGGGGTAGTAAAGGATAAAGGGGTTCAAATATATGGTGACGGAAGATTTGACTTTGGGTGGTGGGCACACAATGGAATATACATAGAATTGTTCAATTTGAACCTATATAATTCTATTAACCAATGTCACCCCAATAAAGTCAATTTTAAAATATCCAAGCAATAAATTCTTAAAGACAATTTGATTACCATTTTTCCGAAATTAATTTTTAACTGGGCGGCAGGGTTTTGAGCTCCTAGCCAGGTCCTAGTGACCGATTACTGAGGGAGACTTTCCCAAACCCACCTCCCACCACATGTGGGAACAACCAGCCACCTGGTATTACTGCATCCCCAGCTGTCCCCAAAATTGGCCGTACGTCATGCAGCCCGGTGCAACCCTTCACCTCCTATACCAAGAGGAGACCTGATCTCCATATCTGAAAAATACCCTTCGAAATCCTACGCAAGAGACGTGAACCAAAAGCATTGTAAAAATCAGGGAAGAAAACAAAGTCTAAACTTAAACCCAGAATTTACCTCAGGCACAGAAAGTATTTAGAAGCTTGAGTCTTAAGAATGGGTTTTTGTAGGGCATTTCATAATCGCCTTAATTATTGGATTAGAAGGGCAATTTGATGCTCTTTGGGTACTGGAGAGAGAACTCGGTAACAGTGTCAAGTGATGGACAGGCTTTCGGGCTCCTGCCCTTGTTTCTGATGCTGTGACTTAAGTGTGAAATTGATCTGAAGTCCGCATGGGTCTTCCATCAAGGATGCTCAAATGTAAGCAACGCCGTTTCATTTGCCCTAATTCGGTACAAAATATCCTTTTGGTGTGCAAAACTCAAATGCAGTCTCTTAGACTGGAGAGTCCACATTTATGTCATGCTATAATCATAGCAGTTCTAAACTGATTTAACACCCTGAAGAAGTTAATTAACATCTTTTAAAAGTGCATCCAGTCAAGTATAACATGTGACTCAAATAAATAATCGAATGAACTTTCCTACTCCCGGGGTGACATGTTCCCAGCCTGTCCTCCTTCATCAGACTTGGTCCACAAGTGTCTGAAACACCGGACACCAGCCGCATTAGATGACTTTCACGAAGGTGTAAACCTACACGGCAGTCTAATAAACAACTTAAGTTTCATGGCTGACATTGATTTATACATCTTCTAAAGAGATGGTGCATGAAATGATCAGAACAGTCAATAATGCAAGCAAAATGTATGGGCTTGAGATAAGAGAGCAGAAAACAAAATCAATGCCTTCCAGCTATTAACAGCATGCAGCAGAGTTCATAATAGACGGCACTGAACTTGAACAAGTTGCATCATTCAAATACCTCAGAGAAACTGTCACCCTGGCAGTAATTGCAAGAATAGCCCTCCCCTAAATGAGTATGTGTGGCTTTCGCTTGGCCACTGAAGGCATTTTACCAACTAAAAGCCACTTAGGTGAGTTGTGTGGGGTGCGTTCTTACTGCAAAATTTTTAAAGGGGGTCGCCAAGCATACTAATAATTATCATTAAGTGCATAACGTTTAGATAATGAAGAAAGTCAATATGTCGCTATAAACCTTCACACACAAAACAGATGCAGCAAGGGCAACCCCATCAGCTGCCAATGGATGATTTCTCGCCTTTAAAGGAATGAAATTGAGTGGAATTAACTATTGCTATCTCGTCGTCAACACGGTTATGTTTATGCCCCGCAGGTTAGGTCAGTTTCTGTTTCGGAAGCATGAAAGGGGTTCGAGGGGAGCATTTGGTGTAGCAGGTGGGTGAGCGCATGGGCTTGGAGAGCAAGAGCGACCTGTGTTTGATCCACACCTTTGCCGCCCATTAGCTCTTTCGTTTAACCTCTCTGGGCCTCTGTTTATTCGTCTGTGAAATGAGATTAATTACAAGTACCTTGCAGTGTTGTTGTGAGAGTGAAATAACAGATGTTGGAGTTATCCCTGAATAAACTGTTCCTATATGTGTGAATTTGTTCGTCCTTATACCGAATTTCCCAGCAATTAGTAAATTGACATAAGCATTCCAAAGCCAGGTCAGTCCTTAATAATCTCTGTTTATTATGGAGATTATAATGCTCAGATCCACAGCATTTCACTTAAAGAAGCAAATGGGTCCGGCCTGTGTGGCTCAGTGGTTGAGTGTTGACCTACGATTCCCAGTCAGGACACATGCCCAGGTTGTGGGCTCCATCCCCAGTGTGGGGCGTGCAGGAGGCAGCCGATCAATGCCTCTCTCTCATCACTGCTGTTTCTCTCTCTCTTTCTCCCACTTCCTTCCTCTCTGAAATCAATAAAAATATACATTTTTTTTAAAAGAAGAAGCAAATGGGCAAAGTGCTCTCTCGCCATTTCAATACACTCCCGAGACCGGTGCCCTACCATGACCCTCTCGCACAGCTGCCCAGATTTCGCCCTCCGCTTCATCTTTCTTCATACGGTACCCAGGTAAAGGAGGAGTCACAGCATCCTCGCTCCCATTTCCCATTAACCTGGAAATGATCTCCAGCACCCGAGGAGCTTTTCAAATTCCAGGCCAGCCCCCCCGAGCACGTGGCCTCGCCCCCCCAGTGTGGCGGAACTTCAGACACGCTGCCCACTTGGAGTCTCCGCTGCCTGTGTTCAGGAAGCGTGCCTGAGTGAGGTCCCATGGCCCGTTTCTAATGGCCACTGGTCATCTCGATCACACGCTGTGTGAACTGTCACCTTTTCCCTCCCCGTGTGCCATGAACAACGGTTGAACTGTTTGACCACTGTGTTGAAGTTCTGTGTATGAAAAATGATCCTGTGTTTGGAATGCCAATGTCTTTGTCTCGGGGCATCAGGGCTGAAAGGTGGGCTGTGGGTAGGAAAGCGCCCCTGGCCCTGGCCTTGGCCCTGGGCCTGACTCCCCCTAAAAACAGAAGCACCGCCTCTGCGTGCGCCGGAAAGGGATTCTGCCAGCCCGGAGGCTGAAACTCCCCGCTGAAGCGAAGACCTTTCCCTGGAGCTCCACGGAGAGCTGGGGCTTCTCGCCTGACCGTGCTCCATTTGGATCAGCCCGTGAGGGCAACGGCTGCTCCACCGCCCCGACCGCTAGGAAAAGCTGCAGGGAGACGCCGACTCTCTGCTCCTGTCTCCTGAGCACCCACGGGTGTGACGACAAACCCGCCCCAGGACACTCGGTGTCTGGGGAACACAGTGGTCATGTTAGGAAAGTGACGGTCACCGAAATGCCCCAGAATAATAACGCCCCTAAAAACATAAGACTAAGTCACTGGTTTGATCATTTGGGTTGAGTCTTTAAATCAAACCAGGGGTTTAAAAAAAGGGGGGGGGGGGAGGAGGGGTATGTTTAATAATGTCAGATCTCTCTCTCTTAAACTAAACCAGGTGAAAGTAAACGACAGTACAGGCGGGACTTTCGGCATTCTCGGGGCAGGGAAGGCGCTCGGTCCATGGGGCAGGTTTTCAGACCCTGATCGCCCTCTCTGCTCGGGCCACACCCGGTCCTCGGGTGTCCCCTGCCCCCAAAAATGTCTCAATCCCCCTGGGAAAGCAATGGTAACAAATATTCAGTGACAGAACAATGTTAGAGAATAGTTCGCCTGAGAAAGTGGATGATACTCAGATTCTGTAGCGGTTCAGGGAGAGATAGTTGGTGCTCCCACATCAGGGCCCACCTCACCAGGCAGCCGCACATGCCAGTCCGCCTCTCTCTGCGCCTGACTGCCGTCCTGTGCCTCTGCCTGTGCCACGGCCCCTGGCAGAACCCCGTCACGAGGGTGGCTGCAGGTCTTCCTTCTTGTTGGAGCCGCCCAGGTGCTCAGGATGCACGGCGCCCGCCCCTCACCTTCCCTGGGTCACTGCCCCTTTATAGAAACATCTACCAAGCTTCTGGGCACAGTTGATATGGAGAAGCGCAGCTCACTGCTTGTAATAGTAGAATTTGGTTTTCCCTTCTTTGTACAAACTATATAACCCATTCACTATCCTTCTAAAAATTTCACTTAAAGCTATCATAGAGGTTGATAAGGTCTTAGCTGCAAAGATAGTCATTGAAGCACTGTTTACAATAGTGAAAATTTAAAGTTATTCTAAGTGTCCAGTAATAGGGGATGCCTGTAATAAAATATAACACAGCCATCACATACGGTATCATAAGTGAATATTTATGAGCATAGAAGTAGGTATACTTACCATATAGTAAGTGGGAAAAAGACAGGATACTACACATAGACACATTGGAGCCTATAATTTATAAATAAACTATTATTATTTATATACTAGAGGTCCGGTGCACAAAATTCATGCATGGGGGGGTCCCCTCAGCCTAGCCTGCACCCTCTCCAATCTGGGACCCCTTGGGGGATGTCTGACTGCCAGTTTAGGCCCTAAACCAGCTGTCAGACATCCCGCTCAGAATCCGGGACTGCTGGCTCCCAACCATTCACCTGCCAGCCTGATTGCCCCTAACCCCTCTGCCTCCCAACCTGATTGCCCCTAACCGCCTTCCCCTGCCAAATTGATCACCCCTAACTGCCTCTGCCTGTTGGCCTGATTGCCCCCAACTGCCCTTCCTGTGGGCCTGGTCGCCCCACGCAGCCTGCTGCTCAGTCATTTGGTCGCCTCTCACTAACCCCCTCGCCGGCCTAGTCACCCCACGCAGCCTGTTTGGTCATCCATTCAGTTATGATGGTTGCTTAGGCTTTTATATATATATGGAGAGAGAGAAAGAGAGAGAGAGAGAAAGAGAGAGAGAGAGAGAGAGATGCATAAAAACTGTCTACCATTGGGTGATATGCATTCCTGTTTTTACTTAATTGCTTTGGTATTTTTCAGATTTTACTTTGATAAAGAAAGCAACCCAAAGATGTTTACAATGACTATTCCCACAAAATAACACTTTCCTTTTTATTTTAAAGTATTTTATGCCTACAAGTGAGTTTATGCAATGACATAGTAAATACCTAAGTAGCTACCACCAAGTTTGCACAAGTCTATTTTTGGACAACTTTGCTTTTAGCACAGGGGAGCAAAAGTAGGTCATCACGCTGAAACGCTCTGTGGATTTACCCCCAGTAATGAGAGGGTTCTTTCTGACATGCTCAAACTCAGTTTTTAACTGCCCAGCCTATCTCTGAAAACACCCCTGCACCAGTAATAGTAACATAACGCAGGACAGAGAACTGTGATTTTTCCCTATTCGCGGAGCTGTTATCTTGGGCCATGGTGAGCTGGCTGCAGGGCTGGGCTGGGCCAGCACACCGCTCACCTTCTGATTTACTTAAATCTTTTTGCTTCTATCAGCCACAGGGAATGGGGACACTTACAGGTAACAACTGACAATCTGAAGAGAAAATACAGAGAAAAGCTGTGTAAAGCAAGTGGCTCAGATTATAGCTGTTGACTTTGAATATTATTTGATAGATGAGGCCACTACAATTATCTCCTGCTCATGGGTTCCATTACTGGAACAATGAGCACACAGAATAAGGGCAATTTCCCCAACAATGTATAGGACCACTTAACTTTGTCAAGAGCCATTTCTGCAAGTGTGGTCCTCCCAGTAAAAGACATGAAGAGAAAGCGCTGGCGGCCTGACACAGCATTTAGCTCACACACATTAGCTCCTTTTGTTATTTCTGCCATGCTCCAGTTCAGGCCAAATTGGAAATTATTTTTAACTTAAACGTTTGTTTTAAAACGCAGTCATGGAATCTACCATTTTCTCCTAAAATGAAGTAAAAGGGGAAAAAAATAGCTCTAAAAAATGTTGAAAACCCTTCAAGAGTAACAAATTTCCACCTTAATTGTTCACGCATCTTCCTTGCACCTAGCTACCCCCAATTATTGGAACAGTTTTTATTCTTCAAAAAAGGACTTTGTGGTTTAACCTTCTATTACTATTTAAAGATCAAAAAGGATGTCTGTCTCTAGAGGAAGAAAAAAGCAATACCTTTGGAAAGACAAAAAAATAAAGTGCCTGAGCAGTGAACTGAATTATCGCATCGGTGTTAACTATCCATTCATTTTGCATTTTGAATCTGGATTGAGCCATTGGGCGGAATGAGTTTTGGAAATGTTAGAAATCCCCTGAGAGTTACACTTTTCTCCCACACTCACCTCCTTCTCCACCTTGGAGAGTGGGAAAAGGAAGGAGGAAGCTGAAGGAGATGAGAAAATATTTAAATCAGAAAAATACAGGATGATTCCGGGCTGAGGATCTTATACAGCAGGTCCTCGGGTTCCGTCGGAGATCCGTTCCTACGACCACATAACGCGATTGTCGCCGTTAAGTTGGAACCACCTACACAAGCACCTTCGTCACTCACGTGGAGCACAGACACAGCAGTGATGCAGTGACACAGCAAAAAAAATGTAAAAGAAAGATAACAATTCCTGACCTTTACTTGTGGTAAATAAATAATAAAAAACATAAAGCACATATGTACATACGTCGAAATGACGGAACTTTTTTTTTTATTATAAATAAATGGGAGATGGCGACGTAACCACGAAACGACGTACGTACGTCGAGTCCGACGTACCCCGAGGACGGCCTGTACTGGATAAACCCCCATCAAGGGTACCCCGGAAAGGAAGAGGGGTGGCCGCCAGCAGCAAGCTCATCCAAAGAGATTGGATCTTTTAGACAGATTCCGTGCGTGTCTACTTAAATATTGCTTTATTTTCTAAATAAAAAATCGCCCTGATTTCTCTCTTTATTCATGTTGTTTCGATGCATTTCCAAGCCAAAATATGAGGAAAATCTAAAAGGCATACAGAATATATTGGACTCTGTTCCTTCCCTTTCCTTTTCTGTCCCCACTGTCAACTGATAAGCAGTTGACCAGGCCGCACGCCCGGCAGGGCTGTCTCCCCCTGACCAGGTGCCACAGATGAATTCTCACCTGGGCCGCTCAGAGCCCCGGGACTGGAGCCGGTCAAAGCATGGCCCTCTTCCCTAATAACTCAAGAGATGGTTGAGTCTGTGCAGTTTAATTATAACACTCAGGGGGTTTTTATTATTATTCTTTCTCAGCCCCTGAAGTCTTTTAAGTCTCTTTTAAAAGGGCCTCTCCACAAAAGGGAACTTCATCCCGGAGAGAAAGAAACTCAGACTTGGCCGTACCACTTCCACTTGGGCATTGATTAGATGTCTCTCTCTCTCTCTCTCTCTTTTTTTTTTTTTTTTTTTAAATTCAGAAAGAAAGGGGACACCGCTTAAAACTAAAATAGAACCGGGCACATGGTACAAAGGATTATTTCAAGTAATTCTCCTTGAAACTGTAACAAAGGAATGTTTCCTGGGGATTAAATGGACTGTCAGGTAATCAGAAAAGTTCTTTTAGGTTTTTCCTCGGGAAGAAAAAGAGCACTTCGGATGGATTTTGTTCCTGGCGTTTGGTGACACTTTACAGCTTATTCCCGGGTGTCGCACCGATTTATTTCATGATTCATGAGCTCCGTGAAGGAGGCCTGGTCTGAGAGGTCCCCAGCTGGACACACTAATAGATCCTTTTCCTCTCCTCCGTCTACTGTGACTTTAATATGGATAAGACTGTTTTATTAATGAGAGCAAATGGGTTTCCTGAATATCAGCCGCTCTTTTGGTCACTCTGGAACCTGATCTACTTGATGAATTGATCCCCAACTTTTTGAGCACCCACTCTATTGTCGACACTGTACTTTTTAAAAATTAGGACATAAACGAACAAAAGCCATACCTCCAGGAAGTTACCTTCTAATGAAACAAGACTGACCTCCATTACTAATTGATGACACTACTGTCAACTATCAATTATTCATGTGAAGATTATCCATGACACACTTTGTGCAGCCTCCATTGTGAATTTCTGAATCCCGGGCTTTCCTCCTTGTCAGCAGATTTAGGAGATGTCATGTGAAACACCTCGGCACACTACAGACTTAGCGACAGAGGACAGCGAGCCAACCGCCCAGCCTCCTACAGAGCGCAGTCTTCACCGAGTGAGCAGGCCTGGTCCCAGGCTGGGCGCTGCAGAACAAGATGCATTATTAAGTGTGTAAGGTGTGACAGGTGCTCAGAGACAGGAGTGGCTAAATTCTCCCAGGAGAAAGACAGGAAAGGGCTTCAATGGGATGAGGACACTTGATGAGTATTGGAAACTGAGTGGGTGTTGAGGAGTGGAGGCAATGAGAAGTCATTCTACGCAGAGCATAAGCAAAGGCAAAAAATACACTGTGCAATTTTCATATTGTTTAGTGTGACCATGGGTTGGGCGGGTGGCCAGCGGGCAATGCAGTGACTGACAAGAGACAGAGCTGGAAAGATAAGCAGAGAAGTGGCCTCAACAGGCCTTCTTTGCTTTGGGATTGGAAGGGAAAGGAAAGAGTTTAGCTCCGATGACAAGCAGTTGAGTGTCGTGGCTAAGACTGGGAGTAATGGAGGAGAAACATTTTCAGGGGAAAGAGAATGCGTTCACTTCGGGACAGTTCTCTGCCATGGAGCTGAGAGCCGAAAAGGGGTGATAACTGTTAATACTCACACCTGGGTTCCACGCTGACTGCTACTGGGCTATTCGTCGGCTACAGCCAACAGGGTCCTTTCCCACACCCTCCATTACGTAAGACTGGTCTCCGTAATCTGTGTGGTTTCTTTTTTTTTTTAATTTCTTTATTGATTAAGGTGTTACATATGTGTCCTTATTCCCCCATTACCCCCCTACTCCCCCCACTCATGCCCTCACCCCCTTGTTGTCTGTGTCCATTGGTTAGGCTTATATGCATGCATACAAGTCCTTTGGTTGATCGCCTCAATGCGGAAGTGTGTACTAGCGCAGACAGGGAAAATATGCAGAAACCAGAGGTTCGTTACTTGGATGGCCCCATCGCATTTTCTTTCCCCTTCCTGTAGCGCTTCCTCTTCTGCTTTGGAGAGGTAGACACTACATAGGCTATGCGGGCAACAACTCAGATGCAAAGAAAACAGATCCACCATTAGCCTTAAACTTTGCTCACATTGACCACAGAGGGAAATGGCACAGCAATGTCACTAGGAAGATCATATATTCATTCATTCTTTTATTCATTCATTCATTCAACAAGTATATTCTCAGGACTCGCCATGCCAGACCAGTGCAGGAGGGAGCCTGTTAGGATCCTGCCCTGGTGAAGCTTGCCTCCCAGTGGGGTGGGCAGACACCAGACATGAGAGTTTGGTGCTAAGAAGAAAACAAGATGCAGTGAGATGCCTGGGGGTGATGGCAGCTCCATGCAAGGTGGTCACAGAAGGTGCCACTGGGTAGATGCTATTGGACGGAGACCTCAAAGGAAAAGAAAAACCTTGCCAGCCAAGATTGGAGGAAAACATCGCAAAAAGAAGCACAGCAGAGGTGCAGGAGAGACTGCCCTGAGGCTGCAGCAGGTCTGAAACCAGCGGGGAGGGTGGGGGGGGGGGGGCAGGCAGATGGTGTGGAGACCTGAGCAAGGGCGCCAGCCACACAGGGGTCAGGCCCCAGGTTCATGCCCCGTTAGAAACCTCAGTCATGTACCCTAAATGTTCAAAAGCTATTTTTCTATATCTATCGAAGTAATAGTAGCAATGTTTGCATCACCTGAGAAGAGTAAATGAGAGAATCTACGCAAAGTGCCTAACCACATAGGAAGGGTCTAATAAATCCCGGTTCCCACCCCGCATCCTCCTCTGCTTTTCAGAGCAAATGAGGAAGCCAGTGTGGATTGTGCAGGTAAAAAACACGGGGCTTTTCTGGTCTAAATGTGTGAGGTCTTCTCTCACGCAGCTCCTGATTCCAGGAGCTGACCTTCAGCACACCCTCTTCCAGGAACCCTGGGGCCAGAGGTCAATGTTGCCAAGACAGATCAGTGGAGGTGATAGTGAAAAATGCCCCCAGGTGAGCCAGGAGACCTTCAAATTAATTTCCTGTGTAACCCTGGCATTTGTGAGCCGAGGTCTCACAAGCTAAAAATAAAACAGTGGCTAACTCTGCAAGATAAATGCTTTTTAAAAATCAACAATTACTTTGAGGTCCTTAGAGAAAGGTGCTTTAAAAATGCAGCTTATTCCTCTTGATCAACTCCTGGTGCCTGACTCCTGAGTGGGGAGGGGGGGGAGGGTGCAAACAGGCAGCAGGGAATATGGAATAGTACCTCTGACTGCCCCAATCCAGCTACCCTACGGCTGAAATGACTCATCATTTCAGGGACCTTCTTTCAGATCTCTTTCCTCCTTGGTCATCTCCCCATCACCCCTGTGCCTTCTCTGCATCCCCAGAGCCCCAGAGAGGTCTGGCCATGCCCTGTGGCTCTCACCCCTTCCAGTTTTAGCTCCCCTCCCCCTCTCAAAATCAGAGGCATCTCCTTCTCTCCATGACTAACACCCTGCAGTTCCATCTCTCTTTGCCACACACAGAAAACGCACCCAAGTATTCCTGCCGAAGGAGGGGGAGAAAGTAGTCACCTCTCCCTGTCACAGGGAGGGGGCCTAGCGACATGGGCGTTAACCTAAATACAACCATTGTCTCCCTTCTCATGAACACTCAAGCATTGGTCTCGCTTTAATATCTGCTCAATAAAAAAGACGCCTATGGGATTTCGGTGCACAGAATCCATTGTTCTGCATAAAATCTCTTCCAAAATTATGGGCGGTGGAATCGCACCGGGGACCTCTTGGTTCGTGGGTTGACACTTAACCACTGGGCCACACCAGCTGGGCAAGGCCTTGTCTTTTTTGTTGTCAATGTATACTCAGCACTGAACACAGTAGTCTACCCAGCACTTAACGCACACAAAAGCAGTGGTGATAACCTTTATATGGCACTTCCTATGCACCAAGCAGGTTGTTAAGTATTTTTACATTTTTAATTCATTTAATCCTCACAACGCCTCTCTGATGTGCTATGATTATTTTCACCTTACGGGTGGAGGAAACTGAGGCACAGAGAGCTAGATCATTTGTCCAAGGCCTTACTGGTAATGAGCCAGGATGTCTGACTTCCAACTTCACGCTCTCATCCATACACATTGCCGCTCCTCAGTGTGTTTGTTCAATAAATCCTCTGCCCTCAGGCACCACTCTTATACATGCTTGGGATTACATTCCGCATACAACTTTTACTTCCACCATTTAACTAATGCTATCTGAGTATCAGGATTTTAAAGGTGGCTTATTGTTTCATTGAACAAATCCATCTGATGTGATTTCCTCATTCTCTGGTTTATTGAGCATCTAAGGAGTCTTACTTAGTGCAGGCTGCTATAGCAGAGGACCACACGCTGTGTGGCTTATGAACAACTGAAATTTATGCCGTACAGTCTAGGAGGCTGGAAGTTGCAGAGCAGGGTGCCAGCATAGTGGGGTTATGGCGAGAGCCCTCTTCTGGGTTGTAGACCGCCGTTTTGTAACTGTGTCCTCACATGACGGAGAGAGTGAGAGAGATCTCTGGAGTCTCTTTTATAAGGGCACTAATCCCATTCATGGGGGCTTCACCCTTGTAAAAGTTCAACATATGTATTTGGGGAGTACACAAACACTTAGACCATTTAAAAACGGGTTTTACTCAGTTTATTGCTATTTTAAATGGCTCTAAAATGACATTCTTGAACACAAATATTGTTCAATGCCTTATGGTAAATTCCATGGAGTAATTTAAAAGGTATGAGCTTCAAGCATGTTGAGGCATACTGTCTGCCACACCAAAAAGTTGGAGGGGACCCATATCCCCACAGTTATGCCAAATGAAGCTATATATTAATCTACAACCATACTGGGAGTGTGCATGTTCCCCCAAATCCCCGTGGGTAGAAGGCGTTTTATAGCATATTTAGGGGATCTCCACACTTAGGTCCTGATTCAGAGAATAATAAAATGCATTTGCATTGCCTTGATTGACTGGGTGAAGGAGACGATAGCATCAGAGTTTACATAAATAGAGCCCCACTCTACCCCAGGACCTGAATAGCTCTTAGGCTACTGCTAATTATAAACACTACCTTAGGGGAAGGAGCATTAATTGAGATTTAAAATGAAATTCAAGTTTTTAATTAGATTCCAAAATATGATGTTGTTCTTTCCTTTCCCATGTAAAAACACCAAGCAAAGCATACATTTTTACCACCTGCTGCTAGTTCAATACTCTTTCCAAAATTAAACAGCCTTAAAAAAAGAATTCCCAGTTTAGAGACCCAAATAGAAAAACAAGCTGTGTATGTAGGCTGGACCACAGTAACAACACTGCCAGGAGGGTGCGGTTAGACTGCCTTGAGAGGGCTTGCGTGTTTTCCTCCTGTTTCTATGCTTCTGCAAAGGACTTGTGGAATGTTCCTTGATCGCAGCAAAGAAACTGCACCTGCGTATTGCTCTCAGTTCCCGAGGGGCTGCAGTGAAATCGTAGAGCTGACATGACAGACAGCTCATCTCAGTGCTGGATTATGACACCAGAGTAAGTTGTAAGACACCTAAGTCCAATATACCCTATTAGAAGGGATACTATAAAACCCACAAATAGAGCAAATTGGAACATACTTAATTATCAAGGAAGTAAAGAAGAATGAACCCCAAAAGTTAAGATCTTAACTACTTGAAATAAACACAAAAGAAACGAGGGAAATGGAAACCCATGGAAAGTGCCATGCCCATTATAAAACACACTACCTGTTTAAATAATAGTCGCACACAAAAAACTTTACTGACGAGAATGCTCAAGGACGAAACTGCAAATACTAATGTATTCGTGTGATGAAAAGGTACTTATAATACACATGGATCCCATCTATACCTACTTTATGGTGTTTACAAACAGCAAAATCTTGATACTGAGGCGTCTGCTGAATTTTTAGAAGTAGTGGAATATTTTATTTTAAATATGCACACAGCAAGGGCACTCTCTAGCACTTCTTGACTGACACTCTGTCCTCTCATTCAACTGCTTTGACCAAAAGGCAGCAACGTGCATGTGGGTTCTACAAACGGCAGGGGCCAGGGTAGCACTGGGGGCTCACATCAGGTCAAGAACAGATGAGAAGAAGGATCGTCTTTCTTGGTATAAGAAAGAATTACGTTCAAAAATTGTTATGATAAGCGTGACAAAAACGTTGACTCTTGTTTTGTAAAGTCTATATATAAAATAGTTGTGGATAGAAATTAGGAAAACCCTAGGAATTGAAGCCTAGAGATACTTCATTGGAAGCTAAAACTCTGTAAATCAGAACAGAAGAAAGTAAATCCCCTAGGTCCAGAACTTAGTCATCCAGGTAAAACCGTCCTAAGAAAAAGGCACAGAGATGGGAGGGGACAAGGGGAAGGACGGACGAGGATCTCCCTCAGCTGGTATTCTCGGGTCTCCATTTCTCACCATATAGTTAAAAGGGGGCAGCAAATCAAGCCCCTGAAGGACTCACCGGAGGACTAAAGGAGGTGTCCCTTAATTTCTGTGTGAACTAACACCTGACAACATACCTGGAAGGCTCTCACTCTGAAACCACAGAACCGTGTGACACCCAAGAAAAGCTGGCGCCATGACAGCGTTATGATGATTGGTGATGAGCTCTGGAATCTGGCTGAAACCATACATCCTGGATCCTGCAGCGTTTTCTTCCTGCTAGTTAAACTCTAGTCCCATCCGCATGCTTCTCATCCATAGCAAATCAAGAAGCCAGGCAGATGAGATTACGAGGGAGCCCAGCACTGGAATAACGGGAAGATGTATATTAAGTAAATAATTGTCAAAGTAACAGGGTCTTTAAAGTGGCTTTTGCTGAACTCAAAGCTAAGGTAAGTCATATTGACACACGCACACAGAACTGAAATTGGACCAGATAAGTCCTCAGGCCTCATTAAGAGTCAGCCAACCTAGTTGTTACAAAAGAAAAATAAAAGACTCGTGAGAGTAGCGAAGGCTGAAAAGAAATGGATAATCCACCTGGGTCGGGGCCAATACCATGACTCTTCCCTCCATCAGTAAAGGGGGCTCCCACAGAATGCCTCGTTGACATTGGGTTTGTTTTCAAAAGGGGACACTGGCATGTCTGTACCCTGGTTGGGCAACTGCCTCTGCAGTGGGCTTGCTGACCTGCCCTCCACGGGTGGGGAGAGGGGAGGAGAGGAAGGCATTGCAGAGACAACAGCAAGGCAGGAAGTGGGAACCATGCCGAGGAGCAATCTGTTCTCCACCAGTTGGTGTAGCCGAGAGGCATGCCTCTCCCTGGCCTGGCACCAGCGAAGGGGCACACTTGTGCCACGCTGGAGACGTGCCCTGCCGGGGCTGGGCCAGCCGGCCAGGCGACTGCCACTCTCAGCCAGAGGCTGGGGAGTTCCACAGGAGCCGGGCTGACGGAGGGTTTAAGAAGGCAGTAACCTCCTGGAAGAAGACCTATGCAGTGGGGACAAGCCCTCTGAAGACTTCGCACCCCAAGAGAAAGCCCATGGGGTTGTGTTTGTGTGTGTTTTTAATGAAGCCACTGTTAGCCAGCGGCACCAGCTGAGCCCAGAGGGAAAGCCCAGCTGGAGACCAGAAGCCCAAGAGCAACTTGTCAATTCTCCTGTCTCCTTCTCCCAGCCCAGCCCAGAGGGGCTGAGACCAGGGGGAGGGAGAGGCAGTGAAAGGCGGGGGGCCCTCCGCCTCTCCACTGAAACCTTCAGCCTGATCTGAAGGGCCAGGGAGGCTGGTGGGGGAGAGAGGGAAGGACATGATTTCAACAGAACTGGTATGGATTTTCTAATGCCAATGGTATCAGATGTATAAGAAATCTGCCTGAGGTGGAATTAAGTAAGGGACAGTACTGGAAGAGTAAACAAACAAACAAACAAACAAACAAACACATTGATTACAGTAGTAATTGAAACAAACAAAACAAAACAAAAATAAAAACATGTCTTTCTCATACCCTTACCACGTTCAGACGGTGCCGCACATGGTTGCATCGGTTGGCTGAGTGCGGGGAAATCAGTCAGAGATGTGTGAGAAGACAGGAAGGCGCGGTTCAAGGCAAAGAACTGCAGGGTGAGGAGGAATTGACAAGGCAAAGGTGGTTGGAGGGAGGAGAGGGGAAGCCGGGAGGGGCAGAAAGAAGCAGCAACTCCGTGTAATCGTGGAGAAGACGGCTGTGATGCCGCGTTAATGCAATCAGATGAACCACATTAGACAGACCCCACCCGTTGCCCGGTGTCTTTGTTTCTGTACTCCCCGGCTCTCCTGTGCTACCTTCAACCTTCAAAGAAGAAACACCCTCAATGCCAATTTTTAAAACAAGGCTGAGTTGGCCTGAGAAAGCGTTATGATTAAAAGCACACGGTCTACTACAGCCAAGACCCCCCGAGTCCAAGTCCCGGCTCTCCCACTTAGCAGCTTGGTGCTTCCGTCTCCTCATCTGTAAAATGGGGGCAATAGTACCTTCCACTTAGGGTGGTGGAAGGATGAAGCCAGGAAGCTAGAATACTGCCTGCTGTTTAGCAAAGGGGCAGTAACTGCCTTCAGACAATTAACGGGGCTAATGTACACAAATGCCCCCTAAAAACTTAAGTTACAGGTGGCTAATGCATTATCGTGATTCAAATTCTGGCTCTACTTAATGCCATGAGGCTGTCCTCTCTCAGCAGAACACTTTCTGAAGGAAAACATGACGTATCCCTGTGCAGGTGTTACACAAAACTCATATGGCAAAGAGAACCCTTGTGAGAAAACTTCCAATTTACTTGGCAAGAAATGTATTCACATAGCTATTTTAAACATGTTCAATATATGAAGCATAATCAAACACATAGATTCATATATATTAGCCAAGAACCTAGAGCCGGTACAAATACTACATTCTGGATAAGTATACATAATGAATATAATCCATAAATGGCCCTTCATTTTAACATTTTATTGCTAAACTGGTATCAAACTTACTTGAATTATAACTAAGCACACAGTAGGTTGCTTAATAAATCTTTCCTGAGGAGGATGACAACATAAATTTTGTATATTCAAGAAGGGTTTTGCCTCAATGAATGACTTTCTTTCAAAGGGCTTCTAAGTGTGTTTACCTCCTACACGCGTTCATTTGAGCACAGGGCCACACTGAATCACTGTCGGGAGTAACCTAAGGACAGACTCATCACTTACTTTCTTGCTAAAAATAAAACTGCACCATGAATTTTAAACAAATCCAATGCATAAATACATATTTTGGGTGATTCAATGCCAGCATATCCAATTCAAATGCCACCACATTATAAAGCCAATGGACTGCCATCATTCACTCCCCCTTCGCACATCTGCAGTTATTTCACATCCATTTTCCTGCTTCCTTAACTGGGAGGCACTGAAACCTACTGATCAATACTTCCTTCCATCACGCTCAAGGAAAACACTCGGAGTCTGTAATTCAAGTGCCACCAAGCCACCATCACTTAGTGGTGGCCCAGTGCTTCCTTTGGGTACTTGCCCTTGGTGGCTTGGAAGCAGCACCTGAGAGCCTCTAGAACAATTGGAAATGATAGGTATGAAATGGTATGGTTCATAGCAAAGGTATTTGTAATCTACCTGCTGCAGACATATAACCTCTTGTCATTTGTTGCACATTTAAGTATGGCACACTGTAAAGATGATATGGCCCCATTCTGAAAAAATTCTAGAAGAAAATCTAGAATAAGAGAACTTCAAGGTGATATGCAGGTTATGTCTACAAGATTGCAGGAGGGAGAGAGGAAGGGAGAGAAGGAAGGAGATGGGGGTGGGGGCTAGGGAGAGAAGAGATGATGGATAGATGGATGGATAGATAGATAATAGATAATATAAAATATATAGATATATAGATAGATATAATAGATATGATAGATAATATACAGAAATACTTCAGATGGAATTAACAGATGTGGGGCACCAGGCTAAAAGAGAAATCAAAAGTCCAATTGTATTGCAAGTCAACTCAAAAGTATTGACTGACTAAGTTTTGGGGTCGTCAGAATGTCAGTATTATCATTGTCAGATAATACTAACAACGTTCATTTATTTACGAAGGGTTTACTCTGCCGCAGGCCCTGGGCTGAGCACCTCACCTTGCTCTCCGTGTGGATCATCTCATCAGCTCCTCGAAACCTTTCAACTGCACAGAAGCTCAGAGCACCTCAGAGGGAAGAGAGAAGTTAGAGGCATGAGCTGATACACCTTGGTCAATGGGGTCCAGGGGACGAGTTCCAAACTCCTCCCAAGTAAGATATCAGGGCGTCAGGATTCGTAGGGCTGGACTGTGCAGATCAATACTCCATGGGTATCAACTATCAATGTTGGCGGAATCAACGTTGTGCACCCATGAAATATTGGGACAATTTTTCTGCACAGCCTTTGAGACAAGATACCTAATTTCAAAAATAGCACCATGAATTTAGAAAATATTTTAGTGAAATGTTATTCTATTAATCACAAAACATCTACACACATTTGAGATTGGCAACATACTGATGGTGCCAGCAACGCGATGACTCAGATGACGGGCAATGCCTGATGCTCTCAGACTGGTCATCCAGCCAAGGGCGCTGGCAGGTGACTGAGCAGCGCTCAGCTCCAGATTCCTCCTCTCGGCTGGGTCACCTTGATCACTTCAAGCCCCAGCTCTTCATCTGGAAAGTGAACTGAGTAGTACTCCTCTCATAAAGTTACTTTAAAGATTAAATAAGATAACATTTCATAGGTTGAATCCTAGAAAATGGCTCATATACCACTGTTCTGAGCTACAAAAATGGCAGTCTCCTTTGGTCTGACCTGTTACATGTGAAGTGCTTGGTCCACAGTCTGATGCAGAGTAAGGACTCATTACATAGCAGTAGGATGAAGAGAGGGAGGAGTTGTTGGTTCATGGATCCTTGACAGTAACTCCATGGTTCCTCTTCCCCTGCCCGCCCAAGTGTCCGTGGCCATCCATAGAGAGCAGAAAGCCAGAGGCTCCGTGAGAAAAGACTTCATACCATGGGTTTTGTTACCACAATTGAAACTTTTGGTTGGGTAAAAAGTTGAATTGGTTACCAGGAGGTTCAAGAGTCAATTGAATGTATTACCCAGGTCATCTCTGCCTTAGGGGTGTGTACCTGGCAGGCATTATCAACGAAGCATATTTCTGCTGCACATGAAACTGTAGTGGACAGAGGAGGAATGAAGGGGGTGCAAATACAGGAACCAAGGTGCTGGCACCCCTGTACTGAGCCATGCAGAGGAAGCCATGGAAACACGGGCAGAGAAGCTCAGGGCTCCACAGCCTGCAGAGTTCAGAGATCACATTCTTAGCGTGTCCTTGTCATGAGTTCGGTCCTTTCCCCTCACAGCAAAACTCGTGCTTCGTGAACCACGGTGGGGTTCTACTCCAGAGAGGAAAGGGGCGGGTGGGAAGGACACAGGCCCGCAGGAGAGCAAGCATCTTTGTTCGAGGCTCTTGGCTGACGGGCGCCTGTCATTTCACTCCACTTCAGAACATTATCTTGCTGCATTTTTTGAAATATTATCACAAGTACACGTTCAGGATTTTTGATTCGCTATGGACCACCTGCCAGGACTCAGTGTGTCTCATGCACTGACAGACGAATCCCACGATTTCTTCCTTCCCGCGTGAGGTAGGAAATGCATTTGTCAACAAGAGGAGTGCTTGGAGTAAGTCTTCACGAGCAGGTTCACACGAGACTGAGACTCATTTGTGCTTAACACCGTCATCAAGGGGTGAGAGTACATTTTTATTAATAAGCGTCATCGTTTTCTCATCTTTCAAAAACCCTCCCAGTGATGTTTACATAATAATCCTGAAACTTGCACCAAATCACAGCTGCTCCTGTCAAATTATTTGAATGTCAGAACCTTATCATTTACCATTTTGTTCATTTGGTGCAGCCATAATGAAGAGATTTATTTATTGAGAGCTGGTATACAAAATGCCATGCATATAAAAATGATGAATAGCTGATCTGTGACACCAAATAGCTCATAGTTTAACCTCGTCATTCCAGAGCAATGAGGCAGTGTGGGGTCCAGGGCCCCACTCCCAAGGGTTCTGACTCAGGAGCCCGAGGTGAGGTGCAGAAACCGGCGGTGTGAGTGACAGCCACGTCCACCACCCGCTTGGAGAAGCTCGTTTTATGAGCGGGAGTCTCTGGCCACACATTCACATCGTCATTAGCGCTTTGAGCTTTTCCCCACGTTCCCCACAGCCACAAGGTCAGTGGTCAAAAAAGACCAGGTCATCCAGGAACACAAACAATGAACACCCTTCCTCTGAGAGGGACCTCCTTTATTATGAAACTAGTGCCAGAGTGGGACCTTCTCGTAGCAAACTCCAGGTCAGCACCTACATTTCATTTAAGGTAGGTGCACGTTAAGTCTGTGTGACTTAAGCCCATTCCATATTTCACCACCCACTCCCCATGCATCACACTGCCACATGTCGGGGGACCAATACGGACCCTCTAGGGAGCCCCCCTCTCTCCCTGGCTCTGTAACCCTCCTCCTCCTGCATCTCCTCCTAAGGTTTCTGTCCCAAACTCACTGTTTTCACTGCTCTCCTCTGGATCCTCTCACATCCTCGAAGACAGTTGGCAACCAGGGCTGCCATCAGCTCACACGGCGATTTTATGTGAATTAGAAAACAGCGCCCTTTCCTCAAGACACTGTGCTTCCAGTGCATGGAAAATTGTCACAAATGCGGATTTTGCTAGGACAAGTTCCTACGGACAGAAATGTGCCCTGATAAATATACACCTATATAATGTCTGTCATGTGACTGGCAGATATAGAGATTAATGATGAATAATGATGATAGAGCTAGAGAGAGAGAGTCTCCAGTTTTCTATGCTCGCCCTGCACACCACAGGGGGTGGCCCCAGCAGACACACTTTGGGGACATTTGTGTCTCTTCTTCATCAGTTTCTACTCTAGGCCCCAGCACTGGCGTTTCCCACTGCCAGGGAGATGGAGGTGGGACAGATCTTTCGATGATAATTATGACTTACATCTCCAGGCAGAATTCTATTTTTCCCTAACTTGCTGCCTTGTGGGTGGAATGTTTGGAATAAGTTGGATTACTGGGTAATTAGTCTTTTTATAGGCACCCTATTTACAGGGGGAAAAGAATAGTGTCAGTTCAAGTTCTCACTCTCTAACTAGAGAAAAACGGAGGGTGGATGAAATCTGCATAAACACAATGGCAAAGAAATAGTTGATCAGGAGGTAAACCGTAGTGTACGGGGATGAGTAACGGCGTCGGTAGACATGCCTGGATCTACGAAATGAAGTGGAGAATTAGCGCAATCAAGCCCACTCTCCTCCCTCCCTTTTGCTCCCACTCTCTTCACTTTCAAAGGAAAGTACTCCATGAATAATTGAGGCAAGGGGATTTTTTTCCCCCTGAATAATTCAAGAAATTGCCTCAATTTTCCTCTTCCCTTTTCCCTACATTTACTGTGTGGATTCTGACCACATCTCCATAATAAGACTATGTTGCTACTGCACAATCAACAAGGTATGTTTTTTTTCTTGCCTTAATTTTTCAATTGATTACATAACAGTTAACTGTATCAACCATACATTGATCTGGTTTCTTAATGGGAAAAGAAAAAAGAAAAGAAGAAAAGACTGAACTAGCCACACGGCCTTGTCTCCACTCCCCTCCCCCTTCTCTCTAGCTGCCAGAGCCAGGGGCCTATTTCAAAGCAATGAGCAGAATTATCTCCAACTATTATATTTTATTACGCTATGAACGAGGTCGGCCTGTCCCTTTATAAATCAATAGGGTCAACTTAATTATGGAGAAACTGGACACAAAGTGATGTAAGAATGCTTGCAAGTGACTTTTGAAAGCCAATAAAAACTTGATTGACATAAGACCCATTACAAATTCTGCGTCAGAAAATTTGGTTTTGGATTCAGAAATGGCTTGAGTCACTACCAAATGCCTTGTCTCTATGTAGCTACCTCAGCTTACAGGGTAGACCAGTAATTTCTCAGAAGCCAGACCTAGCAAGCACAGAGATTCCCGCTTACATGTATCTACTAGTACATCAATGAGAAGGCATGTAGTTGCTTTCTCATTATTTGAAAGTGTTTCAATATGTTCAATGTGGTAAAAGATAATTCAACGCACCTTTTGCGGGTGCTGGTATAGAATTCACGGGAAGCTCCCATGTGATTGTTTCTGAATAATTCCTCCTCGATAGTTAAGCATTCACAAGACACGGCCCAGAGGCTCCCTCGCGACCACGCAGCCATAACTGTTGACTCAAATGGAACTGTTTCCTGCAGAATGGCAAAGATGGGCGCCCAGACCCAGGATGTGGCTTGCTTTCCCTTCCCTCGCTTTATTAATGTGGCACGATCCCCAAGTGGAATTCCAGCCTGGCCCAGCAGGGGCCGGAGGGATTAAATATCACCATTGTCAATGTCTGCATGGTATTTGTTGACACTCTCCTGCTTCCCACACCTCAGTTTCTCATTATTTTACTCCCTACCATCCCATTTATTTTTAATTCAATTTCTTTTTTCCCCCCACTCTTTCCTTTTTTTCCCTTCTTTTCCTTCTTTTTGTTATCAGCACCTGTTTTTCCTTTTCAGTTCTTCCCTTTTTGTTCACTATCCTCGATACACTATTTGTGCTTGAATTTTCTGGTCGAAAAAATAGTTCTCAGTCCTGGCCCAATCCTGTTACATAGGAGGCTCTCAAGCCTCCTGCTCTGCTATCAGAAAGGCTATTTGAGTCTTCAATCCATTTTGAGTTTGTTTCTGTATATGCTGTAACATAGGCTCTTTTGTCCAGTTTTCCTGTTTGTTAAAGAGACTGTCCTTTTCAAACCATTGTATATTCTTGGCTCCTCTGTCAAAACTCAATTGCCTGTATGCATGGGTTCATCTCCAGGCTGTTTCTATCCCATTGATCTATGCCACTTCATTTACGCTCCGCCATACTGTTTTGATTACTGTAGCCACGCATTATAGTTTGAAATCTGGAAGTGTGATGCCTCCAGGTTGGTTCTTCTTTCTCAAGATTGCTTTGTTTATCTGGCATCTTTGGGATGTGTTAATGAACTTGTTGAGGAGAGTTCTTTGGAATGTATACGTATATCAAACCATCGTGTTGTACACTTTAAATATCCTACCATTTTATTTGTCAATCATACCTCAATAAAGCGGGGCAGGGGAATCTTTTTCAAAAGGTTACATAGGTCACTGCCAGGAATGCTCCTCCTTTAATCCAACACCCCTCCACCTGCTAACGGAGAAGCCGTCCCCAGCTAACCCTCACCTCAGCTCCCAGAGGGCAAGAGCCATGTGCACTTCCGGCTCCCTAGCAGTCATGTGTGATGGTTAAAGGCATAGACTTCAGGGTCAGACAAACCTACACTGGGATTCCAGCTTCGTGATCTCCAGCAAGTGGCATATACCCCCAGCTGAGGGATTGAGTTCCTCCTCCATCATCATAATTGTTGCTGTTGTGAAAATTAAATAAAGCAATGGAAGAGAAGCGCTAATAGAGCGCCTGACGAGCCCTGACCTGGACACAACAGCCCAGCGAGCACTGTCATGAGCCCAGCAGGGAGCTAAGCAGTCTGGTTATATCACCTTGCAGCAACACTGCGGGTTATACATTTCATTACCTGTGCAGAGCGGCTACAGTATTTGGACAGGTTCAAGCCTCGGACTAATGAGAGGGCACAGTCCTCTCGTGGCCACGTGCAAGTCCCAGCGTGGAGGGCAGAGCCCTCCCAGCACCATTATAGCCAACAGCTATGGTTGTGGGCTTGAACCTATGGTCCGAACACGTGGCCCCACGTGCCTGAGTGATATAGGCTGCAAGTAAACAAAGCTTGATCAGGTGCATGTAATTGAGTAGGATCGAAACCCACGAGAATGTTGTAAACATCTTGACCACGCCCTTACTTTGCCTCGTGGCATCTGCTATAAAATAAAGACACAGCTTGTAGACCGTGGCGCTGTCTCTCCATCAGAGAAGCAGCGTCCCACCGAGACCCAGCTTTCCTTCTCTTGTCTGTCTTTTCTCAATCCTTCATCGCCCCTCTCAGGGTCACTGAACCTGGCTGAGCTGCCGTGGCACATAAGGCGCCCTGGGGCTGAGTATGCCAAGGCCATGCCGGCTCACCACAATTGCCCACATCAAAGGAGGCAGATGAGCACCTGAGTCCGTGCTCCGTGAAGACCGTACCGGCAGTCACCACCGTGCGGGCTGGGCCTGGCGAGCACTGCCTCTGGCCAGGCGCGGGCATGATGGATCAATTCCTCTTGGCTATCACTCCTGCATCCCAGTGGCGGTGGCTGTCCCGGCCACTAGGGAGACTCCTCTACCTGCTTCATCCTTGTGGAGACTAGATCGGGGGTGCGATGCCGGCGGGAACAGCAGCCTCACACGTGCCAACAGAACTGTGGCACCACATTAGGGGCACCAGGGGAAGACACCAAAAGGCTCACAGGCTGCAAAGCAGAGGAGATATGAGTGGTGAAGGCCAACCAGCCAGTGCTGCTCCCCTGGGCGGCTCAGTCATAGCACCCAAATCTTCACCTCGGTGGTACCCCCAAAACAGCCCGGCATAGTATGCAGGCTTCTGCTACAGGCAAATACATTCTCAACATCACTCCCAGTAGGATGTCTTTGAAAGGTTAACCTCTGGTCCACTACGGCCTATCCTAAATGGGCAATCAGACCTGCAGGTATTAATTAAACTTATGGTTCTATTTATTGTAGCACTCTGGGGATTGAGCAGACAGCAAATAGCAATAAGTACTTCTGAATGTTCTCTTTGGCTTAATTACTGTTCCATAGTTAGTCCATCAAATTGATGTACAATCAACAAGGCTGTAGTTACTTCCACTGCTCATTTAGATGCGTCTGTTCCAGGGCTGCCTTCCACTGAAGACACAGAACAGGCCCGAGGAGGCCTTTCAGCCCGCCCATCACCTGTCGGCTTGGCAGGGAGCACCTCTCTCCCCGAGCCAGCATCTTTCCTTTAGCCAGAACCTTAGCCCTGGAGGGCCTCTGATCTCACTGTGTCATCAGACCCAGCCTGACCAGGACAAAGAGTAGGGCAGTTATCAAGCATCCCATACTTTTTAAGCCTCAAACGTAGCCCACATGGATAATTAAAAGTATAGATTCTTGAAATCTAAAGGGACTTTCAAGGTTATCTAATTCAGTGGTCGGCAAACTCATTAGTCAACAGAGCCAAATTATCAACAGTACAACAATTGAAATTTCTTTTGAGAGCCAAATTTTTTAAACTACTTCTAACGCCACTTCCTCAAATTAGACTCGCCCAGGCCGTGGTATTTTGTGGAAGAGCCACACTCAAGGGGCCAAAGAGCCGCATGTGGCTCGCGAGCCGCGGTTTGCCAACCACGGATCTAATTCAACCACGTCATTTTGTACAAGATGAAACTGAGACCAGAGAAACAAAGTGGCCTGAGAAGGTCACACGATGACTTAGGAAGGGAATCTTGGGTTGCAATAAAGAGACCTACTTGAGCCAGCTTACTCACGTAAAGAGAGATTTATTATAAGGGTACAGGGGACCCACAGAATCTGATGGGGGTTCGCAGGAAATGGAAAGTCACCAGCCTCTCATTCCTGCTTCTTCCTGCACAATTGTCACTTTTTTTATCTGCCAATTCGTATCCCTCACGACGTCGACTTGCATGTGGCTTTGAGTTGCCATGGCACCAGAATCTGATGCACCTGCATATGACCGTCCAGCTTCGATGCCCAACACCTTCTAACCACAGGGTCCATGTCTCCTCAAATTCTGCAAATTGTGGAGTTTAATGGCTCCTCTTGGGGCTAGAGTTCAGGCATGGTCCAATGAAGTACGACCAGGACGCTTTGGCTATGCAGGCCCACCCTTCAGCAAGGACTGGGAATGGGGGCAGTTCCAAGAAAGGAGAATGAGAGAGACAGACACCCAAAGTTGTAGTAGAGCCAACACTAATATTCAGATTTTTCAACTCTGCACCTAGAACCCTTCCATATTATATCACCTCTCAACTTCAACTACATCTCAACTTACCTGTTGTAGGGGAAAGAGAGTTAGGGGCTAGAATTGCTTAGAAAGTGGTGGTTGTATCATGGTGGCCTTGGAGCAGCCATCTGTAAAACCAGGAGAAAGGAGGCACTGCAGTTACCTCGTATATTGAATATCTATCCATAAACACAATTAGAGAGAGAACATTAAGAACCAATAAGAATATTCAAAACACCAGTGCTAGACTTCCTTCTCCATACTTCCCATGAAAGCAGCATGTTGGGTGGTGTTAGGAGGCCCTGCTCCAGGTCTCGTAATGCAAGTGGTGAACAGAAGGCCGTACAATCACCATCCCCTCCCAGAGGAATCAAATCATGATATTCACATCTCATCCCCTAGTATCTGAACTACTTCGATTTGCTTTTACTGTCCAGGCAGGAACAAAAGGTGTTGTTTGAGATTCAGATTTTAATTACCTTTCTATGTCCTCCCTCACGTTAGATTACATTTTCTTCTACTGAGTGACTGGGGCAAAATGCAACACTTGCCCTCCTGTTTCTCTCTTGCCCTACCTTTTTCCTTCCACTCTCCACTCTACAGGGAAACTAGGAGGAAGCTTAAACGAACCCATGCAGGTAGTGAAGAAAAAAACAATTTATACATATTGGGCTAGAGGTTTGATTACTGTCTTACAGGAAAGTCATGTCCGGGGGAAGGTGCTGAGGGGGAGTTAGGAGCTCCAACTCCAGGCCCGGGGCACCCCGCTGTGTGGCAGGCGGGCTACTCTCGTGCCTGTGTGTGGCTTCGTGGCAATGTGCTACGAGGTAACTCTTGGGCCTCTTTTCAGACATTCCCAGCCAGACCGTTACCATCTCTGGTCAGTCTAGAAGGTTCCATTCACACCCTGGAGCACACCACAGTCTGCCACCATCACGGTCCCAGGGAGCCTGGTCCAGAAAGCAGAATTTCCGGTTCGGCTCCCGGTGCCGGCACCAACTAGCTTATGCAAGCCATTGACGTTCCCACCCCCTCCTCACCGCAAAGCAGGGAATTGGGACCAGAAGTTCTTGATCAAAGCGGTCTTAGCCTTTGCAGAGATGAGGCTCCTTTCCAAACTCCGGTGCCTGCTGTGGGCACTCTCCCAGAGAGATGCACAAGCAGCTCAAGGGCGCATACCCTGTGAAGGCGTTCGCCTGGCCTTCTACAAGCTATCCTTGGACCTGGCGTTCCTGCACAAGCCTTCTGTTACTGTCCCTTGAACTGGACAACCTCTAAGGCACTCCCAGCTCTGGGAGCCTGTGAATACCAATTACCCCAAACCTCCCTACGGAATAAAAGCATCCCTGCCCTCGGGGGCGTCCGAGATCATGGATAGCGGCTCCTCCTTTCACAGACGGAGAAACTGAGGACCAGGGCGCTCGGACCTGCAGTCTGTGATCACAGGGTGTGGGGCCGGAATGAGAACCTGCGCCCCCTGATTCCCAGGCACAGGTGCCACAAAGCTCTGGCGGTGGTCGGCTCCTGGGGGCTCCCTAAGCTCTGCCCCAACTCAGCTCTCCGTTCCCAGGCATTTGTTGCCAGGATCCCCCTTCACCCCCCGACTGGAGAGGGCTGGTAGGGTGTGGTCAGGTATTCTGGGCACTCCAATGAGAGGGGTCGGAGCCCAGGGCCAGTGAGTAAACCAGTGGCGGCCAGCAAAGACACAGGGTGTCATCCCCAAGGGCAGACAAAGTGATCCTCGTACGTTGTTCCTAATGGCACCATCGGAATTCCACCGACGCGGCCAGTCCGGCAGAGAACGGTGTGTTCTCGCTGCTCAGCGAGCGCTGTCGCCTGAGAAAGTCACAGCGCGTTCACCTGCCCCGTCTCGCCTGAGAGCTCGGGCTTTTTGATAACAATACTGCGGAGTCGTGTCACCTTCCATAAATCATACGAATGGGAGGGAGGCTTGAAGCATTTTCTCAAGTTTGTATAAAACCCAGATCGTTTTTTTTTTTTTTTCTTTTTTTGCCAGTCGCGTTGAGCAGTGGGTGTCTGGGTGGGTGGGTTGAGTGACACGTTCGTGAGAAAGTTCCCTCCCCTTGCAGAGCTCCTCAAAAAAGGAGTCGGAGGAAGAGCACTTGAGAAAGTGACAGGCGGATCCTGGAGCCCGGCTGCTGATGAAAACGCGTTTAAATCTGTCAGGATCCTGAATCCAGCGCCGCCCGCCCGGGACAGAGAGGAGCCGCACGGAGCCTGCTGACCCTGGTTGGGCTGGGTCTGCATTTGGGGCGAGCCCATCTCACCCCCTTCCTCCTCTCCGCACACCCTGCGGCCAGTGAGGAGACCGTAGCAGCGACATCACAACTCGGGCACCTTCACCTCCCCCTTGTCCCCCCAAGTCCCCCGCGTCCCCCTCCCCCCGCGCTGGTTGCCAAGGGCTCCCAATTATCTCCTCTACCTGCCACGTTAGACAGTGAACTCGGTGAGTTGCCAGGAATTCGGAGTCTGAGAACACGCCACGGCGGCACAGGCGTGACATGAGAACAGATGGGAAACTTCTCAGGAACAAAATGTGCGCGCACACAAAAAACGGGGCCTGGCTAGGAGTGTATATTCACGGTGCGGCTCGCAAGCCTTCCCAGGGCCCAGGCTCAAACCTGACCTACTTAGGCGGTGCTCTTATTTATGTCTCAGACGAGAAAGCTGTATATTTAGCAAACGAGGACTCTCCACCCCCATGCCCACTTCTTCTCACTTTCAGAGCCGAGCGATGTTCCCTTGTTAAGTTTTCCCCAGATTGTCTCCATAAAAGTGGATATATAAGTTAAACACTGTTAGAAACCCACAAGTCCAGGAATGTGCTTAAAAGCATCCAGACTTTCATTGAGTGTGTGAGCTAATGCTGCTTCAGAGATCAACAACGAGGCTGCAGTTAGTTCATCCATGTTTGTTCCTCTTCTCTTAGCCCACAGACCCGCTGCCTGGCTTGTCTGTAACCAACGCTGCGGCTCAGGTTTACTGATGCTCCAATATGCCAACTGCGCACGCACATGTCCACCAGGGGAGTCTAAGTGTGCAAAGTGGAGGAGAGAACCGAAGCTACCATCCAGCTGACGCAGCCAAAATAGGCGTTAGTTTCAATTATCAGGAGGAAGCTTTAGTCACCTTCACTATTAGGATAATTACCTCAACCCTCAGCCTACGTACGTGTAATCAAAACCATAAAGTTTTAATCCTTTCTGACAAGCAGCTGCCCCCAATCCTTTCTGAAAGGGGTGCGCACAGACACCATTGTGATCTCCATGCGCGCCAAGGGCACACTGCAAAAGGGAAGGCCGGTTCCCGCAGCCTTGCTTAAAGGAGGCCTCCGAAGAGAAGCTTCTTTAGCAAAGTAGGTAATTCAAGGATGGCACATCCGGCAGATTCAGGCTCCTTGGGGTTTTGTTGGAAGCAGAAGAGGTAATGCTAGGGACTCCAAGGCCCACTGTTTCTGTGCATGCTGGAACATATTCTTTTCTTCCTGATAAATTTGCTAATCCCACCACCCCTTGTTACTGAATAGGGAAAAGTTGGATGAACAGGGTGAGAGAGTGAAAAAACATAATACGAGGTCTTGCCCGGCTGGTGTGACCCAGCGATTGAGTGTTGACCCAGGAACTAAGAGGTCACTGGTTCAATTTCCAGTCAGGGCACATGCCCAGGTTGTGGGCTTTATCCCCTGTGGGGGGCATGCAAGAGACAGCCGATCAATGATGTTTCTCTCTCATCCATGTTTCTTTCTATCCCTCTTCCTTCCTCTCTCTCTCTAAAAATCAATAAAAACCTATTAAATATAAATAAATAATATGTCTTACTATATTATGTGCTTTCACTTCCAATTTTCAACACAGATCTATGTTCTGTATTTAATAGTCTGATTTTATCAGCCCAGCTCCCATCCTCTCGATTAAACAAATATGTGGGGAGATCCAGGGTGTGCTCATCCTGTCTTCCAACACCCACATCCTTCTGAGCTGTGGCCACAGGAGTCAGATTCTCCTGCATACAACACATGGCCCAGAGGCAGTGGTCACCATCATCACCATCACCATCATCATCGCCATCACCATCATCACCGCCATCACCATCATCACAGCACCATCACCATCACCATCATCAACATCACCATCATCACATCACCATCATCAACGCTATCACCATCATCACAACACCATCACCATCATCACTGCCATCACCATCATCACAGCACCAGCACCATCAACATCATCAACATCACCATCATCACCATCATCACCATCATCAACATCATCACCATCATCAACATCATCAACATCACCATCATCACCATCATCAACATCACCATGATCACCATCACCACAAGGACCCTCAGCAATTATCTCACCTGAAAGGGTGACTTTTCTATACATGCCTTCCTCTGCCTCTTGGTCCCTCCCTGCTCTAGTCCTGTCCCTTCCTAAGAAGTTGTTCTGGCCTGAACCTGAAGCCCTCCTCTTTCCTCTCAGAAAAGTAAGAGCTCTACTTATAGGTAATATTGTTTACTGTGCGTCAGCATCCTCTACTTCACCAACTTAGCTCAGCATGGTTAGATGGAAATAAACACTTGTACCCAGATTATTTGTTATCTCCTGCTCACTCCCAGATCATGTGGGACAGAGCTCATTGGAACACAGAAGGACCCTTGAACCCACTCCCACAGTTCCAGCTAACAGAGCTATAATGCAACACCAAGTTCCAAGTTGCCCACACTTCAATGGGAATGATACTTGTGTGAGAATTAAATTAGGTGGTGCTTGTGCACAAGACTCAACAAACAACTGGCACAAAATAGAGAACGTTGGAAGAATATTGCTATGAACTGAATTCTGTCTCCCCCCAAATTCATATGTTGAAGCCCTAAATCCCAATGTGATGGTAATTGGAGATGGAGGGTTAGGGGCGGGGATTGGGTTTAGTGTGGTCATGAAGATGGGGCCCTCGTGATGAAATTAGTGCCCTTATAAAAAGAGACACCAGTGAGCTTGCTCTCTATCTCTGCCATGTGAGGACACAGCAAGAAGGTAGCCTTCGGCAAGCCAGGAAGAGACGCTACCAGGAACCTGACCATGCTGGCACCCTGATCTTGGACTTCCAGCCTCCAAAACCATGAGAACGAAATGTCTGTTGTTTAAGCCACTGAGTGTGTGGTATTTTGTGATTGCCGGCTCAGCAGACTAAGATAAACAAGTTCTCATCTTCATCTACCTAACCTCTTCTGAGCTCTACTTTCTTCTTTTTCCAGCTGTTGCCAACATTCCCACATACATAATTCCATGCCCCCAAAGCTCTTTTCTTTCCTGAATCAATCTGAACATTCTGACCCACACTGAACTCAATGGCTGGCCAGGCACCTACTAGGTGCTTGAGATATGAGGCAACGCCTTGGGGGACCCGGTGCCCTCAGTTAAACAACTGCCTTTGGTGCCCCTGGGAGCCGCTTGTGGTCTTGCTCACATCAGCTGTGATGCTGGGTTCAGAGAGCAAAGTAAATGAAATACGGCTCTGTTGGCTTCTGCTCCATTAGGAGAAGGAAAAATCAATGTTTGCCAAATGGAGAAGGACAAAATCAATAGCAAAAGAAATTTTATTTTCAACCTTCCAAGGGAGTATTACAAAGAAGAGAGAGTGAAAATTATTATTATTTATTGATGTATATAGCACCTTCTGAAAGCCTCAACGTGTTTTATGGAATTACAAACTGCCTTTGCCTCTGCCGCGTCCAGACTGCTTTGTTCTGCTCAGGCGCAGCCCTCTGGAAGGGGTGCATGCAGGAAGTATTAGGGCAACACGACACCCGCAGTCACGGAGCTGACTCCTTCAAGGTGGTGCCGCACTTATAAAGAACAGAAAGTAATGATTAGCAGAGGTCAGCACACTCTAATCTTGTGGAAAGTTCCTGAGGAAGAAGCAGCCTCTAGATTTTCGATGGCGCCCTCGTATGTGTGGTTTGGCAGAAAGAGGAGAGAACCCTCTCCCCGCCCTCCTCTGATGTTCCTTTGTTGGAACAAGCAGCACATTTGGAGAGAACCGGCCACCTGCTGCCAGCATCTTAATGCAGTTCCTGGCAGAGGGGTTTGATAGATAGCTTCAAAGCCACGAGTGTAAACTCCTGAACAAAACTTTCCGGAGGATGAAACGTCAACAGAGCGAGGCTGCAGGAAGCAGGGCTCTGAGGTTGGCAGCTGTCTGAGACATCTACAAAGGGAGGAATCAGAATAAAACCCTGCGAGGGGAGAGTGGTTTCAGCTTTTCCATCTCCTCTCGCCTGGTGTTTTCTCATGTGAACTTTGTAATGACGCTCTGAGAAAGAGAGGACAGGGCGTGTAACCCCATTTTACAGAAGCTCGTAGAGTATAAGTGACTAGCCCAGCATCATTCAGCTGTTGCCTGACAGGGCAAAGGATGGAACCTGGTCTCCTGGATCCTCAGTCAGAAGGGAGATGCGAGATTAAGTAGCTCAACTTTCTGCCTCAAACAGGAGTCCCCCCACACATACACCCAACAGCATCCCCAAGAAGCAGGCAAGTCCAGGGGTGAGGAACTCATCACTTCATAAGAATTGCATTCACTCTGTGACTGTTTGATATCTTAATTATTAAAATCCAACGGTCAACTCCCTATAGTGTCCTCTGGTTTCTCCTCGCTGTGTCACCCAGAACTTTCTAGTCTCACTTCAACACAAGGAAGTCTGCTTCTGAAAGACCACCACCTAGCCTTTAACAAACATCCCCAGTTCCCTAATGAGTTGTTCCTATTTACATGATTTCCAGAGATTTCCCTTCCTACCCTGGACAGTTCCAATCTGTCTCTATTACATATTAAAATATTATACTAAGAACGCAGCAAAAATTCTGAATATCATCTGACATCATGAGACAGTAAGACAGTTTCCTCCCATTTTCTGGAAACTATTAGACGTGCTTCCGGAGAAATTATCATTCACACTATGGACTTCAAGTGACCTACTCAAAATCTAAGTGCTTTTCATAGGAACTGCCAGTTTTTACAGCCACCCAGTCCCCACCCTGTAACTGCATCACTGATTTTTTTAAACCTCTCAGGAGGACTTTACATTTAGAAGAATTAAGTTTTCTAGTCTTACACCCATTATTTCAATATATCACATTTTTATGACTCCTGATTCTGTCTTCTAGCACACTATATTTATCCTGCATAGATTTGCTGGTCAGACTTTCCATCTCTTCATTTAAATTATTAATATATTAATTCAGTGGAACAGAACCTAGAGTTGAGCCCTGTAACAGGCTCTGGGTTAGTTCTCCTTTGGTAGGTGCTAGCTCATTAATCTGCACTCGTTGGTCATTCAATTAAAGTGAATTTCCTCAACTAGTATTCTTGGCAGGCACTGCTCTAGGGTCAGCCCCAGGCAATACCTACTTTAAGAAAAAGAGGGATGACGTATGCAAAATACCCTGGATCCCCTACTTTGCTATCTCCTTTGCTTTCTGTCCATGGCTCCTCGGGCTGGCTTTGCCTCTCTGGGCCCTATTTGGTACCCTAGCATCCCCTAAAGCCTGATGTCCCTCCCTCCCGTCCCTGTCATCAACTTTCCCCTGAGCTTGGATGCTCCTGGCTCCCCATCCCAATGAACCAACTTGCCCGCCGTAGACTTCAGTTTCTGCTTGACCACTCTCCCCTGAAGCCAGCTGACTTTACTGTTATTCCCTTTGCCCTCTTATGGAATCCCTTGTCCCTGAGGCCCACCTCACACAGCTTCATCTTGTCTACACACATATTAAAGCGTTGTCAAAGTCCTTAATGAAATTGAGATCTACCGTATCTATAGCATTCCACTATCTATTGGCCACCTTATCACAAAAGGAAATAGTGTGTGTCCATAGAGTGAACTCCTGTGTGGTCTTAGCTCCTCCTTCTTGGAAACTATCCCTCTCCCTCACACACCGTCCACATAGTTTTCACATACTCAATGTGATTCCACGCCCAGTCTCAGCCCCTTAGTCCAGGTGGACAAGAGCCCCACGCTGAGACAAACACATTTCTTCTACAGGAACTAGAGCGAGAAGCTCATTTCTCTTAGTTGGACTCAAGGTGTAGTGCTTGGGAACTGGGGGCCGCCACGTTTATAGTCTTGTGGGCCGTGGGGAAGCCCCTGCTGGTGGCGGAACAGAAGACAGAAGTAGAAGGATCGAGGGCACAGAGACAACAGGCCAAGCAAATCCTAAAAGTCCAAGACTCCGGTCCCTGTTTCCCTTGAGATGAGCCTCATTCTTCTCTTTTGGTTTCAAGAGTCAGTCAAAAACCAGGCGTCCTCAAACTACGGCCCGCGGGCCACATGCGGGTGTTTTTGCCGTTTTGTTTTTTTACTTCAAAATAAGATATGTGCAGTGTGCATAGGAATTTGTTCATAGTTTTTTTTGGTTTTGTTTTTGTTTTGTTTTTTAAATATATTTTATTGATTTTTTTACAGAGAGGAAGGGAGAGAGGTAGTTAGAAACATCAATGAGAGAGAAACATCGATCAGCTGCCTCCTGCACACCCCCTACTGGGGATGTGCCCACAACCAAGGTACATGCCCTTGACCAGAATCAAACCTGGGACCCTCGATTCGGCAGGCCTCTATTCACTGAGCCAAACCAATTTCGGCAGTTTTTTTTTAAACTATAGTCCAGTCCTCCAACAGTCTGAGGGACAGTGAACTGGCCCCCTGTTTAAAAAGTTAGAGGACCCCTGGTCAAAAACCTTCCAACAAATACCCTTTTTGCCTAAGCTCCTTTGAGTTTAGTTTTTGTCATTTGTCACCAAAGAGTCCTAATGATACAGAGAAGGCACTAACCCCACCCCGGAGCCAGCCAGTGCCCCAGCTCATACAATCCCACAAAGAGCTTCCTGACCTAAAAAAGAAAGAAAAGTAAATGAGCAAATCTCACTCACCTTCCCTATATGAGGTGACCCGGGGCCATTGATATCAGCAGATAAGCAAAATCTTACATTCTTCAATTTTCTCAAACACGTACCAACAGCAAAACAATTCCCTTTCTTTCCATGCTGTTTATTTCAACATCGACATGATTTTCCTTTTACTTTCTTGATGTCCTATTTATAGGAAGGGAAATTCCCTCTACCGGGCCACCATCGGGATCAAGGGCTGTTACAGGCCTGGGGCGGGGGGAGAAGTGGGGAAGGCAGGCGGGGGAAGACCTGAGAGACCGAGGCAGCTGGGGTGTCTGCCTGCTTTGGGTGCTTCCAGCTGAGCAGTGAAGACTTTTCCAGCTGAACAGCCCGCTTCACACGACACAAATGTTTCCTCATCCTGTTCAGCAGCCAGGCAGGTCCCCCGCACAGACCTGAGATACCCACTTTTTATCACGCTTCCTGCTTAAGTCAAAACAGCTTCCAGAAGGCAGGTAGGGGAGAAATGGAATGAGCTCTGAGACCAGTGAGATTCTCAAACACAGACGCCAGCTGGAGATAGCAGGGCTCCGTCCGCTCGAGGTTAACGAAGGGTGCTCAGAAGCTGCTCTTGAAACCTGCATCACCGCGGAGCCACCGGCCTTCCAGTCCAGAGGGAGGGGACGGTGCCTCCCGACCGGCCTGGGCATTGCTAAGCAACACAAACACAATGCCCGCAGCCCGGAGACTGCAGCCTGGGACGCAGCCCGGAGACACGGCGCTACCCCCTGCACTGTTCCCGAGGACCTGCCGGGAGAGAGAGCCACGGGCTCGGATTCTATGGACCTGGAGCAGATAGGCAGCGTCAATTCCTCAAGGTCACCATCCCTGCTTGGTTTACTGTTTTTCCCTCCTGGTATCTTCTAGAATCAGGACCAGCTAAACACTTTGTGGGGGTCCTTGTTCAGAAATTCTCAAGGATTTCAAGATGCGAACAGCAAAGCGTGAGGACATGCACACAGGTTGCACACCATGAAGCCGTCCTTGTCCATGACACCTTGGCCATGGCTTATGCGGAACAGATGCTTGTTGATGAGCCAATGACTGGAATAACTGGGGCCAGCATCAGAAGAAAGGGGAAGAGGGAGAGGACACCCCTGCTTCAAGCCAGCAACCCATTTTTTATCTTCAGGCTTCTGCTGGAAACTCTTGTAAGAGAGGGGTCCGCCGTTCAAGTTTGAGATACTCCGCCCGCTGGAAGGACCATTGTAGAATTTGGAGCCCAGTGTCCCTTTAACCAGGTTCTTACAGACTCAGTTCGGGTGTGGACTGGACACAGCCATGAAGACACAGGATCAGGGAACACCCCTAAGGCAGCATGGAAATGTTACGTTTCTTTTAGAGCATGCTGTTCACTCACAAAGAATCTGTGAGTCCACGGCGGCTCCGACCACCCTCTGCGCTAAGCCATCTCTTACCCCGTCACGTTCCTGCTCCTCGCCAATTGCTGCGTTTTACCTGTGGTCTCGGGTCCTATTATTAGCACCTCCTATCAAAGGACCTGCTGTGGGACTATAGATCGATCTCTGGAGAAGGAGCGAAGCACTCGCCGGAGCCCTGCAGGCACCTTGATCGGCTCTTTAGAAGCCTTGGGTGGGAATGCTTACCAAGCAGTTTCTGAGAAATGAGTGCAAATTGCAGGAAACAGTGTGTAAATTAAAGGCACTGCCTACACTAATGAACCGCACAGGAAATGGAACGGGCCTGGAAAACAGAAGTGTGATTTATGAGGAAATATCAATTGGAATCATGTAAACAATGGGTCGTTCACGGAGGTGTCTACTACTTGTGGAACTCAGGTAGTCATTAGGCAAGGAAGTGCTTATCAGCATCCAGAAAGGTTCTCTGAAGACAGGGCTTCAGAATGTCATATGACCTTCGGGAAAGATCCTTCATTGTGTGATGGTTGTAAGCTCCCTAGTGGACCAGCTGAGGGTCCTTGCCCCTCCCTCCGCGCCAGCTGCCCCTGTAAAATATGAAGGAGAACTCTCTGCACTCTGCTTCCTTGTGCTGGTGACTTCACTCTGGGCTCGCCCGCCTCAGCGTCTCCCTCTGAAGTGGTCGGATCCTGCCAACACGGACTCGCGGAGATCCTCCCTCTGAATACAATGGTTGTGGGTGTTCTCCTCGGCCTCTTCGTGAATCAATGTGGCCATCTCATCCTTTGCAGCCTCCCTTTTCTCTCTTTAGAAGCAGCTAGCCTCTCAACATGAAAAGAAAATTACCCAGAAACGCAGTGAGCTCAGGGTCTCTGCAGCAGCGGAAACACGGCCCTCTCAGCAATGATTAGCCTCTCACGGGAGCTCATGCTCAGACACAGCCCTCTTCTGATTACAGGAAAACAACTTGGATTTTTAGTGCCTTTTTTTTTTTTTTTTTTTCTATAAAAACCTGGTTGATACTCACCCTGCTAACCTTAACTCCACCCCATCGAGAAGGGATGGAGGGGTGACCCAGAATAGCCATGGTGGCGAAATGCAAACTCTCTCTGTACCAGTGTTTCTGAAGCTCCTCGGGTCCAGGCTCCAAACCGCTGAGAACTGAACAAGTGCTAAAATGCAGCCAAAAACAACATGAGCAGCAGGTGTGGCTGCACCTCCGTGATCCTCCACCTGCTGCCTCTGGGACCGAGAAGTCCTGCTCATTCCTGCGGCTCCAGCTCCTGCCTGGCCCTCCAGCTCCCATGGCTCTTCCATCCCCCGGGGACAGGGGCTTCGGTCACACACTCCCGGACTGTGCCGGGCCTGCTCCCTGGGCAAGGGGTCTCCCACGGCTCCAGCCCACAGCCGGCCCCGCCCTCAGGTGGGCGAAGTGGCCGCAGACCCACGTGTCCTGCTCCATACGGAGCTGCCTTCTCTGCTCCCACCTCCCCGGGCGGCCTAAGGTCCAGGGAAAGAATCTGTAACTCTAAACACCTCAAACACACACTTCTACACACGGAACAACTCAACATAAGAGCCCGGAACAGCACATTCTAGAACATTTTTTATTCCTGAGTCAACAAATGGTCAAAGGTTAAAAATGCAGTTGAGCAGAACTTTCTGGTCTCGTCCATGGGTGTTTTACGACCCTGCAAGGGACGGGTGACTGGCTCCCTGGTATTGGCCGGCTCCAAAGGCAGCAGTAGGGACATTATTTCCACACAAAGGAAGAGAGACTCGCCCCGTCCTTGTTCTTCTCTCCGGCCAGCACAGGTATCCTTCTTTGTAATTACTCGGGCGATTGCTATTACGGCCATCATTCTCACTATTTACTGTTATGGGTATTTAGAGGCTCATAAAAATGTGAGCTTCCTCGATGCTTAAGCAGCACGCGAGATAAATCAGAGGCACGGAGTGTTGGCTGACACCGGATGAAACCTGACTGGCAACAGCTGGATTGCTCTCTTGACTAAATATTTACAAAAGGCATGATTATATCGCTGAGCGAACACTGTGCGAATATAACAATTTATCAATCATCTTGTTTAACACCAATCCCCACAGGAAGGGCTACATTCCCACTTAACAGTAAGAAGCTACTGTATGATAATTAAGTTTCTTATTTTCTCTTAAGGTTATTTCAGACATGTATGCCCTTGTTACTTTTACAACAGCACATTCTACACAAATGTTTTATAGGCAAAAGAGGGAGGGTGGGGGACCATGTGAACTCTAAATCTTAGCGCATACCGAGTCCTCTGGGGTTAGAGTGGAGAGGGGTGGGCATGTTAAGGCAGATTCCAGAGATCTGGTTGCTGATGATGCTGCTAATCTGGAGAGTATGGGGAAAATGAAAGGAAAAGCAAGGGGCATAGGGTAACCTATAATTACGAAACCATAATTACAAAACCAATATATATATGTTAGAGGCCTGGTGCACAAATTCATGCAGGGGTGGGGTCCAGCCGGTCCACCCCAGTAGGGACCGATTGGGCCGGGCCAGCTGGGGGGGAGGGGACGAGGGAGGTTGGCCAGCTGGCCCTACTCTCTGGTCGAACTCCCGGTCGAATTCCCAGTCGAGGGGACAATTTGCATATTAGCCTTTTATTATATAGGATATATAAAATCGCCCAAAAATGCTATCTTGGATGCATAGTTGAATGACAAAACCGCTTTAAAATGCAAGGATGTGACTAGGTAAACAGTCAGGCAGTGGCAACTTCTGAAGGGACAGAGCAGTGATGGGGACAAGGCACATGAACCCCTTGGGGGTGTCTGGTAAAGTTCCATTTCTTAACTTGTATGGCATTGATAAGGGTGTTTGTTCACCTTAAGAAACTCATATTTGTTGGGGGTGGTTGGTTTTCCGGATCTGTGTTTTATTTACAACAACCAAGGTTAAAAAAACACAAGTCTCTGCACAAAGGTGCAAATGCTGTTATTGTGTAAAGAATGTGAACCTTTGAATTAGGTCCTGGTTTGCCACACACAAAAAAAGGAACAAAAAAGAAAAAACTGTGGGATTGACCTCTCGGAGCCTCAATTTCTGCTTTGAGAAAAGGTAATACTAGGACCTAAAAGTTTTGTCAATTGAATAGGGACTCAATAAATATGTTTTTTTCTTTTCTTTTTCTTCTTTCTTTCTCCTTTAAATATTTGCTGGAATGCTCAGCATGACTGAAACCATGTTGAGTTAGTAAAAACATTTAGGAGGATTCATGAAGGAGTCTTGAGCAAAATTTTTTAAATGAAAGAGATGGGATATTAACCAAAGAATGGGAGTGGCAATCCAATCCCGGTGGGAGGGCATAAGGGTGGGAGTTACACAAAGGGAAGTTCAGTAAATCAGTTTGCCTGAAAAGGTGACTGAGAGAGACTTCATTAACTTAACTACCCGCAGAGGACTGGAGGTGACATAGATGAGTGAAGCAGGCGTGGTGCCTACAAAAGACGGTAGCACAGGTACAATGATAAAAGGCAACAGACTCAGCCTCTGTGAAACAAGGGGGAGTAGGTGCACTAAATATTTGTGTCCCCCCAAAATTCCTTCCTTCCCACGTGATGGTAATAGGAAGTGCAGCACTCGGAGGTAAATAGGATTAGATAACTCACAAGGGTGGGGCCCCTGTGAATAGGATTAGTGCCCTCATAAGAGTCCTGAGATCTTGCTTCCGCCCTGCTCTCTGCCATGTGAGAATACAGGAAAAGTCTGCAACCAGAAGAGGGTTCTCACCAGAACCTGACCATGCCGGCTCCCTGATCTCTGACTCCCAGCCTCCAGAACTGTGAGAACTAAATTTTTGTTTAGAGCCGAAGCAGCTAGAGCGGGCGGGCGGACGGGTGGCAAGGCGAGGTGAGAGCTGCACGGGGCCCTACGCGGCCGCCTCGGCATGTCGGACATGGACGAGTCCCAGCAGCAGCTCCAGAGGAATAAGCAAGAGCGAGACAAGGAGAACCGGCCCCGGAAGCGCAGCCACAGCCGCTCACCCCAGCGCCGCAGCCGGGACCGCAGCCGCAGCCAGAGGCGCAACCGGGGCCAGCGGAGCGCATCCCGGGACCAGCGGCGCCTAAGCAAGCCTTTGCCCCGGGGCGCTGCAGAGGAGCCGGGCAGATGGGGTCGCTCCCCGCGCCAGGAGGAGAAGAAGAAGGTCCGCAAATACTGGGACGTGCCGCCGCCCGGCTTCGAGCACATCAGCCCCCTGCAGTACAAGGCCCTGCAAGCTGCGGGGCAGATTCCCACCACCGCCCTCCTCCCCACCGTGACCCCAGACGGCCTGGCTGCAACCCCTGTGCTGGTGCCGGCTGTCGGCAGCCAGAGGACCAGACAGGCCCAGCGCCTCTACGTGGGCAACATCCCCTTCGGCATCACCGAGGAGGCCATGGGGGACTTCTTCAACGCCCAGATGCACCTCGGAGGGCTGGCGCAGGCCCCGGGCCGCCCGGTGCTGGCCGTGCAGGTCAACCAGGACAAGAGCTTTGCCTTCCTGGAGCTCCGCTCCGTGGCGAGACCACCCAGGCCACGGCCTTGGACGGCATCCTCTTCCAGGGCCAGGCGCTGAAGGTCCGCAGGCCTCACGACTACCAGCCCCTGCCCGGCCTGTGGGAGAGCCCCTCTGTCTGCGGGCCCGGGGTCGTGTCCACGGTGGTCCTGGACTCTGCCCACCAGCTGTTCCTCGGGGGCCTGCCCAGCTCCCTGGGCGACGACCAGGTGAGGGAGCTGCTGGCCGCCTTCGGGCCGCTCAAGGCCTTCCACCTGGTCAGGGACGGCGCCAGCGGGCTCTTCAAGGGCTACGCCTTCTGTGAGTTCCTGGACCCCGGCGTCATGGACCAGGCCATCGGGGGGCTGGACGGGGTGCAGATGGGGGACAGGAAACTGCTGGCCCAGAGGGCGAGTGTGGGGGCCCAGACCCCCGGGACCCTGCAGGTGCCGGCCTGCTGAGCTCGCAGGTGCAGACAGGCGGCCGCCCCACCGAGGTCCTGTGCCTCCTGAACGTGGTGCTGCCTGAGCAGCTGCTGGACGACGAGGAGTGCGAGGACATCGTGGAGGACGTGCGGGCCGAGTGCAGCAAGTACGGGCCGGTCCGGTCCATCGAGATGCCCCGGCCCGTGGCCGGCGTGGACGTGCCCGGCTGCGGGAAGGTCTTCGTGGAGTTCACCTCGGTGTCTGACTGCCAGAACGCCATGCAGGGCCTGGCAGGTCGCAAGTTCGCCAACAGAGTGGTTGTCACAAAATACTGTGACCCCGACTCTTACCACCGCCGGGACTTCTGGTAGAGGCCTGGGGGGCTGGGGGGGGGGCGGGCTGGCTGGGGGCTACTCCCTCACGCCCCCTCCGAAGACCAGGGGCAGAGGAGTGAGAGCTGAAGGACAGCCGGCAGCAACTGGAATGGCAGCAATTAAGGGGGAGGGGAGGAGGAGGGAGGGGGGAGGGTTGGGCAGGACGGGGACTGGGGAAGTGTGCACACGGCCCACACAGACACGCACCCACAGACACAGAGGGAAGGGGTCTGCATGGGGAGGGGTACACAGCAGGGTGGGGTAGACCCCACAGCCCCTCTCCAAAACAGCCTCTCCGCCCTTACCCCCCGCCCCCTCCTCCCCTTTTCCACTGTAGAAACAGCGTGTTTATGTTTTACGGCCAAACTGTTTTGAATGCTGTTGTCCGGCCCTTTGCCCTCCCTCTCCCTCCCCAGCTCCGCAGCTCCAGCCTTTTGGCCTCTAGTCCTGGTTTCTTAACGTAGCTGGTTCTCCCCGCTCTAGTCCCACAGCCCCTGCCCCTCCTCCTCTCTGTGGCGGTTTCATATCTGCTAAGGCGAATTTGCTCATTAAACATTTTGTTGCATTTTAAAAAATAAAAATTTTTTTAAAAATAAATAAATTTCTGTTTATAAGCCACCCAGTCTATGGCACTTCGTTATAGCTGCCCAGATTGACTAAGACCGTGGGTATTACGAGACTTCTAATCCCAGGTGTAATTTTTTTAAAAGTCTGTTAACTACCGGAACATAGATTCTGTAAATTGCCAGTAGGCCATCAAACCCCTGCCAGGGAAAATAGCAAGATGTTCCCATATTAGAACTGTGTTGTGCACTCTGGGATCGCTCCAGACCGCAGCACTGACACGTTAAGGAGAAGTCCTTATGACACACACATATGCCGACTACACCAGAGATGGAGCATGGATATACCAAGATCCTAAAACCCCCAGACTACAAGATAACACAGCTTACTGGGAAATTAATACGGGTCCTGCAATAATATTTACTCATGTTTACATTGCTGCAAGTTTAATGAATGCTCTTCCTCACTGGCTTTTCATTTTAGACATTCATTTTTTAACATAACTCCCTTCCAGGAAATGCCTATGTCTTCTAAATGATCAATAAATAAACTTAATACTTAGGGTGAGAATAAAGGAACTGGGACCCAACGTTGACCTCTTAGACACTATTAGCAAGAGGAAATCTAACCCCATGGGATAAGGTGATTAGAAAAAACCAGACCTGTTGAATTAATTCAGTTGATTGCATGTTATAACAACCTAACTTCACTTAGCTCTCACTGCATACCAGGCCTATGTTATGTGCTAATTTGAATTCCCTCCTTTACTCTTCACCAACACTCCTTAGAGTGGTGTTACAGGCCCCATGTTACGGATGGGAAACTTACCCCAGAAGATGAGTGGTTTGCCCAAGGTCAAGCCATTAGACTCACACCCATGCACTCTGACATCAACGCCCCGTGCTCTGTACTCTCTGGTGTCGCTGCTAAGGAAACAATGGAATACTCCTCAGCCACAAGAAAAGATGAAATACTGCCATTGCAACAACATGGATGGATCTTGAGAATGTCATGCTAACCAAATTAAGTCAAACAGAAAACATTTAGAACCACATGATTTCACTCATAGGTGGGATATAAAACTAAAAACAACAGATGAACAAACAAGAAAAGCAAACAAACACATAGACACAGGTAAGAGAATGGTGGTTACCAGAGGGAAGGGGGTGAGTTAAGGGTAAAGGGGGTCAAACACGTGGTAACAGAAGATGATTTAACGTTGGTTGGTGGGTACGCAATGCAATATACAGATCATGTAGCTTACTAGTAAAACCTATGTAATCTTATTAACCAACTAGAGGCCTGGTGCATGAAATTCTTGCACGGGTAGGGTCCCTAGGCCTGGCCGGCGATCAGGGCCTTCTGGCTGCTGGCTGGGGCCTTCCTTCATTCTGCGCCACCCCCTGGTGGTCAGTGCACGTCATAGCAAGTGGACAAACTCCTGGTAGGTCGAACTCCCAAGGGGACAGTTTACCTATTAGCCTTTTATAAATAGGGGATGTACCCCAATACATTTAATAAAGATATTTAACACACACACTCCCCAAATAAAGAGACCTGACTCACCGTCAACTCAGATTGTTATTGTAGTTCTTTTTGATTTGTTTCCAAGGACAGAGAATGCCATTTAGATGCTCTTACAGCAGAAGCATCTGAACCTGAATGGACCCAGCCAACCGCCCCACATCCTACTGAGACATTGAGCTGGCGCAGCCTCAGATGGCCTGCCTGCCAAGCCACCAGCTGTACCTAGCACACTAGCTGTGACCTGGACAAGTGGCTTAACCTCCCTGATCAGTTTTCTCATTGGTAAAACGGGAATATCCCACTGCACAATGGTTTCTGGGAAGATTAAATAAGATCATGCATACACAACAGCCTGATGGGCTCAAAGTTCATGTCCCTTGTCCTATGTCCCCCCACCACCAGGCACTACAAGCTGCATCCGCCCCAGATTGGGGTGCTGTCTGAGTATTATGTTTTGTTTGGTTTCTCTCCTTCTAAAGCATCCACACATCACCCCAAGTTCATCATATCTGAGGATATTTATCCCTCCAGCATTTTCCAAACTGGTCCAAACCCCCAGGAGAATCTATCCTAGAAATAGTCTCACTCCCCAGATGAGTCGTGGTCAGGAGAAGACACAGACAGCTATAGACAGACTTGTCCGAATGCCATCTGGAGAATGTGCCTTTGAACAAAAGATCTGAGCGAATTCAAAAAGAGCCCCGGCCTCCATCGTGGGCTGGAAGCAAGGAGAACATCAGCCACACAGACGTCTGTCTCCCTTGGTGTCCTTCCTGTCTAGGCTGAGCAGTGAAAGAGGGATTCGAGAGACCAGCATGTCTCTGTTCTGCACGCGGCGCCCAGCTGTGGAGGAGCAGATGAGGCTGAGAAGGTCCCCCCCACGGGTCCTGCCTGGTGTGGCTGGCGATTGCCGACACCTCACAGAAAACCCAGTGTCCTCAGATTTCACCAAGCTGGGGATGGAGGGGGATGTTAAAACCCTTTGCACTCGCTTGCTTTTTTCTCGATTCCTTTATTCTAATGCTAACTGTGTCGAGTCACACTCGACATCCGAGTGCAAAAGGTTAAGTGCTCTTTAAGGTTTCTCTGTTTTACCAAAAGCCTTTGCAGGAGGTTATTAACTTCAAAGGAAAACTAAACTTCTCCTCACTCCTTCTTTTCCCTGAAACCTCAGATAGGCCCACAGCAGGACTAGACTGTCTATGTCACCCAGAGCCCCAGGGGTGCAGTCAAGGCCTCCCTAGAGGCCAATGACTTTCCAACCCACTTCTAAGCAACTGTGACCAAGATCCACCAATCTCTCTCTCTCTCTCTCTCTCTCTCTCTCTCTCTCTCTCTCTCTCTCTCTCCTGTCGCTCTAGCTCTGGTCTCCCATCACCATCTTCATCACACCTTCAAATCTCTCTCCAAGGTCCTTGGGCTTAGCTGTTTCCACAGATACCATCTCAAGATGGCCTAGGCTGCATTGCTAGGGCTCTGCTCTCTCCCGACCCCATTTTGGGAATCCCCCCCCCCACAAGGTGGTCCCTGGATGTTTCTAGTCTCCTCACTCTACTGACCTGGCAGAAAGGGAGGGTGCTCAAGTCCTTGTGGGCCTGTCCTAGAGGACTTCAGAGGGTGGTAGTGTGGGGGCATGGTGCACCCCACAATGAATTGGCAGAGACAAACCCACGAGGGGTACGACTGTGATAAGGCCTCGAGCAGTCCCTCCAGCTGGCCCTACAGCAGCAGGAGCCCTCTGGCCATGGCGGCTGCATGACTGGAGAGAGGACCCGACACGAGGTCTCTCGGGGTCCCTTTGTTGCCCTCCCAGGGTGTAGGTGAAAGGAAGTGCATGCCAGACTCTTGAGTTCCCACTCACAGTGGGGCCTTAACGACTCCAGGCCTTCCTGTCCCCTCGCATCCCAGCGGGACGCAGGCCCCTGCTTGGGCGCTTCTGCCGTCTGCCGCACCTGCATCTCACTCTCTAACCTGCACTTCCCCATTGGCGCATTTCTCCAGCTCCGCCAGAGGGAAGGATGTTTGAATCCTGCTTTGACTTCGACAGGAATGGTCAGCTCCGGCCTGAACTCTGAGCACAACACAATGCGTGCCCTGTCAGACCACTAGACACCTCTGGGTGCTCCGGCGTGGAGGTACCCAGATTCTATAAAACAAGCCAACAAGATGCTGAATTACAGTGCAAGCCACCCACCTCCCTGCTCCCTGACACCTCTATGCTATATATTAATGAGCTGTGTCCAATTGCAAATTCAAAACCAAATACATTCGTTAACAGTCTAAAAATAGATTCTTCCCTACATGACTTCAAAGCCTTCGGGCGTTTCCGTCAGTGTTGATTATCTTGGTTTTGCTATACCCGAGATGTAAACATCAGACATAGAAACAAGAAAAATAATCTTTTTAAGGTTAATAGCTTTGAACAATTAGTATAAATAATCACTCTTTGATATTTTCTGCTATATTAATTCCAAAACTGAGCATACCAATTTGCTGAGCCAGAGACTACACTGACTAGGAATTCTTTTTCATCCTCGTTTAATCCGAGGAAGTGGATCTGTAATATTGACCATGTCATGTACCATCTTAGACCAATGGTCCCATCGCCATTTGGCCTTGGTTGGCACTGACATTCAATGGTCACGTCTCCATGAAGCTAAGGAGTCCATGCTCTGCCATCTGACCAAGAATAGCCTTCCCTTCCTTCAACTGAGCAGAAGACACTCAGGAAGCGTTTGCTGGGCCACACAAGGAGAGCAGGACAACGTGTCAGGTGCTTTAAGAAACAATGTGCCCAGCCAGTGTGGCTCCGTGGTTGAGTGTCTACCCTATGAACTAGGAGGTCAGGGTTCGATTCCCAGTCAAAGCACATGCCCGGGTTGTGGGCTCGATCTCCAGCATGGGGCACGCAAAGATCCTAACAAGACGCCTTTCCTTCACCAACGCTGCCGCACTGCAATCACACCGGGGGAGCCTCAGAGGGAGGCTGCCTCTTCCAAGGGGCCCCGTTTATGGGAACTGGGAGCATAATTTCGGCACCAGAAGCACTTGGCTCCGAGTGATTAAAGGAGAAAGTAGTTACAAAACAGTTCAGCTTCGGATCTGCCTCCCAACCTGGCAGTGCTTTACTGGATCGAACTGGAACTGTGGGCGGCCACTCCAGGAAAAAGTTCCCCAAAAGACAAGACATGGGAAACCACATGAGATTAGAAAGGACGGACGCATTCTCCTCTATCGAGAGCTCTCTGGCTGAGCACTGGATTTTGGAATGGAAGTAAGAAAGGAGGACCAAGGGACCTATCCAATGAATAAGAATAATCTAGCAAAAAAAAAAAAAAGAATTAAAAAAGGGAGGAAGGAAGCAAAACTTTAGAAACAGTAGAAAGGTCAGTGGTTGCCAGGGGCGGAGGAAGGAAGGGAGGGAGGACGAGGCGGAGCACGGGGGAAGCCACTCTGGCTGATACTGTCTTGGTGGATGTGTGACATTTTAGTTTTGTCAAAACCCACAGAACTGCACACCACAAGGAGGGGACCTAATTACACCATGGGCTGCAGTTAATAAAAAATGTATCCGTATGGGTTCATTAATTGTAAGAAATGTACCACCTTAATGCAAGATGTGATCACGGGGAAGGCCGTGGGGGTGGGGTATACGGGGTCACGGAACTTTCCGCTCAATTCTTCTGTGGGCCAAAAACTGCTCTAAAAAACAGACTATTCCTTTTTCTTAAAAGGAGTGGATGGGAGGAAGACAGAAGCCAACTTAAGTTAGGCAACCAAAATAGCATCCAGATAAGAAAGACGAAAACACTGCAAATCGCTGTTTGGGGGGAATTAAGTGTCAAGGCAAGGCATAAAGATTAGCAGTCGGGCGCCCCTACACATTATGTTTAACTTCTTCCAGGCGTGTGCTCTGCCTCAGGGATACATATGTTCAGAATCAGGAACAGTGCTCTTCGCTGTATACCTTTCACAGAGCAATAATCATTATCAATGAGTACACCTCGGAACAAAGAGAGAAAAACGCTGCCTCCCTGAGATATTTGGGATGGATGTAGACTTAGTGTCCACCTTCCTTTGACCCAAGCATGGATACTCACACTAAAAAACAAAACACCCAGGATAACCAAATGGGACTGTGTTTGGAAATAGGGCCTTTACAGAGGTAATTAAGGTTAAATGAGGCTGTGAGGGTGTGCACGGGGGAGGAGGGAGACCATGTGGGAGGAAGCAAGGGGGCAGCCATCTGCAAGCCAAGGAGAAGAGACTCAGAGGAAACCAGCCCTGCCACCACCTTGGCCTCGAACGTCCAGCCTCCAGAACTGTGAGAAAATAGATTTCTCTTATTTAAGCCAAAAAAATAAAAATAAGGAAAATGCCTGTGAACTGGTTAAATCAAAGAACAAAGTTTGCCACATGCCCTGAATTTAAAGGCCAGCCACTTCAATAGCCGGCACTTCCCTAAAGGTTTTTTGATTTTTCTTAAATTCTCCATCAGGTAGCGCCTTCATCATCATTGAAGCACACATGGGCCTAAATTACCTACTTTTGTTAGGCCTTTTTAGAAATATAAATTAAATACATGGCAGGAGCCAATGCTTTCTTTATTTTTTTAAATATATTTTATTGCTTTGAGAGGAAGGAAGAGAGAGAGAGAGAGAGAGAGAGAGAGAGGAACATCAATGATGAGAATCATTGATCAGCTGCCTCCTGCACGCCCCACACCGGGGGACCGAGTCCACAACCTAGGCATGTGCCCTGACCGGGAATTGAACTGTGACCTCCTGGTTCATAGGTCGATCGATGCTCAACCCCTGAGCCATGCCAGACGTGCTGTTTTCTTTATTTTGAACTAAATTTTCTCTTAATTTCACTGTGAAATGTATGATAAACTCTAAATAGCCAGCTTCCTCTATGTATTAACAATGATAGCTAACATTTATTAATAATTATAGCTAGCATTGCTCTAAACAAGAGAAACAGGTAGCCAGATAATTCTTTAAGTGAGTCATTTCTATTTTATTCTCTTTGCAGGAGCAATCTCAAAAAAATGGGGGATATCGCCCTGACTGGTTTGGCTCAGTGGATGGGACGTCAGCCTGCGGACTGAGGGGTCCCAGGTTCGATTCCGGTCAAGGGCATGTACCTGGGTTGCGGGCTCATCACCAGTAGGGGGTGTGCAGGAGGCAGCTGATCGATGTTTCTCTCTCATCGATGTTTCTAACTCTATCCCTCTCCCTTCCTCTCTGTAAAAAATTAATATATATATTTTTAAATGGGGGGTATTGTTTTTTCCCTACTCTTTCCACTCTGCCTGGACATGGGGGGAGAGGTACCGCAGAGGGCGTGTTAGCATCCCTACTATTTGAGGGAAAGAAGCAAAAGTCCACCAGGCACCTGGAAATGAGCTCCCCGACCCCCTAGACTTTCATCTGCAAACGGAGGCCTGAGAGGAGAGGTTCCTCCAGGCTGTGCTGCTGCAGACGGAGGCGGTTCTGCCTGGGGAGGGCGGGAAGCACCAGAGAAGGGGGAAATGGGGACGGGTGAGACGGCTGGGTTCCGTTAGGGGCCAGGCAGTGGTGAGGCTGGGTGTAGGCCCTGGACAGACTGGACACTGAGGACTGATGCCTGGGCCGGGACAGCCCATTGGCACTCTGGGGAGGAAGTCGTGGAGCTCCTCTCTGTCCTCTGCTGCTCTCTGCCCTCTGGCTCCCGTTCCGTCCTTTGGTTGCTTACAAAGGCTCCGTGGTGAGAGAGAGCAGACAGACAGACTCAGGATGCTGACAGCGGGTCAGCGTGACCAGAGGGAAGGATGGTCCAGGGAAGAAGTCAGAGTCCCTGGGAACAGCTGGTAAATTACACAGTCTGACTCATGTGTTCACATCTGTGAGCAGACCTCCCATGAGGTCACCTCTGTGAAAGACGGAGTCCCATCGGACCTAACCGTCACCTTGCACACCGAGAGAAGGAGCCCCGATGGTGGTGTTCCCTGGGTGGGACACAGAAAATCTAATTTTCAGTTTCTCCCTTTCACTGTCTTGGGTCATTGATAGTTGAGGTTTTGATAACAGGGCACTAAAAAAACATAATATACTCAGTGGTGCTTTAAAATTCATCAGTTATTTAATTCAAGAAGGTAAATGGACAAAGCAGCATTGAGAGGGAAATCGCATTCCTTCTACCTGGGTCCTGGGTAATGCCAACCCTTAGGAGACACACAGCCCAGTACGTAGCCCAAATGTCTCCATGCAGTATGGCGTCCAGGTGGGTGCCAGGTTACAGCAGACATGTTGCGAGGACAGAGCGCTCCCCACAACCACCCACCACCCTACAGAGAGGACATGGGGTGAGGGGAAAGGCTGCGATTGTGGGCTGCAGTTCTTTATCTTTCTATTTTGTCCATCAGTTTATTTTGGTCATTGCAATCTTTAATGAGAAGAATCTTCTTGGGCCCGCCCGGCATGGCTCAGTGGCTGAGCGTCAACCTATGAACCAGGAGGTCACATGCCCGGGTTGCAGGCTCAGTCCCCAGTGTGGGGCATGCAGGAGGCAGCAATCAATGATTCTCTCTTATCATTGATGTTTCTATCTCTCTCTTCCTCTGCCCTCCTCTCTGAAATCAATAAAAATATTTTTTTTTAAAGAAGAGGAGGAATCTTATTGGGGTTTTTTGCCCTGGAAATGAACAAACATCCTATCAGAAATAAATCTGCCCAACGCTACCCGTCGGCGGCCACATTTTCCTTACCGATTCCCTGCTTAGCCGTCCATGGTCTCACACACGCTCCTATCGTTACACTATAAACAATCTCAAACGTGTTGCCAGTGGTCACCTTACTGCCAAATCCGCTGGCTGCTTTTAAGTTCTTATTCGCTGCCGTTTCCACAACACTAGACCGCCTCGCCTTGTCACCAGGCCTCTGTCCAAAAGTGAGACAAGATGATTTGGTGTCTGCCACGTGCACGCCGAGGGAGAGGCGGGGGCCGAGGCAGCATTTGGGTTTCAAGCGTGTGTGTCTGAAACGTGTTGCCAAAACAGACCCAGGAAACTGGGCGGGAAGCGTGGTTTGAGGGGAGTTGGACGCTTCGCAGGCTCTTGGAGACAGAAATGAAAACCAGGGTAGGGGCCATCGACACAGAAAGAATTGCTCGAGTCACAAAACACAATGCGGCCGCATACAGGAGACGGACGGTCACTCTGAATTCCGTCTCCCTCCCCGCAGCCCCGCCCTTGCCACTGACATCTTTCTGGATCTCGGCTAATTTTCTCCTGTTCAAAAGTGGCTCCTGGCTGGCTCCATGCTGAAGGCCTCTGCCTGGCTCTCAGGACCCCATGAAAGCTCTCCTCTTCCCACATGGTCATGTCCTACCCTGAGACGGCTCACCCGGCCCCGGCCCCGGGCAGGGTGTTTCTCCCACCCGGCCTGACCCTGCTCCAACCCACTGCCTTCCCTACACAGCTCCACCCATCCCCTGCCTCTTTTTCATCTTCCATCTCCCTCCCTCCTCCGCGGGCACTCTTTTCTCAGCTGCATTGGCACCAGGGCTGCCTTCACCACCGCTGTGATTCTCTGCTCATCCTAGCAGAGCAAGTGTGGGATACACTTTGGACTGATGGCTCGATCGGCTAACAGGGAGAGTGTGCCTCAGTCACACTAAACGCTCACCTGCAGCATCAAAGGAGTTTCTGATTCATTACGAATTCTTCTTCTTAGGGGACAGTATATACAATATGAACTTCATCATTTGACCACGGTTACGTGCATAGTTCAGTGGCATTGAGTACATTCGCATGGCTGCACAGCCATCACACCAGCCACCTCCAGCACCTTTTCATCTTCCCCAACGGAAACTCAGTCCCCATTCAACCCCAATCCCACGCCGCTCCCACCACACTGCTGGCGACCGCCCTCCACTTGCTGTCTGGGTAGATCTGACGCCTTAGGGCCTCCTGAAGGGGAATCACAGTATTTGCCCTTTTGTGACTGGTTTATTTCACTCAACATAATGCCTTCAAGATGACCACATATTCTGTTAGCTAGTTCTCAGATAGACTTAAAATTTACCCATCTCTAAGTATTTGACAACTGGTATTGGAAGAACATTGGCCACATGGGAAGAAATCAGGACCGGTCCGAACAGGTGCCAGCCACAGATGACCAACGCCCAGCCCTGCCTTCCCCCAACTGGAACTCCCACACGGCTGTTGAATATAAGAAATACGGCAGCTTAAAATAGTGCAGTGCGGGGAACAGCTCCGTGCCCAGCACAGTGCCCATTCTGTATCATCTCAGCTGAATCTTTTTTTAATATATTCAGAGAGGAAGGGAGAGAGAGATTGAAACATCAATGATAAGAGAGAATCCTTGATCAGCTGCCTCCTGCATACCTCCCACTGGGGATCGAGACTGCAACCCGGGCATGTGGCCTGACCTGGAGTCGAATCATGACCTCCTGGTTCATAGGTCGAAGCTCAACCACGGAACCACGCCGGCCAGGCTCTCAGCTGAATCTTTACAAGTCAGTGAGTTACAGATGTATGATCTCCATTTACAGAGGAAGAAGCCAGAGCTTAAAGAAGCCAAGTAATTTGCCCCAAATCACAGCCAGGAAGTGCCGGGCCTGAAACAAACACTCCAACTGATGTGTCTTTGACCCCAGATGCCATGGACACCCATCGCCTACTCCTCGCGCAGCCCCATCCAGAGTAGCGGAAGGCGAGGGAGTCAGCCTGTTGGCCCCAAACCTGAGAAATATGGCTTGTGGGTTTAAGTGAAGACGGCAAGCTGTGAAGGTGACTTTAGAACAGTATATAAACTGTGATCAGACTATTAAAGTCCCTTTCAAAGAGAGAGCAAATGGGCTTCAAGGGAGCCGAAGGAATCTCATTATCAGATGGGTTCGCAGAAAGGCTGAGCTCCCGTCCCCCGGAGACGGCATGAGGAGGAGAGGCCCGACCCTGCCTCGGTCAGGCCTGCCCGGAGGGAAGAGGTGAACCAGGCGGTCTGGGGGGAGCCCCCCAGCCCGAGGAGTCCCTGAGGTGACACCGCTGAAGCTTTTGAGTTCCTGGAAGAAAGGCTCTCTGGAAACGCTAGGTCAGTGTCATAAATATGCATGTAAGTGTACCCTCTGTCATCAGTACAGACCTGGGGAGGGTGGGGGTGCGGGGGGGGGCATGTCTGACACTCGCCAGATTGAAGGGGCAGTGCCTCCTTTGATTACAGGGCGTTGTGCAGTGAACTAACTTTCCGACCAACTCCAGCTCGCATTCAAGCGGCATCTTTTCAATTCAGGCTGAGCGGAGCGTTTGCCTTGAAGTGAATATTTCACAGAGCCGGGAAGATGCTAGCTTTTCATTTTAATGTCCTTGCAGCTGGTTCTCTATGCATCGCCTCCGAGGCTGAGTGTGTCGAGATCCATAAACAGCAAAAACCCGATGTGCTTTTCTCGGGACGATGCGGTCCGCTGAGGCACATTAAGTCTAGTGGAAGGTGACTCCCCAGACGCGTCGTGTTCAGAATGTCTTTATGAGGGAAAAGGGCACCACAAGCATGCCCACTGCGGGTGACAGGAGGCATCTGGACATCGCATTCCTCGGGCTAAATCGATGGGCAGAGCTAAGATTTTTCTGGAGCGGACACACCACTTTGTCTTCCATTCATTCTGCCAAATGCTATGAGCCTCAGTAGCCATGATCAATTCCCGCTCCTCCGCTGGCTGTAAAGGGACTCCAAGCAAGGTCTGCATCCTTCTATCAAGCGACTGCTTGTGAAGTGGAGGTGTCAGCAACCATCAGCACATCTGCCTTCTCCTCCGGGTTCTCTCCCTCCCAAACCTCCCCATCTGTCACTGTGAACTCCTCGGGGCCAGCGGTTTGTCACCGCTGCACGCATTCTGTGGCTCCTGAGATAACTCCGTCTTAGGGACTATCCAGTTGCATTGTCTAGAAATGTTATTTGCTATGTGGTAATTACAGAAACGCCCGCATGGGCTCAGACTGCTATCTTGCTCATCTTCGTGCAAAATGGAATTGGCTCCAAAGCATGGTACGTTGGGAGGAGAGGGGGCAATGGAAAATAATGGAGCTATTTCTGCGAATATGGAAAGGTGAAAGTTCTATCGTCTGCAAACGTCGTTATATCTAATTCCCAAGATTAACGCCTTCCTAGCATTTGCCGAGCAACTGGTGTTAACAATGGGCCTCTGGCCCTACAGGGTCGACTTTTAGTGGGCATTCACCGTATGGGCAAAAGTCGCAAGGAGCTTTTGATCTGTTGGCATTTTTTTATTAAGAGGAGTCAGAACATATATATGTCCACAGCCACCAAAATCAACCTTGGCCCAGTCAACCCGGTTATTTCAACTTCCTTTTCCATCACCGAGGTCTACTGAGATACAGGACATCTCAGGACCACCCTGTGAGAAGCCCTGACAGAGTGGGTGGAAGATCAGGCGAGGCAAGCCATGGCCCGGGCATTTCTGCCCCACAGACACGCCCTGCATCTTCCCCGAGAAGACACTAAGACATTTTTTTAAATAAATCTTTATTGTTCAGATTATTACAATTTTCCTCTTTTTTCCCCCCATAGTTCCCCTCCATCCGGTTCCCACCTCACCCTCTGCCCTTACCCTCCCCTCCGACTACTGTCCTCATCCATAGGTGTACGATTTTTGTCCAGTCTCTTCCCGCACCCTCCACACCCCTTTCCCCCCGAGAATTAACTGACACTAAGACATTTAAATTCAGGTCCCACCAAGCCACTCAATGGCTATCATTAAAGAAGCTGAATTAAAAGGGTGAAGGTAATCACCCACAAATTCACCCCAAACCCATACCAGAGCTAAACTTAAAATCCACAGTTATTATGCCTCGCGGGGATGGAGCATTGGTTTCCTGCTGCCGGTGGGCTCCTATCCTACCAGAATTGGTGTTGTCTATTCTAGTGCCATGGGTGAGCAGGGACCATTACTATGCAGTAGAGGGCAATAGGTGAAATGAGGCACCAAATCTGGAGAAAACAGTGCCTTCTTCAGTGGAACTACAAAGTATCTACAGACCAAAGAGACATACAAAGCCTCCTAGAATGAGAGAAAGACCCATCGGCATGTAAGTCATGGCAGTGACCTGGCTGATTGGGTTAAGTATCTAAAGAAAGAACAGATCAGTCAGGAGGAATGGACGAACAAGGACACAGAGAAAGAAGAGGCCCCAGGCTTGACTGAGAGGGGAAGGCTGCCTGGCCCAGGGACACAACAGCCAGTCCCAGGAGCAGGTCAACTCCGAGGAGGACACACAGACGTGGGTTCTCAGAGCTGATGCCAGTGAGCAAGGAATTCTCTCGCCAGCCCCTCATTAGCAGGTCATGCTCACCTGCAACCTTCTCATTACAGTGCACCTTCCCAGGGCACAGCACATTTCAAAGCAATAAATCAGCGTCCTGGTCCATACATCAGACATCAGCCTTTCGGAGTTTGGTTAATGCTGGTCCATCCCCATAAGACAGATACAATGAATGCTGTCTTTCCCCATTTTCAGTCTTCTCTATTTTAAAAAAAATGGACACATACTGTTTACAAAAGTCGGTAAACATGTAATACATTGTCAGTCATTATCTGTGACTTACTGTGATGGCACCACCAGGGCAACAATAAGAATCAAAAATAAAATTGTTCCATTTGGAGGAGAAATTTTTAAGTAGCTCCCCCATTTTGTCAAGTTATAGGCTGTTTGAGGCAGAGGCTGGGTTTTTACATTGATATATTTATATTTTATGTGTCTTTTGTCCTCCACAGTGCCTGGACCAGTTCTAAGTATATGAATTTTCAAATATGTGTCCGTTTATCAAGTAAGTGAAGTGACGGCAAGTCTGTGATGCCAACGAAGCCACAGAGCCCGGGGTGAGAAGCCAAAGGGCAGAGCCTCGGACACCAGTGGCCCCCGAGGGGCGGTCCTCACTTCTAAACAGAACCAGGCCGCACCTGTCCCCACGGGGCAGGCCACCAGGTCACGGGCCGGGTTTCTTTCAACCACGTTCTCTCTGGGCCCAGTGGAGTATGTAGAGGAGGGACTCCTTGGGACTCAGTCTGACCACAGCTTGTCCCCGACTCCTTCCCAGGTCACCGCGGGCATGGGACCGGCTCAGCGTTTAGATGTGATTGAGGCGGCCACGGTGAGAAAAGCCTTGTCAGTCCTCTCTCCCTGCTCACTGGGGGAGAAGAGATTTTTCATTTCATACATCATTTACAACTTGCTGCTGTGATTCTAAAAAACCAGTGGGCTTCATCGAGTTAATGAGCAAGAAAAACATATTTGGTAAGCGTGTTAATTTTCTGAATGTTCTGCAGAGCCCAGGACATTAGGCAACATGCAAGGGGCAGCTGGGCACACCGGGGAGCCCCCCTCCCCCCGAATTCACTCCACCCAGCTCTGGGGGCACATGGCTATTTACTAATAAGCCAGCAAATGCATCTTGATAGAAGTTGAACAGCAAATACCTCCCTCGCTTTGCGTCCTCTGCCTTGTCTCTCCTTGGGGACATTTGGGACCTTGGGCAAAAGCCACCACTGGGGTTTCTCTCCCACAGCCAGTCTGCACAGCAAGAGACAGGAGCAAGCAGGAGCCACTACGAGGACAATTCAGGTCGGAGGGGAGAAGAAAGCACACTGGACCTCCGTGCTCGGGATTTTCAAAATGATGTAAGACTCTCTATCTAAAGAATGATGTAGTGACGAAGGTGACAGCCCAGACACTTGGATGAAATGCTCTGTCAGAGACCAAAATAAGATACTGAGAGAAGTCTTCACTTATTAAAGGATCCTTGTAGAGTTCTTCTCCTTATCTATCAAAATCTCCAATACTCCCCGCTGGTTAAATACATCTCAGAATTAATCTGCCCACCGAGCCAGGATCCTCACGTGACATTGTGCAGCTCCTGCCGTGGAGTGTCATCTTCAGGGAGACATTTGAGGCTGGTCCCCAACAAGTTCATGGTGCTGGCGGAACTCACACCCCACGGCGACAGGGCGTGTATATATCTTTCTCGTCTCTTCTCCACGCGTGGGAGATGGGTAGATCTGTGTCTTATTAAAGGCGGGGAATGCTGGCAGCACTACTGGGTGGCAACCCAAAAGAATGGGGTTATTCAGGGCTTAGAATATCCCCCAATCTACACAAAATTGACAATGTATGGGAACAACACCTTAATATGTTATAAAGCACCTCAATGTGTCCATTTCTGGACCCCCACCCATCACAAAGATGGCCACCTGTAAACACATCCATGGACACACACACCAACGCGCACTCACACACAATTCACAATTCCCAGAGAGCTTACGTGCAGTAGGCCACCGAGATCAGGCACACAGCACAGGAAGCAGAGACTGGCTGTTTTCTAGATAAGCCAAAATGCAAAGCAGTCTATTTCAGAAGAGACCCAACCTGCGTAGCACTATTCCGGGAAGAAACATAACTATGTTTTGTTGGAGAACGGAAATCTCCAGGAGACACTTTTGTATTCTGAGGCTTAATGGCGTTCTGGATTCTTTCTTGCTGCGCCTGTGATAAACGGCCACCTCACAAAGACCCCCGGTTTCCAGTAACTGGAGCTGCAGCCACGCTATTGTCTCAGGGAGACCCGGCTCGCTCACACCCAGCGCGGGCTTATCCCTGGTGCCTGCGGAATGGTGAGGAATGTCGGTAAGAATATCTTCATTTGCAAATAACTTTCAGAGAAGTGGAGAGAAGAGTTGAGAAGTGCAACTCTCACAGAAAGGAGGCCGAGGGAAGTGAGCAGCCAGCACAGCTCTCCTGTGTGTGGTTTAACTGCCTGCCTCTGGTGGGCCTGCAGGAAGGACCAGGCGGCTGAATAACGCCCATCTCCCTCTCCTCAGCCCCAGACCAGGTTCTGCAGGTGTCCACGGTAAAGGTAAGAGCTGGCCAGGCCCCTCCATGGGCAACCTCACAATTCCCAGTGGGACCCATGCACAGGTGGGAGACACAGTGACAGGTGAGAGGTGGGAGAGTCAGAGAGAGCAAGCTACCTGGGCTGGGTGGGGAAAAAATATTCTGATAAGGTTGCAAGAACGCCTCCTTCCCTCCCTCACTGTAGCACTGGTCTCAGTGGCCACCTGGTTCAACAACTGTGAGGCCACCAATGACCTCATCCCACAAGCTTCCAGCTAACACTCTGTGCTAGACACATCCTATATGACACCCATGAGTTGCATGCACATGTAATCCTCCCCCCATCCTTGAATGTAGGCGGGATTTGTGATTTGCTTCTGGCCCATAGAGAACAGCAGAGGTGACTGGATGTCCTTCCTGTCATCATGTCACATCATATCTCTATTCTAGCAGACGGGAATGAGTTCTCTTGCCCTCCATGGTAAGCAGAATAACGACGCTCCTCCGCGCCTAGCAAAAATATCCATGCCCTGATTCCAGGAGCCTATGCCAAGACAAGGGACTCTGTGGGTGTGATTAAGGATACAGACTTTCAAGTAGGGAGAGTTCCTGGATTATCCCAGTGGGCCCAATCTAATCTCATAAACCCTTCAAAACAGAGAACCTTCTCTGGCTGAGGTCAGAGAAACGGGGCAGAAGAGAGGCAGGTGAGATGCAGCCAAGGGGAAGTCAAAGAGACTCCCAGGGTGAAAGGACTGCACACACCATTGCTGGTTCTGAAATTTAGGGGCCAAGTGCAAGGACTAGAGAAAGGCCCCTAGGAGCCAACTGCAGCCCCCAGCTGATAGCTAGCAAGGAAATGGGCACTTCAGTCCTACAACCCATAGGAACCGAATTCTGCTAACAACCAGAATGAGCGTGGAGGCAGGCCGCTAATTTCACAGAACCTCCAGGGAAGATCACAGCCCTGTCGATATTTTGTGGAGCCCAGAGTAGAAACACCAGTTGAGCCACGCTGTGCCCAGACTTCTAATGAATGGGAAGCGTAAAATAATGCAACCGTGTTATTTTAAGCCACTAAATGTGTGGTAATTTGTTACAGCAGCAGTAAGAAACCACACTGGCCTCGAAGAAGGAGGCTACCATGTTGGCAGAGCACCTGTGAAAAGGCCACCAGGTAAGCAGTTGAGAGCAGCCCCAAATGACAGCCTCCAAGAAAACAGGGCCTCAGTCCCATGCCTACAAGCAACTGAATTCTGCTAACTACCACGTGAGCTTGGAAAAGGACCCCAAGCTCCAGAAGGAAACCCAGCCAGGCCTATCCTGTGGTTGCCTCCTTGTGAGACGCTGAGCAGAGGACCCAGGTCGGCTGCGCTCACACTCCTGACCATGGGAACTGTGGGGATGGCAAATGTGTGCTGTTTTAAGCCCCCACCGCGATGGCTGCTTATTACACAGCAATCAGTAACCAATACACCCCCTTCCTGAACTGTGGTCCGTGCTTTTCCTGGACTGCAGCACCCCAACACCTAACCCAACGGTTACTGATTCAGGACTGGGAGGATAGAGGCTGGTGGGTAACCCAGCAGAGCTTAGGGAAAGGCCTAACATGATTGGGCTCTATGACAGGCAAGCACAGACCCTCCCACTTCCCCCAGAATTTAAAATCAGGTCTCTCTAGGTCTGGAGACCTCACTCAGCTATTTTCTGTAAATCAGCCCCGCCCTGCCATATAGTGGTGACACCGGATCTTCCATCAGGACACAAATCATAGGTCTTTCTTGAAAGAGTCCTGCAGGAATATCGACCTGGTACTTTATTTCAAATGTTGTTTCCTACCGTATTGTATGCTTGATGCAACACCAGGCAGAACCCTTGCGTGTGTAAGTGACAGAAATTCCACTCAAACAGGTTTCCACAAAAAACAAAAAAAGAAGTGGGTTAGAAGGTGGAGTGCAGGCAGGGCTGGCAGCCTGGTCTGGGCCCCGCCCTGGGCTCTGCTCCCTGTCTCTGCTCCATCGCAGCCGGCTCTTCGCTTGGCCACAAGTTCACCCAGAGGCCCGGGTCCTGCCTGCTTCTCCCTGGGCAACCGCTATGGCGAGGAACAGAGGACCTGCTCATGGGCGGAGCCGGGACATAGGCCCGTTTTTAGAGCAGAAGGTAAGTGAGCCCCGTTTTTAGAGCAGAAGGTAAGTGAGCCCCCTGCCTCCCATCCTGGCGCCCTGAGAGCCTGCGGGGGAGGGGTGTTTTCTCCAAGGAAAAGTGAGGAAAGGGCATCCAAATAAGGAAAACCAGCGTTAGGTGGGCAAAGCCAGCAGCTTTCCGCTTCTGGGCACCACCTTATGGGCAATTTTGACCCTCCCTGGCATTGGACAATTTTCAAACCCCAAGTCGATCTCGTGAGATAAAAGCTATCGTACCATAGAGGCATCCCCAGATTGTGTCCGATGAGACGGCCTCCTGGAGGGTCCCTCCATCTTCAGCGTCTGGGGCCCTGACCCTAACTGGCGCCTCCCTGCAAGACTCGCTGGGTCTCTTGTACTTTCTTCTCGAAAGGAAGACCACGCGCCTAAGAAAAGGCAGCCCGTCCCTCGCTGGGCGCTCCGGGGGTGACCTCCTGGCCCGCTCTGGGTTTAAAGGGTCACTGGCCCTCGGACGTCCCGGGAAAGGTGGCAGGGAGATGCCAGCAGGTGCTTGCAGGGCGCCCAGCGAGCCTTTCTCAACGCCCCAAACTTCCTCAAAAACAACTCTCTTCAAACGAAGCAGTTGCAAGTCCTGAGTCAGTTGGACTTGAAAACAAAGATACTTCTGAGTTTTCTAAACACATTCTAAAAGAAAAGGTTATTTTTTTTTAACTTTCATAAAAGACCGATGAATTCTTTTGGTGTTCAAATACAGCCAAGCAGAATTTAGCTAAACCTTTCCCCTGAGTACTGTTTTGTGACTGAGACCGGGCACCAATTTTTTTTTTTTTTTAATCTGAAAGAATCTTTTTCTTTCAAAAAAGAAGAAGGCATGGTTGGAAGACACGGAATAAAGGAGCTAAATAGGAAGGCCCTGCCGAACACACAAGTGCCTGACACGAAGATTTCGTCAAATGAATTGCTCATACCTTCCCGTCGGATGTCATTTTTGGATCCAGATGATAATTTTAGCAGGAATCATTCAAACTGCCTGGAGGTAGAGCAGTCACTAAATCTTTAACCCGTTTCAGAGATATATCGTGCTGTTCTATTTCCAGGGCCCTGCATCTTCGTTAGCATAATCCGAGTGGGAGCGCTCCACCTCCCCGCCGGGGCCCCCATGTGGCATTTCCTGCCACCTCTGTATAATTATCGGTGTCGTTTTAATAATCAATTTCGGTGGAACGCCAGGATTTGCTTCAGTTGCATTTAAATCCTAATAAAGCTCAGTAAAAAAGAAAATGAGAGAGAAAGAGAAAATATCATTCGGAGGATTAACAAAACACTCCGACAAAAGGGACCTCTTTAATTTTAATGATGTGATAAAGTGATAGCCTTTTGAATAGACAATTAGGCTCATAACCCTGATACACCGAGGGCTTAATTCACAAACACGCATTGCCACTAATACATTTGCCGAGGAGCTGTATGCTTAACAGGATTAGAATACAGAAAACCATTCATTATTAATGGGAGCCTGCATTGCCGGGGTCTTCATCCCTAGATAGACCAGTATTTAAATCAAATAATTTAGCGCTATTTCAGGAGCTTAATTCTGTGCCTAGATCGCTGGCGGGTAGCTCGGATTCCTTGTGTAGAGCCAGGAATGTTCCCTAGGGGCGCTGTTACACTGTAACGGGTCCTGTCACTTGGAGGACGTAGACTCTAGCCCAGTGGTTCCCAACCTTTTTTTGGCCACACACCCCCACCCCCCCAGCATCTCTAAAATCCTGATGCCCCCCCCCCACCCCCGTGGCACATAATCCTTATTCTTCAAAAAGTGAGCTCCTAGTCACATGGAGGAAGCATAAAAGGCTATTAACTTGGTCTGAACAAGCTTCCAAAGAACATGGCATCCATGGGAGAGAAAAATAAAAGAATGAAGGGACAGTTGAAGTACTGAGGAAGACATCACTAAGAAATTGTTAAAATAATAATAATATGACGTGATATGAAAACAATAGCAAATAAAGTTTCAAAACATATAATAGAGAACTGAAATGCATAAATATGTCACAACATATATTTCTATACTGTATATGAGCCCCCTAGAACCATAAGAAATGCAAAAAATTCACCATTAATGACTAAGTCCCGAATTGCCTCCCTTAAACATCAACGAGTGTGCCCCCCGTTGGGAACTACAGCTCTTGAAGCTCTATGCCTCGCCCTGCTCCCCCATAAAATGAGAGTCACCACCTGGCAGGCCCACCCGAGAAGGTCATTTGCTTCCCAAAAAAGCGGTAAGCCCCCTTAGGTTCCAGGCACTTCCGCTCTCATCAGCGAAGTTGCCAATACAAGACTCATGTCACAACGAGGGTCAGACAAACCTGGTAGAGGGCAGAGGTGGGATTGACAGAGTCGCCATTTGAACAATGTCTCAAGGGCCTTGTCCTCCCCCTGGAAGGACCTGAGACTGCCCTGGCTCTGCCTCACGGGAAGCTGGCTCCGTGGGTGGGTATGCCGGCGCCATGCAACCTGAGGGAAGGTGACAAGGGAGGTCATTCATCTTTTCCTTGGGCATCTACTCTGTGCCAAGCATAGAGCGACCAACTGTCCCAGTTTGCTTGGGACTGAAGGGCTTCTCGGGGCCAGGAACTTTTAGGTTTAAACCAGAACGTTCCCTGGCAAACCAGACAAGCTGGTCACCCTAGGAAGGCATTCTGCCTTCGTTATTAATGGAGGCTCCTTGCTTCCTAAGGGTTGAGGTCCCCCCAACCTTATGAGAGAGGCAGTCTTCTTTTTAGACGTGGAAACTGAGCCCCAAAGAGGTTAAAAGCCACAGCCAGGAGAGCTGGGGTTCACTATGCCCATTTTTTGCCTGTTACCTCCAGTTCTACTCAGGCAGCCTGACACCCCGCTAACTCACCCCACATGGGAAACCAAGGCTTTCTGGGTCTTGGATTAAAGCTTCAGGTGACCTGAGGTCTCACCAGGCCCTCAGCAAGGTCAAGGCCGAGGCCAACCAGTTAGCCCCTCACCTCCCGCGCCCGGGGCCAGCAGAGATGCCCCTCATTCGGAAGAGAGGTGCCCATCAAACCCACCTGGGACCTTTCCCCAAATAACGCTCTCCACCCAGCGGGGGAGGGGGGGAGTTAGATGGCTCAGTGGCCTGGCCTGTGTTTCAGCTGAAAATCCCCGCGTCTCTCACGTGACTCCGGGCCTGGAGAGCACCCGTTCTGCTGTCCTGGGCTGCCAACCGCAGCTGCATTCTGCAGCCCCGTGAGCCGCCAGGCCCCCGAAACGTGACCCACAGGCCCTGGCAGGCCCCCCAGTGGTCAGACGGTCACCTGGGTGAACCCCTTCATCTCCCAGTCCCCCACCTCCCGGTCTGCAGCGTGGGGATGACACCAGGGGGGCACATGCCCTGAACATCTCCACTCACATGCCGGGTTCCCAAACCCTTTCCTCCTGGAACCCCACGCAATCTCAGCCAACATCCCGAACAAGCACATGATTTCATCTCAGAGGAGGTTCCGCCCAGTGGACAGGCGTCCTGGAAACTGGCCTGTCAGCGCTGGCCTGGGCACAGTGTCCATTTCCACGTCACTGGGCCCCGTGGCATCAGCTGGACTGGAACCGTGTCCCCTTCATTACCTCCCGGGAGCCGGCCAGCGGGAGGGCGTCAGTGGGTGCTACCGATATGTGAAATTATTCACTTGAAAGCATACATTAGGTGGTTGACTCCTCTTGTTAAAAAGGGAGTATTCACGTACAAAAGGATGAAGCAGCGTTGTTTAACTAGCAAGAGCCTGAACTGCATTAATCATTACTTAGGAGTAACGGCAAGCATCATATTTTCAACCTCTAAACTCCAGAACTCTCACAGCCCGGCGAGTCCCAGACGGGAAACGCTCAGTGCGGGGAGAAAGCAAGGTTCGCAGTCTGTCATTCCCCCGCCGTCTCCTCTGCAAGCTTCTGGCGCCTGCAGGTCCTCGGGACTGAGCATGGGCCTTCCCGCTGCCGACCCCACGTTCCCTCCAGAGAGGACTCCTCCACGGTCCCTGTGCCTCTCCCCCACCGTCACTGAGCATCCGACCTCCAGCTGCTGCTCCTGACTTAGCGTCACAGCCTCTCCAAGGAAGCACGCCTGCTATGAGTTGAATTACGACCCAAAAAACATATGCTGAAGTCCTAAATCCCAGCACCGCCAGTGTGACCTCGTGGGGAATAGGGTTATTGCAGGTGTAATTAGTTAAGATGGTGTCATACTGAGGCAGGGCAGGCTGTGTGCTTACAACAGAACAGCCACGTGAAGACACAGACTCAGGAGAACACCATGTGAAGACAGAGGCAGACACCCGAGGGATGCTGCCACAAGCCAGGGACACCTGGGCCACAGACGCTGAAAGAAGCAGAGAAGGATCCTCCCCTTGCACAGCCCAGCCAGCAGCCTGAGTCCTGACTTCCAGGCCCCGGACGCCACACTAAATAGATGACCGGCTGAGGTTTAAGCCACCGGGCTGGTGGCGCTTTGTGTGGTAGCTCTGGGGCCCAACGCAACGCCCGGCCCTGGACCCGTGTCCCCTCAGCACATGGGTCTCCAGCACTCGGGCTGCACCGACCAGAAACCTGGGCGACGTCGTCCTCATTGCCTCCTTCCTCCTCTCCATGCCCCTCGCCCAGCCCAGGTCCTTCCGGTCCTGCTCCTACGTCACCTCCCACCGGGTGAAGCAGTGCCACCTCGCTGGCTCCCACATCCACGCTGGCTGCACGGGTCTATCCTCCATGTGACATCCGATGGATGGAAAAGGCCCCTGCTGACGAAAACTCGCTTCACGTACACCGACTCCATTCCAGCCCCTCTCTCTCTCCCTCTCCGATGCCACCACCTCAGCCGCCCCCCCCCCCCACCGTCACCTCTGCCTGGATTGCCCACAAGGCCCCCAGCTGGGGCCTCGGCCTCCTCAACCTCCAGGTCAGAGGGTATTTTCAAATATAAACCTCACACCTGCAATCCCCAGACCAAATTGTGTCTGAGGCACCACCTTGAACTCACACAGATGCCACAGATATTAATTTTATACACACACACACACACACACACACACACACACACACACACACATATACACATATATACGCTGAGTGGCCTGATTATTATGATCCTGGTGCATGAATTCGTGCATGGGTGGGGTCCAGCCAGCCTGGCCAGGGGGAGGGGACATGGGCGGTTGGTTGGCCTGCCTGCTGGTCGAACTCCTGGTCGAGGGGACAATTTGCATATTAGCCTTTTATTATATAGGATATACACTGAGTGGCCAGATTATTATGCGTTCAGAGATCATAATAATCTGGCCACTCAGTGTATACATATATATATATATATATATATATATATATATATATACTTTATTTTTTTTTATTTCAGAGAGAAAAGGCGAGGGAGAGAGAGAGAAACATCAATGATGAGAGAGAATCATTGAGCGGCTGCCTCCTGCACACATCACAATGGGGATTGAACCCGCAACCCAGGCATGTGCCCTGACTAGGAACCGAACCTCGATCTCCTGGTTCACAGGTCAACGCTCAACCACTGAGCCACGCCGGTCAGACAGATACTAATCTTCTGAAGAACAAAGCAGAACTCACATCTACCCGGCCCTGTGCAGACCACTCCTCGAGGTGGTCGCCCCTCCTTGGACGGCGCTGCGTTCCCTCGGGGACGCCTGGCGCTGCGTCCTGGGTTCTCAGATCCCGGAGGAAGGTGAGGGCCTGTTCTGCCCCCAAAGGACTGAAGCAGGGACGCAGCCGCCGCTGGCACCCCGTTCACAGCCACTGTTCCCCACAGCCGACACGTGGAGACCACCACAGGCCCACAGCAGAGGAAGAGGTGGGCCACAGGCAGTGGATACATGTGAAGGAAGACTATTCGGCCTTAAAGAAACCTGCCACTACAGAGGTGAACCTGGAAAGCATCATGCTAAAAAAAAACACAAAATTAAATTTTAAAAAAAGCCAAGTCCTGGCCAGGTGGTTTGGTTGGTTAGAACGTCATCCCAAACACCAAAAGGTTGCGGGTTATATTCTGGTCAGGGCACATGCCTGGGTTGTGGGTTCAATTCCCAATCGGGTTCTGTATGTGAGGCAACTGATCAATGTTTCTCTCTCTCTAAAAATCAATAAAAACAAATCCTCACGTGAGGGAAAAAGAAAAAGTCCAAACACCAAAAGACAATGCCGTGTGACTCCACGTGTACGAGGTCCAGGGAACAGCCCGTTCCCAGAGTCAGAAGGCAGGCCGGGCTGCCAGGGCGCGGGAGGAAGAGGTGAGTGTTTTGCTTACTGGGGACCGAGATTCAGTTTGGGATGATGAAAAGGTTCTGGAAATAAAGGATGGTGGTGGTTACACGACATTGCAAATGTAGGTAATACCACTAGATTGTACACTTAAAAGTGGGTACAGTGGTCCATTTTGTTATGTGTATTTTAGCACAAAAGAGCGAAACCTTGCAAACACCAACATGAAAGAGGAGATGAGGGCAGAGTGTCCAACATGATTCTCAGGTATGAGCAGCTGTTCCGTGCACAACTAGTAAGAAATTGTGGTGATTTAAGAATGCAGCGAAATATTTTTCATCTAATTTATGCATATTAGCTTTTTAAAAGGTCAGGAAGTTGTTAGGACATAAATATTAATTAGGCTGATTAAATATGACTCCTTCGCCAAGTGAACTGCGAAGTCTTCTTTCGGCCGAGGGGCACCGGGAAAGAATCACTAGACACTGGAGGCCATGAACCCAGACCCCCCCTATGAAGCGCACTCACCCAAAAGCCCAGACCGAATCGCATCTACCCCCAGTTTACAGGAATCACAGGGGACAGAGGAACATGCTGAATGACACTACCAGGAAGCAATCAGTATCTCTAAGCCATGTAAGACCAAATGCATTGCAGAGAAATAGAAAGAAAGATGAGGGGGGACCTATAGATTGAAAGAGACTTAAGAGACATATCAACCAACTGTAATATATGGGTCTTATTAGATCCTAACTCAAAAACCATATATATATATATATATATATATATATATATATATATATATATATATACACACACACACACACACACACACATACACTAGAGGCCTGGTGCATAAATTCATGCACCAGTGGGGTCCCTTGGCCTGGCCTGCAGAATCGGGCTGAAACCAGCTCTCCGACATCCCCTGGGGGGTCCTGGATTGTGAGAGGGATGTCCGACTGCGGGATCGGGCCTAAACCAGCAGTCAGACATCCCCGGAGGGGTCCCAGATTGGAGAGGGTGCAGGCTGGGTTGAGGGACAACCCTCCCTGTGCACGAATTTTGTGCACAGGGCCTCTAGTTGGTTAATAAAATAATATAGGTTTCAGGTGTACAATTCTATCATACTTCACCTGTGCACTGTATTGCGTGTTCACCACCCCAAGTCAAGTCTGCCTCATCACCACTTATCCCCCCTTTGCCCTCTTCTGGAAGTGAGGAGCATTGAAGAACTGACTGGATGATTGTTGTCATTTAGGAACTGTTGATTGTTTTAGGTATGATTGATAATGATATTGTGGTTACGTTTGTAAAGCGTTCTCATCTCTCAGAGATACATATTAACGTGTTTGCAGAAGAAACGACAGGAAGGCAGGGGCCTGCTTTAGAATAATCTAAGTGGGGGAAGGGAGAGGGGGTGGGGGAAGGAAGAAAACGAACTTGGCCACGACTGGATCAGTCTGGGAAGGGGGTGAGTCGCGCGTAGGTTCGGCTCATTAGCCTTTCTGCTTGTGTGGGTTTGCCGTTCCCGCTACCCAAGGTAACACGTATCTTCTGGTGACACCTGGTTTGTGCTGCTCCCCCTTTACCTCCCTGATGGATCCCTATGCTCTCGGGATCACGTTCAAGCCTGCAGGTGTGACAGCTTCCTGCCGGCCCCCTCTCCATCCACGCTGCCCACCAGCAGGCTCCCTGCTCCCGTGACACTGAACCGTGGGCACACCCGGCTCCCTGCTCCCCCTCGTCTCCCAGCCCTTGTGGCACACAGTAGATGCTCAGTAAACGTGTGTTGAGTAACGAAATGAATGGCTAAACGAGTAGTCAATGGATAGCTACTGTTATCACTAAGAGTCCTCTGTGTGACCGCTTGCCATCTGCACAGCCCCGATTCCCCTTCCTAAAGCTTTTGCTGCAGGAAGAAATGGATCGGCCCTCCTACTTGGAAGGAAGAAGCGGAAAAGGCCCCTGTGAGAATGAAAAGGTGGGTGCGTATAAAGCCACTTCTCAGGGTCAAAAGCTGGAGACATAAGGAATGGCGATGGCATCAGTTCCAGAAAAGCAAGACCCCCATCAGGGCGGGACAAGGTCAGAAGGGGGCCAGTCCAGGCATGGGAACCAGGACTCAGAGATCCAGTCCTCGCCCCGACATGTACCTGACTCCAGAGCCTCTTCACTGGGAACGTGAGGACCAGCCCCATAGGCTCAGTGGTTCTCAGACTCCAGTAGCCATAGAATTGCCTGGAGGGCTCGTTAAAACGGGGATTGCTCTGCCCCACGACCGAGTTTCTGAGGCAGTGGGTCTGGGCTGGGGCTGGGAATTGGCAGTTTAACAGGCTCCCAGAGATGCTGGCGCTGCTGGTGAGAACATGCGTGTGCTCAGAGCCAGTCTCCTCTCTCCCTATAGGTCAGATCATCCCTGCACGCGGCGACTGTTGACAGCAGTGGTGTCCACAAGCCGCCTCCAGCTGCTAGGGGCGAGCAGTGGGCCGTCTGGTGTGACCTGGGCCGGGTCAGCTCTGCCTCCCGCCCTGGGATTTCTTTGCCTTCTGATGACGTATGGGCACCCGAAAAACGTGCCTGGTGCTCTCTGCACTGGTTCTAACTCTCCAGCGTTTCCTTCTAGAAGGATTCTTATCAGAGGAAAGCATCTGTTCCACTTTCCTTACTCTCTAATTTATCTAATCTCCCTTTGTAAAGAGGTGCTAGGATATGGCTAATGAGTGCGTTTCTGCAGGGGGGAGAAAATGACTTCATTCTTCCCACTGACTTGACCCTCTGTGGTGTGCTATCACACTACATCAACATAATCAATGGGCCACTTTTTTCCGGCATTTTCATCACTGGCCACGGATAGAGAGACGTCCAGAATAGAAAGATGTCATTGTCAGCGTCTCGGCCGAAGGACCAGACGTGCGTTTGTCTGAGTCAGTCTTTTCCTCAGACCAGTGTCCTGACCCAGCCCAAGGCACAAGCTGGGGACAACCCTCTGCGGGCGGTGACCATGACGGAGAGCGGCCGCCAGAGGGCGCCGCAGAGCAGCGCAGCCCGCCCCCTCCAGGTGCAGGGACGCAGGCCGCATGGGCTGCGCAGGTCTGGACCCAGGTGTTTATTTCCTCCTTTAAATGGTGTTTTTCAGAATCTGTAGACGCCTCGGTGTTGTTTTTCTTTAACTTCTTTTATTTGTAGAATAAAAGTGAGTAAGCAAGTAACAGGATAAAAGTTAAGTGAAGATGAATGGGATGAAAAGAATGGAACTGGATCCAAAGAAGGTCAGTGAAATCTGAGAACTGCCGTGCTGTGGGGGTGAGTGGGGGAGCTGAAGGCCCTCTGAAATGAAGCCCTCGTGGTACAGATGAGGAAACTTCAGGATCAGAGAGAGTTCACACCATCACAACAAACGGGCCAGACTGGTCCCCAAACCCCCGCTCACCCCTGGAGTCTGGGTTCACACACCCACCCCCCTCAGAGCCAGAACACGCAAAGGGACAGGAGCGACACCAGTTAGTCCCAATCTCCTCTTTTACTCTGTCCCCGGTCTCTCTTACCATTCGAGAAAGAAAAAAAAAAAAGCAATTGATATTTCGTATTATGAGTTTGTACTTTATCTTGCTATGTTTATGATACTTGCATCTTTTTTCCTTTGCAATTTTTATATTGTAGTAAAATATATCATAAAATGTACAATTTTAACCATTTGTAATATTGTTACTTCAGTAGCATTAAAGACATTCACAATATTGTGCCACCATCACCACCATCCATCCCCAGAATTTTTATCTTCCCCAAACTCTGTCCCCATTGAGCACTGTCTCCCCACCCCCTCCCCAGCCCTGGCACCCACCCTTCCAGACTTTCTGTCCCTAAGGTACTCTGGGACCTCGCGCAGGGGAAGCACTCAGTATCTGTCCTCTGGTGTCCGGCTCGTTTCCCTTAGCATAACGTCCCCAGGGTTTCCTCGGGCTGCAGCATGTGACAGACGCCCTCCCTCTTCCCGGCTGAGGAATACTCTGGCACCTTCGTGCTCGTAGCTGACACCCAGACGGCCCTGCGAGACCGACGAGGGCGACCTGAGCGCGTCTTTCCCAGGAGGAATCAGCCTCCGCACCCTTAGCCGCACCCGCACCCGCACGAGGTGTCCCCACGCCCATCCCTGCTCTTGGCTCCGCGGTGGCCTGCTGCCCCAGGTCCAGGACGCGGGCCTTCTCCGCGGCTCCGCTGCTCGCTGACCTGGGAGGACCCTCCCTTCCTAGGAGGGGCGTCCAACCCTACAGGGCCCAAGAGCGAGCCCAGGGCGGGAGCTATAGCCCCTGTGCTAACGCTTGCAGAGGTCGTACAGCCCGCCCAAAGCCCCTGCACATCTGGTCACGAAGGTCATCAAAACTGGGCGGGGGGGGGGGGGGGGGGGGGGGACAAAAGCCACCAAGGCCCTTTGGGCTTTGAAATCCGCTTCCGCCAGAGGTGACAAAGCACCCAGAGACAGTCCTGCGCGCCCTCCTTCAGGCAAGGTGTCCAGGTACCTAACTCACGGAAGCAAGTTCACTGCCAAGAATGGGCTGCGTCCTGGGGCACCCCTCACTTCCACCTGTTTTACGAACAAAACGCATCACGGCTCTTAGGATGTTCCCACCAGTGAGGTTACTATTACCTGCATCACTCCATTTGCATACAGAGTCTGGGAGGAAATGGAGGCTCACAGATGCATCGCTGCTCAGGGCTCCACGGCTGGTGAATCACAGCCAGGACCCCGAGTGGGGTTTTACCACTTCAGAACCCATGTTCGCCCCCGCCCAGCCCTTCTCCCCCACCCAGTCCGTGGAAGCTGCCTGGGAGGGATCGGTACTCTCTCCTCAACCAAAGCTTAGGCAACCTGTCCATTCCACAAGCCCCGATCGCGGGGGCAGGTCCCACCTCTCCTGGAGCTCACATGAGATAAAGAAGTACTTGCAGCCTGGCCGGTATTGCTCAGTGGTTGCGCCAAGAGGTCACAATTCGATTCGGTCAGGACACATGCCCGGGTTTTGGGCTCGAATCCCAGTGTGGGGTGTGCAGGAGGCAGCCGATCCATGTTTCTCTCTCATCCATGTTTCTCTCTCGCTCTCCCTCTCCCTTCCTCTCTTTCTAAAATTCAATAGGAACATAACTTTTGAGAAAAGAAGTACCTGCAGTGTCCTATCTAGTTGGACGTACATGTAGGAGTAATGGGGGATGTCCAATGTAGTCCTTCCCTGCTGTGTGTGAAAAGGCATTGAGAGATCGATTATTGGATGGCATCCGGTGAGAAACGGGAGACCTCGATTTCTACTAAAACACTCGCAAGCCTTCCCCATGTTCACAAAGGCTGCGGAGACGTGGGACATTGCCCGAGACTTGTCATCTTGGGCCAGTGACTTCAGTCATACATTAGAGGGTATTTATTACCTGAAAAAAGGTAATAAATTTGATTCCAGCCAAAATATGTTTTCAAAACCAAATGGCAAGTTTTTCTGGAACCATATTTACTGTAGGAACGCTGGGAGAGTCGAAACAGAAAGCTCCGCTCCATCCTGTCTTGTGTGATAAATCCTGAGTGTCCTTGAACTCTGATCATTTACATAAGACGAAGCAACACTCAGAAAAGGTTGGCTGATCCTAAAAGGTTTAAAATCGGTCTCAGTGGTCCCAGAGCCCTTTGTAATTTCAGCTGCTCGTCATCCTTGACTATATTTGCCAATTTTCTGACGTGAAAATGCAGGAAGTACTCAACACCGTGCCTCCGTGTGGGAGGCCTGCAGACCCAGCGGTGGGAAGGGTGCCATCTGATTTTTACACGTCGATTCCCTCAGCTCCCACCCCAACATGTCACCAGGGAAAAGAGGCGAATTCTTTAGTTTATGGTGAAGCAGGAATGCGCGTACCAATAGATGAGAAACACAAAGGAAAAGTGCTTTTCCTTCTACTAAATAACCCGAGACAAAAAAAAAAGTCAGTCCGAGAAAGACAAGTACTGTGTGATCTCGCTCCTACGTGGAATCTAACCAACAAAATGAACTCACAAGCAAAATAGAAACAGACTCAGAGAGAGAGAGCACAGACTGAGAGCCGTCAGAGGGGAGGGATTGGGGACTGGGTGAAAAAGGTGAAGGGATTAAGGGGAAAAAATTCATAGACACAGACAACAGTATGGTGATTACCAGAAGGAAGGGGAGTGGGGGGAGGTAGAGGGGAGTAAAGGGGGATACGTGGTGATGGAAGGAGACTTGACTTGGGGTGGTAAACACACAATACAATATACAGATGATGTATGATAGAATTGTACACCTGAAACCTATAAAATTTTATTAACCAACTAGAGGCCCAGTGCACAAAATTCGTGCATGAGTAGGGTCCCTAGGCCTGGTTGTGGTTAGGGCCAATCAGGTTCCCCAGCTCCCAGCTTCCCCGCCGCCTCCTTCCATCGCTCCCTCAGTGCCCCGCCACCATCGCTGGTCGCCCACCATATTCCACCCCCTGGTGGTCAGCACACGTCATAGTGAGCAATCGAATTCCTGGTCTGTGGGTGGAACTCCCGAGGGGACAATTTGCATATTAGCCTTTTATTATATAGGTTGTAACCCTAATAAATTCAATAAAAAAAACTTTATAGGAACAATTTGTTACCCATGAACAATGTTTTCTTTTGGTATCTGTCTCCTAAGAGTGGAGAAACTGATACCCAAAGGTTATTTCCCCTAAGAAAGCTACTCTCAGGATAACTTTTAGGTAATATTCCAGAAGAAACTAGAAAATAATTTTGCCAATAATGTCGTAATGCTGCACCCAGCTATTCCTTGACGTGATATAACCATATGGATGGATCCGAGGCGACTCAGACTGAATGCCCTCAAAACCACACTCCTCGTTTCCTGGCTATTACGGTCGTCTGCAGAGCTCCATTCATCGGTGCGCCCATCCGCCCCAGAGCGTAAGGCAGAACTCCGGGGGTCCTCCTTAAAACTCCCTCGCCCTCATTCCCCATGGCAACCACCAAGGCCACTAATTGTACATTTGCATATTTCTCAGGTTTATGTTCCTCCATCTCCACCCCATCCTTCAGCCCCGGACAGTGTCCTCAGCCGCAGTGTTAGGAGAGCCGGTACCTGCTCATGTTTTACCTATGCACCTGCCAACCCAGTTGCTGCACCCTTCAAACGGATCTGATGCTAGCAACAGCTCCATCGCACGGAAAACTCTTAAAGGGCCAGTTGAAAGGGCCCCAAAGGCTAATCACTGCTGGCCCTCTCACCACATGGGACTCGCTCTGACCGGCGGAATGTAACCAGAAGGACGCGTGTCCCGCCCAAGAAGCCTTAGGGGCCTCGTGGGGCTTTGTCATTGTTCGTTTCCCTCGGCATGAGGCAGGCATGACCCAAATTCAAGCTGGCCCAGAGTCAGGGTGCACCGTGAGCTAGAGCTAGACATGTGTTCCTGCAAGCTCCTGAGACGCCTGAATGTTGGTCACGCAGCAGCGAGAGGCTGTGACATGGGGAGGACGGCCACCTGCAGGCCAAGGAGAGAGGCCTCGGAAGACACCAGCCCTGCCCCACCTTGACCTTGGACTTCCAGACTGCAGAATTGGGAGAGATAAATGTCTGTGTCGCACTTCCCCAGGCTGTGGTACTTTGTCACGGCAGCACGAGCAGACTGATCGGCGGCCGGGACTGAAGCTCTGCGGGTCAATGTAAAGGGGACTCAGCAAGCCCTGGCCGGTGTGGTTCAGTTAATGTAGCATCATCCTGTGCACCCAAAGGTCGCAGGTTCGATTCCCGGTCAAGGCACATGCCCAAGCTGTGGGCTCGATCCCCAGTAGGGGGCCTGCAGGAGGCAGCTGATCAGTTTTTCTCTCACATCAATGTTTCTCTCGCTCCCTTCCTCTCTAAAATCAATAAAAACATATACTTTAAAAATAATAAAAAAATAAAGGGGGGGTGGAAAGAGCAGGGACAGCCCGCCCTCTCCGTGGGCTGAAGGGCATGACCTCAGCGTGAGAATAAAAGGGAGTCCCGCGGAGCTTTGCACCCAGGGGAGAGCAAGAACCACGTGTTCTGCAAACCCTGTGGACAGAGGTGGGGCGACCCCGCGGGCACCCAGGCTCCCGTGAGCCTCCCTTCCCGGGCGACGCCCAGCCTGTCACTGAGGACTGACCTGGGGGGACAGGAAGGGGAATCTGGTGCTACTGGGGCATCGATGGGCGCCACGGAGCTCTCGGCGGCGTCTGTGTCCCAGGCACATACAACATGAAGGAAACCCCTTTAGCAGAAACCTTGATTGAAAAACAAAATGTTTTCTCATGAAGTTATCCCACTAGTACTTCTTAGACTTACAACAGCAAAAACAAACAAAAAAACCTCAACAACCCGCTTGTTACCTAAGCAAACACAGAGCCACAGAAGGAGGGGGGGCTGCAAGTCTGTGCCCCTTCAGCCGGGCAGAGCCCTGGGTCCTTCCGGGTGTCCCGGGGTCTCTCCTGCCCCAGCTCACAGCCCGGACCCGGGGCTGGGGTGGCAGCCCGCCCGGCCGCCCAGGATCCTGCCCCGCGTGGCCAAGCACAGGGGCACACACCTCCGTCCAGATGCAAACCCAACAGCAGCCCCCACGCCCTCGCCTGCAAAGCCTGCACCGGTGAGGGCTGCGCTCCGCAATGCAGCCTCTCAGGAACACCGAGGGCCCTTCTTCATCACTTTAACAGCACGGATCTGTCCCGTAGAAACTGCATTTATCCACCTGCCGCCATTCCTGGCCCTCCGCTCCTGGTGCTGTGAAGTTTTTATGCGTAATCAGAAAGACATCTTTTCTTGAGCCCCAAACCCCAGTTGATGTTCCTGGGTGTGGTGTGCCCCTGTGGCTAGTGGCTCTCCGTCGCCCCGCCCCCCGCACCCCCTCCCCCCGCACCCAGACCTCGCCACCCTGGCTGGTCCCTGCACCCACGGGTCCTGGGCTTAGGGACACAATGGCCAGACCCTGGTAAAAGGTGGGGGCAGGGCAAAGCGGTGGTTGGATTCCACCCCCATCAAAACCCATTTCAATCCCTGAAATGTGCGCTTCTCACTGAATCCCAATTCTTCACACTTGTTTTGGGATGTGATTTAACATGAAATGTGAAATATTTACTCTGGGGTTTGGTCTGCACACGGATTCCACGGTGCTAAACCCTGGAGGGCTGCGATGTAAGACTGGAGCTGGCAGGACCCGCCTCCTCCCTGGGGCGTGGCAGACCCCCCACCCCCCCTCGCTCAGCAAACCTGCCAGGGGGAGAGAGAAAGCCACTCAGCAAACCTGCCAGGGGGAGAGAGAGCTGGGAGCAGAGCAGGAATGCAGCCATATCCCGACGGGGCCCCCAGCCCACCCTGAGGCCCACGAGGAGGCCCTGTGCCCCCTGTCCCTCTGAGGGCAGAACACAGCTCTGTGCACGCGTTTCCATCGGCCTCTGTTTTTCCGGTTAGGGATGCAGGTTTTGGAGGCCTGTGCTCTGCTCAAGTCCCAGATCTGCCATTTCCTGGGATACCTTGGACAGAGCATTTAAAACTTTGTATAGATTCCATTTCCTCCTCTGAAACTGGGCTGATAGCAGCACTTTCCCCATAGGGTTGTTTGGGGTTTTTTCAATATGTTTTTTTTATTGATTTCAGAGAGAAGAAGGGAGAGAGAGAGAGAGTGAGATAGAAACGTCAATGATGAGAGAGAATCATTGATGGGCTGCCTCCTGCACGCCCCCTACTGGGGATGAAGCCCACAACCTGGGCATGTGCCCTGTCCGGGAATCCAACCATGACCTCCTGGTTCATGGGTCTACCCTCAACCACTGAGCCACACCAGCCAGGCACCCCTCGGGGTTTTGTAAAATTTAAATGGGGTAATTTGTGGGAAGCACGCAAGCTAATGATGGCAGAGGCGTGACCACTCGAGGGCAGTTGTTGGAATCATGGTACTGTTATTACGGTACAGGATTCTCACAAGATCAAACGAGGCCGTGGGTGCTACTGTGGCTGTTACAGAAGACAGAAAGGTGAGCTGACATCATAGGCACGTAACAGGTAAGCAAAGACAGCAAGAGCCGAAGTTCCTTGTGCATGGCATGGCAGTGTGGAAAGGGAAACCCGGCTTCATAAATCACTATGTACTCCCTCCCTCCCAGTGGCGGGCCTGTTAGTAATGCTGTGGGGGCGGGGGGTGCTCCCGGAGAGAAACCCCACAGGGGTGGGCGGGGCAGCAACAGGAACAGCATTGAGTCTTCCCATTCGCTGGCTGGTGGTGAGTCCAGGAACACTGATGCTAACACACGCTGCTCCCAAGTACCATCCCTGTGGGATAGCTGCTCCGTTCCATGGTATGCAACCCCAAGGCGGACACGGAAAACACACTGCCGTTGGATCAGGGATGCGGGTTCGAGGCCACTGCCTCGCACTCTGCCAGGGGATGCCATTCCTGGGCTGTGGACCACCCTGCACTGTGAGCGATGCTCCCTGTGGCCGTGCAAACTCTGGGTTGAAGGAAAAAACAGAAGACGAATGACTCCATCCCAACTCTTTCCCAACCATTCACAGGAGAGGAGAGAGCCTGAAGAGAAGGAAAACGGGGCAATGATCCAGGGAGGTTTGTGAGCAAGAAGAGCTAATATTCTCCCAGACAGTGTGGCACAGTGGTTGAGCATCGACCTCTGAACCAGGAAGTCATAGTTCTATTCCCAGTCAGAGCACATGCCCAGATTGTGGGCTCGATCCCCAGTGTGGGGAGTGCAGGAGGCAGCGATCAATGATTCTCTCTCATCATTGATGTTTCTATCTCTCTCTCCCGCTCTCTCCCTCTCTGAAATCAATTAAAAGAATATTTTTTAAAAAAGAAGAGCTAATATTCAATTCTTAATGCGTTCATGTTACTCAAGGACGGGTGGTGCCACTTCACTCTGGTGGCCACGAACCTAAATCCATCTCCGAGTTGGTAATACTTCGCTGCATGCAGGCACGAGGGCATGGCTGTGCTGGTAGCTGTTTGACATCTGCTCTCTGGGAAATAAAAGCCTGGTAGCTAGGATTTCCCAATTCCCATGGTGTCAATACTTCCATTATGGTCAATTCCAAGCCACCAACATGACCCACTGGAGCAGAGCAGGGAAGGAATTACATAATTAGCACCATGGCTGACAAGAGCATGAAGACTCTGGGGGAAGGCAAAACATATAGGCACTACATCGACAAGAATTCATTAAAATCCAAAGACAAGGTGAGCAGGAAAAATGAAAGTCACTCTCAAGAATCTCTACGTATATTTGAAAGGATGTGGATTTTCCTGCTGCATACAGGGTTACATGATGACCTCAGCAAACTGTAGATGTAGAGATATCTAAGCGTCACCTAAACAATACAAAGAGGTGGAAACTAAGAGCCAAACATCAGCAAAATATCAACCAAAAGCATTCAAGAGCCCTGGCTGGTTTAGCTTAGTGGATAGAGCGTCAGCCTGGGGACTGAGTGGTCCCAGGTTCAATTCCAGTCGGGGGCATGTGCCTTGGTTGCAGGCACATCCCCAGTGGGGGGTGTGCAGGAGGCAGCTGATGGATGTTTCTCTCTCATGGATGTTTCTAACTCTATTCCTCTCCCTTCCTCTCTGTAAAAAAATCAATAAAATATATTTTTTTTAAAAAAAAAGCATTCAAGAAACCTCCTTTAAATATAAGAACAAATATAAGTACAAGGTGAAAAGCTGTCCCATGCAAACACTAACCAACATAGAGTTGGAGTAGCTTATCGGTATCAGACAGAGCAGACTTCAGAACAAGGCATGCTGGGATAAAGAGAAGCAGTGTGTGATGTAAACGGGTCCATGCTCCAAGAAGACAGAACAGCCCTCACCGTGTGCGCACCTCACGGCCGAGATGCAAACCCCGTGAAGCAGAGATGGACAGGACCGAAGGAGCAGGCAAACCCACCATCGCAGACTGAGCAGCGCTATCCATCAAACGGACCTAACTGACATGTCTAGATCGCCCAGCACAGATGCAGGACACACATTATTTTTCAAGTGCACATCCAACATTCATCAAGAGAAACCGTAATCAGGCCAGAAAACAAACCTCGACAAACTTAAAAGGAGAGAAATCATACAGAGGATGTTCTTAGGCCATTACAGAATTAAACTAGACATCAACAACAGAACGGTGTCTGGGAAATCCCCACGTATTCTGCACATAAATAGCACACTCCTAAACTACCCAGGAGCCTGCTGGGAAAGAAGAGCATGTTTTGAACGGAATGGGTGTGAAAACCCAGTGTATCGAGATGTGGGAGATGCAGCTGAGCGGAGCTGAGAGGGACATTTACAGCGTTACGTGTTTATATTAGGGAAGAAGGACGGTCCCACACCAGTCATCAAACTTCACACCGTATAAAACTAGAAAAGAAAAAATTTAAACCCAACACGAGCAGAAGGAAGGAAATAATTAAGAGCAGCAATCAATGAAATTGAAAACAGACAAATGAACCCATAATAAAGACATTCTCAGAAAAAAAAAAAAGAAAAGAAAAAAAAAGAATCTGGCAAAATTCATCATCACCAGACCCACCCACTCTAAAGGAAATGACTAAAACGAGTTTTTCAGGTAGAAGTTAAATGACCCAAAATAAAAGTACAGAGATACAGTCCATTGTGCCCGATCACTGCTGTAACAAATTACCACAAACACAGCGGCTTCAAACAGCATAAACGTGGCCCTGACCGGTTTGGCTCAGTGGCTAGAGCATCGGCCTGCGGACTGGAGGGTCCCGGGTTCGATTCCAGTCAAGGGCATGTACCTTGGTTGCGGGCACATCCCCAGTGGGGGGTATGCAGGAGGCAGCTGATCGATGTTTCTCTCTCATCGATGTTTCTAACTCTCTATCCCTCTCCCTTCCTCTCTGTAAAAAATCAATAAAATATATTTTTTTTAAAAAGCATAAACGTGTTATCACATCGTTCCGGGGACTGGACGCCGGACGTGGGTCTCACGGGGCTACAATCCAGGTGTCAGCAGAGCGGCCCCTTCGGGAGACCCCAGAGGAGAATCCATTTCCCTGTGCTTCCCAGCTTCTAGAGGTCTCACTCAGTCCCTAAACAGTGGTCGGCAAACTCATTAGTCCACAGAGCCAAATATCAACAGCACCAATATCAACGACTGAAATTTCTTTTGAGAGCAAAATTTTTTAAACTTAAACTTCTTCTAACGCCAATTCTTCAAAATAGACTCGCCCAGGCCGTGGTATTTTGTGGAAGAGCCACACTCAAGGGGCCAAAGAGCCCCATGTGGCTCGTGAGCCACAGTTTGCCGACCACTGGCCCTAGAGCATGGACTCCCCCACCTCGATCTCCAGAGACAGCAATGTTGGGCTGAGTGCCTCTCACGCTGCCATCTCTCCGGTTCTACCTCCCCCTTCCAGATCCAAGGACCCTGTGATAACACTGGATCCATCCAGATAACAAGCATAATCCTATATAATAAACCCCTAATATGCAAATTGACCAAATGGCAGAACGACCAGCAGAACGACCGGTCGCTATGATGCACACTGACCACTAGGGGGCAGACGCTCAATGCAGGAGCTCAGCCAGAAGCCGGACTCACTGCTGGCAAGTGCAGGGGCAGTGGTGGGAGCCTCTCCCACCTCTGCTGTAGGTGGGCTGTAAGGAGTGAGGGGTCCTGGACTGCAAGAGCCCCGGACTGTGAGAGGGTGCAGGCCGGGCTGAGGGACACCCCCTCCCCCAGTGTACGAATTTCATGCACCGGGTCTCTAGTATTAATATGATACCGATCCCAAGTGTCTTAAGAACAGCCCAAATTAGGGTTCGCATCCAAGCTCTTGCCTTTGTAACTAATATCAATGATCACAAAGTATCAAGGCATGAGGAGACCCGCACCAAAGACCCTAACCTCACTTTTTCTCTAATCAATACAATTCTAAGCAAAAGTCAAGCCACACTGCTGAAAGATGGCATTTTTATTTTCTCCAATGCCTAAACCACTGTGGACACTTCAGGGGGCGTGGCTTACTCAGTCTTGAGAGGCAGACACAGAGGGGTTGTGCCTGGACTTGGCTTGGCTAGTATCCAGGTGGGGGTGGAGAGGAAGGTTCTAGTCTCTTTTAGGAGGAGGCGAATCCCTGTTCTTCAACTGAATCAGAAAACAGCAAGCAACCATGGACACAGACAATAGTGTGGTGAAGGCCTGGTGGGGAGGGGGTAAAAGGGGTCAATGAGAAAAAAAGGGGGGGAACATCTGTAATACTTTCAAAATTAAAGATAAATTGTTTAAAAAGAAGAAAAGAGGAAGACAGATTTTTTAAAAAAACCAACAGCAAAGCAAATCCACTTTCTAAACACAGAGAACATTTAAGGAGGAAATCTGTGCATGTCCCTGTTGTCACTGGAAAAGGGGTTCCTAGACCTTGGCATGACTGAGTAAGGATGGTGACTGTTCACTTTGTTCCCAAAAGAGCCATGACATGGGAATAGCAGAGGATCTCCAATTACATCAAATATTTGCCTATTTCAGGATACTCAGGGTAACAAGAAAGGATTAAGCTCTGATAATAGGCATTTGCAGCCTCTAAGACTTGAGGGTTATTTGACAATAAGCCACTTTAAATCCCACCGTATCATCTGAAAAATAAACACGTCAATTTCTTTGCCGTAGCTCACCTCAAGTGAGTACCCAGCCATGAGCCCGTTAGTTCTCAACCCTGAAAAGTTGCTAACTTCTCTGGTCACAGTTACCTCCACTGCAGAATGGAATTGAGACCAGATCAGTGTTTCTCCAACGTCCATGTGAATCTGGGTCACCTGGGAGGTGTGGGAAGTGCAGGCTCCCAGGCTCCCGCCCCAACAACCCGGTTTTTTATACCGAGGGGGAGCCCAGGAATCTGCATGCGATGCGCTCTCCTTAGGTGACTCCACGCAGGGCGGCCACAGGTCTGAAACACTCGACCAGGCGATCGGAGGTTGACCCCAGCTCCAACGTTGTATGAAAATGTCATGTCAGAGCAAGGCTACAGTTGGAATGGCATCACTGAAGCCACTACTGCCATCAACACTCGAGTCAGAACAAAACAGCTATAAAAAATAAAAATTGTAGGGAAAGGACTGTGGGTCCATAGCCAAAAAATGTCATTTTTCCAGCACTTTACACTTAAAAAAGAGAACTTGAAAACACATTACGTTAAGTGTCATCAAATCCGATCTTGGGAAATCTGCATTTAACCAGAGGGATGAAAAATAACATCCTTTGCATAGCTATTTTCCTGAGAAATGTGCATGTTCTTATAGTAGATACTTAACATGGAATAAAGACCAGGATCAACTTTTAAAGTATGTGGGGAGACGATGGGGCCTGAGAGCACCAGAAATCGTATTGAGCCTCTCCAATGCCCAACCACCACCCCCCAAAAATTGACCTTCCCCCAGAAATTCCGTAATGGCAGTTTTGTTCCTTTTTTTAATTTTTTAAATATATTTTTATTGATTTCAGAGAGGATGGGAGAGGAAGAGAGAGAGAAACATCCATGATGAGAGAGGATCATTGATCAGCTGCCTCCTGCACGTCCCCTACTGGGGATCGATCCTACAATCCAGGCATGTGCCCTTGACCGGAATTGAACCTGGGACCCTTCAGTCAGCAGGCCAACACTCTATCCCTGAGCCAAACCAGCTAGGGCTGTTCTTTGTTTTTAGCCCATGCCCACGACTCCGCTGGTTTGTGACTGTCCATGAAGCGGGTAATACACTAAACCTGGGGGAGTTATAAGCCCCGGTCCATGCAGACACTGGTCACTGATCCTGGCACTCTCCCCTCTGAGCCAAGATGAGGCTGAAGATCTCAGGGTAGCTACTTCCATGCGACTGTCTTTGTGTCACAACTTTCACTCAACACACATTTGTAGCACTGTACTGTGTGCCAGCCAGGGTGCTTGGATGGTCTTCTAAAAGGATAAAGACGGGCAGAAAAATATACTAACGGCATCAAAGACAAATTCCATCCTACTTCACACTTTTGCCAAGGATTGGCCACTGTAAAGAAAGACTGTGCCATTGTTAGGAAAATGGACACATAAATTGTACTGTATCCACAGAGTAGAATCATACCCAGCCATAAAAATTAATTCCAGCTACATGCTACAGCATGGATGAGTCTTGGAACATGAGGGAATAAAAGAAATGGGAAAGGGAAAATTGGCTAGTCCCAGAAGATTATGAGGAATTTAGAGGAAAGGATGGGAGAAAAGAACATGAGTAGACATATTATCAACGTTCTACTTCCTGGGTTGGGTGGAGATTTTTAGGTAGCCTATATAATAAAAGGCTAATATGCAAATTGTCCCCTCGGGAGTTCGACAAACTGGGAGTTCGACAGGTGGGAGTTCGACCAACCGGGAGTTCGACCGCTCGCTATGACGTGTGCTGACCACCAGGGGGTGGCGCGGAATGAAGGAAGGCCCCAGCCGGCAGCCAGCAGCCGGGGAAGGAAGGTCCCAATCGGCCCTGATCGCTGGCCAGGCCTAGGGACCCTACCCGTGCACGAATTTTTTGCACTGGGCCTCTAGTCCATTATATTACAATATACCTTATTACAACCCATTAGATGAGACTGTGGCATCAAACAGGGGGATTGTGGTTAACCCAGTTCTGTGCACTGAGGTCCATTCAGAAGGCGAAAGGACAAACACACTGTAGCAACTAGAATCATAAAAGCTACTCTACACAGGCTCCTCGGACCCAGGTCAGGAGTCCCCTCGCTACAAGGATTCTGTAAGGACAGAAAGCAATCTAGACAAGAGGCATTACAGAAATGGAAGTGCATGACGTTTAACTGAGTGGCTTGCCGGGGCCGGGGGTAAGGGGGAGAGAGATTCTAGAAGCCAAAAAGTCTTCAGCCATTTTGACAAATCAATTCATGTTGTTCAACATTTTCTTGACTTTGGAAAGGAAGTTTGGAACACCTTAAGGAACACCTCGGTTCTGAAATTCCTGGCGTAAATAAAAGAAATGTTATATAACTCATTTCTAAAATAACAAAGAGAACTATATTACCAGATTGACAGTATTCATAGGTTAATTAGGAAATCTGTTGGTGCTGCTAGGAAACTTGGCATATTTTAATTTAGAGTGACGTGCCTCGAGATACAGGTCTGAGTGCTGTTCGTTCAGTGACAGTGAGATGTCACAGGCCTGTGAGAGCTGGAGGCCGGGGAGCACGCGCAGATGAGCAGTGTGAGGGTGTGTCTGGACCACTGCGGATGTTTTCTGATCAAACCCCTGTCTTTGAAAGTGTTCAGGATGTGAGACTGCTGCACGCTTGAGAAGAGATGAAAAAAAGAGGCAAAGCAAAAAGGGCTGTTAAGCTGACTTGAAGCTGATTAAAAAGGAATCCTCTAACCAGGTGTGTCCCGCGGCTAACATTTTAAATATGGTCATCGCGGCCACAAGAGGAGGTTCGAAAAGCCCTCTGATTATTTAAAACGTCAACTACTGGACTGGGTGCTAAGGAGTCGGATAAGAGAAGAGATCATTGACAGCCTCCCGGGAACATTTCTAAACAGTCACCCCAAAACAAAGAGATGGCTTTCAGAAATGGCTGCGTCTTTCCTTTGAGGCTTTATTTCATCACCTCCCTGAGCCATCACAACAACCCTATCGGATGAACACTCCTCTTATCCGTTATTTCAAACACGTGTTAGGAGACATTAAGTAAAAAGGTCACAGAGCCAGGGAGACACACACCTAAGAGGGAAGCCAGATGAACCTGGCCCCAAAGCCTGGGTCCCCCTAGGTCAGGCCAACAGGCGCTGGATGCAGAGCAGCCTCCTGATTGGATGGCGCCGGCAGTGGTGGGAGGAGCCTGGACGGATGAAGACCTACTGGTCTCCCATGTGCACTGGAGTCCCTGCCTTCAGGGGGGCAGAAATCTAAGTCTAGGCTGTCCCCGAGTCTAAGCTGTGCCTCTTGGGGTCATAGAGCTCTCCCCTCCTGCTCAGGGGTGAGAGGCAGGCCCACTGCCCGTGGGAGAAGGGTAGGGACTGCGGTGGAAGGGTTCTAACTGATTCAGGGAAAGCCTTTCCACCAACCCAGGTTCTGCCTGCACCTCCAGGAAGTTGCTGGTAACTCGGGTGCTGAGGTGTCCTAGGGTCTGTGGCTCGACTCAGCCTGCGCCTTGGTTTCTTCCTTGGCCAGCTTCGGCTTTAGCTCTCTCACGTGTGCAAAATCAGTGACCCCTATCCTTCTGACGTGGAGCCTCCAAAATGTGGGTGCCTGGACTGAGCATCGTCCCCTGCTCTCTCCATCCTTGTGGGTTGAGGCCTTTTCTATGCCTTTATTCTCATTTTACTGCCATTTTTAGAGGAAGTGGCTATAAACACATTTGTTTCATCTGTCATGCTTAGCTGCCTCTTCTGAAACAAAACATGTTCATGGACAAGAAAAACGTGTGCCTAAGCCCTCGTGGGGTCTAAGAGTTCGTCTTACAACATGCAAGGCATTAGGGCCCACAAGCTCTGATTGTGAGCAGGTGAGCTGGTCCTTACTACAATACGGACATTTTTTTTTGTATGAGCACCTGCAATGGCACAGTCTCTGCTCCAGCTTGCAGAAGGAAAAGGGAGAAAAGCCAACGAGCCATCCTCAAATTGTTCGTGTTTCCAGTAACAAGGCCGTCATTTGCAGCATGAGTTAGACCATTTGTCACAAAGCTCAGCAACTGTTATTTTAGGGCAAGGCTATGAAACGGTGCAGCCTACACAATTGTACCATTGCTGGGGCTCTGGACACACTGTAACTTCCAAATTGTGAAGCTGTAAAAGAGAGAAAGACTATTTCACTTGTAAAGGGAATGGATGTACTTTCTCGCCAGAGTCCGTTATCACCACGACTAAGTTAACCAATCCGGGGGCCTGGGGTGTGTTTCTGCAGCCCAGAGGGAGAACGTAGCTGATTTCTGACACTCGCTGAATGAGCATTTGCCTCCTTTGACCCTGCTCCCTGCATGGACACGAAGAGGATGAGCAAGAAGAGACAGAGCGGAAGATGGACCACAAGGCCTCGGGTCCGGATGCTTCCCTCATGCCCACCAGAAAAGAAAAGCTATAGCAAAAGCAATTTTATGAGATGCCACCTCCATCGCTCACCCTCAGGATAGGAGACCATTGTCCTGAGGGCCTACTTGTCCTTTCACCAGCCTTCCTCCATTTTGACCTGTAAGGCCCCCGCCATTGCACTTCCCGAAGACCAGGAATGACATGGGAAGATGTTCGGCAAGTTTCTCGCAGCAGATCTCCCACATACTTGCTACTCTGTAATATTTTCATGGAAGAACAGAGAAAGCCCACCTCTCAGAGCCCAACAGGAGAAAGGAAACGTCTCAGACGGATTTCATCACTGGCGAGCAGCTCAGATATAGAAAAAGAAGTGAGTAAAGATGTTCCATGTAATATGTCATTAGCGAAATGCAAATTAAAGCCCACTACACACCTACCAGAAGGGCCAAAATCCGGAACGCTGACGATATCAAATGCTGGTGAAGCTGTGAAGCAACAGGAACTCTCATTCATCGCTGGTGGGAGGGCAGAAAGGCACAGCCGATTTGGAGGACAATTTGGCAGTTTCTCGTAAAATGAAACATACTCTTACCAAACGACATAGCGATCACGCTCTCTGATATTTACCTAAGTGAGTGAAAACTTATGTCTACACAAAAACCTACCCATAGACATTTATAGCAGCTTTGTGTATAATTGCCAAAACTTGGAAGCAACCAAGATGTCCTTCAGTAGGTGAATGGATAAAAACTGGTACATCCAGCAATGGAATGTCACTCACCATTAAAAGGAAATGAGCTATCAAACCATGGAAAGACACAGAGGAAATTTCAATGCATATTACTAAGTGAAAGAAGCCAATCTGAAAAGGTTGTATGAGTCCAACTATTTGACATTCTGGTAAAGCCAAAACTATGAAGACAGTTTAAAAATAAAAATCAGTGGTTGCCTGGGATTGAGGTGAGGGAGGGATGAATAGGAGAAGTACAGAGGAGTTTTAGGGCAGTGACACAATCATGTATGATACTATATGGTGGATACATGTCATTACACATTTGTCAAAACCCACACAACCCATAGAATGAACCCATAGAAGTGAACCCTAACGTAAATTGTGGACTTTGGATGATAATGACAGTGTAGGTTCATTGATTGTAACAAATGCACCACTTGTTGGGGGATGTTGATAGTGGGGAAGGCGGGGGAAGGCAATATATGGGAACTCTGTACTCTCTCCTCAATTTTTTTTGTGAACCTAAAACTACTCTAAAATATAATTATTTTTTAATATTTTTATTTATTTTTAAGAGAGAGAGAGAGAAACATCAATGATGAGAGAGAATCATTGATTGGTACCTCCTGCATGCCCCCTACTGGGGATGGAGCCCGCAACCTAGGCATGTGCCCTTGACTGGAATTAAACTTGGGACCCTTCAGTCTGCAGGCCAACGCTCTCTCCACTGAGCCAAACCAGCTAGGGCAAAATGATTTCTTTTTTTAAGTGAATTCACATTTTTTTAAAAAAGAGTATGCCAAGACTTAGCTAGTTCCTGTGCCAAGGGTCCCACAAGGTTGCAATCAAGGTGTCAACTGGGCTGCATTTCATCAGAGGCTCAACTGGGGAAAAACTCACTTCCAAGCACTCTAAACTTGCTAGCAGAATTCGTTTCCCAGCTGTAGAACTCAGAGCCACTTACTCCCTCAAGGTCAGAAAGAGTTTCTGAACTCAGAGAGGGTCCCAGTCTCTCTTTTAAGGGATTTCACCTGATTAAGTCAGGCCCACCCAGGATAATCTTTTTTTATTAACTCAAAATCAACTGATTTGGGACCTTAATTACAAAAATCTTTGCCATATAATATAACCACAGGAGTGACATCCTATTGCCCTTGCTATATTTTTATTTCGCAGAAGCAAGTCATAGTTTCTACAAACGCTCAAGGAGATGAGAGGATTATGCAAAGATATGACTTACCGGGCATCACTACAGAATGTCCACCACAACTACTCCACTTTTTAGGTAGGAATAAAAGGGAGCTGTTGTTAAAGGATTTTTTACTGATGTCAGTCTCTTGAGTTTCTGAATCATTTCCTCATTAAATATAACAAAACAGCTTAACTAATTTAGGGTCTGGCTAGGAGAGGGAAGTCTTTCCTAATCTTTGGCCAAGAATTGCCGTTGAATATGTTGAAAATATCCATTTGGAAAAGATGTGCAAAATGCAGTGAACACTCTGGCTGAGTTTTAACTGTTCATCACACAGCCCAGTGAAACACGACTGGGCAGCCTGCTTATGAGATGGACAGAAAGAATAGCTTTAAAATGAGTCATGCTGTCCTGGCCAGTTGCTCAGTGGTTAGAGAGTTGGTCCGTGGACTCAAGAGTTGCAGGTTTGATTCCAGAGGCAACCAAGCGATATGTCTCTCTCACATCAATGTTTCTCTCTCTGTACCCCCAACCTATCTCCCCTCCATTCTCTCAAAAAAAAAAAATATCTTCAGGTGAGGATTTAAAAAAGTAAGTCATGCTCTTTTCCCCTTTCCAAGCACATTTCAGACATCTGTCTGCCTGGACGATGGTTGGAATTTGTTACCAAAAGAATACCAAGAGAAAGACCTCAGCATTTTTTTTTAATAAATCTTTATTGTTCAGATTATTACAGGTGTTCTCTCTTTTTTTTCCCCCATAGCTCCCCTCCACCTGATTCCCCACCCCACCCCATGCCCTTACCCCCCGCCACTGGCTTCATCCATAGGTGTAAGATTTTTGTCCAATGTCTTCCCGCACCCTTCACACCCCCCTCCCCCTGAGAATTGTTAGTCCACTCCCTTTCTATGTCCCTGATTCTATTATATTCACCAGTCCATTCTGTTCATCAGATTTTTTATTCACTTGATTTTTAGATTCACTTGTTGGTAGGTATGTATTTGTATTCTTTAAGAAGAGGAAGAAGAAGAAAAAGGTAAAGATAAAAATTATGAACAACAAAATGACATCAAAGACCTCAGCTTTTGACATGCACAAATGGGATTTTTTTCAGCAAGAAAATAACCTTAAAGCATCGACTGTCCTAGGAAAGCACTGTCTATCCCTTAACGTCCCCTGTTGGCATCAGGGTTCGGAAGAGAGGTCCCGGGCTGAGGCGAGAAAGTGCCATCCTTGGAGCCCAGCGCGGGAGGAGGGTGGCCCCCAGCAGGCTGGATGGAGGATGCGCCAAGGGCAGCGGCTGCCCTCATGGCCGGGGAAGCAAAGACACTGGTTCCACAGACCCTGACTCTTCCCAGCGGCTCTGGATAGGGCAAGCCATGTCTCCACCCAAATACCTGGACATTGTCTTTTTTTTTTAATATATTTTATTGATTTTTTACAGAGAGGAAGGGAGAGGGATAGAGAGTTAGAAACATCGATGAGAGAGAAACCGATCAGCTGCCTCCTGCACATCTCCTACTGGGGATGTGCCCACAACCAAGGTACATGCCCTTGACCAGAATCGAATCTGGGACCCTTCAGTCCACAAGCCGATGCTCTATTTACTGAGCCAAACTGGTTAGGGCTGGACAAGAGAAGCAGTCCAGAAATGGAAGACGCTGATGTGGTCTTCCCATACTAAGCAGTTAGCAACTGTGCATCCCTGCAGGTTGCCCAGGACCAAAGTCGGACCTGCATTACCACCATTTGTTCCACCATCCAGAACTGAAATGTCAGTGCTAACATGTACACATAAGC